>NC_083345.1:39736097-40936097 GCF_019175385.1 Lycium barbarum
ACTCCCTTAACATTTAAAGGCCGGGAAATAATATTCCTTTTGCTGTAACTTGCATTATATCAATCATCTCTCCAATCCATTATGGTCGAAAATGCGTACATGGAAAGTCATCCTTCCATCATAGTGAAAAAGTAGAAAATAACCCCTATCCAAATGTTGTTCCATCATAAAATTCTTCCATCCACAATGGAAGACCATTCCATTTTCATCCTCACGTAGTTTCATGTTCCAATACTTTCCACGAGGCCTTTTAGTAGTGTTGTTTGTTACACCTGGTAAATTTTGCGTTGTTGGTGTCGTAATTAAAATAACATGAGCAGGAGAGGCCATGGAACTCCTATAAGGATAAGGAAGACCTTTAACAAGTGTTAAGTAAGTAATTAAAAGTTTCGAGGTCAAGTGAATCGAAGGAATCAAGTTCGTGGAAAATCGGGAAAAACTTGGCAGAATTCTGGACAGGATTATGGTCCAAATTTAGGGAGGTATATCTTCTTTCCAATGAAACTGACAGATCGTAAATCTGAGAAGTATAGGATCATGTACCCCGTACCTCATATTCAAAAGTTGGCAAAATGTTGGATTTTTGAGGGTCCAAGTAAGGGACCTATATGGAAGTACGCCCGTACATGGAGGGCGTATAATTGAGGCGGTGGAAATATTTTTAAGTGTTTAAATAGGTCCATGCTCATTGATCCTCCATTTTCATCACCAACAGACCCTAAATATCTTTAAAAACCCTCTCAAACATTTCCTAAGTAAACCCAAGATAAATCAAAGATCAAAAGTGAGTTTTAATTGACGGAAGCCTCGGATTCTAGTATTGCTTCTTGTGGCAGTTTTGGAAGGAACTTAAGGGTGAAGTAACCTTGGATTTGAGTTGTTCTTAAGCTCTAGAGGTAAGATTTCATTTGTATCTTCATGTTATTAGGTTATTAAGCCTTAACCTACTAGTTAAAGATGGATATCATGAAAGGAAAAGCTCAAACTTGCTATGAACTATAAGTTGAGTTGTGGACTGATTTTTATCATGTTGTTGTGGTGTTAGTGGAATGATTTCCTTGTAATTTAGTTGTAGTTGACATTGTTGTCATGTTTTTATGGTTTTGCTAGATGGATACGTGAAGAAAAAGTGTATAAAGTGTTGCATACGAAGCGCAAATTGGATTGTTTAATGTGTACCTTGGAATACTTGTGAAGTGAGTATAAGGGACTTATATGAGCTTCTTGTTGTTGTGGTTGGTTGTTGAAGCATAAGGGGAAATGCTGCCCGTTTCACTTTAGAATCGAGTTATCATTTGATATACGTGATATACTAAGGCCATCTAAATTGTAAATGTATTCCTTATTATAGGATTGGCACTCTAGTGGTGAAAAGCTTGTTGTTGGATTGCTTGGATGACTTGAGGTATGTTAAGGCTAACTTTCATTCTTTTGGCATGATCCTTATGAATGGAATGTAAATGTAACGTTACTCCACAATGATCCTAGGCGTTATATAAGCATATATATATATATATATATATATATATATATATCACCCCTATGCATGCATGCACAGTATTTACGCATATCATTGTCCCTCAGAGGCAGTTCAGACATACAGGTTGCATATCTTTTATCTTATGTATTGTTATGTCTCTTTCATATTGAGTTCATGCCTTACATACTGAGTACTTTGTCTGTACTGACGTCCCTTTCTGGGGGCGCTGTGTTTCATGCCCTCAGGTTCAGGTAAACAGTGTGATGATCCTCCCCTGGAGGTTGCTGTTCAGCTGATAGTGGAGCACTCCTCTTGTTCCGGGGTTGTTGTTGTGTTTTTGGTACGTTATACTTCTGTGTACCTACGGGTATTGTGAGGCCCTGTCCCGACCTTATTATGTCATTTACTCCAGTAGAGGCTTGTAGACATTCATGGTATAGTTAGACGTTGTATGGTCCCCTAAGCCTATATTTTTACTGCATAGTATTCATGATGGTCATGTCGGCCTGTACAGTTTTGTCCAGCATAGTTTTATAGTATGTCTTTTCGAGCTCATCCCTTTTTAGCATATTTCTCAAATGATTTAGTAGATTTTTATCTGATGACCCTCGAGGTCCACTCTTGATTATGGTTATGATATGAAAGCATGCTTAGTTGTGCTCAGCATGTACGGCCTGGGTGCCCGTCATGGGCCTCCGGTTTGGGTCGTGAAAAACTTAGTATCAGAGTAGTTGCGTCCTAGGGTTGTCTACAAGTCGTGTCTAGCAGAGTCTTGTTTATGGTGTGTTGTACACCACACTTATAAAGAGGAGGCTACAGGGCATTTTGGAAGATTGTCCTTCTTTCTTATCTTAGATTGCGCGTTAGAGCCATACCAACAAGATTTCTTTTCTAATAACGTATTGCAATTTCAGCAATGCCTGTGATGAGGAGAGCTTCAGCCAGCCAAAAAGGCAAGGCTGCGACAGATGAGGGTACCAGTCGGGTGCCACCAGTAGATGCGGGCCAGGGTGAGTCCAAGAGTGAGGCCCCACCTCAGTCTTCTCAGAGCCCTTCCATCCCAGCGGACCCCGGAAGGGCTACAGCTACAGTACCCCCAGTTCCTCCACATGATGCAACAGGCCAGGAGATGCGAGATGTTATTCGATTATTGACTTAGTTAGTGGCCGCTCAGGCCTAGCGTCAGGGTACAAGTACTGGTTATGTTGATAGGGATATAGTGTCGGGGTTCGAGACTCATTAATTTGGATCCTCCAGTATTCTTTGGATTAAAACCAGATGAGGACCCGTATAATTTTATTGATTGGATGCTGAGGACATTGAGGGTAATGTATGCTTCAGACACTAAGTCAGTATAGTTGGCTTCCTACCATTTCCAACATGTTATTGTCTAGTGGTGTGAGACTTGGGAGTTATCTAGATGGGCTAATGCACCCCCAGCTGTATAGCAGAAGTTAACAGAGGCTTTCCTTTGACACTATTTGCCAGCAGAGGCCCGATGGGCTCGAGTTGATAGGTTTCTAAATTTACGCCAGGGAATATGAGTGTTTGGGAGTACAGTCATCTCTTTAATTCATTAGCTAGGTATGCTCCCACAATTGTAGCTGAGATGGAGGATCGGGTACATCGATTTGTGATTGGACTTGGCCCGCATTTGATTAATGATTGCATGACGGCCTCACTTCAGGAGGGTAGGGATATCTCTCGTATTCAGGAGTATGCTCAGGGTTTAGAAGAGCAGAAGCAGCAACAGCGAGCTGATCGAGAGCGTGATAGGGGACAGAGTAAGAGGGCTAGATCTTTAGTTTCTTTGGTGAGTTTAGGGGTGGTCAGAGATAGCAGTTACCTAGGCATTCAGCCTATTCAGCGGCTAGGTCGCTTTCACAGTTCCCAGGACCACGGTTTGATAGACCCACTTATTTTGAGTCAGGCTAGAGTTCCAGGGCTTCCAGATCCCAGTTCAGAGGTGGTTCTAGCCAAATGAGGCCATCTCTACCACAATGCGCTCAGTGTGGTAAGTTACACGGCGAACGGTGCCGTTTGGGTTCAAATGTATGTTATACCTGTGGGCAACCAGGCCACATTATGCGAGATTGTCCGTCGAGAGGTGGTGGAGGTGTAGTTAAACTGAAAGGATCTGCAACTAGTTTTTTATCATCAGTACGCCCTCCTAGGTAGGGTTCTCAGACACCGACCGACCGTGGTAGAGGCCGAGGTGGAGCGTCCAATTCAAGCGGTCCTCAGAACTGCATTTATGCATTGGCTGGTCAACAGGATCTTGAGTCATCACCTGATGTTGTCACACTTATACTATCAGTATCCTCCCATGATGTATATGTATTTATAGATCAGTTTCTACGCTGTCGTATGTTACTCCTTTTATTGCTGGTAAGTTTGGGGTGGAACCCGAGTCGATTAGACCTTTTGAGGTGTCTACACCTGTTGGTGATCCCGTGATAGCTAGACGGGCATACAAAGGCTGTGTAGTTATAGTCTGTAATCATCATACCGTAGCTGATTTGATAGAGTTAGATATGGTAGACTTCGATGTTATTATAGGTATGGACTGGTTGGCCTCTTGTTATGCTAATATTGATTGCAGAACCAAGATGGTTTGATTGCAGTTTCCAGGTGAGTCAGTCCTAGAATGGAAAGGTAATGCAGTGTTGCCGAGAGATAGGTTTATTTCCTATCTCAAGGCAAGGAAAATGATTGCAAAAGACTGTATTTATCATATAGTTCGAGTTCAGAATACAGAAGCAGAGTCACCGACTCTCTAGTCTGTTCCAGTTGTTAATGAGTTGCCAGATGTGTTTCCAAACGAGCTTCCAGGTCTTCCTGCAAAGCGAGAGATTGACTTTGCTATCGATGTTTTACAGATACTAAGCCAATATCTATCCTCCTTATAGAATGGCACCAGGTGAGTTGACGGAGCTGAAGAAGTAGCTGAAAGACTTGCTCGAGAAAGGTTTTATCAGACCTAATATGTCACCATGGGGATGTTACACCTCGGAAATTTCCCCGTGAACGTACAGTGAAAAGTTGCAGGTTTGCACTTTGGCCCAGTTGGTCGTAAAGTTGAATACGGCCCGTAAAGTAGTTTACGGACCGTAAACTGCTATCGTCCTCCAACCTACCAAGATTTCAACTTTCTGCCAAATGTCTAAATGGTTAAATACGACCCAGAATACGGACCGTAAATCGAAATACGGCCCGTAAACTTTGACCGTAAACTACCATGACTCTAGCAAACCTTTCTGGTTCTGTTATGCTTAAATACGGTCGCGAAGGACGGACCGTAAACCAGAATACGGCCCGTAAAGTGGGTTTACGACCACTGTGCATCCCGACTACTGTTCATAAAAAAAAATCAGATTTTGTGTGTTATGTCCCGTATTTTCATACGTCGGGACGCTTTAAAATAAGCGCGACGAGTTAAAGGCAAGACTATCTTAAGATATGAAGTAGAGATTTTAACTTCCGGTTTCGTGTCGAGTCACAATTTATCCACAACTTTCGTGTGGCATTAAACTAGTAATGGAAAATTGGGATGAAACTAACCATAATTGGATTAAAAAGTGGGATTGGAAAGACAAAAAAAAATCAGTCCACTTTATGCCTTGTTTGGCCGTGCCATGTAAGGCTTTGGTCAAAGAATCTTGACCCAATTTAGTGTAATCCACATGGCCAACTCAATGAGGGGAACATATTGACACAAAGTCTGATCACTCCACACCTTCACAACATAAATTTCATCACCACATGTCAAGAAACATTTAGAGATAGAAAGAGTAGAGAGAGGTGCTCTCGGCTAAGAGCTAGCCGAGAGGGTGGGGTGATATTGTGCCCAGAAATTCCAGTTTTTCTCCATCAAAACTATCCCTCATCTAGTGTGTAAGAAAGTGTATTAGTTGTTGAAGAGAAACAAGAAAGTGAAGCACTCAATAGAGTTGAAAATTCGGCCAAGTGAAGCACAAGATTGAAAGGTAAGAATGTTTGTTGTTTCTTGTGTTGCATGATGATTTGAATGTATAGTTCATGCATGTTGTTGTTGGATTGTGGTTGTCGTTGAAGTAGAGAGTGAGCCGTGTGTGAGGTGAGTTTATGACTGATTTCATTGTGCATGTATTGTTAGTGAATTGAATATGTATCAACATATGTAAATGAACAAAGATTGTGGGAGTTTGGTTGTGATGTTGCATGTTGGCTATTGGACTGTTTTTGCTCGAATTTAAAATGAATCATGTGTTGAAGATTCTGATGAAGTCATGCTTAATCTTGTTGAACATGTATTGGAAATGAATTGAATGCATTGTCGTTGGATAAACGAATGAAAATCATGAAGTTGGAGTAGTTGTGATGAAACCGGGTAGGGGGCTGTTTTGGACGAATTCATGGACTGTTTTGGGCTATAATTTGATTGTTTTTGTTGTGGACATTGTAGTGTATTGTATGCATGTTGAATATGTAAATTAAGGTGTTCAAGAAACGAATTATGTTGAGGGGTAAGGGCAGTCCAAAAACCGTGGACAGTTTTAGGGATTAGAAGTGAAATTGTGTGTGTTGAATGTTGGTTTTTGTTGCAAACGTGTAGTGAATGTAAAATGCCATGATTCAAGTTAAAACTGAACTGATTGTGGGCTGTTGTAAGAGTGAAGATGATGCTAAAACAGTTCCAAGATTTCATGAAAGTAAAGTCATGAAAAGTGTTGTGTTGTTGCAAGTTAAAACTGGAAAATTGCTAAGTAAGAATGGAAATGATGTGTGTGTTGGGTTGCCGTGTGTATGAGACTGTTTTGGGTGGTGTAGGGACTGCCCAAGTTCCCTAAGTCATGCTTAAACAAGTTTTGATCAATATATGAAAGAACGACTAGCCATGTTAGCTTGTAACGGTAGTTGGGTTAAATGCGAACGAAACGTCGTTTAATTGTTAGAAAGGAGTCGTGAAGGACGGACTGTAAACCAGAATACGGCCCGTAAAGTGGGTTTACGAACACTGTGCATCCCGACTACTGTTCATAAAAAAAAATCAGATTTTGTGATTAATATAAGGGACCCTTTTTATTCATTTTCATTTCATTTCATCTACACCACTCAAGAACTCTCTAGAAAATTCTCCAACACTTCAACCATAAGAATAACAAAGAAATCAATGATCAACAACATTAAATCCATGAAACAAGGTGTGTGAAACTCAAGTGAAGTTCATCCAAACCAAGATGTTCCAAGAAAGGTGAAGTAGGGTTTTGGTGCAAAAGGAAGGATTCCACTCTAGGCTTGTTCCACCATCATCTAAGGTAAGTTTCATGACTTCATCATGTTGTTTAAGGTATTGGAAAGCTAAGATGCTTGAATGGTAGGAAAACATAGAAGGTGGGTCTTAAAATGGATGAATAGTGTCACAATTGAATGGTAGTTGAATGGAATCATAAATGTTGATGTGCTATGTTTATGAATATGTTGATAAGGATGCTTAGACCATGAAATAAGTATTATATAGGAGGAAACGCGATAATGAGTTATAAGTATAAACGTGGAAAAATTAGAGAGAAATGGTGGATTGTGGTTAGTGCATGTAAATGATGATTGTTGATTTCAATATTGTGAACGTTGTTGTGAGCGTTTGGGAGTTAATATAGAATATGGGAAAAGTAGTATAAATGTTACACCCTGGAAAATTTCGCGTTATCAAGACTGTGGACGGCTTAGTATGAGCTCAAGGGAGAGCAGAGTTATACAAGGATTAGGGATGCCGATTATATTACCTGAGCATAAGAACATATATATGACATTTGGAGGTTGTATGGAGTAAATCAGTTAACACGATTACTCGATGATAGCCCTCGTAACCGTAAGTTGAGGTGGGGCCCACATGTTGGGATTTTGTAAGGGACATATGAAAAGTGATATGAGTAGTATATGTGAAGTTGAGCAAGTCCTAAGAAGGACCCTTAAGCCAAATATGGGCATAAGCCCTCCAAAAGGATGATTTAAAGATACGTTTTCGGATGACCTGACTTGGAGGGGCTAAAACGCTATTATACGTTCGGAATTTGGAAAAACACAAAGAATGAAAGTTGTAGATAATTGAAAGATATTTCCAACCGTTGGTCGTGGGCCCTCACACCATATCGGGATCAAACTTTACGGCCATTTTAAGAGCAAGACCCTAAGCTGCCAAAATGGCTCCGCGGGCCCCACATGAGTAAGTCGGTGGAACCGACCTAGGGGGGCTATAAATACCCCCATCAACCCATTTTTTTCAGCATAATAACATTCCAAAGAGTCCTAGAAAATTCTCCACACCTCCCCCAAACATTGTAGTCCGACAAATCAAGAATTTAACAAGATTACGCCAAACTAGTCCGTGAAAGGTGATTGTTCTTGCTTCTACTTAAGTTTGGTGTTGGAGAAAGTTGATGTGGCTGAGTTTCTTCAAGTAGATGGTATGTTATTCATCCCATCTCTTATGTTGAGTTTATTTGAAGGTCTAGCAAGCCTTAAAAATGAAAATAGTTATGGAGGAAAGGTCATAAAGTGTTGTGTTGTAGTTGTTGTGTTTATGGGCTGTTTTGAACATGTTGTGGCCGTGTGGATGGACTGATTTATGCGTATAAAAATGGAATCTAGCATTGTTGGTGTGTTGATGATATTATACTCCTTGATTGGGATGGAAGAAAGTGTATGTTGTTGTATGTTGAAAAACATCTTTAGGGACGTTTATGGAATATATTGGTATGGATAATAGTGTTGTTGATGTTGGTATTGTTGTTGTTGTTGATTAGTTGCTTAATTGTAATTCTGGGCTAGGCATATAAACAGGGGAGATGCTGCCAAAATTTCGACAGATTATAAATGAATTTACTTGAAGGACTAAGGCAAGCGTATAATGATGAGTCTAATGATTATGTAAATCCTCTTAAATGTAGACTTGCGAGCTTGGACAAATAAGCCTAGCTAATAGGAGGTGAAACAGGTATGTTAAGGCTCGTCCCTTTCTTTCAAAGGCATGATTCTTATGTTATGATTCCATAAATGTTTCCATAATAGCCTTGTTTTCAAAAGCTCGAAGTTCATGACTCTTAAACCCTCTTATGATGTTAAGTGGAATATGTTCTATGATGGTTGTGACGATGATGATGATTCTCTTCTTTCGAAACTCCGAAGCTATGATTTGAGCGAATTATGAGATTATTGAGTCATTCCATGAATCCCTCAACCGTACTTATTGTTGATGGTCTCACCTCATGTTACTCGTTCCTTCGAGGTGAGATATAGTGATGACAACGATTCTATTTCCAGTGCTACCTAAGTTCATGATTCTCAAGACTCCCGTGACATCGTCGATTTCATCTCGCGATGGTTGATCTTTTAAGGAATGATATAGTGACAATGGTAATGCTAATGATGATGTTGGTTTCATTTATGTATTTTTATTTATTTATGTATGTATGTATGTATGCATTGCATCCCACTGATCAGTTGGGGATAACATCGAGTCCCGAAAGGGCCGGGTACGGATAACACCGAGTCCCGAAAGGGCCGGGTACGGATAACACCGAGTCCTGAAAGGTCCGGGTACGGATATGACAGTTGTATGTATAGTAAGTGTAAATGTATGTGAATGCATATATATGTATGTTATCTATGGATATGCATGGAAAAGTTCTTAACAAGCTAAGCATGCACGACATTCGCCTTAAAAGGACATTTAGAGGCACAGGTTGATCTCTTTTATATTACTTTATCCCCATGCGTCCACTATATTATTTTCCATGTTCAGTATTTCTTACTATGTCACTGTTCATGCCTTACATACTCAGTACATTGCTCGTACTAACGTCCCTTCTTGTGGACGCTGCGTTTCAAGCCACGCAGGTGTATACAGATGAGTAGAGGATATTGCTAGAAGATGTTCCAGCAGGATTGGCGAGCTCCATTTCCTTCCGGTGTGTTGCCGAGTCAGAGTATCTATGTTATGGTATATTGAATTACGTTAGAGACTTTGCAGACAGAGTCACGTATATAGCATGTCAGTCTTGCAAGCGGCTCTGCAAGCCGACGTACCATTATGCATTATGTTACAAATTTCATATGATTAAAGATTTTACTTAATTTGAGAACGATGGAAAAATGTTTTTGACAAGTTTTCATTATGCATTTCATTTCGTGATTTAAGAGTCTGGTGAGGTTATGAACATAACGAGAACCAGCGGGTTCGCTCGGCTCTGAGTAAGGGGTCGGGTGCCCATCATACCCTATCAAGATTGGGGTGTGACAAATTGGTATCAGAGCAGTTCGTCCTAGGGGTTGTCTGCAAAGTCGTGTCCAGTAGAGTCTTGTTTATGGGTGTGAAGCCGGCCACACTTATAAACAGGAGGCTGCAGGGCATTTAGGAATCATTGACCTTCTTTCTGTCTTAGATCGTGCGATAGAGCCAAGTCATAGGAAATGAGATCCCTTATACTAACCTTTGATCTCAGCAGAAGCACAGTATCAACGGTAGAAGATGAGTGATGATATGGGAAGTCACAGAGGTAAGTTTCGATATTTTTGTTCTTTTACCTGAAATTGGGAGCCCTGGGTGGCTGGGATATCGTGTATATATATGCCCTGTGAGGCATTGCTGGTAATTGCTGCATGCAGGTTTTGGATAGTAAGAATTGTAAAAGAGACTCTGCCAGAATTTTTCAAAATCAGGTCATTTAGGTAGGTACACCTAACAGGAAGAAGCGTGGAAAGGAAATATCGTAAATATACAATAAGTGGGATGCGTGTTTAAGAGGAGGTATGCATTTGGCATGGCATGAAGAATAATTGTGAGAAAGACGATTAGCAGTCCGAAGGATTAAAATGGGTTACATTCGAGGTTTAGTAGGAGCAAGGCCTATTGGGGGATTCAGGGAAAGTCGACAAATGAGTTCTGCTGTAGATTATTATATAAGAGTGGCGAGCGAAAATCCAAAGAGGCTGATAACTGAGTATTTACAAGTAACGGTGACCAAGGTGTTTTCGCCATGAATTGGAATTCGGAAATCTTGGATAAAAGGTAGTCATAAACATAGGTGAAAGGTGAATACTGGGGATTGAAAAGGATAAAATAGTAATTGTTAAAGGAGGGAGATGTGTTGCGAGAATGTTTTGGAATCTGCTAAGACTTCAACTTGCTCCAGATTATGTGATGAAGGTCATGCGGTGAGGTGGATGCGATCAAACCAGCATTAACGCATCAGATTTCATCAGAGTTTCAAGGTTAAGCGTGCTGGGGTGAGAGAAATATTAGGATGGGTGACCCCCTGGGAAGAATCCTAAAAGTCCTCTAAATTCAGATATAAGAGACAAATGGGAAGCTAGAGTACCCTAAGGGAAATTAGAGTATGCGGAGCGGTTAGAAACCTTAAGAGGTCGCGTAGGACGAGGCGGACTAGACCGGTGAAGAGGAAGAAGGTGCATCACAGCTCTAAAATTAGGATGAGTTTAAGTAGCACTTGGAAATACCATGCAAGCAAGGTGTTAGAAAGTGTACATATGTATGCATATAATATCCCATCTATGGTTGTACCAGCCGGTATGTTTATCTCAGCAACTGGCGTTGCCGTATCTTGAAAGCATTAATCAAACAGGGTAATAAAGTCCAAGTGACAAAAGAACGCTACAAGGGAAGTTGATTTACTTTCAATACCGGATAGGTTTGGAGAGTTCTAACGCAATGACATTTGAAAAAAAAAAGGAAGTGAAAATACGGAAGGTAAAGAGATCAAAGTGTGGAGAAAGTAAAAAAAAAGTAAGAAACATGAGTGAGCGAAGCCTCCGAGAGAGATGAAAGTTACTCGAAGGCTATGGGCGTATAAGGACCTCCTTAATAAGAGGGGAAGGACATACTAGACTGGAAAGGAACATAACCATTAGGTTCACTAGCGGTAAGGTCATGTTGGATAAACACTCGGAATGTAAGGGTAAGAGAGATGGTGACAAGGATGTAGGGACTAATGAAGCTGACCAATGAACTACAAGGAATCAGTACGACGTATATCTAAGATCAACGGGTACAAAAAGGATAGCCCGAGATGGCACAGAAGGAGTAAATGCAAAGAGGGCGCCGTAGAGAGAGAAAGGTAGCTGCCCACTAACAAAGAAAAAAAAAGAGAAGAGAGTACTTACAGGCCGATGAATATTTATAGCACGATAAGAAATACTACAATACTGGAGACAAAATGAGAGCGAGGTGCTAGTTAATTTCCGACCATGTACATGAGGACAAAGAAGTGGAAGAAACTGACAGGAGGCAATGAAAGGGTTAAGGGAGGATGAGAAGACACTGAACCAAGTTGAAGTCTAAGCAAACGGTAATCGGACCCAAAGGGAAGAATAACGGCTCTAAAGAATCAAAGATGTTGTTGTGAGTTGGCAATACTGCAACATTCGAGGACGAATGTTTCTAAGGGGGGAAGGATGTTACACCCTGGAAAATTTCGCGTTATCAAGACTGTGGACGGCTTAGTATGAGCTCAAGGGAGATCAGAGTTATACAAGGATTAGGGATAAAGATTATATTACCTGAGCATAAGAACATATATATGACATTTGGAGATTGTATGGAGTAAATCAGTTAACACGATTACTCGATGATAGCCCTCGTAACAATAAGTTAGGTAGGGCTCATGTTACACCTCGGAAAAATTTCCCGTTGGAACGCAAGTGAACGAACTAGTGATGTGTGCGAGGAGTGCGAGTGTGTAATGTTTCATGAGCAATGTGCGTAAATGGACGAGAATGATTAGAATGAAAAGTCGAGAAATGTGAAAAGTTGAAAGTTGGCAAAACTGCCCAGTGGTCGTAAAGTGCAAAATACGGACCGTAAAATGGAACACGGTCCATAAACCGGCAGTCGTAAATTGGCATGCAAGGTTTCAAATTTCTGCCCAGTTGAGAAATGGTAAAATACGACCAGGAGGACGGACCGTAAAGTGATTTACGGCCCGTAAACCATGGTCGTAAATCACCATGCATGCAGCCAAAGTTTCTAGTTCTGCTTAAGGTTAAAGACGACCACGAGGGACAGTCCGTAAACTGCAGTACGGACCGTAAAGCTCCATGGACGACCACTGTTCACCTCAGCACAGATTTTAAATTCATTAAATATGAGGACCAAGACTTGATTTATTTTGATTTCTACATTACACCACTTCTCTCTAGAATCATCTCTCTACATTTATTTCATAAGTTTTCAAGGATTATAAGTCTCCAACAACATAAATAGGTGAATCAAGTGTAAGCAAGCCATTAAATACCATTCAAGTCAAGAAGTGCAAATGGAGAAAAACTAGGGTTTTGCTCAAAGTGAAGTATTATCAACCAAAGCTGGTTCCTACATCATCTAAGGTAAGATTCATGATATTTATATGTTGGTTAACATATTGGGGAGTTGAAATACTTGGATGATAGAAGTATATGCTAAAATGGTCAATGGGGGGGGGGGGGGGGGGGGGGGGTAAAATGAAGAATGTGGATAATATGAATGACTAATGGCTATTGTTATAATATTAAATGAAGGTAGAAACTTGAGCATCGAAGGAGTACGCGCAACTGTAGAATAGTTCGACGAAGAGGTATGTGAGGCTAACCCTTCTTTCCTAAGGAATGGTTCTTGGCCAAATTCCTAATCCCTCTATATGAGTATGTTGTCTTCACATGGTTGACATTCCGAGCTCATAAGCTCACGACCCTTGATATGTGCTATGATTATACTATGTTCCTCGTATGACGAGTAAGTCTATAATGTAGATGTAACGATAATGATTAGGATAGTAATGATGATGAGAGTAAAATAAGATTAGAGATGCTTACGAGCTATTATATATGTATATGTGTGCCTATGAAGGGCTATGATAAGACCTCGAGCTTATGATGTCGGGTAAGGATATATGTATATGACTATGTATAAAGTATGTATACGATTGCAAAACGCGCGCACACCTCTGCAGATGGTACGGATGACCCTGATGCCTTGGTAGGGCCAGGTATGTATGATATTGAGCCTTGGTTGGCCAAGTATGTATGAAACACCGATCCTACGAGGTCGGGTATGATATGTAAATACTATGTAGATGATATGACTATGTATACAATATGAATATGAATGTGATAAGACTATGTGCATATGACACGTATTAGAAATGAGAAGTCCCTATGGAAAAGCAAGTATGTACCATGATGACGATAATAATGTCTCCCTTCTTATAATATTTCATATGTTGCTTATTATGCCTCTATATCGATGTTGATCACACTTTACATACTCAGTACATTCTTCGTACTGATGTCCTTTTGTTTGTGGACGCTGCGTCATGCCCGCAGGTGCACCGGGAGACAGACTTGATCCATAGCTGCTTATCCAGAGATTGCATAGCAGAGCTCCATTTCTTCGGAGCTAGAGCTTTTGGGTACTCATTCTTTTGTGTATATAATTATGGGCATAGCGGGGTCCTGTCCCGCTCATATGATATGTCACTCTTAGAGGCTCGTAGTCATGTGTATGTGGTTAGAGATGTTTGGCCATGTCGGCCTATGTTTTGTATATCTTTTGTTGGCCTCGTCGGCCTTGTACGTTTGACGTGGCATAGATGCCAATGATATGTTAAATGATGACGGTCGTCCAATGGGACTAACATGATTAATGACCACAATGCTTGATTTGATTTACGGTTCGCTTAGATGTTATGTCATGTACGATAAGGGGTGCCCGGGTGGGGTAGCACCGGGTGCTCGTCGCGGCCCCCTAGCCGAGTAGTGACAAAAGTGGTATCAGAACAGTTCAGTCCTAGGGTGTGTATACGAGCCGTGTCTAGTAGAGTCTTGGTTATGGGTGTGTTGCGCGCCACACTTATAAACAGGAAGCTGCGGATATTTTAGGAATAAATGACCTTCTTTCTTCATAAGAATCATGCGATAGAGCTATGATGTAATAAATTCTTGTTCCTTAATAGTGTGTTGTGTATTTCAGAGATGCCTATAAAGAAAAAGGCTACAGCAGCCCAAAAGGGCAAGACGGTGGCAGAAAAGCGGGCTGAAAGAGCACCGCCACCGGTAGTAGAGGAAAGTGAGTCCCAGAGTGCGGCTCAATCTCAGTCTTCCCAGACAGTGCCTATTAATGAGGAGCATGAGAGAGCCTCAGCCCCAGCTCCAGCTCCTCCACCCGATGCGTCAGGCCAAGATGTGAAAGAGGCCATCAAATTTTTTACTCAGTTGGTTGCGGCCCAGACTCAGAGGCCAAGCTCAGGGCAGGGCGACAGGGCCGTTAGTGCAAGGGCCGGTGACATCATTGCTTTGAAACCTCCGGAATTCTTTGGGTCGAAACCGGAGGAGGATCCTCAGGACTTCATTGACGGTATGCTGAGGACGCTTCGATTGATACATGCTTCAGACACCGAGTCGGTGGAGCTAGCGTCATATAGATTGAGGGATGTTTTGATCCAGTGGTATACAGTTTGGATGGCTTCACGGGGAGCTAATGCACCTCCCCCGGTATGGCAAGAGTTTGTTGATGCTTTCCTCCGTCATTATATGCCTCCAGAGGTTCGGCGAGCTAGGGCCGATAAATTTTTGAATTTGAGGCAAGGTAGCATGAGTGCTACAGAGTACAGTCTCCGCTTCAATTCCTTGGCTAGGTATGCTTCGGCCATGGTAGCGGATATGGGCGATCGGGTACACCAATTTGTGAAAGGCCTAGAGCCACATTTGATGGATAAATGCTTGACTGTGTCCCTTCAGGATGGCATGGATATTGCACGCATTCAGGCACATGCTCAGGAATTAGAGGAACACCTACAGCAGCGGAGAAATGAACGTGAACAAGATAGGGGACATAGCAAGAGGGCTAGACTTTCGGGTTCGAGGAGCGAGTCCAGAGGTGGACACAGACAGTAGTTTCCCAGCCATTCAGGCTATTCTATGACCAGTCCACCTCCACGGTTTTCAGGCCAGTGCCTTGATAGATCTGCTCGTTCAGGGCCGAGTCCGAGTTATTCAGGACCTCAGTTCAGAGATGATTTGGGCCAGTCAAGGCCACCCGTACCACAGTGTTCCCAGTGTGGGAAGATGCATTGGGGTCGATGCCGATTTGGTTCAGATGATTGCTATTCATGTGGTTGGCCAGGCCATATTATGCGTAAATGCCCCTCGGTTCATGGTAGAGGTAGGACCCAGCCTTCAGGGTCGGTAGCCGGATCTTCGGCATCTGTACGCCCTACGGGGCAAGGTTCACATGCGCCAGCTGGCCATGGTAGGGGCAGAGGGAGAGCTCCCACTTCTAGCGGTCCTCAGCACCGTATTTGTGCTTTGGCTGGACGCCAAGATCTTGAGTCTTCTCCTGACGTGGTCACAGGTATATTATCGGTATTCTCTCATGATGTGTATTCTTTGATTGATCCGGGCTCCACATTGTCTTATGTTACTCCTTATATTGCGGGTCGATTTATAGTCGAGCCGGAGTCGATCAAACCTTTTGAGGTGTCTACGCCCGTTGGTAAATCGGTGATAGCTAGCCGAGTGTATAGAGATTGTATAGTTATGATATGTGACCGCCGTACTATAGCTGACTTGCATGAACTAAAGATGGTAGATTTTGATGTCATTATGGGCACGGATTGGTTGGCTTCTTGCTACGCCAATGTTAATTGTAGAATGAAAATGGTTCGCTTCCAGTTTTCGGGAGAACCAGTTTTAGAATGGAAAGGAAATACGGCGTCACCAAAAGGTAGGTTTATTTCCTATCTGAAGGCAAGGAAGATGATCACGAAAGGGTGCATTTATCACCTAGTGCGATTTCAAGATATAGAAGCTGAGTCGCCGACTCTCCAGTCAGTACCGGTAGTGAATGAATTTCCGGACGTGTTCCCGGAAGAGCTTCCAGGCCTTCCTCCCGAGCGGGAGATCGATTTTGCGATTGATGTGTTGCCAGACACTAAACCCATATTTATTCCTCCCTATAGGATGGCACCCGCATAATTGAAAGAGTTGAAAGAGCAATTGAAAGACTTTCTCGAGAAAGGCTTTATTAGGCCTAATTCATCCCCGTGGGGAGCACTTGTACTGTTTGTCTGAAAGAAAGATGGCTCCTTGAGAATGTGCATTCATTATCGGCAATTGAATAAAGTGACGATTAAGAACAAGTATCCTCTTCCGAGGATCGATGATTTATTTGATCAATTGCAAGGTGCCAAATGGTTTTCAAAGATTGATTTGAGGTTCGGGTATCATCAAGTGAGAGTTAGGGAAAGAGATATCCCTAAGACAGCTTTTACAACAAGATATGGTCATTTTGAATTCCGGGTGATGTCATTTGGGCTAACTAATGCGCCAGCGGTGTTTATGGACTTAATGAACAATGTATTCAGGCCTTTTCTGGATCTATTCGTGATTGTATTCATCGATGATATCTTGGTATATTCTAGATCTGAGGCCGAGCACGCGGATCATTTGCGCATTGTCCTAGAAGTTCTACGAGCTCGAGAGTTGTATGCGAAATTCTCCAAGTGTGAGTTTTGGTTGAACTCAGTATCATTTCTGGGCCATATTGCTGCAGCTGATGGTATTCGGGTGGATAGCCAAAAGATCGAGGTCGTGAAGACTTAGCCAAGGCCCACGACTCCTACGGAGGTTCATAGCTTTCTGGGATTAGCAAGTTATTACAGGAGATTCGTTGAAGGGTTCTCTTCTATTTCTGCACCACTCGCAAAGTTGACCCAGAAATCGGCAAAGTTTCAATGGACAGATGCTTGCGAACGTAGTTTCCAACAGTTAAAGGGTCGATTGACTTCTGCCCCAGTTCTGACACTTCCAGAGGGATTGGAAGGATACGTTGTTTATTGCGATGCTTCAGGTGTTGGGCTAGGTTGTGTGTTGATGCAACATGGCAAAGTGATTGCGTATGCTTTAAGGCAATTGCGGAAACATGAGCAAAATTATCCTACCCATGACTTAGAATTGGCCGCGGTGGTCCATGCATTAAACATATGGAGACATTACTTATATGGTGTCCATGTGGATTTCTACACAGATCATAAGAGTCTTCAATACATCTTCAAGAAGAAAGAGTTAAATTTGCGGCAACGACGATGGTTGGAGTTGCTAAAAGATTATGATGTTGATATCTTGTATCACCCCGGAAAGGCAAATGTCGTGGCTGATGCCCTTAGCCGCAGATCTATGGGAAGCCTAAGTGATGTACGACCAGAAAAGAGGGAAATGACTCGTGAGCTTCAGCAGTTAGCTAGCCTAGGAGTCCGAGTAATGGACTCGGGTAGCAGCGGAGCTACTATTCATAATTCAGCAGTTTCGTCGCTAATGGCGGAAGTAAAAGAGCGACAATATGAAGATCCCATGCTAATGCAGTACAGAGATACACTCCCCCAGAACTAGGAGTCATCGTTTGATATTTCAGGAGACGGAGTTCTCCGATGCCGAGGTAGATTATGTGTCCCTGATGTGGCAAGTCTACGCCACCAGATTTTGAGACAAGCTCATTGTTCTCGTTATTCCGTTCACCCCGGAGCGACGAAAATGTATCACGATCTTAAGTCCGTATATTGGTGGAATGGTATGAAGAGAGATATAGCGGAATTCGTGGCTCAATGTCCGAATTGCCAACAAGTGAAAATCGAGCACCAAAAGCCGGGGGGATTATTGCAAGCTATAGAAATCCCGACGTGGAAGTGGGAAGTGATTAATATGGATTTCATTTCAGGCTTATCCCGTTCTCGACGTAAATATGATTCCATATGGGTGATCGTGGATAGACTCACCAAATCAGCTCATTTCTTACCGGTCAGAACGACCTATGTGGCAAAAGATTATGCAAAGCTTTATCTTAAGGAGATAGTGAGACTCCACGGTGTTATAGTATCTATTATCTCCGATAGAGGGACTCAATTTACAGCCAAGTTTTGGAGGTCTTTCCAAGAGGGTTTAGGGACCCAAGTGCGCCTTAGCACGGCATTTCATCCACAGACTGATGGGCAGGCTGAACGTACTATTCAGACTCTGGAGGATATGTTGCGAGCATGTATGATAGATTTTGGAGGGAATTGGGATGATCATTTGCCACTCATTGAGTTTGCCTACAATAATAGTTATCACTCCAGCATTCAAATGGCACCGTATGAGGCTTTATATGGGGCGGAAGTGTAGATCCCCAATTGGGTGGTTTGAAACCGGAGAGACTAAATTGATAGGACCAGACTTGGTCCAGCAAGCTATATAAAAGTTAAGCTCATACAAGATCGGTTGTTAATAGCCCAGAGTCGTCAAAAATCCTATGCGGATAACCGTCGAAGGGACTTAAAGTTCGAAGTGAAGGACTGGGTGTTATTGAAAGTGTCGCCGATGAAGGGCGTAATGAGATTCGGAAAAAAGGGGAAGTTCAGTCCCCGGTATGTTGGGCCATATGAAATTGTACGCAAGATAGACAAAGTGGCCTATGAGCTAGATCTACCTTCCGAGTTGGAGTCAGTTCATCCAGTATTCCACGTCTCGATGCTTCGAAAATGTATTGGAGATCCTACTAGGATCGTCCCAGTAAATGATGTACAAGTGACAGAGAGATTGACTTATGATGAAATACCCATTGCCATATCAGATAGGCAAGTACGGAGGCTTAGAAATAAAGAAGTGGCCTCAGTTAAGATTCTATGGAGAAGCAGAAAACGAGAGGAAATGACGTGGGAAGCGGAAGAAGGTATGCGGTCCAAATACCCACATTTATTTCAGCCTTTGGACGAGGACCAAGATGAGGCGTCAAGATCACAAAGTATGTATGATTCCTTTTTATGCATTTAGGTCGTGTGTGGCCAAATTTTTATGTTGCTATGTTGTGGCCCTGTGAGGCGTTGCTATTGTGGGTTGTCGTGACAGGGTGGTAGTGCCACATTACAAAGGAAACTCTGGCAAAATTTTTATAGAATTCCCCAAGCCTTTAACATTCGAGGACGAATGTTCCTAAGGGGGGTAGAATGTTACACCTCGGAAAAAGTTCCCGTTGGAACGCAAGTGAACGAACTAGTGACGTGTGCGAGGAGTGCGAGTGTATAATGTTTCATGAGCAATGTGCGTAAATGGACGAGAATGATTAGAATGAAAAGTCGAGAAATGTGAAAAGTTGAAAGTTGGCAAAACTGCCCAGTGGTCGTGAATTGCAAAATACGGACCGTAAAATGGAACACGGTCTATCAACTGGCAGTCGTAAATTGGCATGCAAGGTTTCAAATTTCTGCCCAGTTGAGAAATGGTAAAATACGACCAGGAGGACGGACCGTAAAGTGATTTACGGCCCGTAAACCATGGTCGTAAATCACCATGTATGCAGCCAAAGTTTCTGGTTCTGCTTAAGGTTAAAGACGACCACGACGGACGGTCCGAAAACTGCAGTACGGACCGTAAACCTCCATGGACGACCACTGTTCACCTCAGCACAGATTTTCAATTCATTAAATATGAGGACCAAGACTTGATTTATTTCATTTCTACATTACACCACTTCTCTCTAGAATCATCTCTCTACATTTATTTCATAAGTTTTCAAGGATTATAAGTCTCCAACAACATAAATAAGTGAATCAAGTGTAAGCAAGCCATTAAATACCATTCAAGTCAAGAAGTGCAAATGGAGAAAAACTAGGGTTTTGCTCAAAGTGAAGTATTATCAACCAAAGCTTGTTCCTACATCATCTAAGGTAAGATTCATGATATTTATATGTTGGTTAACATTTTGGGGATTTGAAATACTTGGATGGTCGAAGTATATGCTAAAATGGTCAATGGGGGGTAAAATGAAGAATGTGGATAATATGAATGACTAATGGCTATTGTTATAATATTAAATGAAGGTAGAAACTTGAGCATCGAAGGAGTACGCGCAAGTGTAAAATAGTTCGACGAAGAGGTATGTGAGGCTAACCCTTCTTTCCTAAGGCATGGTTCTTGGCCAAATTCCTAATCCCTCTATATGAGTATGTTGTCTTCACATGGTTGACATTCCGAGCTCATAAGCTCACGACCCTTGATATGTGCTATGATTATACTATGTTCCTCGTATGACGAGTAAGTTTATAATGTAGATGTAACGATAATGATGAGGCTAGTAATGATGATGACAGTAAAATGAGATTAGAGATGCTTACGAGCTATTATATATGTATATGTGTGCCTATGAAGGGCTATGATAAGACCCCGAGCTTATGATGCCGGGTAAGGAAATATGTATATGACTATGTATAAAGTATGTATACGATTGCGAAACGCGCGCACACCTCTGCAGATGGTACGGATGACCCTGATGCCTTGGTAGGGCCAGGTATGTATGATCTTGAGCCTTGGTTGGCCAAGTATGTATGAAACACCGATCCTACGAGATCGGGTATGATATGTAAATACTATGTAGATGATAAGACTATGTATACAATATGAATATGAATGTGATAAGACTATGTGCATATGACACGTATTAGAAATGGGAAGTCCCTAAGGATAAGCAAGTATGTACCATGATGACGATAATAATGTCTCCCTTCCTATGATATTTCATATGTTGCTTATTATGCCTCTATATCGATGTTGATCACACTTTACATACTCAGTACATTCTTCGTACTGATGTCCTTTTGTTTGTGGACGCTGTGTCATGCCCGCAGGTGCACCGGGAGATAGACTTGATCCATAGCTGCTTATCTAGAGATTGCATAGCAGAGCTCCATTTCTTTGGAGCTAGAGCTTTTGGTTACTCATTCTTTTGTGTATATAATTATGGGCATAGCGGGGTCCTGTCCCGCTCATATGATATGTCACACTCTTAGAGGCTCGTAGTCATGTGTATGTGGGTAGAGATGTTGGCCATGTCAGCCTATGTTTTGTATATCTTTTGTTGGTCTCGTCGGCCTTGTACATTTGACGTGGCATAGATGCCAATGATATGTTAAATGATGACGGTCGTCCAATGGGACTAACATGATTAATGACCACAATGCTTGATTTGATTTACGGTTCGCTTAGATGTTATGTCATGTACGATAAGGGGTGCCCGGGTGGGGTAGCACCGGGTGCTCGTCGCGGCCCCCTAGCCGGGTCGTGACAGCCCACATATCGGGATTTTGTAAGGGACATATGAAAAGTGATATGAGTAGTACATGTGAAGTTGAGCAAGTCCTAAGAAGGACCCTTAAGCCAAATATGGGCATAAGCCCTCCAAAAGGATGATTTAAAGATATGTTTTCGGATGACCTGACTTGGAGGGGCCAAAACGCTATTATACGTTCGGAATTTGGAAAAACACAAAGAATGAAAGTTGTAGATAATTGAAAGATATTTCCAACCATTGGTTGTGGGCCCTCACTCCATATCGGGATCAAACGTTATGGCCATTTTAAGAGCAAGACCCTAAGCTGCCAAAATGGCTCCGCGGGCCCCGCATGAGTAAGTCGGTGGAACCGACCTAGGGGGGCTACAAATACCACATCAACCCGTTTTTTTCGGCATAATAACATTCCAAAGAGTCCTAGAAAATTCTTCACACCTCCCCCAAACATTGTAGTCCGACAAATCAAGAATTTAACAATATTACACCAAACTAGTCCGTGAAAGGTGATTGTTCTTGCTTCTACTTAAGTTTGGTGTTGGAGAAAGTTTATGTGGCTGATTTTCTTCAAGTATATGGTATGTTATTCATCCCATATCTTATGTTGAGTTTATTTGAAGGTCTAGCAAGCCTTAAAAATGAAAATAGTTATGGAGGAAAGGTCATAAAGTGTTGTGTTGTAGTTGTTGTGTTTATGGGCTGTTTTGAACATGTTGTGGCAGTGTGGATGGACTGATTTATGCGTATAAAAATGGTATCTAACATTGTTGGTGTGTTGATGATATTATACTCCTTGATTGGGATGGAAGAAAGTGTATGTTGTTGTTGTATGTTGAAAGACATCGTGAGGGATGTTTATGGAATATATTGGTATGGATAATAGTGTTGTTGATGTTGGTATTGTTGTTGTTGTTGATTGGTTGCTAAATTGTAATTCTGGGCTAGGCATATAAACAGGGGAGATGCAGCCGAAATTTCGGCAGATTATAAATGAATTTATTTGAAGGACTAAGGCAAGCGTATAACGATGAGTCTAATGATTATGTAAATCCTCTTAAATGTAGACTTGCGAGCTTGGACAAATAAGCCTAGCTAATAGGAGGTGAAACAGGTATGTTAAGGCTCGTCCCTTTCTTTCAAAGGCATGATTCCTATGTTATGATTCCATAAATGTTTCCATAATAGCCTTGTATTCAAAAGCTCGAAGTTCATGACTCTTAAAGCCTCTTATGACGTTAAGTGGAATATGTTCTATGATGGTTGTGACGATGATGATGATTTTCTTCTTTCGAAACTCCGAAGCTATGATTTGAGCGAATTATGAGATTATTGAGCCATTCCATGAATCCCTCAACCGTACTTATTGTTGATGGTCTCACCTCATGTTACTCGTTCCTTTGAGGTGAGATATAGCGATGATAACGATTGTATTTGCAGTGCTACCTAAGTTCATGATTCCCGAGACTCCCGTGACATCGCCGATTTCATCTCGCGATGGTTGATCTTTTAAGGAATGATATAGTGACAATGGTAATGCTAATGATGATGTTGGTTTCATTTATGTATTTTTATTTATGTATGTATGTATGCATTGCATCCCACTGAACAGTTGGGGATAACACCCAGTCCCGAAAGGGCCGAGTACGAATAACACCGAGTCCCGAAAGGGCCGGGTACGGATAACACCGAGTCCCGAAAGGGCCGGGTACGGATAACACCGAGTCCCGAAAGGGCCGGGTACGGATAACACCGAGTCCCGAAAGGGCCGGGTACGGATATGACAGTTGTATGTATAGTAAGTGTAAATGTATGTGAATGCATATATATGTATGTTATCTATGGATATGTATGGAAAAGTTCTTAAAAAGCTAAGCATGTACGACATTCGCCTTAAAAGGACATTCAGAGGCACAGGTTGATCTCTTTTATATTACTTTATCCCCATGCATCCACTATATTATTTTCCATGCTCGGTATTTCTTACTTTGACACTGTTCATGCCTTACATACTCAGTACATTGCTCGTACTGACGTCCCTTCTTATGGACGTTGCGTTTCATGCCACGCAGGTGTATACAGATGAGTAGAGGATATTGCTAGAAGATGTTCCAGCTGGATTGGCGAGCTCCATTTCCTTCCGGAGTATTTCTGAGTCAGAGTATCTATGTTATGGTATATGGAATTATATTAGAGACTTTGCAGACAGAGTCACGTATATAGCATGTCAGTCTTGCAAGCGGCTCTGCAAGCCGACGTACCATTATGCATTATGTTACAAATTTCATATGATTACAGATTTTACTTGATTTGAGAACGATGGAAAAATGTTTTTGACAAGTTTTCATTATGCATTTCATTTCGTGATTTAAGAGTCCGGTGAGGTTATGAACATAACGAGGACCAGCGGGTTTGCTCGGCTCTGAGTAAGGGGTCGGGTGCCTATCATACCCTATCAGGATTGGGGTGTGACAATAAATAATGGAACTGCCGCCCAATTTTCCTAGAAATAGTAGCACGTTTTTATAGTCGATTAACTAACGTTAATGCGAATTCTCTCTTAAAGGTAGAAACGTGACATTGAAGGAGAACAAGCGAACGATAGCTTAGTTAAACATAAAAGGTATATGAGGCTAGTCCTTTCTTTCTAATGGCATGAATCCTGTGGGGTACTTTCTTTCTTATCCATGAACTTCTTAAGTCCCGAAAGATATGAGCCTATGTCCATAATTAGCTACACAAGGTAATGAGTTAAAGTTTAGTGATTCTAATGATATTATTTATTGCTTACACTCACCTTATATCCTAATCCCTTCAAGGTGAGGCAGAATGTCAATGATTGCTCCATAATGCAATCGGGGGATCACGACCTTACGTCACCCCAATAAAATATGGTTTATCTTGAGCCTTATGCATGTATTATGATAAGTTAAGCATATTGTGATGATATTACTATTACACCGCGCCTATTTGGCCGGGCAGTCACCGCCAAGGCGGGCAGCTATGCGATAAACCACGGTCAGATGGCATGGGCAGACACCACTAGTGGGCGGCATGAGATGTTACCCCGGACGCGGGAGGCCTGGACGCAGGTTCATGTTATAATTATCACACCGATCCGATATGGACGGGCAGTCTATACATGATGCATATATGATATGATGATGAGCATAAGTAAGACAGCATGACTTGTTTTCTTTATATTTGACAGTCAGATTCAGATGTGCTATACTGATATCTTCTTTACATCATTGTCTTATTTCGTTGTTTATGCCTCCCATACTCAGTACAATGTTTGTACTGACATCCGTTTTCTTTGGAAGGCTATGTTCATGCCCACAGGTAGACAGGGAGGAGAGCTCAATCCAGATCCGTAGTAGCTGTTAGCTGATTGGAAGCCCTCCATTGTCCCAGAGGTGCTTATGATTATTCTCTTGTGTGTATATGTATAGCTATGTATGTGCATTTTTGGGCACGACGGGTCATGTCCCGTCCCTATGTTCAATACTCCAGTTGAGGCTCGTAGATACGCAGTGCAAGTTAGATGGTCTCACGAGGTCGTCACTGTATATATATATATATATATATATATATATATATATATATATGTATTATTTTGAAAGCCTAAAGGCACATGTCTATGAAAGTATTTTGTGTTTTCATATGAAATATGATTTTCCTACGCTAAGAGTATAAAGATGATAAAAAGAGCATTAAATGAGTAAAACGAGCGACAGAACGAGCGGTGCTCGGCGGTTAGCCCCGGGTACCCGTCGCGGGCCCTAGTTGGGTCATGACAGGGGAGCACCTGTCTTGTTTGTAAGGAATAAAGATGGCTCTTTGCGGATGTGTATTGATTATAGGAAGCTGAACAAGGTGACAATAAAGAATAAGTATTCGCTTCCGATGATTGATGACTTATTTGACCAGTTACAGGGTGCCAAATGTTTCTCGAAGATAGACCTGAGGTTAAATTACTATCAAGTTAGGGTCAGAGAGAAAGACATTTCGAAGACAGCTTTATGACCAGATATGGTCACTTTGAGTTCCGTGTGATGTCGCTCAGTTTGACTAATGCCCCAGCAGTATTTATGGATCTGATGAACAACGTATTCAAGCCTTTTCTAGATCTATTTCTGATTGTGTTTATTGATGATATTCTAGTGTATTCTCGATCAGAGACTGAGCATGCAGATCATTTGCGTGTTGTACTCAGAGTTTTTCAGCATCAGAAGCTGAACGCGAAGTTCTCTAAATGTGAGTTTTGGTTGAACTCAGTGGCTTTCCTAGGTCATATTATATCAAATGAGGGCATCAGGGTTGATATGCAAAACATAGAAACCGTGAAGACTTGTCCTACACCCACGATACCCACGGAGGTTCGTAGCTTTCTGGGGTTGACAGGTTATTACAGGAGATTTGTAGAAGGTTTCTCTTCCCTTTCTACACTACTGACAAAGCTGACTCAGAAGGCAGCTAAGTTTCAGGAAACTGATGCTTGTGAGCGGAGTTTTCAGGAGTTAAAGGACAGATTGACTTCGGCACCAGTTTTGACACTTCTAGAGGGATCTAAGGGCTACGTTATTTATTGTAATGCTTCAGGCATCTGATTGGGTTGTGTGTTGATGCAGCATGGTAAGGTTATTGCTTATGCTTCGAGGCAGTTAAGGAAGCGCGAGAAGAATTAACCGACCCATGATTTAGAATTAGCGGAGTAATTCATGCGTTGAAGATGTGGAGACATTACTTATATGATGTTCATGTTGATATCTACATCGACCATAAGAGCCTTCAATACATCTTAAAGCAGAAGGAGTCGAATTTACGTCAGAGGCGATGGTTGGAGCTATTGAAGGATTACGATGTTGATATTCTATATCATCCTGGGAAGGCGAATGTAGTAGCTGATGCCCTTAGCTGCAGATCTATGGGTAGCTTATTTTACTTGCAGCCAGAGAAAAGGAAGTTAGCTCATGACCTTCACCAATTAGCTAGCCTAGGAGTTCGGTTATTGGACTCGGGTGATGTAGGAGTTACTATTTAGGATTCAACAGGCTCATCGTTATTAGCCGAGGTTAAAGAGCATCAGTACGAGGATTCTATGTTAGTCCATTATAGAGAGACAACTCCACAGAAGGAAAAGTCTCCATTTGATATTACTGAAGGCGGAGTCCTCAGATATCGAGACAGATTATGTGTCCCAGATGTTGCAGAGTTACACCGACAGATTATGGGAGAGGCTCATTATTCCCGCTATTCTTTTCATCCAGGTACTACGAAGATGTATCATGATATTAGGGAAGTTTACTGGTGGGACAAAATAAAGAAAGATATAGCCGAGTTCGTAGCTTAGTGCCCTAATTATCAGCAGGTTAAGGTCGAGCATCAGAAGCCCGGTGGGTTGCTGTAGAATATAGAGATTCCGGTTAAAAAATGGGAAGCAATTAATATGGATTTCATTGCAGGCTTGCCCCATTCTCAGTGTAAGTTCGATTCCATATGGCTAATTATTGATAGACTTACAAAATTATCCTATTTTCTTCCTATCAGGACTACTTACTCAGTAGAGGATTATGCAAAGCTTTACATTAGGGAGATAGTGTTATATCCCGTGTTTTCACACGTTTGGAAAATTTGAAATATCTTGGATTTTTGAGAAATGAGGTCAAATTTGATTTTTATTTGACATAGGAGTTGTGCATGAAAGAATAGAGTCGTGGAAGTGTGGGACAAGGCTAAGGGCAATTTTGGAATTTTAGAAATTAGTTTCGGGAATTGCTAAATATGATTCACAAGTCATTGGGCTCAAAAAAAATTGAAGTGGAATTGAGGCCCAAAGTAGGGATCATGGTCGGCCAACATGGCCATGATCCAAGCCCATTTTATTTGGTCATGTGCTTGGTCATGTGACCAAGTCTTTATATTATATGCATAGAAGATTCAAGACATTAGAAAGCAAGAACAAACAAAACAAGCAAGAGAGAAAGAGCAAGAGGGTTTCGGGTTTGCTTGGGAAATTTCACTCCCAAAAATCTTGTTCCAAATATTGTTGCCTTGTGATTTTTCTACTAATTCAAGGTCCCTTTGTAACTTGGTGTAGTTGGTTTGGAGAGAGAAGCATCAAATTCATCAAAGTGACCATACCTCCAAGTGAAAAAGACTATAGGAAAAGGTGAGAATTTATCCCCTATCCATATGTTATGGAGACTTGTTTGTGTTGTAGTATGTAGAAATGTGTTAATTGTATGGAGAAATGGAAGTTGCAAAGTGGGTGTGTGATGTATATGTGTAGCCGTGGGTATGTATATGATTGTATAGTCATAATGTGTTGAATTCATGTTATATTCTAGTTGTGGTTGTGATGAAATGCATATTGGAATTGGAAGTTGAATGACTTTGGTTGATGTTGATAGAGGAGCATATGGCCGTGTACTATGTTGGAGTTGGAGTGGGAATGGATTAAGTTGTTTAGTGTGTTAGTGTGTTATTGTGATGTTTGCAATGTAAATGAAGATAAAATGATATAAGTTTGTATTGAAATGGAATGTAGAAACTTATGTCGTTTTAGTATGACTTTCCGACATTAGGAAAATGAAGTTATTTGGTTGTTAATTGTGATGATCATTGATGAATTTGGAAGCTGGAAACATGTTGTGAATATGTGTGCCAAAGATTAGATGTTTTGAATAAGTTATGACTTTGGCGGAAAGTTGTATATTATGTATATCGTGTGTATAACTTGAGGAAACGATATGAAATGTTTCTAAAACTATATTGTGATGATCTTGATTGATAATGAATGTGAAATCATTGATATTAGTTTAAAGATTTAGGTTGGAGTGAAGGTTATGTCACTTTGTTAGAATGATGGCTAGTTGAAGGATATTGTGTCTCTAATGTTTGTTGTTGATGTTGATGTTGTTGTTTGGGTTGTTGTTGATGGTTTTGCGCCGAGTTGAATTCTCGGGGGTGCTATGTGTATAGGGGAAGTGCTGCCGAAATTTCGGTAGACAAATATGAGTTGAATTGAATTCGTAGCATCTATAACTTACAATTGGTAAATGTGACCATTTGCAGATTTTCGACGAAACGGAGAGTGAGCTTGGATAGGCTTAAAAAGCTCAAAAGGTATGTAAAGCTACCTCGATCCTTCTTTTGGCATGCATAAGTGTATTAGAATCGGATTCGGGCCTCGAAAGACTTTTTGCCCATCGGAATCCGCAAGTGAAAATATCACTTTTTCTTTCAATAAGATTAAATTCTTTTGGTACGCTTTCTTGGAAATTATGCAAACTTTCTCTAAACTACTTGGAAAGCTATAGAACGTCCGTAGAACCTTTGTAGGCGACCCCATAAGTTTAAAATATGTAATTTGAGCCCACCGCCTTGCTTGTCCCGAGGTGGGCACACTATTCCCGGTTTTGCCCGTATTGTACTTAAGTCCTATTTGTGAGCGGTGTTTGAAAGAAATGTTTTGACTACCATTCTAACTACCTAACAAACATTATTTTAAATATTCCATTAAGTCTGATAAATTGTTTTGACACTCGGAACGGTTTCAGAAAGGTTATACTTCTGTAATTTATTATGACATCCGAAACTCGTTTATTATGATCCCTTCCGACTTCATTAGATCGGTTTGTCTTTGATATGTCTCATCGAGTCTATGGAAACATTTATGATATTTTAATTGCATTAGTCTCTCACTGCTCCACTCGTGGATGCCCCAATGTTTCCCACACTGAGCCCGGGCCAGGATATGTTGTCAAGCGTGATCCTTTGCATTGTTCGTCGTGCCTCGATGTGAGGGGACAGGTATACGCGTACATGGGTTTGTGGAGTATGTTGTGCCATGTACTCTTGTTCTGATATGATTTACTATGGCCATCTGATATGACATATTATGATACGGGGTTATGCCCCTTTTCTGATTCTTCTGTGTTGTGGCACCAGCGTCGGGAGGGTGGCCACGTTCTGTCTGCCGAGTCCCTTGGCAGGGGCCGGA
Organism: Lycium barbarum; assembly: GCF_019175385.1. Taxonomy (NCBI): domain Eukaryota; kingdom Viridiplantae; phylum Streptophyta; class Magnoliopsida; order Solanales; family Solanaceae; genus Lycium; species Lycium barbarum. Next base: position 39,765,705 of record NC_083345.1, read on the forward strand.
TTTGATATGACATATGTTTCTGTACACACTCTGCATGTTTTGAAAATATATATCTGATACTTTGGATTTTCTGTTTACTTTCTGTATGTTCTGTACCAGTTATGATTTTGTCTCTGTAATTCAGGCTTTACATATTCAGTACATATTTCGTACTGACCCCCTTTCTTCGGGGGCTGCGTTTTCATACCGCGCAGGTACCGACGACAGGTTTACTGATCCGCCCGCTTAGGATCTTATTCTGCTACTTTGGAGCGCTCTTTTGTTCAGAGCCCATCTTTTGGTACAGTCTGTCATTACTGTATATGTATATTCTCGTTCATGGGTACGGCGGGGCCCTGTCCCATCATATGATTCTGTCGGTCTGTTTAGAGGTCTGTGGACATGTTTGTGGGTTGGGGTCTTTCTGTACAGATGTGTGTATATGTTGTGTTTGGGCGATCTCATTCGCCGCGACGGCCGGTCCGCATATAGCCGGTCCGCATATACTTGCTTCGTTGGCCCTGTGTGGTCTTCTGTTGGTATTTTTCTGCGTGCAGGGTATATTGGGTAGTCCGTAAAACAAAGGAAACTCTGTCGAAATTTTTTTTCTGGAAATTATCTAAATTCGAAGTAAAGCCTTGTCGGCTTCTGCTATATATACTAGTATGCGTTTGATAAAATTTGAGATAGCAATTGATATACGTGTTGGGTGCCCAGATCGGGCACTAGTCACGGCCTACGAGGTTGGGTCGTGACAGATAGTGGGGCTTCATGGTGTTCCAGTAGCTATTATCTCATATAGGGGTGCGCAATTAACAGCTAACTATTGGAGATCTTTCCAGAAAGGATGTGGGACACAAGTGAGTCTTAGCACAGCATTCCATCCCTAGACAGACGGACAGGATGAGCGTACGATTTAAACGCTTAAGGATATGCTATGGGCATGTGTGATAGACTTCAGAGGTTGGTGGGATGATAATTTGGCGCTTATTGAGTTCGCATATAATAATAGCTATCATTCCAGTATTCAGATGGCCCCGTATGAAGCCCTATATGGGAAGAAGTATAGGTCACCTATCGGTTAGTTTGAAGTTGGGGAATCAAAGTTGATCAGACCAGATTTGATTCAACAGGCAGTGGAGAAGGTTAAGCTTATACAGGAAAGGTTATATACAGATAATTGACGGTGAGACCTAGTATTTCAGGTAGATGACTAGGTATTCCTGAAGGTATCACCAATGAAGGGCGTTATGAGATTCGGCAAGAAGGGAAAGCTTAGCCCCAGATACATTGGACCTTACATAATTATGCATAGAGTAGCCCAGGTGGCCTATGAGTTAGATCTCCCTTCAGACTTGGAGTCTGTATATCCGGTCTTTCATGTGTCTATGCTTCGTAAGTGTACTGGAGATCCATCCACAGTCGTACCTGTTGATGATGTTCAGTTTATAGAGCAGTTATCATATGAGGAAGTCCCAATTCCCATCTTAGATCAACAGGTCTGTAGGTTGAGAACTAAGGACGTGGCATCGGTAAAGGAACTTTTGAGGAGCAACAATGTTGAGGAGGTGACTTGGGAAGCCGAGGAAGATATGAAGTCTAGATACCATCATTTCTTTTCGGCTCCAGAACAGATACAGAATACAACACCATTGTCTTCAAGTATGTATTATTTATCAGCTACTCTTGTTGGTCGTGTGGGACCATTGTGGTTATTGATTTATGTGGCCCTATGTGGCATTGTATAGTTTAGTTTCTTGTATGGCAGGTTGGTAGTGGTACGGTTACAGAGGATACTCTATCGAAATTTCTATAAGATTCCTAAGAGTTTAACATTCGAAGACGAATGTTTCTATGGGGGGAAGGATGTTACACCTTGTAAATTTTTACGTCGTTGGCGTCGCAAATAAAGTAACACAATACGGAGAGGCCATGGAAGTCTTATATGGTTAAGGAACACCTTTAACAAGTGATAAGTAAGTAATTAAAGGTTTCGGGGTTAACTGAATCGAATGAATGAAGTTCGTGGAAAATAGGGAAAAATTTGGAAGAATTCTGGACATGATTTTGATCCAACTTTAGGGAGGTTTATCTTCTAGCATATGAGGAGTTATGGAACATTTAACCTATGTAAATTCAAGTTTAGAGAGTCTTCTTTCCAATGCAACTGACTTATCGCAAATCTGAGAAGTAAGGGATCATGGACGGCCCGTACAAAAATGTACGTCCCGTACCTCATATTCCAAAAGTTGGCAGAATGTTGGATTTTTTGGGGTCCAAGTATGTAATCCAAGTACGGGACGTACAAGGAAGTACGCCCGTACATGGAGGGCGTATAATTAAGGTGGTGGAAATGTATTTAAGTGTTTAAATAGGTCCAAGCTCGTTTCTCCTTCATTTCTCTTCACCAACAAACCCTAGAGACCTCTAAAAACCCTATCAAACATTTCCTAAGTAAAACCAAGATAAATCAAAGATCAAAAGTGAGTTTTAAGTGACAGAAGCCTCGGATTCTAGTATTGCTTCTTGTGGCAGTTTTGGAAGGAACTTAAGGGTGAAGTAACCTATGATTTAAGTTGTTATTAAGCTCTAGAGGTAATATTTCATTTGTATCTTCATGTTATTAGGTTATTAAGCCTTAACCTACTAGTGAAACATGGATATCATGAAAGGAAAATCTCAAACTTGCTATGAACTATAAGTTGAGTTGTGGACTGATTTTTATCATGTTGTTTTGGTGTTATTGGGATGATTTCCTTGTAATTGAGTTGTAGTTGATGTTTTTTTCATGTGCTTATGATTCTGCTAGATGGATACGTAAAGAAAAAGTGTATAATGTGTCGTATATGAAGCGCAAATTGGATTGTTTGATGTGTACCTTTGAATACTTGTGAAATGAGTATAAAGGGCTTATATTAGCTTGTTGTTGTTGTGGTTGGTTGCTGAATATGTTATGGATGTTGAAGCATAAGGGGAAATGCTGCCCGTTTCACTTTAGAAAGGAGTTAGCTTTTGATATACGTGATATACTAGCGCCATCTAAGTTATATATGTATTCCTTTATTATAGGATTGGTGCTCTAATGGTGAAAAGCTCATTTTTGGATTGCTTGAACGACTTGAGGTATGTTAAGGCTAACTTCCCTTCATGATGGTCTTGTCGGCCTATATAGTTTTGTCCAGCATAGTTTTGTAGTATGTCTTTTCGGGCTCATCCCTTTTCAGCATATTTCTCATATGATTTAGCGGATTTCCATCTGATGACCCTCGAGGTCCACTCTTGATTTTGGTTATGATATGAAAGCATGTTTAGTGGTGCTCGGCAGGTAGAGCCCGGGTGCCCGTTATGGCCCTCCGGTTTGGGTCGTGACATTGTTTCTGCTGCTTCTTTTGTTATATGCTTCACAAATTCTGGTGGAATTTTCTACAACAAGGAAAAAAAGAAGAACATAAAAGTTCATATAAAGTCTTTCTATTCAAAATTTAGAGTTACTTGTCCTTTCAAGGTAAACAAGAACAAGGAATAGAAGGGCATGTAGATGTTAAAATATTTTAGAAGTGCATATTTTCTTACTTCTTTTTATCTTTTATTAAATGGCTCATACAATTCAATATTGTATAAGAAATAATATATTTCCACATGTTTAATGTGAGAAAATAATTAGGCTGCACGTGGAGAGAGCACATCAAGTTGAGTTCAAGCTTCACCTTCACCCATCAATAAAAATATATGCACACGCCTAAACTAAGAAAATAGAATCAAACATGTACGGTAGCACGTGAGAAGCACGGTGTAGATCTAAAAGAAATCAATGAAAGCACCAATCTCTCTTGATAGTTTTTTATAAGACTTGTAGATCTATTTAACATTAACACATAAAAGAGTTCACTCTTAACAATTTAAGTGGAGCTCAAATTTCACTTCCAGATTTCACCTGTCAATAGAGATATTTACACATGTGTAATCCATGAGTAAGATTAGACAAACACGTGAGGTGCACGTTGTACTAATCTAAAATAAATAAATTAAAGTGTGAACTCTCTATCAATTTAAATTTATGAATAAAATGTAAATAGATCCCGAAGAAATTAATGAAAGTGACACTCTCTAAACAGTATTTAATAATATTTTTTGATGTAAAATTAATAAATAAAAGAGTTGACTCTTCTTGGTTTAAGTTGAGTGCAACTATCAACTCTACCCATCAACAAAAATACTTGCACGTGCAATACATGAGTCAGATCAAACAAGCACGTGAGGAGAACGTTGTCTAAACCTAAATAAATAAATGATAAATGTTTACTCTCTAACAATCTAAATTTTTGAATTAGATTGTAATGAAGTCAAATTTATGAATAAGTATTTGATCTCTAGATAGTATTTCATAAGATTTGTAAATCTAAAATTAAGAGTAAAAAGGTTAACTTTGATTTGAGTGTAAGTTCAAGTTTCGCCTCCACTTATCATCAAAGCTATTTGCAGATGTGTAATCGATGAGTAAGATCAAACAAGCACGTGAGGAGAACGTTATCTGGATTCCGGATTTATAAAATAAATAAATAAGTGTTTAATCTATAACAATTTAAATTTATGAATAAAATTTGTAGATCAAAAAGAAATAAATATAAGTGTTCACTCTCTAGATAGTATTTGATAAGATTTGTAGATCTCAAACTAACATATAAAAGAGTTAAATCTTGAAGATTTAAGTTGAGTTCAAGTTGCAAATGCGTAACTCATGAGTAAGATCAAGCAAGCACGCGAAAAGCATGTTATATGGATCTAAACTAAATAAATGAAAGTGTTTACCATTTGGCAATTTAAATTTATAAACAAGGTTTGTAGATCTAAAAGAAATAAATGAAAGTGCTCACTCTCGATAAGATTTCTAGATCCAGAATTAATATTAATAAGAGTTAGCTCTTACCGATTTAAGGGTAGTTCAAGTTACGACACGCCATCAAAGATATTTGCAAATTTGTAATTCATGAGTAAGATCAAACAAGCACAGAAAGAGCACATTGTCTGGATATAAAACAAATAAATGAAAGCATTCTCTCTAACAATTTATATTTCTTAATAAGATTTGTAGATCTACAATAAATGAAAGTGCTCACTCTCGATAAGATTTGCAGATCTAAAATTAATATAAATACAAGTTAACTCTTAATGATATAAATGGATTCAAGTTACCAGCCGTCAGCAAAGATACATATCTGTAATTCATGAGTAAGATTAAAACAAGCACGGAAAGAGCATGTTATCTGGATCTAAAATAAATAAATGAAAGTGTTACCTAACAATTTAGATTCATGAATAAGATTAGTAGATCTAAAACTAATAAATGAAAGTGCTCACTCTCGATAAGATTTGTAGATTTAAGAATAACATTAATTCATGAGTAACATCAAGCAAGCACGAAAGAGCAAGTTTGTTACACCAATTTCATGTCGCTCGCATTATGAACATTCTAATGTAAACCTAAAGTGGAAATGAAGCTCTTGTAAGGTTAAGAGGGATTTTTGATTATTCTACTTAAGATTCCAAAGGCATTTGAGGCTAAAGAAGTAAGTTCGTCAGAGAAAGTTGAGGTTGAGCCATGTTTTGGGAAATTTCGTATCATTTGAGCTATGCATTGCCTAGCATCACCTTTAGGAAGAGGTATGAGGTCCCTTATATGGTTAATGAAGTTCTATACAAGTGCCACGAAGGTTCCATAAGGATTGGTGATCAAACGAATCGAAAAGTACGCGTTTTCATGAAAATCAGAGTTGGTGGTCTAGTTTGCGGCCGCAAACGGAGTTTTCCGTGCACAAAACTGGCTGTAAACTCACCTTTTTGGGAGCCTTCACTGCCCAACATCACCCCTAAGCTAAGGAAGGAGTATGCAGCCTAGCATATCGCAAAGTAGGGTCGAGGGGTGATTTTGTTACCTTTTTAAATCCCAAATGACCCCAACATTATTTCCAACTATCCACACTTATTTTCCTATCTTTCTAGAGTCTTCTTGAGATCTTGTGAAGTTTTCCTAACCCTCCACACCTTTCCATATCATCAAGAGAGAAGATCAACATCTAGAGCTTAAGGTAATCCAAGGAGGGTGATGATTTTTGTTTCTATTCAAGGTTGTGGTGAGCTTGAGCTTGGAGAAAATTAAGTGAGGCGAAGCTCCTTGATTGTAAGGTATGTTTTCCATATTATTCTTATGGTTGAGTTGATGTAAAAGTTTAGTACTCCTTAGTGAGGAAAAGGACTACAGTAGAGAAACCATGGATGGTGTAATGAAGAATATGACTGCGAGTGAACTTTAAAAGGGGATTTTTGGCTATCTTGGGATTTAATTGAATATAAATTCTTGATTGTAATATTATGGTAGTTGTTATTGATGTATGGTAGTTGTTTTGTCATTTGGTGGAAGTTCATAAAATAGGGGAAGTGCTGCCCAATTTTCGTTAGCTCTTAGTCGCTCTAATTGAACTTAAACATGTTTCCTAGACTTAACCTTAGTGTAATTCCTCTGAAAGGTAGACTTTGTGAACTTGGAAGGAGGATGTTAAGTGATTAAGGATACGTTAGGGTATGTTAAGGCTATTCCTTCTTCATTTTGGCATGATCCTGTGTTATGAGCCAACAAGCGATGAAACGAACTTCCATATTACTCTACTCTTAGAAGCACTAGGAGTACTTCAGTCTTTGATGTTCCTATACCCAATTTATGATTGTTCATTCTGTTCATGGGTCTTGATATTTATTATATTGATGATGCTAGCTCAAAAGATGTTCATCGGAGATGGTACAACCAGTACGACCGTATGTCACTCCGAGAATTCTATGTAATCGCTTTATTTATGCATTGCATTCATATTCATATGCTCATTAACCCGTGACCAGAAGGCATTATATACGCGCATATTATGTGTATATGGGGTATGGGAAAAGGGATAGGCGTTATATATGTATTACCACCTGATCAGCTGGTGCACCATGGTGATGAAATATGGATCAGGCTGCACGCTCCGCAGAAAATGTATATGATGATGATGATGATGATAATAATGGTCATAGAGAGGCCAACGGGATATGAAACATGGATCGGCCTGAATGTTCCTCAGCACTATGACCTATATATATATACATGAGCAAGATTATCGTTGAGAGCATGCATGTTATTTGCCCACAGAGGCATTGTCAGTTACACAGATTTATGCAGATACTTGTTCATACAAATCTATGCAAATTGTCAGTTTGGCTTTTGAGTTTCAGATTCCGATCATGATTCTTATGCTTATTCTTATGTTACTCTTATGCCTTACATACTCAGTACATTATCTGTACTGACTTCCTTATTGCTAGGGGGACTGCGTTCATGCCCATAGGTTCAGGTAGACAGACAGGCGGTCCAGCTTAATAGGGCCTCTACCTAGCGGTGGTCAGTGCGCTCCATTTGATTCGAAGCTGCAGTCTATTTTGGTATGTCATTCTTTTTGAGATGTCTATGCATATAGGTATGACGAGGCCCTATCCCGTCCTTTCTACAGCTTTATTCCAGTAAAGGTTTGTAGACTGTTGTATGTATATTTCAGGTGATGTAGCCTTGTCGGCTTCTATTCTTTTGTGTACAGTATATATAGCGGCCTAGTTGACTTGCGCTATGCTTTCAGCATGTATATATATTCAGACTGTGTAGAGTTCTTGAGGTCACCCTTTCATGAGTTAGCATAAGTTCAGTTTGAGTTACTTATGGGCCCTTTATTGTCCAGATACGAGTATAGGGGTGTTTGGTCACTAGAGGTCGACACTCGTCACGACTCATCGGTTTGGGTCGTGACAGAAGTGGGATAAAAGCAATTCCGTCCTAGGGTTGTCGACAGACCGTGTCTAGTAGAGTCTTGTTTATGGGTGTGTTGTGCACCACACTTATAAACATGAGGCTACAGGACATATAGGATGATGTCATTCTTTTCACTCTTAGATCGTGCGATAGAGCCATTAGTTGAGAGTTTCCCTTCTGATGATTTGTTCTGATAACAGCGATGCCTCGTAAGAAAGCTACAGTTACCCAGAAGGGCAAGAGAGCAGCCGGTGAGGCCACTAGCCGTACTTGGCAGGTTACTAAGGCTCGAGATGATATTCAAAGTGAGAGCCCGTCTGAGACATCGCATACCCCGCCTCCTGCACCTGCCCCAGTTCCTCAGCCAGATGCATCGGGCCAGGATGTGCGGGATGCTGTCTAGTTATTGACTAGATTAGTAGCCGCCCAGCCTCAGCGGCAGGGTGTTAGTGTTGACCAGGTAGATCGAGCTGGCAGTGGGAGGGTTAAGACTTTCCTCAAGTTAGATTCTCCAGAGTTATCAATGTTGAAGCAAAATATGGACCCCCAGGATTTCATTGATGGTATGCAGAGGACCTTGAGGGTTGTGCACGCAGACGAGGTCGAGTCAGTGGAGTTGGCTTCGTATAGGCTTTGTGATATTGCAGTACAGTGGTATCAAAGCTATCTAGGGGGGAGAATGCCCTTCCAGCTATTTGGCGAAAGTTTTCAGATGCTTTTATTCGCCATTATTTACCTCCAAAAGTCTGACGAGCCCGAGCAGATAGGTTGTTGTGATCCTTATAATGTAAATGAAGGCTAAATGGTTTAATTTGGCATTGAATTTTATTGTAGAATATTATGTTATTTTAGTATGATTTTATGATATTATGGAAATGAAGTTGTTAAAGTGTGGATTATTGTTGTTGGTTATGAATTTGTAAGTAGAAAATGTGTTGTGCTGGTTTTGTTGCATATGTAGGAATTTTGGGTGGAATATGGAATTGATGGAATTGTTGAATATTGGATATATGGCTTGGAATATCCTTGTCCTATGTTTGAATGACCTTAAACTTGTATATGGACATGCAAATATTAATATAGATTTGAAAGTGCAAGTTGGATTGGAAGTTGTTGCATTATTTGGAAAAGAAGGCTATTTATGTTAGAATGCGTTTCTAGTCGATTGTTGATGTTGTTGGTGTTGTTATTGGTATGGTTGCTGCTAATTTGGCCGAGTTTAAATCTCGGGGATGTTGTATGTATAGGGGAGATGCTGCCCAAATTTCTGTAGACAAAAATTGGTTAAGATTGAATTCTTAAAGCCTTATGATTAATATTTGGTAAATATGACCAATTGTAGATTTCGGACGAAACGGGATTTGAGTTTAGGCGAGCGTAAGACGCAAGTAAGGTATGTAAAGCTACCCATTTCCTTTTTTTGGCATGTCATAGACATACTAGGTTGAGATTTGAGCCTCGGGAGCAATTCTGTTCATGGAAATTCGAGTCTGATTTTAGGTACTATTCATTCAATGTAATTGAATTATAATTCTTATGTTTTGTTGGAAAACTATTCGAACATCCGTAATTTGCACAAATGTGATAGAATCATTTTGAAACTTACATGGATGACTCCATAGAGTCTAATGTTCGTAATTTATGTCCGCCACCTCGACTTGACCCGAGGTGGGCCCACTAGCCCCGAGACTTCCTTCGTTTGTCTTACTTAATCTACTTTCGTATGATATAAAGAGGGGACTTTTGCCTATGAATTTAAGGCTCCGTTTGATTTGTTCCATAAGTTATTTGAAAGCTCCTAAATGTGAACGCCACTAAATTTTCAGAAAATGACTTATGAGGTATTTTTCGAAAGTTTTGTAAATTTAAAGGCTCATATCTTTTGTATACTAATTCTGACAGACTCGATACTTATTTTGAACTTTCTAATCTCAATATATATATATATATATATATATATATATATATATATATATATATATATATATATATATACATAGTAATAGGCACGAGCAGAGTATTTATTTGTCGACTCTTGGAATTTAATTGTGTATATGCATATGGTTTCCGCACTACTCTGCTCGTGCCTATTACTATGATATCGTTCGCCGGTTCCCGGGCCGGTTTGTGATCGTGCGCACTATGATAAATTCGGCAGCATGATGTGTTACGGTTCCCGAGACCTCGCCATAGGGCCGGGTTCCGTTTATGGAGTTATGCTGTGATATGGCTTATGATATGTTTTGATGATATGATATGATGTGTTCATATGTTGTGTTCGGGGTTGTACGGAGATTTGAAACCTTCTGGAGTATGCTGTGTTGTGGCACCAGCGTCGGAGTGGTGACCACGGTCCTGAGACTTATGCATGATTTTCTATTTGCATTATGTACATGTGTCTTCAGTACAGATTTCGATATTTTGATCCGGTATTCTCTCTCTGTACCCTTCACTTCAGTTATAGTTTGGTTTTCTATATATTATGCTTTACATACTCAGTACATCTTTCGTACTGACCCCCTTTCTTCGGGGGCTGCGTTTCATGCCCGCAGGTACAGAGGTTCGTGATCTGTCAGTGTAGGCCACACATTCTGTTGTTACAGAGTGCTCCTCTTGATCCGGAGCCCATATATTGGTACATATCTTTTGTGATGTATACGCTTCTGTATATTTGATTATTTGGGGTACGGTGGGGCCCTGTCCCGTCATATGATTCCGTTTTGGTTTGTAGAGGCCTGTAGTCATATATGTGGGTAATGGGTCATGTGTGTGTTCGTTTGTCTATGATCTACGTCTTAATGCGGTCCCGTTTGCTATTATGGCCAAAACGGCCTAATTGTCTGTATACATGCATGTATCTGGCGATGTATATTCCGCCAATCCATCAGATTTGGATGCGGCCTAAATGGCCTGTATGTTTGTATATGTGTATATATTCGGCGACGTGTATTCCGCCATCCCTTCTGACTTGATGTGATATTGTTGCACGTGCGACCGCTTAAGATAATATTCGTTTCCAATCTGTTTAAAATGATTTATAAGAAATCTGAGGTAAATTAGAAAATGACGAGTTGGTATGTGAGTTTATTTGGGGTGTCCAAATAGGGCACCAGTCGCGGCTCACGGAGCTGGGTCGTGACATATTATGTGTATTTTGATTCTATGGCCAGATATTCCCCAGCCATGGTGGCTGAGATGGAGGACAGAGTTCATCGCTTTGTGGCTGGTCTAGGGCCACATTTGATAGATGCTTGTACGACTGCTGTATTACAGCCGGGCATGGATATTTCCTGTATTCAGGCATATGTACAGAATTTGGAGGACCGTAAGTGTCAGCGGAGGACAAAGCGTGAACGTGACCGAGGCCACGGTAAGAGGGCTTGACTTTTAGATATTGGGGGTGAGTTCAGAAGAGGACAGAGACAGTAGTATTCCCGGCATCCATTCCATTCTGCAGGGAGTGTACCTCCGTAGTTTTCAGGCCCAAGATTTGATCGGTCTTTTTATTCTGGAGCGGCTCAGAGTTTTAGAGCATCGGGTTCTCAGCATAGACCGGAGTTAGGCCAGATGAGACCCCCTTTGCCGCGGTGTGCCTAGTATGGCAAGTTACATGCAGGTCAGTGTCGACTGGGATCAGATGCTTGTTATGCCTGTGGCCAACCAGGTCATAGGGTGCGCCAGTGTCTGATGAGAGAGAGTGGGAGTATGGTTCAGCCACAGGGTCTGTAGCTGGTTCTTCTTCTACAGTGCACCCTTTAGGGGAAGTTTCTCAGACACCAGCAGGACCAAGTAGAGAAAGGAGTGGAGCATCCAGCTCGAGCGGTCCTCAGCACCGTGTATATGCACTAGCCGGTAGGCAGGATCGTGAGTCATCTCCTGATGTCGTCACAGGTATATTATCAGTCTCCTCTTATGATGTGTATGCACTGATTGATCCAAGTTCTACTTTATCATATGTTACGCCATTTGTTGTCGACAAGTTTGGGATAGAGCCCGAGTTGATTAAACCTTTTGAGGTGTATACGCCAGTTGGTGATCTAGTCATAGCTAGGCGGGTATACCGAGGCAGTGTAGTGATGGTTTGCAATCGCCACACCATAGCAGATTTGATTGAGTTAGACATGATTGATTTTGACGTTATTATGGGTATGGATTGGTTGGCTTCCTGTTATGCTAATTTTGATTGCAGAACAACGATAGTTCGATTTTAGTTTCCAGGCGAGTTAGTCCTAGAGTGGAAGGGCAAGGCTGTTTTGCCGAGGGGTAGGTTTATTTCCTACCTCAAGGGAAGAAAGACGATCAAAAAGGGCATATTTATCACCTGATTCGGGTTCAGGATGTACAAGCAGAGTCACCGATCCTTCAGTCTATTCCTGTAGTGAATGAGTTCCCAGAAGTGTTTCCATATGAGCTCCCAGGAATTCCTCCAGAGCGGGAGATTGATTTGGCTATCGATTTATTGCCAGATACTCAACCAATATCTATTCCTCCTTATAGAATGGCACCTGTGCAGTTGAAAGAATTGAAGGAGCAGTTGAAGGATCTACTTGAGAAGGGCTATATTAGGCCCAGCACATCGCCATGGAGAGTACCGGTATTGTTTGTAAGAAAGAAGGATGGCTCCTTGCGAATGTATATTGATTATAGGAAATTGAATAAGGTAACTATAAAGAATAAGTACCCACTTCCGAGGATTGATGACTTGTTTGATCAGTTACAAGGTGCCAAATACTTCTCGAAGATAGACTTGAGATCGAGATATCACCAGGTTAGGGTGAAGGAGGAAGACCTTTCGAAGACGGTATTCCGAACTAGGTATCGCCATTATGAGTTTCGCGTTATGTCGTTCGGGTTAACTAATGCTCCAGCTGTGTTCATGGACTTGATGAATCACGTATTCAGGCCCTTCCTAGATCTGGTCGTGATTGTGTTTATAGATGATATTCTGGTTTAATTACTGTCAGAGGCTGACCATGCAGACCATCTCCGAGCAGTGCTTGGAGTTCTTCGAGGTAAAGAGTTGTATGCCAAGTTCTCCAAGTGTGAGTGCTGGTTGAATTCTGTGGCTTTTCTAGGTCACATTATTTCAAACAAAGGCATTAGAGTAGATGCTCAAAAGATAGAAGCTGTGAAGAATTGGCTAAGGCCCACAACACCAACGGAGATATGTAGTTTCTTGGGTCTGGCTGGATATTATAGAAGGTTTGTAGAAGGGTTTTCTTCTCTTTCATCCCTATTGACTAAGCTGACTCAGAAATCAGCCAAGTTTCAGTGGACGCGTGCAAGTGAAGTTTTCAAATATTAAAGGACAAGTTGACCTCAGCACCCGTCTTGACTCTTCCCGAGAGAGCAGATGGATATGTCATTTATTGTGAAGCTTCGGGTATTGGGTTGGGCTGTGTTTTGATGCAACACGGTAAGGCTGTTGCTTATGCTTCTAGGCAACTGAAGAAGCACGAGAAGAATTATCCGACCCATGATCTTGAGTTAGCTGCGGTGATTCATGCTTTGAAAATGTGGAGGCATTATTTATATGGCGTCCATGTTGATATCTATACCGACCATAAGAGCCTTCAATACATTTTTAAGCAGAAGGACTTGAACTTACGTCAGAGGCGATGGCTAGAGTTGCTAAAGGATTATGATATTGATATTCTGTACCATCCTGGGAAGGCTAATGTAGTAGCCGATGCTCTTAGTCGTAAGTCTATGGGTAGCTTATCATATATGCAGCCAGAGAAGAGGAAGCTAGCCCTTCATGTTTGTCAGCTAACCAGTTTGGGAGTCCGATAGTTAGACTCAGATGATACAGGAGTTACAGTTCAGGATACAGTAATATCATCTTTGGTAACGGAGGTAAAGGAGCATCAGTACGAGGATCCTATTTTAGTTCATTACCGAGATACAGCTCCACAGAAAGAAAAGACACCCTTCTTGATCACAGGAGATGGAGTGCTTAGATATCGAGGTAGATTGTGCATTCCAAATGTTGCAGGCCTCCGTCAGCAGGTTATGGGAAAGCCCATTGTTCTCGGTATTCTATCCATCCGGGCACAACAAAGATGTATCATGATCTCAAGGAAGTGTATTGGTGGGATGGCATAAAGAAAGATATAGCGAAGTTTGTCGCTCAGTGTCCAAATTGTCAGCAAGTTAAAATAGAGCACCAGAAGCCCGGAGGTTTATTGCAAGCTATGGAGATTCCGTCATGGAAATGGGAGGTAATTAATATGGATTTCATTACAGGTTTTCCCCGTACCAACAGAATTATGATTCAATATGGGTCGTAGTTGATAGGCTTACAAAGTCCGCTTATTTCTTGCCTATCAGAACTACTTATGCAGCTGAAGATTATGCGAAGCTTTATCTTAAGGAGCTTGTACGACTTCACAGTGTTTCTACAGCCATTATTTCAGATAGGGGAGTACAGTTCACAGCTAATTTCTGAAAACTTTTTCAAAATGGATTGGGGACTCAGGTGAGTCTTAGTACTGCATTTCACCCGCAGACAGATGGACAAGCGGAGCGTACTATACAGACACTTGAGGATATGTTGAGAGCTTGTGTACTTGATTTTCACGGCAGTTGGGATGATCATTTACCTCTTATCTAGCTTGCCTATAATAATAGTTATCATTCCAGTATCCAGACGGCTCCTTATGAGGCTTTGTATAGACAAAGATATAGATCCCCTATATGGTGGTTTGATATTGGAGAAAACCAGTTAGTGGCCAGATCTAATTCAGCAAGCAGTTGATAAGGTGAAAATGATTCAGGAAAGATTGCTAGTAGCACAGAGTCGAGAGAAATCCTATGCGGATAATCGGCGACGCAAGCTGGAGTTTGAGGTAGGCAATTAGGTTTTCCTAAAAGTTTTGCTTATGAAAGGAGTAATGAGATTTGGAAAGAAAGGAAAATTGAGCCCTCGATACATAGGACCATATAGAAATATTCGTACAATCAGTAAGGTAGCATATGAGTGGGAGCTACCTTCTGAATTAAAGACTGTATATCTGGTATTTCATGTGTCCATGCTCCGTAAGTGTATAAGAGATCCTTCGAGAGTCGTACCGATAGATGATATCCAGGTGACCGAGCAGTTATCATACTGTTACACCTTGGAAAAATCCCAGTTAATGTACAGTGAATATGCTAGTGAGGAACACGAGGCATACGATGATTTGGGAAAGTAAGAAATAGCATTTGATTATCTTAATCGAGATTTAACACATTTGACTAAAAGGAAGAAGTTTGGCAAAGAAAGTAAAGGATATGTTATGTGTCAGGTAGGAATCATGGACGACGAGTTAACGATGGCATAATGATGTCTTGGAGACGAGTGTTAACGTCCTTTAGATTGGTATTGAGGTGTTAAACAAGTGTCAAGAAGGTTCCATAAGGATTGGAGATCAAACGAGTCGACGAAAACGAAATCGGAACAAGTGGCACTATACGGCCCAACATACGGACAGTATAAAATATACTGGCCGTATGTTAGGCCGTATATTTAGCCAATAGGATCACCACCTACTGAAACAAACATACGGCCACACATAAGGCCCGTATAAAATGTACAGACCGTATGTTGGTCCGTATAACTTGGTCGGGACAGGTTTCAACATTTAAAATAAGGGACCCTTTCTCATTTCATCTCACTCCTCCACAAGTCAAGAAACCTCTAGAACCTTCTCCATCATTCATCCACAATAATGCAAGGGAAAACCAAGATCAACTACACCAAATCCATGAAAACAAGTGTGTGAAGCCTAGCAAAAGCTCATCTACACCAAGAAAACTCAAAGGAGGTGAGTTAGGGTTTTGGTGCAAGAAGAAAAGTTCCACTCAAGGGTTGTTCATCCATCATCTAAGGTACTTTTTATGACCATACCATGTTGTTTGAGGTATTGGAAGGCTAAGACACTTGAATTGTAGAAAGATATAGGAGATGGGTCATGAAAGAGTGAATAGTGTCATTGTTGAACAATAGTTTGGATTGAATGACTAATATTGGTATGTTGTGATTGTAAATATGTTATGAATTAAATTTAGACCATGGAATAAGTATTATATATGAGAAAATGCGATAGGGAATTATAACCATAATTGTGGAGAAATTGAAGGGAAATGGTGAATTGTGGTAAATGTAGATAAATGATGATTGTCGTGTGCGATGTTGTGAATGTTGTTATGAATGTTTTGGAGTTGATATACTAGATGAGGAAAGTTGTATAAACAAAGGAGATGCCGCCAAAATTTTCCTAGAAATAGTAAGCACGTTTAAGTAATCGATTGACTAACGTTCGTACGACTTCTCTTGAAGGTAGGAACGCGAATATTGAAGGGGAACGATCAAGCAGTGGAATAGCTACAGGAAAAGGTATGTAAGGCTAGTCCCTTCTTTCTAAGGCATGAATCCTATAGTATGATTTCCCCTCCTTCTTCATGATTTTCCTACGTATCAAAAGCTATGAGTCTACGATTATAAAGAGTATCACAAGATAAAGAAAAGAGACATGTATGAGCATGACGATATTGATGATGAATCTAAGTCTAGGAGTCCTAAAGCTCATGAACGACATTCCAACGAAGATGGAAATCCTTATACGATTCCTATGATATTACTTCTCTACCTCTCCCTGACTTTCTTATATTCCGGAACTGCGAGTCAACATTGATAGAGATCTTCTTATGAGATAAAGATGAGGAATGCGTTATGAATATGATAATGAAGATGATAAGCTTAAGTCTAAATATTCTGTAGTTCATGGTATAATGTTCCTACCAAGTTTACGACATTAACTATCATCTATTGGTGTTACTTGCTGTATACACTCACCTTATGTACTAATTCCTTCAAGGTGAGGCGGAATACCTATGAATGCTCCATAATGTAATCGGGGGTTCTCGACCTTATGTCACCCCGACATTGTTATAGATTGTCCATAAGCCTTATTGCACGTCTTATGACCAATGTTCCGCAAAGTTGCGAGTCTATGTCCATAGAGAATTTCATATGAGATAAAGGTAAGAGATATGCTATATAAACGGTAGTGGTGATGTTGAGCTTAAGCCTATAGATTATAAAGTCTATCCTACTATATTCATACGAAGTCCATGCTACGAATATGATGTGATTTTCATAGATTGTCTTTAAATTAAATGTATGCATTAATGAAAGGTTACGATACGCTTATAAGACGTATCTGATGACAATGATGATGATGAGATATACTGATCCTTGTTATGATGTATGTGATATGGTCGAGCCACTACGTGGCTGAATACGGAAGATATGTATGTGATACTGTCGATCCACTACGTGGCCGAATACGGATACTGTCGAGCCACATGTGGCCGAATACGGATATTGTCGAGCCCTACGTGGCCGAATACGGATAATGTTTTATGTGTATGAGCAGATACGGTACTACGATGATGAATTATATGACATGATGATGTATACGCTATGATGATTCATGTATAACGATTATGTATATATGATATATGTATGAAATGTATTCATCCTTAAGGGTCGCGCAGGTTTCGCCTTCACCTTATGACCTATGATTTATCTATCATGTTTATTTTATTCATGCCTTACATACTCAGTACAATATTCGTACTGACGTTCGTTTTCTTTGGACGTGTTCATGCCCACAGGTAGACAGGGAGACGGCGCAGACCTTTAGGAGCAATCAGCAGATTTGCAGGAGCACTCCATTATTCCGGAGGTGCTAATCGGGTTTACACTTTTGTGTATATATATATGTATATGTATTTTGGGCACGACGGGGTCTTGTCCCGTCCATATGTCTAGAACTCTAGTAGAGGCTCGCAGATACGTATGTGTGGGTAGTATGGTCTCACGATGCTATTATGGTGTATATGTTATTATTTTGATAGCCGAAGGGCGTATGCATATAAAATCAATTATGTTTCAAAATGAAAGATGATTTTCTTATAATTGAGTATAAATTTGAAAAAAGAGCATTATATGAGTATGATGAGTAATAGAACGAGCGATGCTCAGCGGTTAGCCCTGGGTACCCGTCGCGGCCCTAGTCGGGTCGTGAAAAAAGTGGTATCGAAGCAGTTCAGTCCTAGGAAGTGTCTACGAGCTGTGTCTAGTAAAGTCTTGTTTATGGTGTGTTGCGCGCCACGCTAATAAACAAGAGGCTACAGGATATTTAGGAAATATGACCAACTTTCTTCTTATGAGATCGTATGATAGGGCCGTGTATAAGAATTTATCCTCCCTAATAGTGTGTTGTGATTTCAGAAATGCCGCCAAAAGGAAAAGCTACAGCTGCCCAGAAGGGCAAGACTACGACAAAGAGGCGGGTAGAAAGAGAGCCTACGATGAATGTAGAAGAGGACGAATCACATAATGAGGCCCTATCTAATACTTCCTCTACCCTGCCCAATGTAGAGGAACAAGGAGGAGCTTCAGCTCCAGTTCCTCCACCGGTTGCTTCGGGTCAACAAGTGACCGAGGCCACTCATTTATTGACAAAGTTGGTTGCCGCCCAGGCACAGCGCCAGAATGCGGGCTCAAGTGATCGGTCAGCTAGTACCCGAGCCCGTGACTTTATGAGTTTGAATCCTCCGGATGAAGACCCGCAAGGTTTCATTGACGAGATGTTGAGGACATTGAAGATTATTCATGCCTCCGAAACTGAATCCGTGGAGTTAGCATCTTATAGACTCCAGGATGTGGCAGTCTTATGGTATAATAACTGGGTATTATCAAGAGGAGAGAATGAGCCTCTTCCGGTTTGGCAAGAATTTGTAGATGCCTTCATCCGCCACTATTTTCCACCCGAGGTCCGCCGATCTAGAGAGGATAGGTTATTAAATTTGAAACAAGGAAATATGAGTGCCCGGGAGTATAGCCTTCAATTCAATTCATTGGCTAGATATGCCCTGGCTATGGTGGCCGATATGGGAGATAGAGTGCATAGGTTTGTGAGTGGCCGAGGGCCACATTTGTTCAAAGATTGCTTAACGGCTTCATTGCTAGACGGGATGGATGTTTCCCGCATTCAAGACTATGCTCAAAATCTAGAAGAGCAACGACATCCACAAAAAAAGTGAGCGTGATATGAGTCAGGGGCAAAGTAAGAGGGCCAGATCCATAGGTGCTGATAGCGACTATAGAGTGGGATCGAGGCAGTCATATTCTAGACACTCAGGTCAGTCGGTGACTAGTGTACCCCCACGAGTTGCAGGCCAGGGGTCCGACTTCTCTAGTCATCCCAGACCGGAACATAGTTTCACAGAGTCGAGCTCTCGGTATAGGAGTGATTCAGGCCAGAGGAGATCATCTATACCACAATGTACCCAGTGCGGTAAGCTACATTAGGGACCGTGCCGATTGGGTTCGGATGTTTGTTATGTTTGCGGCCAGTCAGGTCATATTATGAGAGAGTGCCCATTTCGAGGCGGTAGGCATGCGGTTCAGCCCGCAGGATCAGCAGCTGGTTCATCTTCAGTGCGCCCGGGAGGGCAGACTTCCCCGGTACCAGCAGGTCGAGGTAGAGGTAGAGGGGGAGCATCTGCTTCAGGTGCCACTCAGCCCCGTATATATGCTTTAGCTGAGCAATAGGATCCAGAGTTATTTCCCGATGCCGTCACAGGTATATCTGCACCTTTGATAATGTGTGAAAGGAGAAATAAATATTTATCATATTAAACAAGTATGAATTGAGAGGTTTTATGCTACGTAGCGACAGTAATCGGTAAAGTACGATATGTGGTATTAACAGATTTTATATATATATATCCTTGAGGATAGTATTGATCCACCACCTGTAATCTATATGAAATACCTTTAAAAGTATCACCGATGAGACTTAAAGGGATATTGTAAAAGATGGCGATACTATATTAGAATAGAAGAAAAAGGTACTAGTGGTTAAGTCGTTGTTACTAATATTGCTATTTATAAGCGACAATTAAGAAAGAGACCTAAGGTTTTCTATAGCAGGACGCTAGATACGATAATCAAGGAAAACAATATAAAGTATGGAAGAGAGTACGATGAGATAAGTTACTACAGATAGCCAAAAGGGCTTTTTGTATGAACGGCACCGAGCCTAGTTATGGTCGGGTGAGTGAAACACCGAACCTTCGTGGTCGGGTGTGCTATATAAATGATATGTATATGAATATGACTATGGATACGATATGTAAATGAGTACGATTATGAATACAGATACGGATATGGATACATGTATATGTATAGATGTGTATGCACACGAATCACGCAAAAATGATTATGTAACTTGCAAGTATTTATACGTCGCCAATGAAACCACATGGGTACTTAAAAAAAAGAGGAGTAAGAGGTAAAACAAGGATAATGTAGTCATGATACTCAAGGTCAGTTGAAGGAAAACATATGGTAAATTGAGTTGAAATGTTGAGTTGGGATTATCGTTAGGGATAAATAGGACAATTACTTCGAATGTGACATAAGTGCTTGCTACAGTAGCCCTAGGATATGACAACTTACGAATGCAATAAGATCACTGAATAAAGGGAAGCTTAGTCCCCAATGCATCAGGCCTTATGAGATTGTATGCAAAATAGGCAAGATGTCTTATGAGTTAGATCTGCCATCCATGCCTTGATGCTTCGTAAATATGTTGGAAATCCTACTAGGATCGTGCCAGTGAATGATGTTCAAGTGATAGAAAAAGTTGATTTATGAGGAGGTACCCATTGCCGTATTAGATAGGCAAGGATGGAGACTTCGATAAAGGAGTGGCCTCAGTTAAGGTCTTATGGCAAAGTAACAACCGAGGAGAATGACTTCGGAAGCGGAAGAGAAAATGAAATCCACATATCTGCACTTATTCCATCCCCCAAGAGAGATTCAAGATGAAACGCCAACAATATAAGGTATGTATGCTTACTTTTCATGCTTTTGGTCGTGTGTGGCCAATTTATAAGTTCTATCGTGTTGTGGCCCTGTGAGTCAATGACATTATGGGTTGTTGTGACAGAATGGTAGTGCCATATTACAGGGGAAACTCTGGCGAAATTTTCACAGAATTCCCGAGTGTTTAACATTCGAGAACGAATGTTCCAAAAAGGGGGGAAGAATGTTACACCTTGGAAAAATCCCCGTTAATATACAGTGAATAGGCTAGCGAGGAACACGAGGTATACGATGATTTGGGTAAGTAAGAAATAGCATTTGATGATCGTAATCGAGATTTAAGACATTTGACTAAAAGGAAGAAGTTTGGCAAAGAAAGTAAAGGATATGTTATGTGTCGGGTAGGAATCATGGACGAATATTTAACGATGGCATAATGATGTCATGGAGATGAGTGATAACGTCCCTTAGATTGGTATTGAGGTGTTAAACAAGTGTCAAGAATGTTCCATAAGGATTGGAGATCAAACGAGTCGACGAGAACGAAATCGGAACAACTGGGCACTATACGACCCAACATACGGACCGTATAACATATACTAGTCGTATGTTAGGCCGTATATTTAGCCAAGAGGAGCACCACCTACTGGACCAAACATACGGCCCGTACAAAATGTATGGACCGTATGTTGGTCCGTATAACTTGGTCGGGACAGGTTTCAACATTTAAAATAAGGGACCCTGTATCATTTCATTTCATCTCACTCCTCCACAAGTCAAGAAACCCCTAGAACCTTCTCCATCATTCATCCACAAGAATTAAAGGGAAAACCAAGATCAACTACACCAAATCCATGAAAACAAGTGTGTGAAGCCTAGAAAAAGCTCATCTACACGAAGAAAACTCAAAGGAGGTGAGTTACGGTTTTGGTACAAGAAGAGAAGTTCCACTCAAGGGTTGTTCATCTATTCTCTAAGGTAAGTTTTATGAACATACCATGCTGTTTGAGGTATTGTAAGGCTAAGACACTTGAATTGTAGAAAGATATAGGAGATGGGTCATGAAAGAGTGAATAGTGTCATTGTTGAACAATAGTTTGGATTGAATGACTAATATTTGTATGTTGTGATTGTAAATATGTTATGAATGACATTTAGACCATGGAATAAGTATTATATATGAGAAAACGCGATAGGGAGTTATAACCATAATTGTGGAGAAATTGAAGGGAAATGGTGAATTGTGGTAAATGTAGATAAATGATGATTGTCGTGTGCGATGTTGTGAATGCTATTATGAATGTTTGGGAGTTGATATACTATATTAGGAAAGTTTTATAAACAAAGGAGAAGCCGCCCAAATTTTCCTAGAAATAGTAAGCATGTTTAAGTAATCGATTGACTAACGTTCATACGACTTCTCTTGAAGGTAGGAACGCGAATATTGAAGGGGAACGATCAAGCGGTGGAATAGCTACAGGAAAGGGTATGTATGGCTAGTCCCTTCTTTCTAAGGCATGAATCCTATAGTATGATGTCTCCTCCTTCTTCATGATTTTCCTACGTATCAAAAGCTATGAGTCTACGATTATAAAGAGTATCACAAGATAAAGAAAAGAGACATGTATGAGCATGACGATATTGATGATGAATCTAATTCTAGGAGTCCTAAAGCTCATGAACGACATTCCTATGAAGATGGAAATCCTTATACGATTCCAATGATATTACTTCTGTTATGTCCCGTGTTTTCGCATAATTGGAAAAATCGAGGAAATAATTAAGACTTGTATGTTATAAGGAAATAATTTGATTTTAATTAATATTTCTATGTTGTTTATGAAAGTATTGGTGCAAAGACATCGGGGAAGGCCGAGGGCCAATTTGGAATTTCGGAAATTAGTTTCGGGAATTACAAAACGAGATTTTAACGAATTGGGCCAAGAAAAATTTGATGAAAATTTGAGCCCAAGTGCTAGGGGTGGCCGGCCAAAGGCCATGGCCCAAGCCCCCATTTTAAGTGGTCATGTGCTTTCCATGTGACCATAATCAAGATATATATCATGATCACCTTTAGAACTTTCAAGAAAAACCAATAAAACATAAAGAAATTTGGAGATCACCTATTAGAGGCTCTCGGCCGAACCCTTCAAGGAAAAAAAAAATTCAAGCCTTTGTTTCTAACCTAAAAATTGTGTCCTTCTTGTAGTTGTAGCAAGTTCAAGACGCTCCTCAACGTGATACAATTAGTTTGGTGAAGGAGCGACGCTTGCGGCAAATCGGAATTTCAAGAAAAGGTAAGGATTTTGCCATTTTTGTTCTATGATACTTGTAGGAATGTTATAGTGATTATAGTTGCATGAAGATTATGGGATTGGGGTTTGTATGTGCATGGCGTGTGTGTGTGTGAAGGGTGTGGTTGGCCGTGAGCCATGTTGGTGTGGAAGGGAGGTGAATTTGATTTTGTTTAGTTGTTAATTGCGTCGTTGTGGCATTTATGGCGTAAATGAATGTTTAACGAGTTGAATTGGCATTGAAAAATGGTTGCGGGTTCTTATGGGAATCTATATGATTTTTGCATATTCTTATATAATTGTTAAAGTAAGACTTTAAATGTGGATTATGGTTGTTGTTAATGAATTTGGAATGAAACAATGCGAGTTAGTATGTTCGTCGTAGTTGTTGACGTTTCGGATGGAATATGGAAAGTGACGAATCATTCGAACTTGTGTATATTGCTCGGAATATTATTGGGATGTGTTTGAATAACCTTAAATGAGTAAATGAATACAATAATGTGGACATTAGTTTGGTATTGTGAAGTTTGAATGAAAGTTGTCGATTTATATAGAAAGGAAGAATATTGACGTTAGAGTGATTTTGTTATGACTTATGACGTTTGTGATATTGTGGGCTATTGTGTTGATGTATATTGAGCCGAGCTAAGTCTCGGGGGTGTTATATATATAGGGGAAGTGCTGCCGAAATTTCGGTAGACAAAAATGAAGTTAAGTGAATTCTTAAGCCTTACAATCCTTAATTGGTAACTTTGACCATTTGCAGATTCTGAGCAAAACGGGACTTGAGTTTTAGCGTAAGACGTATATAAGGTATGTAAGGCTACCTATTCCTTCTTTTGGCATGTCTTAAGTATCCTAGGTTGATATCGGAGCCCCGGGGGCAATTCTGTTCCTTGAAATCCGAATTAGAAATCGAGCACTATTCATTCAATTGAATTGAACCTTCAAGTCCTTCTTTTGCTTGCAAAGTAATTAGATGTCCGAAAATTATGCAAATGTAATCAAATCGCTTCGGATCTTCCATGTATGATTCCATAGACCCTAAATGTTCGTGGTTCATGTCCGTCACCTCGACTTGACCCGCGGTGGCCCGCTAGCATCGAGACTTCCTTGTTGCTCTATTATTCTCGTTTTTGTATAATGTCAGCAAAACACTTTTGTTTATGAGTTTGGCTATCATAGAATAATGTTTTGAACCATAAATACTATGTTGGAAATATTTTGTGAAACGAACCCCGTATTGACTAACTATTCGAACTAGTTGACTAATGAATTAGCATATGATGTTATCAAGTTTCAAAAGATGTTCGACCTATAAATTGCATTGTTTGCTCACGACTCCGCTCGTGCCCTTATTATGACTTCGTTCACCGGTTCCCGGGCCAGTAATGATTCGTGCGCACTATGATAAATTTGGTCGTATACTGTGTTACGGTTCCCGAGACCTCGCCATAGGGCCGGGTTCCGTTTGGTGTTGTGCTGTTATATGGCTGGTGATATGTTATGATGATATGTGTGCTCGGGGATGTACGGAGATTTGAACCTTCTGGTGTTATGCTGTGTGTGGCACCAGTGTCGAAGTGGTGACCACGTTCCTGAGCTTTGCATGATTTTGTTTGCATTATGTATACATGATTTTGATATAGATTCTGATATACTGTTCAGTATTCCCCCTTTTGTATCCTGTTTATTTTCAGTTGTGGCTCATATTTCTGTACTCTATGCTTTACATACTCAGTACATCTTTCGTACTGACCCCCTTTCTTCGGGGGCTGCGTTTCATGCCCACAGGTACAGACACAGGTGATCCACCACTGTAAGCTCCACTTTCTGCTATCTCGGAGTACTCCCTTTTGATCCGGAGTCCACTTTTGGTACATACATCTTTTGTTATGTATATATTTCTGTATATCTGACTATTTGGGTACGGCGGGGCCCTGTCCCGTCATATGATTCTGTCGGTCTGTTTAGAGGTCTGTGGACATGTTTGTGGGTTGGGTCTTTCTGTTCGGATGTGTGTATATGATGTATTTGGGCGATCCCATTCGCCGCGGCGGCCGGTCAGCATATGTTTACATGTTGCCTGGTTAGCCGGTGTGGCCTTTGTTGGTATTTTCTGTGCGCAGGGTTATTTTGGATAGTCTGTAAAACAAAGGAAACTCTTCCAAAAATTTTCTGGAAATTATCTAAATTTGGAATATAGCTTTGTCGGCTTCTGCTACATACTTGAATGCTTTTGACAGATGGGTTTGGGTGCCCAGATCGGGCGCTAGTCACGGCCTACGGGTTTGGGTCGTGACAAAAGTGGTATCAGAGCGGTTTGTCCTCGGAATGTCTACAGGCCGTGTCTCATAGAGTCTTGTTTATCGGTGTGTTGTGCACCACATCTATAAACAGGAGGCTATAGGGCATTTAGGGTGTTACCTTTCTTTGGAATCTTAGATCGTGCGTTAGAGCCGTGCTATTAGGATGATTTTGATCTGATTCGTTATTGTGTTTGCAGTGATGCCTCCGAAGAAGGCAACGGCGGCCCAGAAGGGCAAGGCAGGGATGGCAGGGACTAGTCAGGCACAACGAGTTACCCGGGCTCGTGTTCATGATTTGCCCGAGGTTGTGCCCCATTCAGAGGGATCCGCTACACCACCGGCGGAGCCTGGAGCAGGTCCATCAGCAGCTCCAGGGGCCCGAGTACCCGCACCCGAGCCTCCAGCTCCTCAGCCAGGGGCGGAGGACAGGACACTGAGAGAGGCTGTGCAGTTATTGACCACTCTGGTAGCGGGACAGGCTCGCAGACACGGGCGGAGAGATGATGATGATGACGACAGGCGTGACAGCCTGAGAGTTCGAGAGTTCCTATCGTGTGGCCCTCCAGAGTTTTTCGGGTCTAAGCCCGATGAGGACCCCCATGACTTTATTCGGGGGATGCGGCGCTCACTAGACTTGGTCAGGGCTTCAGAGACTGAGTCTGTTGAGTTGGCTTAGCATAGACTACGGGATGTTGCTGCTCACTGGTATGAGTCCTGGGAGCTATCCAGGGGTGAGGGTGCTACCCCAGCTATTTGGGATGAGTTCGTGACTGCTTTCACTCACCACTTTTTGCCCCCAGAGTTACGGCGGGCGCAGGTTGACCGATTTTTGTATCTGCAGCAGAAGGGTCGGAGCGTCCGTGAGTATAATATGGAGTTTGATTCTTTGGCCCGGTATGCACCTGCCATAGTAGCAGATATGGCCGATCGGATGCACAGATACGTGATGGGGTTAGACCGCTATTTGATTGATGGCTGTATGGCGG
The DNA here is from genome assembly GCF_019175385.1 of Lycium barbarum. Lineage (NCBI taxonomy): Eukaryota > Viridiplantae > Streptophyta > Magnoliopsida > Solanales > Solanaceae > Lycium > Lycium barbarum. The sequence continues at coordinate 39,791,990 of NC_083345.1, forward strand.
TGGCATTGCAGGCAGACATGGATATTGCCCGACTACAGGCTTATGCCCTGGGTATGGAGGACCGACATAGAGCTGATTATTCCAGCAGAGATCGGGATAGGAGGTCGCCCAAGAGGGCCAGATTCGCAGGTTATTCTGGAGATTCTCGAGGCGGACAGCCTCAGCAGCAGCAGTCAGGCAGACATCCTCCTCCGTCAGGCTGGGGTACACAGCCAGCCGGTAGGAGATTTGACAGTGCAGGACAGTCTGGGGCCGGTCAGAGCTCCAGATCATCAGGTTCACAGGTATCCAGAGGTCCCAGTCAGCCCAGACCACCCAGGCCCCGTTGTTCCCATTGCGGGAAGTCGCACCCGGGAGAGTGTTATCGACTTACTGGAGCCTGTTTTTCATGCGGCGGTCAGGGCCATATTATGCGAAATTGTCCGTTGGCGAGCGGTTCTGGTAGTGTAGCTCAGCCGACAGGATCAGCCGCTGGTTCATCATCTGCTCCATCAGTTGCACGCCATGCGGGGCGACGTATGCCTGCACCGGCGGGACGCGGTCGAGGTCGTGGCAGTGCTTCAGGTTCTAGCGGTCCCTCGAACCGCATATATGCATTAGCCAGTCGCCAGGAGGCTTCACCGAATGTCGTCACAGGTACATTACTGGTTTTCTCCAGATCTGTATATGCACTGATTGATCCTGGTTCTACTTTATCATATATTTCCCCGCTCGTTGCTAGTAAAATTGGGATAGTGTCTGAGCCTATAGAGTCATTTGAGGTCGCTACACCGGTCGGGGATTGTATTATAGCGAGGCAGGTATATAGGGATTGTTCTGTGACTATATGTGATCGCTGCACTAAAGCTGATTTGATAGAATTAGATATGCTGGAATTCGATGTCATTATGGGTATAGGCTGGTTAGCTTCCTGTTATGCTAATGTTGACTGCCAGAAAAAGGTAGTCCGTTTTCAGTTTCCAGGGGAACCAGTTATAGAGTGATTCGGGTCTACAGCATCGCCGAGGGGTAAGTTTATTTCGTACCTCAAGGCTAAGAAGATGATTCAGAAAGGTTATGCACGACACTACAGCCGAGACACCTATTCTTCAGTCTGTTCCGGTTGTTAGTGAGTTTCCAGATGTGTTTCCAGATGAGCTTCTGGGTCTTCCGCCAGAACGGGAGATAGATTTCACTATAGACTTGTTGCTGGATACGCAGCCTATATCTATTCCTCCGTATAGAATGGCACCGGCTGAATTGAAGGAGTTGAAAGAGCAGCTGAAAGACTTGTTGGATAAAGGCTTTATCAGACCCAGTACATCATCCTGGGGAGCGCCGGTATTATTTGTAAGAAATAAAGACGGGTCACTACGCATGTGTATCGATTACCGGCAATTAAATAAGGTGACTATAAAGAATAAATATCCCCTCCCCCGGATTGATGATTTGTTTGATCAGTTGCAGGGTGCTAAATATTTTTCAAAGGTGGATCTGCGCTCAGGTTATCATCAGGTGCGAGTGCGAGAATATGATATCCCAAAGACTGCTTTTAGGACCCGGTACGGGCATTATGAATTCAGAGTTATGTCTTTCGGGTTGACTAATGCTCCAGCAGTATTTATGGATCTGATGAATCGGGTATTTCGGCCTTTCCTGGACATGTTCGTGATTGTGTTTATCGATGATATTTTGATTTATTCACGATCAGCAGAGGAGCATTCGGATCATTTGAGGACGGTACTTGGCACTCTCCACCAACAGAAATTATATGCTAAATTTTCCAAATGTGAATTCTGGTTAACTTCGGTGGCTTTCTTGGGGCATATTGTCGGAGCAGACGGTGTTCGGGTCGATACGCAGAAAATTGAAGCTGTACAGAATTGGCCCAGGCCTACTACACCGATAGAGGTGCGCAGTTTTCTGGGGTTAGCCGGATATTATCGGAGGTTCGTGGAAAAAATTTCTTCTATTGCAGCACCACTGACGAAGCTTACTTAGAAAGCAGCGAAATTTCAGTGGACTGATACCTGCGAGCGCAGCTTTCAGATGTTGAAAGAAATATTAATTACAGCTCCAGTTTTAGCTCTTCCAGAAGGATCAGACGAGTATGTTGTCTATTGTGATGCCTCTGGTATTGGGATAGGCTGTGTATTGATGCAGCACGGTCGAGTCATAGCCTATGCTTCCCGGCAGCTCAGACCGCACGAGAAGAATTATCCCTCCCATGATCTTGAGTTAGCCGCGGTGATTCATGCTTTGAAGATTTGGCGGCATTATTTATATGGGGTCCACGTTGATATTTATACGGACCATAAGAGTCTCCAGTATATTTTTAAACAGAAAGAACTAAATTTGCGGCAGAGGATATGGCTTGAGTTATTGAAAGACTATGACATTGATATTCTGTACCATCCTGGGAAAGCCAATGTGGTAGCGGATGCACTTAGCCGCAAGTCCATGGGCAGTTTGGCTGATATACCATCTGATAAGAAAGACTTGGTTCGTGAAATTCATCAGTTGGCCAGCCTTGGAGTTCATTTGGCGGATTCTGGAGATTCTGGGATTTCTGTTCATGCAGTTACTGAATCATCTATTATAGCAGAGGTAAAGTAGCGTCAGTTTGAAGATCCTATCCTGGTTCAGTACAGAGATGTGGCCCTTAATAAAGATAAGACTCCGTTTGAAATTTCACCTGAAGGGGTATTATTATATGAAGGCAGATTCTGTGTTCCGGATGTTGCAGGCTTACGGCGACAAATCATGGGCGAGGCGCATAATGCACGGTATTTTGTTCATCCTGGTTCCACTAAAATGTATCATGATCTCAGAAGTTTGTATTGGTGGGACGGTATGAAGAAAGATATTGCAGAGTTTATTAGTCAGTGCCCGAATTGTCAGCAGGTTAAAATTGAACACCAGAAGCCCGGTGGGTTATTACAGGAGATGGAAATTCCAGCCTGGAAATGGGAGATGATTAATATGGATTTCGTTGTTGGGTTACCGCGCACTCCACGCAGGTATGATTCTATTTGGGTTATTGTTGACAGATTGACGAAATCAGCCCATTTTCTTCCGGTCCGGACTACTTATTCGGCTGAGGACTACGCAAGATTGTACATCAGGGAGATAGTCAGACTTCACGGGGTCCCTGTATCTATTATTACTGACCGAGGTGCCCAGTTTACGGCAAATTTCTTGTTATATCCTGTGTTTTCGCACATTTGGAAAATTAGAAATAATCTTGACTTGTATGAAATAAAGTCATAATTGATTATATTTAGCACATGAGTTGTTTGTGAAAGAATATTAATGTGGAAGTGCCGAGGAAGTCTAAGGGCAAATTTGGAATTTTGGAAATTAGTTTCGGGATTTGTAAAACAAGGACTTAAATCCATTGGGCCAAGAAAATTGAAGAGAATAATGAGGCCCAAAAATCATGGGGTGGCCGGCCAACATGCCTTGGCCCAAACCCATGAAGTTGGTCATGTGACTAAGTCATGTGATCAACTTAAAGATAAGAGATAACTTCATGAAAATTCAAGAAACAAAAAAAAATTGAAGAACACCCCAAAAGGAGGCTCTCGGCCGAAACCCTTAGGAGAAAAAAAAATTCTAAGTCCTTCAATCTTCTTCTTAAAATCTTGTTCTTCTTGTATTCGTAGTAAGCTCAGGACGCTCTCCAACGCGGTATAATTAGTTAAGCGAGGGAACAACGTTTGCGGCAAGTTGAAGTTCGGAGAAAAAGGTAAGAATTTCTCCCCTATCTTTGTGTTATGAAGGCTTGTTTGTGTTGTAGTATATAGAAATGTGTTGATTGTATGGAAAAATGGAAGTTTGCAAAGTGAGTTTGGAATATGGCTTATAGTCGTGGGCATGTGTGTATGGTGTGGATATAATGTGTTGAATTCATGTTATCTCTTAGTTGTGGTTATGATGAAATGCATATTGGAATTGAAAGTTGCATGAATTTAGTTGATGTTGATAGAAGGGCATATGGCCGTGTACTATGTTGAAGTTGGAATGGAAAATGGATTGAGTTGCTTAGTGTGTTATTGTGATGCTTGCAATGTAAATGAAGATAGAATGATATAAGTTTGTATTGAAAGGGAATGTAGAAACTTATGTCGTTTTAGTATGATGTTCCGATAGTAGGAAAATGAAGTTATTTGGTTGTTAGTTGTGATGATCATTGATGAATTTGGAAGTTGGAAACATGTTATTAATATGTATGCCAAAGATTTGATGTTTTGAACAAGTTGTGACTTTGGCAGAAAGTTGTATATTATGTATATTGTGTGTATAACTTGAGGAAACGATATGAGACGCTTCTAAACTATGTTGTGATGATCTAGTTTGATAATGAATGTGAAATCATTGAAATTGGTTTGGAAATTGAAGTTGAAATGAAGGTGATGGCATTATGTCGGCAAGTAGAACTAGTTGTGCCATATTGTGTTTCTAATGTTTGTTGTTGATGTTGATGTTGTTGTTTGGGTTGTTGTTGATTATTTTGAGCCGAGTTGAATTCTCGGGGGTGCTATATGTATAGGGGAAGTGCTGCCGAAATTTCGGTAGACAAATATGAGTTGAAATGAATTCGTAGCATCTATAACTTACAATTGGTAAATGTGACCATTTGCAGATTTTCGACGAAACGGAGAGTGAGCTTGGATATGCTTAAAAAGCTCAAAAGGTATGTAAAGCTACCCGATCCTTCTTTTGGCATGCCTAAGTGTATTATAACCGGATTCGGGCCTCGAAAGACTTTCTGCCCATCGGAAATCCGCAAGTGAAAATATCACTTTTTCTTTCAATAAGATTAAACTCTTTTTTGTATGCTTTCTTGAAAATTTTGCGAACTTTCCCCTAAACTACTTGGAAAGCTATAGAACGTCCGTAGAACCTTTGTAGGTGATCCCATAAGCTTAAAATATGTAATTTGAGCCCACCGCCTTGCTTGTCCCGAGGTGGGCCCACTATTCCCGGTTTTGCCCGTATTGTACTCAAGTCTTACTGTCGAGCGGTTTTTGAAAGAAATGTTTTGACTTCCATTCTAATTTCCTAACAAACGTTGTTTCAAATATTCCATTAAGTCTGATAAACTGTTTTGATACTCGAAACTCATTTACTATGATCTCTTTCGATTTCATTCGATCGGTTTGTCTTTGATATGCCTCATCGAGTCTATGGAAACATTTATGATATTTTGATTGCATTAGTCTCTCACTACTCCATTCGTGGATGACCCAATGTTTCCCACACTGAGCCCGGGCCAGGATATGTTGTCAAGCGTGATCCTTTGCATTGCTCGCCGTGCCTCGATGTGAGGGGGCAGGTATACGCGTACATGGGTTTGTGGAGTATGTTGTGCCATGTACGCTTGTTCTGATATGATTTACTATGGCCATATGATATGACATATTATGTTACGGGGTTATGCCCCTATTCTGATTCTTCTGTGTTGTGGCACCAGCGTCGGGAGGGTGGCCACGTTCTGTCTGCCGAGTCCCTTGGCAGGGGCCGGATTTGATATGACATATGTTTCTGTACACACTCCGCATGTTTTGAAAATATACATCTGATACTTTGTATTTTCTGTTTACTTTCTGTACGTTCTATACCAGTTAAGATTTTGTTTCTGCAACTCAGGCTTTACATATTCAGTACATATTTCGTACTGACCCCCTTTTCTCGGGGGCTGCGTTTTCATGCCACGCAGGTACTGACGACAGGTTTGCCGATCCGTCTGTCTAGGATATCTTTTCTGCCATTTGGAGCGCTCTTTTATTCAGAGCCATCTTTTGGTACAGTCTGTCACTTCCATATATGTATTTTCTCGTTCATGGGTACGGCGGGGCCCTGTCCCGCCATATGATTCTGTTGGTCTGTTTAGAGGTCTGTAGACATGTTTGTGGGTTGGGATCCTTCTGTACAGATATGTGTATGTGTTGAGTTTGGGGCGATCCCATTCGCCGCGGCGGCCGGTCCGCATATATTTAAATGTTGCTCTGTTGGCCCTGTGTGGCCTTTGTTGGTATTTTCTGCGTGCAGGGTATTTGGGATAGTCCGTAAAACGAAGGAAACTCTGCCAAAATTTTTCTGGAAATTATCTAAATTTAAAATAAAGCCTTGTCGGCTTCTGCCATATACTAGAATGCGTTTGAGTGCCCAGATCGGGCACTAGTCACGGCCTACGGGGTTGGGTCGTGACAAAAGTGGTATCAGAGCGGTTCGTCCTCGGAATGTCTATAGACTGTGTCTAGTAGAGTCTTGTTTATCGGTGTGTTGTGCACCACACCTATAAACAGGAGGCTACAGGGCATTTAGGATACTACCCTTCTTTCTGTCTTAGATCGTGCGATAGAGCTGTGTTATCAGGATGATTCCCCCCTAACGAATTGTTACATTTGCAGTTATGCCTCCAAAAAAGGCGACAGCGGCCCAAAAGGCCAAGGCAGCAGCTATGGGAGAGACTAGTCGGGCCCAGAGGGTTACCAGGGCCCATGCTCATATTGCTCCTGATGTTTTGCCCCCGGCAGAGGGCTCTTCCACACCGCCACATGTAGAGGATATTGGAGCAGCAGCAGCTGCAGGTCGAGGGTCGGCTCCACCGCCAGCTCCCGCAGTTCCAGTACCTAAGCCTCCAGCTCCACGGCCAGGGACTGAGGATCAGACTATGAGAGAGGCAGTCCAGCTATTGACCAGACTTGTGGCAGGACAGGTTCAGGGGCACGGATTGGGAGGTGACCGAGCATATAGGCGTGACAGTTCGAGAGCTCGTGAGTTCTTGACTTGTGGCCCTCCAGAGTTCTTCGGGACAAAGCCCGAGGAGGATCCTGAGGAGTTTATCAGGAATATGTGGCGCACCTTACATTTGATTAATGCTTCTGCGACAGAGTCAGTCACATTGGCTTCGTACCGGTTGTATGATGTAGCGGCTAATTGGTACGAGTCGTGGGAGTTATCCAGAGGCGACGGCGCTCCCCCAGCAGTTTGGGATGATTTTTCTCAGGCTTTTCTTAGCCATTTTCTGCCTCCGGAGCTACGGCGGGCCAAGGCTGACAGATTCTTATTGCTGAGACAGAGGGGTCGCAGTGTTCGAGAGTACAGTATGGAGTTCGACTCATTGGCCCGATACGTACCTGCTGTGGTAGCTACTATGGCTGACAGGATGCACAGGTACATTATGGGGCTGGACCGTTATTTTGTCGACAGTTGTTTGGTATTGGCTGCTCAGCCCGGCATGGATATTGCCCGGATTCAGGCGCACGCCCAGGGCATGGAGGACCGGCATAGGGAGCGTCAGCCTAATAGGAGTCAGGATCGGAGACAGCCCAAGAGGGCCAGATCGTCTGGGTATTCTGGAGATTTTTGGGGCAGACAGCCTAAGCAGCAGCAGCAGCCTAGCAGACATCTATCCCAGCCGGCACAGAGCGCACCTCCACAGCCGACAGGTCGCAGGTTTGATAGCCCAGGGTATTCAGGAGCAGGTCAGAGCTCCAGGGCTTCAGGTTCGCGGACAGACAGGGGTTCTGGTCAGACGAGGCCACCTAGGCCTCAGTGTTCTTATTGTGGCAGATATCATCCGGGAGAGTGCTACAGAGCCACCGGTGCATGTTTTTCTTGTGGCCGTCAGGGCTATTCTGTGAGAGATTGCCCGTATAAGGGTAGTTCGGGTGGTGCAGCGCAGCCTACCGGGTCAGCCGCCGGGTCTTCATCTTCATCAGTGGCTATGCGCCCTACGGGGCCAGGTACTTCAGCACCAGCGGGTCGCGGCAGAGGCCGTGGTGGAGCTTCTGGTACTAGCGGTCCTTCGAACCGCATTTATGCTCTGTCCAGCCGCCAGGATCAGGAGGCATCGCCTAATGTCGTTACAGGTACATTATTGGTCTTCTCTCGGTCTGTGTATGCATTGATTGATCCAGGTTCGACTTTGTCATATATTTCGCCCCTTGTTGCTAGTAAAATTGGTATAACGTCTAAACCTATAGAGCCATTTGAGGTAGCCACACCGATTGGGGACTTTATTGTAGCGAAACAGGTTTATAAAGGCTGTTCTATAATTATATGTGGCCGGGATACTAAGGCAGATCTGGTGGAGTTAGATATGATCGAGTTCGATGTTATTATGGGTATGGACTGGCTAGCTTCCTGTTATGCTAATGTTGACTGCCAAAATAAGGTAGTTCATTTCCAGTTTCCTGGGGAGCCAGTAATAGAATGGGCAGGTAATACTGCATCGCCGAAAGGTAAGTTTATTTCATACCTTAAGGCGAAGAAAATGATCAGAAAGGGTTATATTTATCATCTGGTTCGGGTACAAGACTTGACAGCAGAAACGTCGACTCTTCAGTCAGTTCCCGTGGTTAATGAATTTCCAGATGTATTCCCAGATGAGCTTCCAGGCCTTCCTCTAGAGCGGGAGATAGATTTTACTATTGATTTGCTTCCAGATACTCAGCCGATATCTATTCCCCCGTACAGAATGGCACCGACAGAATTGAAAGAGCTGAAAGAGCAGTTGAAGGATCTGTTAGAAAAAGGCTTCATCAGACCCAGTACTTCGCCTTGGGGAGCCCCGGTATTATTTGTGCGTAAGAAAGACGGGTCGCTGCGTATGTGTATTGATTATCGGCAGCTGAATAAGGTAACCATAAAGAATAAATACCCCCTCCCCAGAATTCATGATTTGTTTGATCAGTTGCAGGGCGCCAAATATTTTTCGAAGATAGATCTTCGGTCTGGCTATCATCAGGTACGGGTACGAGAGGCCGATATTCCTAAGACAGTATTCCGGACCAGATATGGGCATTATGAATTCAGAGTTATGTCATTTGGGTTAACTAATGCTCCTGTGGTATTCATGGATCTAATGAACCGGGTATTCAGGCCATTCTTGGATATGTTCGTAATTGTATTTATCGATGATATTCTGGTTTATTCTCGGTCCGAGGCAGAGCACGCAGATCATCTGAGAGCGGTACTTGGGGTACTTCGGCATCGGAAATTATATGCAAAATTTTCTAAATGTGAATTCTTGCTGGCTTCAGTGGCATTCCTGGGGCATATTATTGCAGCTGATGGTATCCGGGTGGATACACAGAAGATTGAGGCCGTGAAAAATTGGCCCAGACCCACGACGCCCACAGAGGTACGTAGTTTCCTGGGGTTAGCAGGCTATTACAGAAGATTTGTGGAAACGTTTGCTTCGATTTCAGCGCCTTTGACAAGGCTAACTCAGAAGGGAGCCAAGTTCCAGTGGACTGATGCTTGTGAACGAAGCTCCCAGTTGCTGAAAGAGAAGCTGACTACAGCCTCAGTTCTGACTCTTCCAGAGGGACCCGATGGATATGTTATTTATTGTGACGCTTCTGGCGTGGGATTGGGATGTGTATTGATGCAGCACGGCAGAGTTATAGCTTATGCTTCTCAGCAATTGAAAAAGCATGAAAAGAATTATCCTACTCACGGTCTGGAGCTTACAGCGGTGATCCATGCCCTGAAGATATGGATACATTATTTATATGGCGTTCATGTTGATATCTATACAGATCATAAGAGTCTCCAGTATATTTTCAAGCAGAAAGAGCTTAATTTGCGGCAGCGGAGGTGGCTGGAGCTCCTGAAAGACTATGATGTGGATATTCTGTATCATCCGGGCAAGGCTAATGTTGTTGCAGATGCGCTTAGCCGGAAATCTATGGGCAGCTTGGCAGATTTACAGCCAGACAGGAGAGAGATAGTGCGTGACATTCATCAGTTGGCTAATCTTGGGGTTCGTCTGGCCGATTCTGGAGGTACACGGATTTCTGTCCGAGGGGTTTCTGAATCATCTATTAAGGAAGATATCAAGCGGCATCAATATGAAGATCCTGTTTTGTCTCGATACAGAGACACAGCCTATGATAAGGAGAAGACTCCGTTCGAGTTCACTCCGGACGGGACTTTATTATTCAGAGGTAGGTTGTGTGTACCTGATATTGCAGGGCTACGACAGCAGGTTATGAGCGAGGCACATTATGCTCGCTATTCAGTCCATCCTGGATCTACGAAGATGTATCATGATCTCAGGTGCCTGTACTGGTGGGACGGTATGAAATGGGATATTGCAGAATTTGTCACCCAGTGTCCAAATTGTCAGCAGGTCAAAATTGAACATCAGAAACCGGGTGGACTGTTACAGGAAATGGAAATTCCGACGTGGAAGTGGGAGATCATTAATATGGACTTCATTACAGGTTTGCCTCGCACTCCACGGAAGTATGATTCCATCTGGGTTATTGTTGATAGGCTGACAAAATCAGCCCATTTTCTCCCCGTCAGAACTACTTATTCAGCTGAGGATTATGCCAGGCTTTATATTAAAGAAATTGTGCGACTTCATGGAGTTCCTATATCTATTATCACTGACAGAGGTGCTCAGTTCACAGTGAACTTCTGGAGATCTTTTCAGGAAGGATTAGGGACTCAGCTGAGCCTGAGCACAGCTTTTCATCCTCAGAGTGACGGGCAGGCCGAGCGCACTATCCAGACACTTGAAGATATGTTACGGGCCTGTGTTATTGATTTCAGAGGTAGCTGGGAGGATCACTTGCCATTAATTGAATTTGCTTATAATAACAGTTACCATTCCAGCATCCAGATGGCTCCGTACGAGGCTTTGTATGGCAGGAAATGCAGATCACCTATTGGTTGGTTTGATATTGGCGAGACAGAGTTAATTGGCCCAGATATGATCCAGCAGGCCGTTGATAAGGTGAAACTTATCCGAGAGCGACTATTGGCAGCCCAGAGTCGACAGAAATCATACGCTGATAAACGGCGTCGTCCTTTGGAATTCCAGGTTGGTGATTGGGTATTTCTGAAGGTATCGCCTATGAAAGGCGTAATGCGGTTCGGCAGAAAGGGTAAGCTTAGTCCGCGTTATATTGGGCCTTATCTGATTGTGCGGAAAATTGGTAACGTCGCCTATGAGTTAGATCTGCCATCTGATTTGGAAACGGTACATCCGGTATTCCATGTATCTATGCTCCGCAAATGCATCGGTGATCCCTCCAGAATATTTCCTGCAGATGATATTCAGGTGACGGAGCAGTTATCTTACGAGGAGCAGCCCGTAGCCATTCTAGACCGCCAGGTAAGAAAGCTCCGGAACAAAGATGTAGCCTCTGTCAAGGTGCTGTGGCGGAATGACAATAGGAAAGAAGTGACCTGGGAGGCCGAAGAGGAAATGAAGAAGAAATATCCTCACTTGTTCCCTATGCCCTCAGGTAATTTAAAAATCCTTGCTTAATTATATTCAGTTATGAATGTGTACCATATGTGCTGTCTATAAACAGAAACTCCCCCGAAGCCATTTCAAACCCTATAAGATTAATTTAACATTCGAGGACGAATGTTCTAAAGGGGGGAGGATGTTATATCCTGTGTTTTCGCACATTTGGAAAATTAGAAATAATCTTGACTTGTATGAAATAAAGTCATAATTGATTATATTTAGCACATGAGTTGTTTGTGAAAGAATATTAATGTGGAAGTGCCGAGGAAGTCTAAGGGCAAATTTGGAATTTTGGAAATTAGTTTCGGGATTTGTAAAACAAGGACTTAAATCCATTGGGCCAAGAAAATTGAAGAGAATAATGAGGCCCAAAAATCATGGGGTGGCCGGCCAACATGCCTTGGCCCAAACCCATGAAGTTGGTCATGTGACTAAGTCATGTGATCAACTTAAAGATAAGAGCTAACTTCATGAAAATTCAAGAAACAAAAAAAAAATTGAAGAACACCCCAAAAGGAGGCTCTCGGCCGAAACCCTTAGGAGAAAAAAAAATTCTAAGTCCTTCAATCTTCTTCTTAAAATCTTGTTCTTCTTGTATTCGTAGTAAGCTCAGGACGCTCTCCAACGCGGTATAATTAGTTAAGCGAGGGAACAACGTTTGCGGCAAGTTGAAGTTTGGAGAAAAAGGTAAGAATTTCTCCCCTATCTTTGTGTTATGAAGGCTTGTTTGTGTTGTAGTATATAGAAATGTGTTGATTGTATGGAAAAATGGAAGTTTGCAAAGTGAGTTTGGAATATGGCTTGTAGCCGTGGGCATGTGTGTATGGTGTGGATATAATGTGTTGAATTCATGTTATCTCTTAGTTGTGGTTGTGATGAAATGCATATTGGAATTGAAAGTTGCATGAATTTAGTTGATGTTGATAGAAGGGCATATGGTCGTGTACTATGTTGAAGTTGGAATGGAAAATGGATTGAGTTGCTTAGTGTGTTATTGTGATGCTTGCAATGTAAATGAAGATAGAATGATATAAGTTTGTATTGAAAGGGAATGTAGAAACTTATGTCGTTTTAGTATGATGTTCCGATATTAGGAAAATGAAGTTATTTGGTTGTTAGTTGTGATGATCATTGATGAATTTGGAAGTTGGAAACATGTTATTAATATGTATGCCAAAGATTTGATGTTTTGAACAAGTTGTGACTTTGGCGGAAAGTTGTATATTATGTATATCGTGTGTATAACTTGAGGAAACGATATGAGACGCTTCTAAACTATGTTGTGATGATCTAGTTTGATAATGAATGTGAAATCATTGAAATTGGTTTGGAAATTGAAGTTGAAATGAAGGTGATGGCATTATGTCGGCAAGTAGAACTAGTTGTGCCATATTGTGTTTCTAATGTTTGTTGTTGATGTTGATGCTGTTGTTTGGGTTGTTGTTGATGATTTTGAGCCGAGTTGAATTCTCGGGGGTGCTATATGTATAGGGGAAGTGCTGCCGAAATTTCGGTAGACAAATATGAGTTGAAATGAATTCGTAGCATCTATAACTTACAATTGGTAAATGTGACCATTTGCAGATTTTCGACGAAACGGAGAGTGAGCTTGGATAGGCTTAAAAAGCTCAAAAGGTATGTAAAGCTACCCGATCCTTCTTTTGGCATGCCTAAATGTATTAGAACCGGATTCGGGCCTCGAAAGACTTTCTGCCCATCGGAAATCCGCAAGTGAAAATATCACTTTTTCTTTCAATAAGATTAAACTCTTTTTTGTATGCTTTCTAGAAAATTATGCGAACTTTCCCCTAAACTACTTGGAATCTATAGAACGTCCGTAGAACCTTTGTAGGTGATCCCATAAGCTTAAAATATGTAATTTGAGCCCACCGCCTTGCTTGTCCCGAGGTGGGCCCACTATTCCCGGTTTTGCCCGTATTGTACTCAAGTCTTACTGTCGAGCGGTTTTTGAAAGAAATGTTTTGACTACCATTCTAATTTCCTAACAAACGTTGTTTCAAATATTCCATTAAGTCTGATAAACTGTTTTGATACTCGAAACTCATTTACTATGATCTCTTTCGATTTCATTGGATCGGTTTGTCTTTGATATGCCTCATCGAGTCTATGGAAACATTTATGATATTTTGATTGCATTAGTCTCTCACTATTCCATTCGTGGATGCCCCAATGTTTCCCACACTGAGCCCGGGCCAGGATATGTTGTCAAGCGTGATCCTTTGCATTGCTCGCCGTGCCTCGATGTGAGGGGGCAGGTATACGCGTACATGGGTTTGTGGAGTATGTTGTGCCATGTACGCTTGTTCTGATATGATTTACTATGGCCATCTGATATGACATATTATGTTACGGGGTTATGCCCCTATTCTGATTCTTCTGTGTTGTGGCACCAGCGTCGGGAGGGTGGCCACGTTCTGTCTGCCGAGTCCCTTGGCAGGGGCCGGATTTGATATGACATATGTTTCTGTACACACTCCACATGTTTTGAAAATATACATCTGATACTTTGTATTTTTTGTTTACTTTCTGTACGTTCTATACCAGTTATGATTTTGTTTCTGCAACTCAGGCTTTACATATTCAGTACATATTTCGTACTAACCCCCTTTCCTCGGGGGCTGCGTTTTCATGCCGCGCAGGTACTGACGACAGGTTTGCCGATCCGTCTGTCTAGGATATCTTTTCTGCCATTTGGAGCGCTCTTTTATTCAGAGCCATCTTTTGGTACAGTCTGTCACTTCTATATATGTATATTCTCGTTCATGGGTACGGCGGGGCCCTGTCCCGCCATATGATTCTGTTGGTCTGCTTAGAGGTCTGTAGACATGTTTGTGGGTTGGGATCTTTCTGTACAGATATGTGTATGTGTTGAGTTTGGGGCGATCCCATTCGCCGCGGCGGCCGGTCCGCATATATTTAAATGTTGCTCTGTTGGCCCTGTGTGGCCTTTGTTGGTATTTTCTGCATGCAGGGTATTTGGGATAGTCCGTAAAACAAAGGAAACTCTGCCAAAATTTTTCTGGAAATTATCTAAATTTAAAATAAAGCCTTGTCAGCTTCTGCCATATACTAGAATGCGTTTGAGTGCCCAGATCGGGCACTAGTCACGGCCTACGGGGTTGGGTCGTGACATTTCTGGAGGTCATTTCAGGAGGGATTAGGGACTCAGGTGAGTCTCAGTACAGCTTTTCATCCTCAGTCCGACGGGCAGGCCGAGCGCACTATTCAAACGCTGGAAGATATGTTGCGGGCCTGCGTTATTGATTTCAGAGGCAGCTGGGATGATCATTTACCGCTTATTGAATTTGCCTATAATAACAGTTATCACTCCAGCATTCAGATGGCACCGTACGATGCCCTCTATGGTAGAAAATGCAGATCTCCTATTGGTTGGTTTGACGTGGGTGAAACTAAATTAATCGGGCCAGATGTGATCCAGGAAGCAGTGGATAAGGTAAAACTTATTTGGGAGCGATTATTGGCTGCACAAAGACGACAGAAAGCATATGCAGACAGACGACGTCGACCATTAGAGTTCCATATTGGCGACTGGGTATTTCTGAAGGTGTCGCCTATGAAGGGTGTTATGAGATTCGGTAAAAAGGGTAAGTTAAGCCTGCGGTATATCGGGCCATATCAGATCGTTCGGAAGATAGGCGAGGTCGCCTATGAACTGGACTTACCATCCGATTTGGAGGCAGTACACCCGGTATTTCATGTGTCTATGCTGCGAAAATGTATTGGTGATCCTTCCAGGATATTCCCAGTGGATGATATTCAGGTAACGGAGCGCTTGTTTTATGAAGAGCAGCCTATAACTATTTTGGACCGACAGGTACGGAGACTGCGCACTAAGGAAGTGTCTTCTGCTAAAGTCCTGTGGCGCAACAACAATCGGGAGGAAATGACCTGGGAGTCGGAGGATGAGATGAAGAATAAATACCCCCACTTATTTCCTGCGGCCACAGGTAATTTAAACCTTCAAGTTTGTTGTATTGATTGACGAATGAGTTATGTGTACTAATTATGAAAGAGACTTCCCCGTTATGTCATAAGACTAATTCAACATTCGGGGACGAATGTTCTTAAGGGGGGGGAGAATGTTATGTCCCGTGTTTTCGCATAATTGGAAAAATCGAGGAAATAATTAAGACTTGTATGTTATAAGGAAATAATTTGATTTTAGTTAATATGTCTATGTTGTTTATGAAAGTATTGGTGCAAAGACATCGGGGAAGGCCGAGGGCCAATTTGGAATTTCGGAAATTAGTTTCGGGAATTACAAAACGAGATTTTAACGAATTGGGCCAAGAAACATTTGAAGAAAATTTGAGCCCAAGTGCTAAGGGTGGCCGGCCAAAGGCCATGGCCCAAGCCCCTATTTTAAGTGGTCATGTGCTTTCCATGTGACCATAATCAAGATATATATCATGATCACCTTTAGAACTTTCAAGAAAAACCAATAAAACACAAAGAAATTTGGAGATCACCTCATAGAGGCTCTCGGCCGAACCCTTCAAGGAAAAAAAAAATTTCAAGCCTTTGTTTCTAACCTAAAAATCGTTTCCTTCTTGTAGTTGTAGCAAGTGCAAGACGCTCCTCAACGTGATACAATTAGTTTGGTGAAAGAGCGACGCTTGCGGCAAATCGGAATTTCAAGAAAAGGTAAGGATTTTGCCATTTTTGTGCTATGAAACTTGTAGGAATGTTGTAGTGATTATAGTTGCATGAAGATTATGGGATTGTGGTGTGTATGTGCATGGCGTGTGTCTGTGTGAAGGGTGTGGTTGGCCGTGAGCCATGTTGGTGTGGAAGGGAGGTGAATTTGATTTTGTTTAGTTGTTAATTGCGTCGTTGTGGCATTTATGGCGTAAATGAATGTTTAACGAGTTGAATTGGCATTGACAAATGGTTGCGGGTTCTTATGGGAATCTATATGATTTTTGCATATTCTTATATAATTGTGAAAGTAAGACTTTAAATGTGGATTATGGTTGTTGTTAATGAATTTGGAATGAAACAATGCGAGTTAGTATGTTCGTCGTAGTTGTTGACGTTTCGGATGGAATATGGAAAGTGACGAATGATTCGACCTTGTGTATATTGCTCGGAATATTATTGGGATGTGTTTGAATAACCTTAAATGAGTAAATGAATACAATAATGTGGACATTAGTTTGGTATTGTGAAGTTTGAATGAAAGTTGTCGATTTATATAGAAAGGAAGAATATTGACGTTAGAGTGATTTTGTTATGACTTATGACGTTTGTGATATTGTGGGCTGTTGTGTTGATGTATATTGAGCCGAGCTAAGTCTCGGGGGTGTTATATATATAGGGGAAGTGCTGCCGAAATTTCGGTAGACAAAAATGAAGTTAAGTGAATTCTTAAGCCTTACAATCCTTAATTGGTAACTTTGACCATTTGCAGATTCTGAGCAAAACGGGACTTGAGTTTTGGGCGAGCGTAAGACGTATATAAGGTATGTAAGGCTACCCTATTCCTTCTTTTGGCATGTCTTAAGTATCCTAGGTTGATATCGGAGCCCCGGGGGCAATTCTGTTCCTTGAAATCCGAATTAGAAATCGAGCACTATTCATTCAATTGAATTGAACCTTCAAGTCCTTCTTTTGCTTGCAAAGTAATTAGATGTCCGAAAATTATGCAAATGTAATCAAATCGCTTCGGATCTTCCATGTATGATTCCATAGACCCTAAATGTTTGTGGTTCATGTCCGTCACCTCGACTTGACCCGCGGTGGGCCGCTAGCATCGAGACTTCCTTGTTGCTCTATTATTCTCGTTTTTGTACAATGTCAGCAAAACACTTTTGTTTATGAGTTTGGCTATCATAGAATAATGTTTTGAACCATAAATACTATGTTGGAAATATTTTGTGAAACGAACCCCGTATTGACTAACTATTCGAACTAGTTGACTAATGAATTAGCATATGATGTTATCAAGTTTCAAAAGATGTTCGACCTATAAATTGCATTGTTTGCTCACGACTCCGCTCGTGCCCTTATTATGACTTCGTTCACCGGTTCGCGGGCCGGTTATGATTCGTGCGCACTATGATAAATTCGGCCGTATGCTGTGTTACGGTTCCCGAGACCTCGCCATAGGGCCGGGTTCCGTTTGGTGTTGTGCTGTTATATGGCTGGTGATATGTTATGATGATATGTGTGCTCGGGGATGTACGGAGATTTGAACCTTCTGGTGTTATGCTGTGTGTGGCACCAGTGTCGGAGTGGTGACCACGTTCCTGAGCTTTGCATGATTTTGTTTGCATTATGTATACATGATTTTGATATAGATTCTGATATACTGTTCAGTATTCCCCCTTTTGTATCCTGTTTATTTTCAGTTGTGGCTCATATTTTTGTACTCTATGCTTTACATACTCAGTACATCTTTCGTACTGACCCCCTTTCTTCGGGGGCTGCATTTCATGCCCGCAGGTACAGACACAGGTGATCCACCACTGTAGGCTCCACTTTCTGCTATCTCGGAGTACTCCCTTTTGATCCGGAGTCCACTTTTGGTACATACATCTTTTGTTATGTATATATTTCTGTATATCTGACTATTTGGGTACGGCGGGGCCCTGTCCCGTCTTATGATTCTGTCGGTCTGTTTAGAGGTCTGTGGACATGTTTGTGGGTTGGGTCTTTCTGTTCGGATGTGTGTATATGATGTGTTTGGGCGATCCCATTCGCCGCGGCGGCCGGTCCGCATATGTTTACATGTTGCCTGGTTAGCCGGTGTGGCCTTTGTTGGTATTTTCTGTGCGCAGGGTTATTTTGGATAGTCTGTAAAACAAAGGAAACTCTGCCAAAATTTTTCTGGAAATTATCTAAATTTGGAATATAGCTTTGTCGGCTTCTGCTACATACTTGAATGCTTTTGACAGATGGGTTTGGGTGCCCAGATCGGGCGCTAGTCACGGCCTACGGGGTTGGGTCGTGACAACTTCTCTACCTCTCCCTGACTTTCTTATATTCCGGAACTGCGAGTCAACATTGATAGAGATCTTCTTATGAGATAAAGATGAGGAATGCGTTATGAATGTGATAATGAAGATGATAAGCTTAAGTCTAAAGATTCTTGAGTTCATGGTATAATGTTCCTACCAAGTTTACGACATTAACTATCATCTATTGGTGTTACTTGCTGTATACACTCACCTTATGTACTAATTCCTTCAAGGTGAGGCGGAATACCTATGAATGCTCCATAATGTAATCGGGGGTTCTCGACCTTATGTCACCCCGACATTGTTATAGATTGTCCATAAGCCTTATTGCACGTCTTATGACCAATGTTCCGCAAAGTTGCGAGTCTATGTCCATAGAGAATTTTATATGAGATAAAGGTAAGAGATATGCTATATAAACGGTAGTGGTGATGTTGAGCTTAAGCCTAGAGATTATAAAGTCTATCCTACGATATTCATACGAAGTCCATGCTACGAATATGATGTGATTTTCATAGATTGTCTTTAAATTAAATGTATGCATTAATGAAAGGTTACGATGCGCTTATAAGACGTATGTGATGACAATGATAATGATGAGATATACTGATCCTTGTTATGATGTATGTGATATGGTCGAGCCACTACGTGGCCGAATACGGAAGATATGTATGTGATACTGTCGAGCCACACGTGGCCGAATACGAATATTGTCGAGCCCTACGTGACCGAATACGGATAATGTTTTATGTGTATGAGCAGATACGGTACTACGATGATGAATTGTATGACATGATGATGTATACGCTATGATGATTCATGTACGACGATTATGTATATATGATATATGTATGAAATGTATTCATCCTTAAGGGTCGCGCAGGTTTTGCCTTCACCTTATGACTTATGATTTCCGTATCATGTTTATTTCATTCATGCCTTACATACTCAGTACAATATTCGTACTGACGTCCATTTTCTTTGGACGCTGTGTTCGTGCCCACAGGTAGACAGGGAGACGGCACATACCTTTAGGAGCTATCAGCGGATTTGCAGGAGCACTCCATTGTTCTGGAGGTGCTAATCGGGTTTACACTTTTGTGTATATATATATGTATATGTATTTTGGGCACGACGGGGTCTTGGCCCGTCCATATGTCTAGAACTCTATTAGAGGCTCGTAGATACGTATGTGTGGGTAGTATGGTCTCACGAAGCTATTATGGTGTATATGTTATTATTTTGATAGCCGAAGGGCGTATGTATATAAAAATCAATTATGTTTCAAAATGAAAGATGGTTTTCTTATAATTGCGTATAAATTTGATAAAAGAGCATTATATGAGTATGATGAGTAATAGAACGAGCGGTGCTCGGGTGTTAGCCCCGGGAACCCGTCGCGGCCCTAGTCGGGTCGTGACACATATGAGGAGGTCCCTATAGCTATATTGGATAGAAAAGTTCGTCGATTGTGAACTAAGGATGTAGCTTCTGTTAAAGTGCTTTGGAGGAACAATAATATTGAAGAGATGACTTGGGAAGCTGAAGAGGAGATGAAGAAAAAGTACCCGTACTTGTTTCCGTTGTTCCAGGAGACTCACTGTGAAGCATCATCATCCCCGGGAATTATTTTATTTATAGTTGTTGTGATTGATCGTGTGAGGCCATACTATTGATTTATGGTTGTTGTGATTGGTCGTGTGAGGCCATACTATTGATTTATGGTTGTTGTGATTGGTCGTGTGAGGCCATGGTGTTGCATATTTTAGTTGTGGCACTGGGAGGCATTATTTTGGGTTGCGGTGTATAGGATGGATTGGTACATTTACGGGGGAAACTCTGGCGAAATTTTTATAGAATCTCTGAGAGCTTATCATTCGGGGACGAATGTTCTTAAGGGGGGGGAAAATGTTACACCTTGAAATTTTGTGTCGCTCGCATTATGAACATGCCAATGTAAACCTAAAGTGGACATGAAGCCCTTGTAAGGTTAAGAAGGATGTTTGATGATTCTGATTAAGATTCCAAAGGCATTTGAGGCTAAAGAAGTAAGTTTGTCGGAGAAAGTTGAGGTTGAGCCATGTTTTGGGAAATTTCATATCATTTGAGCTATACATTTCCTATAATCACCTTGAGGAAGAGGTATGAGGTCCCTTAGATGGTTAATGAAGCTCTACACAAGTTCCAAGAAGGTTCCATAAGAATTGGAGATCAAAAGAATCGAAAAGAACGCGTTTTCGCGAAAATCGGAGTTAGTGGTCTAGTTTGCGGCCGCAAACTGAGTTTGATGTGCATAAAACTGGCCGCAGACTCACCTTTTTGGTAGCCTTCACTACCCAACATCACCCCTAATCTGAGGAGCGAGTATGCGGCCGCATACTGAGTATGCTAGGCTGCATACTCATCGCAAAGTAAAGTCAAGGGGTGATTTTGCTACCTTTTTAAATCCCAAACGATCCCAACCTTATTTCCAACTTTCCACACTTATTTCCCTACCATTAGAGAGTATTCTTTAGATCTTTTGAAGGTTTCCTAACCCTCAACACCTTTCCACATCTTCAAGAGAGAAGATCAACATCTAGAGCTTAAGGTAATCCAAGGAGGGTGATGATTCTTGTTTCTATTCAACGTTGTGGTGAGCTTAAGCTTGGAGAAAGTTGTGTCACAACCCAACCAGAGGGCCATGAGGGGCACCCGGTGCTAACCCACCCGGGCACTTCTTATCGTACTCTCATATTCGCATCTAGGTAAGCCACATGCCTTACACATAATTTACATACGTCAATAGTCCTAATATCGTTGGGCAACAACGTATTTATATCATCATCAATAACAATGCCCACAAATAAAAGGACGTCAGTACGAATAATGTACTGAGTGTGTAAAGCATAATCAACATCATAGTAGAAGCGTAATAAAGAGCACAAGAAATAACATGAGATGGGAGAATCAGGAGGTAATATAGTCATTTGTACCTCTAGTGGCCTTCATCATATCTACTTATTTGTGTTTCATAGGTACCTTCCATTTCAAATGCTTACTCATGTACATACATACATATATATTCGTATTCGTATTCGTATTCATATTCATACTCGTATCCATATCTATATCATACCCGACCATGAAGGTTCGGTGGTTCACATACCCGGCCATGACAAGGCTCGGTGATTATACATACCTGGCCCTACTAAGGCTCAGTGTTATCCGTACCCAACTGCAGTGGTGTGGGCGCGGTAGGGATCATACCCGGCCATATAAGCTCGGTGTTACATAATAGTCATACATACTTAGACACGTATACATAAGAGCCCATAAGCGTCATCAACATCATTACCATCATCGTTTTCGTCACATCTATCCTTAGGGGATCAACTATCATATAAGGGAGATAATAGCATCGTGAAAATATCGAGGATCATGAGCTTTAGTAATTTTTGAGATAGAGTCATTTGGAAGACATTATGGAACTCATAAGAGGGTATATAGCAAATAAATCATGCCTTAATGAAAGAAGGGTTAGCCTTACATACCTCTTTGTCTTCTTAAGTAATTAACGTTCACCGTCGAATCTTGAACAAACTACATCAGAAGGATTCATACCATAGTTAAGCCTTAATGATAATCTTAAATTCAAACTAGAGTAATTCATGATCTAATGAAAATTGGGCAGCATTTCCCCTATTTCGTCGACTTCCACCATATCACAAAACAACTTCCAAACATCCATAATACACCCACAATATCATAATCAAGTAATCACATTCCATGAAGCCTTCAAAATTCATCCTCATGTTCAACTTATACCAACAACTTCACACCCATTTTAGCACATTTTCATACAATGCTTCCTACCTTCCATAACATGATTATATCCATATTATACTAAGATTCATGACTCAAGTTAGCTTACAACTCAAAACATCATAAAAACTCCATTTAGACTTCATTCTCTACTTCCTTCTTCTACCCAAGTTTTGATACAACCAAGCATTCTCAATAACATGAAATAAGCATGGAAACTAACCTTTTTATCCCATAGGAACAAGATTTGGAGAAGCTATCAACTTGTGCAAAAACCCTAGCTACAATGCCCAAGTATTTCTTGAAATCTACTAACCCTAGGAAGCCTTCTAACACATGAACACTTTAATTCTTGCTATTAGATCTTTGTAATCTCTTGGGTTTGGGTAAAATATGTTTGGACAAGGGTTTTGGAGCTTTAGAGAGTTTGTAAGAAATATGGGAAATGAAAATAAAGTTAGGGTCGTCCATCCTTATAAAATAAAAATCTGACCCGACCCGATTATACGGGCCGTATAATTGGACCGTATAATCCCACCAGGTTTCACCCTTCTCTGGATGAAATCTACGGACCATTATATGGGCCGTATAATTTATACGGTCCGTACAAATGGTCGTACAACTGGAAAATCCCGATTTTCATTCTCGTCGACACGTTTGACTTCCAATCCTCGTGGAACCTTCTTGGTACTTATATAACACTTCATTAACCATACAATAGGCCCTGTAGCATCCCTTCAAGATATTTCTAAATAAATATTAGCTCAAATATAGCAGAAACCTTCCGAACATGACTTACATTTCACTTCCTTCATCAAGCTAAATTTCAAATATTCGTATGACTTCAAAATCTTATAGTATGCACCTTAAGCTATATAATACTTCCCTTAATCTCATAAGGATTTCATAATCATCCTAAGCTCACACTAGTCTATCCACAAGGCAACACATCGCGAAAGTTTTCGCGGTGTAACATTCTTCCCCCCTTAGGAACATTCGTCCTCGAATGTTAGGTTCTTGGGGATTCTATAAAAAATTTGCCAGAGTTTCCCCTATAAAATAGCATTACCATCCTGCAACAACAACCCAAAATACATCGCCTCACAGGGTTACAACAACAACATCAATAACCATGGCCACACACGACCAGGAAAACACTACATACTTGAGGATAATGGCGGCTCTGCCTGAGTCTCCTCTGAATGTGAAAAAAAATGCGGGTACCTGAACTTCATGTATTTTTCGACTTCCCAAGTCATTTCCTCTCTATTATTATTTTTCCATAAAACTTTTACTGAAGCTACCTCTTTGGTTCTGAGCTTCCGTACTTGCCTATCTAAAATGGCAATGGGGACTTCTTTATACGATAATTGTTTGGTAACTTGGACATCATATATTGGTACAATTCTAGAAGGATCCCATTTCCAAGTTGGAATTTCTATAGCTTGCAACAATCCGCCCGGCTTTTGGTGCTCAATTTTAACTTGCTGATAGTTGGGACATTGAGCTACAAATTCCACTATATCTTTCTTTATCCCATTCCACCAATATATAGATTTAAGATCATGATATATTTTCGTTGCTCCGGGGTGAACGGAATAACGAGAACAATGGGCTTCTCTCAATATTTGGTGGCGTAATCCTCCAACATCAGGAACATATAACGTGCCTCGTCATCGGAGCACTCCATCTTCAGGAATCTCAAATGATGACTTCTCCTTCTGAGGGAGTGTATTTTTGTAATGAATTAGCATGGAATCTTCGTATTAATGCTCTTTTACTTCAACTACTAGCGACGAGACCGCTGAATTTTGAATGATAGCTCCCATACTGCCTGAGTCCACTACTCGAACTCCTAGGTTAGCTAATTGCTGGAGCTTACGAGCTATCTCTCTTTTCTCTGGCTGAACATCGCATAAACTTCCCATGGATCTATGACTAAGAGTATCAGCCACCACATTTACCTTCCCGGGATGATATAGGATGTTAACATCATAATCCTTCAAAACTCCAACCATCGCCGTTGTCGTGAATTCAGTTATTTCTGCTTGAAGATATACTAAAGGCTCTTATGATCTATATAAATATCAACATGGACGCCATACAAATAATGCCTCCACATCTTCAATGCATGAATCACTGCAGCCAATTCAAGATCATGGGTCGGGTAATTCTTCTCATGTTTCTGTAACTGCCTTGAAGCGTACGCAATCACCTTACCATGTTGCATCAACACACAGCCTATCCCAGCGCCTGAAGCATCACAATAGACAACATAACCTTTCGATCCCTATGGAAGTGTCAGGACTGGGGCAGAAATTAATCTATCCTTTAGCTCTTGGAAACTATGTTCACAAGCATCTGTCTATTGAAACTTAGCCGATTTCTGGGTCAGCTTCGTGAGTGGTGCAGAAATAGAAGAAAAGCCTTCTACAAATCTCCTGTAATAACCTGCTAAGCCCAGAAAACTACGAACTTCCGTAGGGGTTGTGGGCCTTAGCCAAGTCTTCACGGCCTCAATCTTTTGGGTATCTACCCGTATGCCATCGGCTGAAATAATATGCCCCAAAAAGGTCACTGAGTTCAACCAAAATTCACACTTATAAAATTTGGCAAATAACTCTTGAGTTTGAAGAACTCTAAGAACAGTACGCAAATGGTCTGCATGTTCTGCCTCGGACCTAGAATACACCAAGATATCACCGATGAATACAATCAAAAATAAATCTAGGAAAGGCCTGAACACCTGGTTCATCAAATCCATAAATACTGTAGGTGCATTAGTTAGCCCAAATGACATTACCCGGAACTCAAAATGGTCATATCTTGTTCTGAAGTTTGTCTTAGGAACATCTTTCTCCCTAACTTGCACTTGATGATACCCAGATCTCAAATCTATCTTTGAAAACCATTTGGTGCCTTGTAATTGATCAAATAAGTCATCAATCATTGGAAGGGGATATCTATTCTTGATCGACACTTTATTCAGTTTCCGATAGTCAATGCACATTCGAAAGGAGCTATCTTTCTTCCAGACAAATAACATGGGTGCTCCCCACGGGGAAGAACTAGGCCTAATAAAGCCTTTCTCAAGCAAGTCGTTCAATTGCTCCTTCAACTCTTTCAACTCTACCGGAGCCATTCTGTAAGGAGGAATGGATATGGGCTTTGTATCCGGTAGCACATCTATAGCAAAATCAATCTCCCGCTCTGGAGGGAGGCCTGGAAGCTCTTCCGGGAATACATCCAGGAACTCATTCACCACAGGGACAGACTGAAGAGTTGGCGACTCGGTTTCTGCATCTTGAACCCTAACTAAATGGTAAATACAACCTTTTCTGATCATTTTCCTTGCCTTTAGATAGGAAATAAACCTACCTTTTGGGGACGTGGTATTTCCTTTCCATTCTAAAACTGGTTCTCCCGGAAACTGGAAGCGAACCATTTTCATTCTACAGTCAACATTGGCATAACAAGAAGCCAACCAATCTATGCCCATGATAACATCAAAGTCCACCATTTTTAACTCGTGTAAATCAACCATAGTACGATGGTCTCAAATCACAACTACACAGTTTCTATATACTCGACTAGCTATTACTGGTTCACTAACGGGTGTAGATACCTCAAAAGGTTTGATCAACTCCGGTTTGACCCCAAACCGACCCGCAATATATGGATTAACATATGACAATGCGGATCCCTGATCTATCAAAGCATATACATCATGGGAAAATACCGATAATATACCTGTGACGACATCGGGGGAAGACTCAAGATCATGGCGACCTGCCAATGCATAAATACGGTGTTGAGGACCACTAGAACCGGGAACTCTCCCCCTACCTCTGCCATGGCTGACTAGCGCATGTGAACCTGGCCCCATAGGTCGTATAGATGATGAAGACCCGGCTGCCGATCCTGAAGGCTAGACCCTACCCCTACCACCAACCGAGGGGTAATCACGCATGATATGGTCTGGCCGACCGCATGCATAGCAAACCTCTAAGCCTAGTCGACACTGGACCTAATGTAACTTCCCGCACTGGGAGCATCATGGCACGAGTGGCCTTTCCTGACCCGAATCACCCTTGAACTGAGAACCTGAAGCCCAGAAATTCTGACTTGGCCCGGAATAAGTGGATCTGGCAAATCTCTGGCCTGTAAGCCGTGGAGGCGCACTAGTCATAGAAGGGCCTGAATGCCTAGAAAACTGTTGCCTTTGCCCGCCGCTAAACTCACTCGCTGAACCCGAAGATCTAGCCCTCTTGCTATACCCTCTATTATGCTCACACTCACTTATTTGTTGTAGTTGGCTTTCCTCTAAATTCTGGGCATGGCCTTGAATGCGTGAAATATCCATGTTGTCCTGAAGGGACACAGTCAAGCACCTATCCATCAAATGTGGCCCTAGACCTCTCACAAATCGGTGTAATCTGTCACCCATATCCGCCACCATGGTTGAAGCATACCTAGCCAAAGAATTGAAGCAGAGACTATACTCTAAAGCGCTCATACTTCCTTGTCTAAGGTTTAGGAATTTATCGGCTCTGGCCCGCCGAACGTATGGTGGCAAGTAATGTCAGAGGAAGGCATCTACAAATTCCTACCATATCGGGGGAGGCGCGTTGGCTCCCTATAAAGCCATCCAAACTGTGTACCAATGAACCGCAATATCCCGAAGTCTATAGGATGCTAACTCCACCGATTCAACATCTGAAGCATGCATTAATCGAAGTGTCCTCAACATCCCATCAATAAAATTCTTATGGTCCTCATCAGGCTTTGACCCGAAAAACTCCGGAGGGTTCAAGCTAATAAAACCACGGGCCCTTACACTAACAGCCCTATCAGCTTGCTCTGTACCTTGCCGCTGAGTCTGGGTGGCAACCAACTGAGTAAGTAAATGAATGGCCTCTTTTACATCTTGGCTTGAAGCATCTAGTGGAGGAGCTCGAGGTGCTGGAGCTGGGGCTGAGGCACCCTCATGCCCCTCAGAAATAGGCACTGAGTGGGAGGAATAAGATTGAGCCGCATTCTAGGACTCACCCTCCTCTATATCCGTTGGCGGTGCTCTTTAAGCCCGCTTTTCTGCCACTGTCTTGCCCTTTTGGGCTGCTGTAGCTTTCCTCTTTACAGGCATATCTGAAATACATAATACAGGTTAAAGAAAGAGAAATCCTTATATCATGGCTCTATCGCACGATCTTACGAAGAAAAAAGGTCATTCATTCCTAAAATGCCTGCAGCCTCCTGTTTATAAGTGTGGCGCGCAACACACCCATAAACAAGACTCTACTGGACACGGCTCGTAGACACACCCTAGGATAGAACTGCTCTGATACCACTTTTGTCACAACCCAGCCGGAGGGCCATGACGGGCACTTGGTGCTAACCCACTCGGGCACCTCTTATCGTACTCTCATATTCGCATCTAGGTGAGCTACATGGCTTACTCATAATTTACATACATCAATAGTGCTACGCATTTATATCATCATCAATAACAATGCCCATATCCATACACACAAGCCCACGAGGCTATCAAAATGACATACAAAATATGAGTCAATAAGGCTACAAGACATCTAACCATACACAACTGTCTATGAGCCTCTACGAAGAGTAGGTAACAACATACAGGCGGGACAGGACCCCGCCATGCCCATATACACAAAAGAATAATACCCAAAAGTTGTAGCTCCGGATGAAATGGAGCTCCTCTATGTAGCCCCTGAATAAAAAACCTAAAGATCGAGCCTGTCTCCCTGTCCACCTGCGGGCATGACGCAGCGTCCACAAACAAAAGCACGTCATTACGAATAATTTACTGAGTATGTAAAGCATAATCAACATCATAGTAGAAGCACAAGAAATAACATGAGATGGGAGAATCAGGAGGTAATAGATTCACTTGTACCTCTAGTGGCCTTCATCATATCTACTTATTTGTCTTTCATAGGGACCTTCCATTTCAAATGCTTACTCATGTACATACATACATATATATTCATATTCGTAGTCATATTCATACTCATATCCATATCTATATCATACCCGACCATAAAGGTTCGGTGGTTCACATACCCGGCCATGATAAGGATCGATAATTATATATACCTAGCCCTACCAAGGCTCAGTGTTATCCGTGCCCAACTGCAGTGGTGTGCGCATGGTAGGGATCATACCCGGCCATATAAGCTCGGTGTTACATAATAGTCGTACATACTTAGACACGTATACATAAGAGCCCATAAGCGTCATCAACATCATTACCATCATCGTTTTTGTCACATCTATCCTTAGGGGATCAACTATCATATAAGGGAGATAATAACATCGTGAAAATATCGAGGATCGTGAGCTTTAGTAATTTTTGAGATAGAATCATTTGGAAGACATTATGGAACTCATGAGAGGGTATATAGCAAAGGAATCATGCCTTAATAAAAGAAGTGTTAGCCTTACATACCTCTTTGTCTTCTTAACTAATTAACGTTATCCGTCGAATCTTGAACAATCTACATTAGAAGGATTCATACCATAGCTAAGCCTTAATGATACTCTTCAATTCAAACTAGAGTAATTCATGATCTAATGAAAATTGGGCAGCATTTCCCCTATTTCGTCGACTTCCACCATATCACAAAACAACTCCCAAACATCCATAATACACCCACAATATCATAATCAAGTAATCACATTCCATTAAGCCTTCAAAATTCATCTTCATGTTCAACTTATACTAACAACTTCACACCCATTTTAGCATATTTTCATACAATGCTTCCTTATCACCATTTCTACCTTCCATAACAAGATTATATCCATATTATACTAAGAATCATGACTCAAGTTAGCTTACTACTCAAAACATCATAAAAACTCCATTTAGACTTCATTCTCTACTTCATTCTTCTACCCAAGTTTTGCTACAACCAAGCATTCTCAATAACATGAAATAAGCATGGAAACTAACCTTTTTATCCCATAGGAACAAGCTTTGGAGCAGCTATCAACTTGTGCAAAAACCCTAGCTACAATGCCCAAGTATTTCTTGAAATTTACCAAACCTAGAAAGCCTTTTAACACATGAACACTTTAATTCTTGCTATTAGATCTTTGTAATCTCTTGGGTTTGGGTAAACTATGTTTGGATAAGGGTTTTGGAGCTTTAGAGATCTTGTAAGAAATATGGGAAATGAAAATAAAGTGAGGGTCGTCCATCCTTATAAAATAAAAATCTGACCTGATTATACGGCCGATTATACGGGTCGTATATTTTATACGGTCCGTATAATTGGACCGTATAATCCCACCAGGTTGCACCCTTCTCTGGACTAAATCTACCGACCATTATATGGGCCGTATAATTTATTCGGTCCGTACAAATGGTTGTACAACTGGAAAATCTCGATTTTCATTCTCGTCGACTCGTTTGACTTCCAATCCTCGTGGAACCTTCTTGGAACTTATATAACACTTCATTAACCATACAATAGGACTTGTAGAAGCCCTTCAAGATATTTCTAAATAAATATTATCTCAAATATAGCGGAAACCTTCCGAACACGACTTACATTTCACTTCCTTCATCAAGCTAAACTTTACATATTCATATGACTTCAAAATATTATAGTATGCACCTTAAGCTATATAATACTTCCCTTAATCTCATAAGGATTTCATAATCATCCTAAGCTCACACTAGCCTATCGACAAGGCAACACATCGGGAAATTTCCGAGGTGTAACAGTTGAGTGAGGTGAAGCTCCTTGATTGGAAGGTATGTTTTCCATCTTATTCTTATGGTTGAGTTGATGTAAAGGTTTAGTACTCCTTAGTGAGGAAAAGGTATACAGTAGAGAAACCATGGATGGTGTAATGAAGAAGATGACTGCAAGCGAACTTTAAAAGGGGATTTTTGGCTATCTTGGGATTTAATTGAATACAATTTCTTGATTGTGATATTATGGATGTTGTTATTGATGTATGGGAGTTGTTTTGTCATTTGGTGGAAGTTCATAAAATAGGGGAAGTGCTGCCCAATTTTCGTTAGCTCTTAGTCGCTCTAATTGAACTTAAACATGTTTCCTAGACTTAACCTTAGTGTAATTCCTCTTGAAGGTAGACTTTGTGAACTTGGAAGGAGGATGTTAAGTGATTAAGGAGACTTTAGGGTATGTTAAGGCTATTCCTTCTTTATTTTGGCATGATCCTATGTTATGAGCCAACAAGCGATTAAACGAACTTTCATATTACTCTACTCTTAGAAGCACTAGGAGTACTTCAGTCTTTGATGTTCCTATACCCCATTTATGATTGTCCTTCTGTTCATGGGTCTTCAGATTTATTATATTGACGATGCTAGCTCAAAGGATGTTCATCGGTGATAGTACGACCTTATGTCACTCCGAGAGTTTTATGTAATCACTTCATTTATGCATTGCATTCATATTCATAGGCACATTGACCCATGACCAGAAGGCGTTATATACGCGTATATTATATGTATATGGGGTATGGGGAAAGGGATAGGCGTTATATACGCATTACCACCTGATCAGCTGGTGCACCATGGTGATGAATATGGATCGGGCTGCACGTTCCACAGCAAATGATTATGATGATGATGATGATGATGATGGTCGCAGAGAGGCCGACCGGATATGAAATATGGATCAGGCTGAACGTTCCTCAACACTATGACCTATATATATATATATATATATATATATATATATATATATATATATATATATACACACACACATTAGCATGATTATCATTGAGAGAATGCATGTTATACGCCCAAAGAGGCATTGTCAGTTAAACAGATTTATGTAGATACTTGTTCATATAAATCTATGCAGACCGACAGTTTGGCTTTTGAGTTTCAGATTACGTCCATGATTCTTATTCTTATGTTTTTGTTACTGTTATTCCTTACATTATCCGTACTGACTCCCCTATTACTCGGGGGGCTGCATTCATGTCCGCAGGTTCAGGTAGACAGACAGGCGGTCCAGCTTAGTAGGATCTCTACCCAGCGGTGGGCAGTACGCTCCATTTGATTCGGAGCTGCAGTCTATTTTGGTATGCTATTCTTTTGAGATGTATATGCATATGGGTATGACGGGGCCCTATCTCATCTTTCTACAGCTTTATTCCAGTAGAGGTTTTGTAGACAGTTGTATGTATATGTCAGGTGATGCAGCCTTGTCGGCTTCTATTCTTTTATGTACAGTATATGTAGTGGCCTGGTTGGCTTGCGCTGTTCTTTCAGCATGTATATACATTCAGACCGTGCAGAGTTCTTGGGGTCACCCTTTCATGAGTTAGTATAAGTTCAACTTGAGTTACTTATGGGCCCTTGATGTTCATTATTGTCCAGATACGAGTATAGGGGTGTTTGGTCACTAGAGGTCAGACACTCGTCACGACTCATCAGTTTGGGTCGTGACAAAGTTGTCGATCTGGATCTAAAATAAACAAACGAAAACGCTTTCTGTAACAATTTCAATTCATGAATAGTAGATGTAAAAACAGAAGTAGATTAATAGTAATTATGTAACAAAGGATGCAACATTACCAGTTCTTCATTTTGATCAGGATTTAAAATAACCTTGTAAAAGCAAGGACTATTATCTCTATTGATGCTATTAGCTCCACTATTTCTCGTTTTCACCATTTTCGCTGCTAATTATTTTTATTCTAGTAAATTAATTCTAAATTGACAATATAAAAGCTTGACTGTAGGTTCAATAGGATTAACACAATTTGTTAATTCAGTAATTAAATTATTAACTTGACAGATAAAGCAAATGGTTTGCGTCCTTATTCTATAATGAGGACATTATACCTCAGAGGCAGTGCCATGATTCGAAGCTTACGACTTCAGAATTTTAGTCTTTTTGAGTTACTAGTTTTAAATTGATAATGTGTACATATTAAACGAATTTCTTAAGACAAAACAGCGTTTGAACCAAAACCACTGAAACTAAGAGTTTGTTCATTTTCCATTTGAGGTAAATTCAAAATTGTTCAAATTGTGTAACAAAGATGGGTGTGTCAGGAAACAATGTGAAGTCACCCGTATTTCGTTGTCCAGGGCAAAATCAACTTTGTTGTCTGATGACTAGGAATGAGATTGACGTCAACTCTCACTCTTAGAGTCAAGGCTTTGGTTCGTGCGATCCTCTTGTAACGACTCGCTTGGTTGTTTTATGCCTTTTTACTCTTATTTCATGAAATACTCCTCCCGTAGCTTCTTCATGGTAATTATGACTTATGGGGATGGATGGTGCGATTCTCGAGACAATGGGGTGAGTTTCAAATTATATTTAGTAAATTTGGAAGTCCTTAAGTTAAGAAAATGAAAAAGGTTGACCAAAGTCAACATCGGGGTAAATGGGTCCATATCGAACTTTCATCGATTCCATTAGGTCTGAAACATGATTTATGACTTAGTCGGGTAGTTGATTCAAGTTCTGAGAGGCTTGAGCATAATTTGAGCTTTTGGATTGAAACCAGTTAAAGTTAAGAGTCGACCACGGTCAACATCGAGTCAAGACAACCTATTTTCAGTGTTTTGAGTGAGTGAGAAGGTTTGTAGTGTGTTTTATGACCAAAATACATATTTGATTTGTGTCTGGGAGGTCTCGAATGAGTTTTGGATGTCAAAACCAAGTTTTGAACTTAGTTGGCTTTTCAGTTACTGGTGTGGACCATTTTACCTTCGCGATCGTGTGGCGGGGTGTCATGATTGTGAAGAGGGGGAGTGTGTTGGGTCGTGGTCGCATGGGCCTGCTCACTTTCATGATGGGGACTTCCTGGTTCGGGTCAGGTTTGGTCATCATGATCATGGGAGTGGGCCTCGTGATCGCGATAAAGGGAATTGTTGGCAGTGTAACAATTTCCCAACTTCAAACTTAGACTTCACTTTCACATATTTCAAGATCTAGAGCTCGGTTTGGGGTGATTTCCAAGGCATTTGGCTAGTTTAAGCTCGGGGGTAAGATTCTAATCCTAATTTTGATGTTTCTACATGAATTCTTCCTTTAATTTGGGATTTAATCCATGGTTTGGGTTGGAAATTGGGGCTTTTAGCCATACGGTAAAATTGAGTTTTTATTGAAATTGGAGGTTAATCCATGGCTAGTTTTGAAACATTTTCTGGGTTTAGACTATTAAGTTATGGGTAAACTATTTCTTAAATAAATTCTAGTCTTGCCCTTAGGGCTCGGATTTGACTATTTTGGGTTTGTTTTGAGTTTCGAGTATAAGTATAGCAATATGGGTGTATATGGACTCGTACACTCATGTAGATCGCGTAATTGATAGATTGGGATCGGTTTGAAGCTTTGAGGAAAAGAAATGCGCTTTCTTGAGGTTCGTGGAACGTTTTCTCGGCATTCAAGGTATGTTAAGACTTGACTTCACTTAGGGAACGTTTTTGTTAAATTAAGGCTAAAAATGGAGTTATAAAGAGGTAAGGTCATAACGGGGGGTCTCGTACCCGTGATGTGATAGTCAAGGGCTATCATCTCTATTGATGATATTAGCTCCACTGTTTCTGGTTCTCACTATTTTCTCTGCCAATTATTTTTATTCTAGTGAATTAATGCTAAATTGACAACATCAAGGCTTGATTGTAGCTTCAAAAGGATTATTAAAATTTGTTAATTCAGCAATTAAATTATTAACTTGACAGATTATACTAAATGGTCTAGATTTTTCAAAATCTTCTTTCTGGAATTAATCATTTAATGAAAATATTGGTTTTTTACTCACCTCGTATATGTTATTCCTATGGTTTCTGCAGCACAAATGCGAAATTAGAAAGCAAATTGTTTACGTCCTTATTTTATAATGAGGACATTATAATTCGAAGGCAGTGTCATGATTTGAAGCTTATGACTTTGGAGTTTTAGTCTTTTTGAGTTACTAGGTTTTAAATTGACAATGTGTACATATCAAATGAATTTCTTAAGACAAAACAGTGTATGAACCAAAGCCACTGCATTCTGCAGCGAACTAAGAGTTTGTTCATTTTTCATTTGAGGTAAATCCAAAATTGTTCGAATTGTGTAACAAAGATAGTGTCACGCCTCAAATCTAGAGAGGTGTGGCTGGCCCTTGTATATGTTCCTTTTGGTACTATTGGCTATAGACATTTATAGCGGCCTCATCGGCCTGCACAGTTATGTATATATGTTTTGGGTGTGCGTGCCTTTTGGGTATGATAGTTGTTACTTATAGATGATTTAGGATACGACCTTATCGGCCTTGGTTAGTATTGTCTGTTTACAGGTAGGCCTCGTCGGCCTAAGTTGAGGGTTACCCCTCCAGAGTCACAGTTATAGAGTGGTTCGCTCAAGCCGAGTATGGCACCAGGTGCCGGCCACGCCTCTCCAAATTTGGGGCGTGACAAACTTGGTATCAGAGCAGGTCTATCCTAGGAAGTCTACAATCCGTGTCTAGTAGAGTCTTGCTTATAAATGGGTTGTGCACCACATTATATAAACAGGAAGCAATAGGGCATTTAGGAGTTAGTTACCCTTCTTTCAAATCCAAATCGTGCTATAAGTGTTGAGTCATAAGATGTTAGTCAGGATTTATGTTTGCTAACAATACAGAGATGCGGGGAAATTAGAAAGATTACAGCTAGCCAGAGGGCTAGTACAGCAGCAGGTAAGGGCACTAGTAAGGAAAAGTTTTTGATTATGTGGCCCGGTTTGAAGCCTCATCAAATATGTATGTCGAATATGCGAATCTCACGCTTAAGACCCTAGGATGGGGATATCTATAACACTTCCATGAATAAAAGCTATGAGAGTATCAGAAGGTACAAGTATAAGCTTTAGTAGGTAAAAGAAGCAAAGTGAAAAGGATGCGAGGCACCTAGTCAATAAATATCATAGGTATTTATAATTCAGGCAGAAGGATTTAAGCATCGTGAGTCTACTTTCAACAGTAGTATAGGTACGTACAATCAGTCGCACCCATTTCAGTTATGTTTATGATAATTAACAGATATGGTTTAAGAGCAGGGTGGGAATTCAAGATCTAGTCGGTTAGTGTTAGATGATGTTGGTTCCCCCTTATGAGACACCGAGGTGATAATTATAAGTTAATGTTGGATGGAATAATAGAATTTATGGTCTAGTGAAAGAGAAAAATAAGAGAAGACGGACCTCGAGATTATAAAAGAGTGGGTGACTCCAACAAGATTACCACAATGCTAAGTTAGCCCCCCGGAACAATAGACATCAACATGAGCTATCGGATAAGATAAATCAATACAAATTAGGAAACTAGAGAATTTTGATGATAGTTGACGCTGCCAGAAATACAGAAGTCGTGTGCCGGTGATAGTAGAATGGGTGATAAAAGAATAAGAGTTACCGCAAGGTGAGTTAAGATGTGAAAAGACGCCGAGGATGAAGAAATAAAATATCTACAGATAGAACTTCAGAGCATTAAATGTTAGCACTCCCCTAAAGGGGGAAAGAGAATGCAATATGGTATTAGGTTGGAATTAAGTGGTTCGTATAAATCAAGAACAGTAAGGAAGAATGCGATGTAAGGCGAGAACAAATAAGAGTCCTGCAGATATGTCGCGACCCCAGGATGATAAGTAATCATGACACCAGAAAGGGGCAGTAAGGGTTCCTAGTGAATGTGTCAATTAACAATAAGCGTGAACGGACACATGATATATAAGGAGCCAGTACAGAAGGTAAGTTCAGACAAAAGACAAACCGAGCAAGGTTATGCAAAATGTAGATATGATAGCGAATTGGCAAATAGTTAGTGATTGATTAAAAAGGAGCCTAGTCATGGCAAACAAAAGGACATAGACAGATCATCAAACTATGCAGAATGGGCATAATGAATTCCAGCATACGTAATTCAGTCTTGCAAGCTTGCTATTGTAACTCTTCATCAGATGAAGGGTATTTCAGAAATATAAGAGGCAAACCGAAAAACATGGATTAGAAGCGACCCTGTAAGCAAGAGGGTACATATATAAATATCTAAGGATAACTATAGGTGAGTAGAACCATCGAGAACCCTATCGGGTATATCTAGTAAGGTTGTTGGAATGTAATACTTAAGGTGAATTATAGAGAGATAACGTTAAAAGATGGAAAGGCTAAATAAAGTAGCAAATCAGAGAGTAGCTTGGAGATCCTTGAACTGCCGAGGTGGGATATAAATTATAGAGAAAACCAGGTTGCACAAAGATAGTAGGATTATTAAGTGATGACCATTGTAGGCTTAACAATGAAAATGATAGCCCTTCATAAAAGAATGTGGGATAGAAAGTAAGACAATGAGGATTATGAGTTAGAGGGCTAATGTTGCGACCCAACTAGAGAGCCATGACGGGTACTCGGAGCTAGCGTACCGAGCACTACCTGTCAGACTTATCATCAAACTCAACCTGAACATACATCATTCCCAACCCAAGCTAATCATGAAATGATCTTCGAATATCCCTCAAAACATAAATGTACATAAGCCCACGAGGCTACAAAATGATATACAAGATGTACACTAAGAAGATCACTAAACATCTACTACCCACACATATGTATCTACGAGCCTCTAACTGGAGTACTGAAATCACAAGGACGGTGCAGGATCCGCCATGCCCTAAATATATACAGAAAAGAATATACCAATAGGCTGAACCTCTGGAGTAGTGGGGTGCTCCTGTACAATTGTTGATAAGGCTCCTAGGTATCCGGTCCATCTCCCTGTCTACCTGCGGGCATAAACACAGCATCCATAAAGGAAAAAGGACGTCAATACAAATAATGTACCGAGTATGTAAGGAATGTATAATAACATAATAGAGAAATAAAAGAACATAAGATGAAGAGATAACCGGTAACTGATTGCCTCTTAAGGCGGAGTCATGCATGCTAACTTTTATAATAAACAATATCATATCAAGTATGCATATGTAAACTGCCCGACCATATAGGTACGGTGTGATCATCATTAGCCCGCGTTCGGGGTAAACATCTCATGCTGCCCACTAGTGGTGTCTGCCCGGCCATATAGGAACGGTGTAATCATCATCATAGCTTCCCACTACGCCCATCGTAATGGTATCTGCCCAGCCAGCTAGGCACGGTGTGATCATACATATACATAACATAAAACATGGATGAGAACTCAAGCAAAAGTTATAGCTCTATCGGAGTGACGTAAGGCCAGGAACCTCTGATTATATTATGGAACAATCATCCTCATTATGTCTCACCTGGAAAGAACTGGTATTATGAGGTAAGATGGCCAACAATGAATAATGTCAAGAAAATTATGAAATAAGATCATTAAGCTCATAATAGCATCAATTCATAAACTTTGGAATCTCTAGAAGTAAAATCATCATCATCATCATCATTATCATAGAACACATCTTATCTCTTTCTCATAGGAAGCTCTTCAGAATCTTTAACTTTCATCTTTTGGGATGTAAGAAGGCCATGGAAACATAAAAAGGAAATCACAATATGGGAGTCATGCCTTTGAAAGAGGGGGACTAGCCTTAACATACCTTTTCGTCTCTTTACTTTATCGACTAAACGCTTTCCTTCCAAGCTCACGATTCTACATTCAAGAGAATTTGTACCGAAATTAGATAATTGGAAGCATACTTAGGATAATTCCCTCCATATAATAAAAAACTCCCAAACATCAATAGCAACGCCCATCATATCATAATCAATAAACTTTTTTACGTTAAACATTGTTCAATTCTCAAAACGCCCTTTCAAGGTCATCCATAGCCATAGCTATGACATAACACCATATTCATTCTCATATAATACTTCTTTAACGTCATTTGTATCCTTCACAACAAAATTATACTCATGGCATATCAAGAACTATGATTCAAGTCAAGTTACTATTCAAGAATGTCATTATTTCCACATTTGGGCTCCATATACTACTTTTTTCCCTAATCCAAGTCATTTAACCACTCAATATTCTTAATAACATGAATTAGATGTGAAACTCACCTTTGATCATATAAGGTTGAACTTTGGATGAAAATACTTCACTTGAGAAAACCCTAACTTCAAATCCAAAGGGAATCTTGACTTCCACAAACCCTAGTGATCTTCTCTACACTTGATTCTCTTGGTTCTTGATGTTAAATCTTTGATCTCTATTGAATTTGTGTTGATATGGTGTATGGAATATTCTATAGGTCTCAAGAGGTGTGGAGAAGGTGGAAAATGAGAAATAAGAACTTGGGTCTTATTTTTATAAAAAGAGGACAAAACTGCCCGATATGGATTATACGGACACTTATACGGTCCGTATAAGTGACGGTATAATCTATCTAGTGATGACCCTTCACTGTGACTATTATACGAACCATTATACGGACCGTATAAAGTTATACGGTCCATATAATTTGTCGTATAACTCACCCTCTTCCCGAAATTATTCTCGTCGATTCACTTGATCTCTAATCGTTATAGAACCTTCTTAGCACTTGTTTAATACTTCATTAACCATCTAAGGAGCCTTGTAACTTCTCCTCAAGACATTACTAAATAATCCTTAACTCGATAGTTTGCGAAACCTTTCCCAAACACAACGTATACTTCACTTCTCCTCGACGAACTTAGTTTCATCGGTTCATATAACTTCAAAATCTTATCGTATACGCTTTGAAGCTACCACATACTCTCCTTAATTTCATAAGAACTTCATGTTCATACGCTTTGAAAATTGGGGGGTTTTAGCCATAAGTTAAAATTGAGTTTTTCTTGAAATTGGAGGTTAATTCATGGTTAGT
Source organism: Lycium barbarum (assembly GCF_019175385.1). NCBI lineage: Eukaryota > Viridiplantae > Streptophyta > Magnoliopsida > Solanales > Solanaceae > Lycium > Lycium barbarum. The sequence continues at coordinate 39,830,883 of NC_083345.1, forward strand.
TTTAGATGGTTTAGTGGGTTTAGACTATTAAGTTATGGGTAAACTATTTCTAAATTAAATTCCATTTTTTCCCTTAAGGCTCGGGTTCGACTATTTTGGGTTCATTTTTGGGTTTCGGGAGTAAGTATAGCAATATAGATGTCTACGGACTCATATACTCATGTTGATCGTGTAAATTGATAGATTGTGATTGATCCGAAGCTTTGAGGAAAGAAAAGGCGCTTTCTTGAGGTTCATGGAACGTTTGCTCGGCATTCGAGGTATGTTAAGACTTGACTTCACTTAAGGAATATTTTTGTCAAATAAAGGCTAAAAATGGACGTATAAAGGGGCAAGGGTGTAACGGTGGGTCTCGTACCCGTGATGTGACTGGCATTGGTATGAGTATCGGTGTATTGTGTTGGGTTGTGATGTACTTGTAGATATGGGTCATGACCCGAGAATGCCAAAGCATATGAGCATTAGATGTTATGTGCTACGTGTTTATACCTGATTTGACTGTGTAGAAACCCTTAATAACCTCATAAACTCGTGATAAATAGGTCGGTGAATATAAATGAAAATTTGGCTACTAAGTCTGATGATTGATGAACTTATGTGAGTTGTTTGCCATTAGTCCAGATGTTGAACTATTCATTCTCTTATATATACAATAATGCATAAGGTTATGTAAGGATGGGGTTGCATGCCTGCAACAGGTTGCATCATAATGCAAGGTAAGTGACCTCTTACAGTCTGGAGCATGATTAGGTCTTGGGAGGCCTAAACCCGACGTGATCTGGGAGGTCTAATAATTCCGAGTGGTATATGGACTTAGCGGTACCCCATGGGTCACATTATTTCATAAAGTCCCAGAAGCTCTGTGTATATACGGAGCATGTTGCATTGCACTGCATTTCATCATTTCCTTTGCTTGGTTATGCGATTGACTTCATATCTGATTCTTTGAATAGTTTACTATCTATTTATCTGAGTAAGTGACTTAAGTGATTCTTTCATACTCTGTATTGATGATGATTTCGGTTATGATGCTAAGTCTTTGGTAAGGTGAAAAATAGATTTTCTATTTTACTTCGTCACTACTTCTTTTGTTGTCGGTTTATGAGACATACTGAGTACACGTGTTTCCTGCACTCAGACTACACTTGCTGCACTTTTTGTGGTGCAGATTTGACTCCGAGTACTAGTGGATATTGCAGGGTTGAGTGAGTTCGTGCTGAGCTTGATCCAGAGGTCGCTGGGAGCTTCTGGCTGTCTTACAGCATCCTCCTCCTTCTATCATTTTACTATTCTGTCTTTCTTTAGCATTCTAACAGTTTATTTGTAGTATCAAACTTATATTTCCTATTTTCAAAGGCTCTTGAACTTATGATTCCAGTCTTGGGTGGATTGGATTTGGATATGTTTTCCTCACTTTCTATTTATAAAGACTTAGTATTTAGATATTCAACTTTTCTCCTAATTTATTCCTCATATTTACTTTATTGTATTTGATTAATTTGGGATCGGGTTACCTATTGCTTGGGAAATAGGTACCATCACGGCTTATGATTTTTGGATCGTGATAATTTGGGTGTACTATGTTGGGTTGGGTTGTGATGTACTTGTAGATATGGGTTGTAACTTGAGAATGCCAAAGCATATGAGCATTAGCTATTATGTGCTACGTGTTTATACCTGATTAGACTATGTAGAGACCCTTAATAACCTCGTAAACTCGTGATAAACAGGTCGGTGAATATAAATGAAAATTTGGCTACTAAGTCTGATGATTGATGAACTTATGTGAGTTGTTGTCCATTAAGTCCAGATGTTGAGCTTTTCATTCTCTTATATATTCAATAGTGCATAAGGTTATGTAAGGATGGGATTGCACGCCTGCAACAGGTTGCATCATAATGTAAGGTAAGTGACCTCTTACAGTCTGGAGCATGATTAGGTCTTGGAAGGCCTGGACCCGACGTGACCTGGGAGGTCTGATAATTTCAGGTGGTATATGGACTTAGCGGTACCCAATGGTTCATATCGTTCATACAGTCCCAGAAGTTATGCGTATACGGAGCATGTTGCATTGCACTGCATTTCATCATTTCCCTTACTTGGTTATGCGATTGACTTCATATCTGATTCTTTGACTAGTTTACTATCTATTTATCTAAGTAAGTGACTTAAGTGATTCTTTCATACTCTGTATTAGTGATGATTTCGGTTATGATGCTAAGCCTTTGTTAAGGTAAAAAATAGATTTTCTATTTTACTTTATCACTACTTCTTTTGTTGTCGGTTTATGAGACATACTGAGTCCATGTGTTTCTTGCACTCAGACTACACTTGCTACACTTTTTATGGTTCAGATTCGACTTCGAGTACTAGTGGATATTGTAAGGTCGAGTGAGTTCGTGCTAAGCTTGATCAGGAAATCGTGGTGAGTTATTGGCTGTCTTGCAGCACCTACCTCCTTCTATCATTTTACTATTCTGTCTTTCTTTAGTATTCTGACAGTGTGTATCAAACTTATATTTCCGATCATCAAAGCCACTTGTACTTATGATACCAGTCTTGGGATTGGATTTGAATTATGTCTTCCTCACTTTCTATTTATAAAGAATTAGTATTTAGATATTCGGCTTTTCTCCTGATTTCTTCCTCATATTTACTTCATTGTATTTGATTAATTTAGGATTGTCTTACCTATTAGTTGGGAAGTAGGTGCTATCACGGCTTAGGATTTTTGGGTCGTGACAATTTGGGTGTATTGTGTTGGGTTTTGATGTACTTGTAGATACAGGTCGTGACCTGAGAATACCAAATCATATGAACATTAGTTTTTATGTGCTATGTGCTATACATGATTTTACTGTGTAGAAACCCTTAACAACCTCGTACACTCATTATAAACATATCGGTGAATATAAATGTAAATTTAACTAGTTATGATGACTGATGAACTTATGTGAATTTTTGTCTATTAAGTTCGGATGTTGAGCTATTCATTCTCTTATATATTTAATTGTGCATGAGATTATGAAGGGATCGGGTTGCATGCCTGCAATAGGTTGCATTATAATGCAAGGTAAGTGACCTCTTACAGTCTGGAGCATGATTAGGTCTTGGTAGGCCTAGACCCGATGTGATCTGGGAGGTCTGACAATTTCGGGTGGTATATGGACTTAGCGGTCCTCCATGGGTCAAATCTTCCATATAGTCCCGGAAGCTCTATTTGTATCCGAAGCATGTTGCATTGCATTGCATTTCATAATTCCCTTACTTGGTTATGTGATTGACGCCATATCTGATTCTTTGACTACTTAACTACTTTTGATTAAGTGATTCTTTCATACTCTGTATTAGTGATGATTTCGGTTATGAAACTAAGTATTGGTAAGGTAAAAAAAAAGAGATTTTCTACTTACTTCGTCACTACTTCTTTTGTTGTCAGTTTATGAGACATATTGAGTACATGTGTTTCCTGTACTCATACTACACTTTCTACAAATTTTATGGTGCAGATTCGACTTTGAGTACCATTGGATATCGTAGGGTCGAGTCAGTTCATCCTGAGCTTGATCCGGAGTTTGTGGTGAACTGCTGACTGTCCTGCATCACCCTTCCTTCTTCTATCATTTTACTATTCTGTCTTTCTTTAGTATTCGGACAGTGTATTTGTATTAGCAGACTTGTATTTCCTATTATTAGTGGCTCTTGTACTTATGATACCGAGTGTCATGTTACGTCCAGGCCATGGTTCGGGGCGTGGCAATAATTGTGTTTTACTTCAAAAAGGTTTTCTTAGTATAAAATGTTTCTTTGTGGAAAAGGATTCTACCATATCTATCCTTTTTTTGGAGGAGAGGTTTTGGACTTCTGTAAATAGGAGATCCTTTCTTCTCATAAACAATACAATAGCATCCACAATGTAGTCCATAAAAGAGTCATGTTTAGGGGAGATTATTCTCTCTATAGGTTTTATATTTTATTTTATATTAGTTTCATATGTAGGCCAATTCTTGACCAACAGTATAAAAAAATTATGTTTCTTTTAGTATAGTCTCTTTTGTTTCTGATTTATTGTTCAAGGTTTGCAATGGTCAACTTCCGCATGACGCCATGTTATTTTGACATTAATAAAAGAGAAATGAAAGAGACTACTTCTAGAAACTAATTGTGCAAGAATTTGATTCAATAATAAACTTATTTCTCAAAGACAAGCCCAAAAGATTGAACCTTCAACATATAACCACATCACACAGAAAGATTTATGAGCTTATGATTAACCCTTCAACTAAAATTCCCATAAAGTCAAATACTCCAAGCTTATCTATTCAAAAGAATAGTTTACGAGGTTAGATGAATCAATTGATATCAATTTTGTATTTTTAAACTATGTTGGGATCAAAGTCAACACAAAAAGACAACCTAAGCCCCATAGTCAAATAAAAAACAAATTATGTTTTTGGATTATCCATAACTCTATGAGTTCAAATCTATAATTAGATTTCAAATCCGACCTCAAATCAATGTCCAAAACCCCAATTTTCACTCTCTTAAATCTAGATCTAAATCTCCAATTCCACCCTTCAAATCAACAATTTTGATTTCCAATCTAGCATATAATCGTGCTAAATGTGCTTAGTCAATACTCAATCGTATGTCCCCACAACAGTAGTGATCCAGCGTTTACATTGAAAGTACGGGGGAGGGGGGGTTGAATTATAACTTTTTCTTTTTTTAGTTGACTTGCTTGGATGACATTCAACTTTATTTTAGCAATATGAAGAAAGCAGTAAATAGCAGAATATAAGAGTGCATGAATGACAAGTGACACACGATATTTCTATACTGGTTCAGACTCAATGTGAATCTTAGGACCCGTTTGGCCATGAGAATTTTTCACTTTTTCTTGGAATTATTTTTCACTTTATTTGAAAATTACCGTTTCGCCTGAAAATTTCAAATACAACTTGAAGTTTTATTTGGAATTTGGAAAACACCTTAAACCCTATTTTCACTTTGTTTTTCTTCCATTTTTTTCACTTTCAATACATTCAAACAACCAAATATTATTTGCAAAAATTATAACCAGACACAACTACATCTTCAACTCCAACTTCAGAGTTCCAAATAAAGTGAAAAGTATTTGGTTTTCACGGCCAAACACCTGCTTAGTCAATCCCCTTGGGCCGCAAGGATTGTATAATTAGCTCCTTGAATTCTTGGTTACGGGTTTCTTTGTGGAAATCACAACTACCACTCTCATACTGACTTGTAGCTTCTTTTCTATGAGTTGATATAGAGCCTCTCCAACTGCTTCTATCTCTCTTTTCTCTTTAGTTTACAAACTAAATCTACTGAAGTGAAATACAATTATATTGCTAAGAGTAAAACAGAGATCTCGATTTGCTGGGTAGACTTTTCTTAGCTAGACGTTGACTCAAATCATGATCTTAATCTGATTTGAATAGAGATGACAACCCAGAGAATTTGATTCTTAAAAGGACTTTTAATTGGTTTGGTCAAGAGTAAAGGCAAAGCCTGTGGCTGCTTCCTTTTTAAATTTTAACACTGCTGCTTTTTGTCAATTTGACCTCATTAATTGATTGACGATCATGTGAGTCAGCTTCTATCCCTTTTCAAGCTTCTATCCTTTTTCATAGTCCCGAGCTTCCTTATGTAACTTCCTTGATATCCGCATTCTCCTTCTTGAATACATCACTTGACAGATTCTCCTTGGATATTGATTTGCTTTTTGTTTTTGACTTCTCATTCTTCGATCTTGTGCCTTGTTTACTTGTCTTGACAGATTCTCCCTGAATCTTCTATAATTGATTGGCCTTTCCCGTTTGACTTTTCAATCTTCATTCTTACGCGCTGCAATATAAGCGTATATCATTAAGTGGAGTAAGTGTATTATCATCATTAAAAGTGAGTTCTAACGTAAATCACTTCATCTACTCAACCAGTGGCAAGGCTCGTCTAGAACCTCCATCTGGATGAATTCCTCATCTACACCTCATATGCCTCTCGGGACCAATTGGAGAAACAATATAGATTGTTATCGGTTTCAACTATTTAAGTGGAGAGGGTGCAATAATTATTGTTGTTGATAAGAAAATTAAATGGGTCTTGCTAACCTACTACATGAAGGTTAGCAGCCTACCCATTTTTAATTCACCTAAATATCCTTACTATTTTTTTACTAAAGCATTAAAATTAAGGACCTTTTCGTCATTTCAACAAAAATCCCAATTCATTTCCCTCTTCCCATCCAAAAGTCAAAGCACTAGCCTTATCTGGCAGGAAAAGGCTCACGAAGCAGTCATGGTTTTTCTCAATTCTTTGAAGGTCTGTTTTGGGTATCTTTTTTCTCCTTCAAATATTGGTTGCTGCAATAATGGATATAAGAATTTAGCCATGTCTTTTTTCGTTGCCCTCTCTATTTTTTTTTCTCTTTCCCAATTCCCCTCAATTTCATTATCTCGCGAAACCTTCTCGTCAATCTCTCTTCGTTTGATTTTTTCCTTCATTTGTTTTCTAGCGAACCCACCCGTCTTTTTTTCCTCTGCTATTTCCTTTTCATTTTTCTTCCCTTTCTCTTTTGGGTATAATTTTACTTTAGATATGTAGTGTCATTTGCAACACTAGGCTGTTTGATGGAACTCCATTAGAACCACCACTGCCGACTTCAATTTCGGACTAGTAGTGGAACTCCCTGAACATTTTGCTGTGTACATATTGTTTACTCTAATCTTTGAAATAGTCACACACATGTGTCATTGAAATGAAGACAGAAGAATGATTTATGTGATTGCTACTCTTAGAATTAATTAAAAGAAATGAAGACAGAAGAGTGATTTATGAGGAAGCTGCTCTTAGAATTGATTAAAAGCTGTGATTGCTGGGATGATGCGCAAATTTATCACAGGAGAGAGAAATGTAACTGAGGGCTGGAGTTTTGGGTGGAGAAAAGGAAATGAATTGGGGGTTTGTTGAAATGATGAAAAAGTCCTTAATTTTAATGCTATAGTAAAAAATAATAAGGGTGTTTAGGTGAATCAAAAAAAGTTTTCATCCTCCATTAGAAATCAAACCCCCACCCCTTTAACTATGAACAATAGACATTCTCCCCCCCCCCCCCCTCCTTTATCCTATGAAATGTCTATTTTACCCTTGATATTTCCAATCCTCCATCTATGTAATGTCTTTTTATATTATATAAAATTTATTTTTATAACCTAGGTATTTATAGATTTTTATTTAAATTATTATAAGTAGAATAATCCTTTTATGAATTTATCACTAAATTTAATGTTACTTTTTATGATTGATATTTAAATGTTACATGCATTAAGTATATATGATGTATGTACATGCATGTATATATATGTGTGTGTATTTAAGTTTCACTTCTCTCTTATTCTCTATTATCAATATATAGACGAGTTTTGGTTGTCATTAATGGAATATTTAAGTTATAATTTAAAATTCATTTATAATTAAAAAAATCTTTTAGGAATTTGTTATAGAATATACCTCTATTTTTATTAATTATTTTGTATTACCTGCATTGAAATATATTTATAAAGTTATTATTACCAGTTATTTTTACTTGTATAAATAGATATCAGAGTTTTGATTATTATTAATAAAGAAAATTCTTATTCTTCTCATTTATTTCATTATAGAACGACATTAAGTTATATACTCAACTAGTATTTTTCACTTTTCTTTTTCTGTCTTAAAAATAATATTTAATTTTTTATAGGAAATTTGTTACATATATTAAAGAGATAAAAATCATGATTTTAAAAAAGTAAAAGTAAAAAAAAAAAAAAAGACAAGTTGATAATGTAAGGGTAATATAGGAATTTTAAAAAGTCAATTAGGATAAAGGTGTTACACCTCGAAAAAAATTTCGTACTTGTGTGATGAGTAGAACAATGAAGGACTTGAGTGTATGGTGTTTTACTAAGTCGAGAATGGCTAATTTTGCATTTTTGGAAATAATAAAGTTGCAGAAAATTTTTCACCCAGTGGTCGTATATGGCACTATACGGCCCGTAAAGTGATTTACGAACCGTATAGTGCAATCGTCTTTCATTGCGTCAAAAATCTCAAAATTCTGTTAAGTGTTGAAATGGTTAAAGACGACCCAGAATACGGCCCGTAAACTGGTTTACGGACCATAAACCAGGTCGTAAACCACCAGGTCCCTCAGCCAAGACTTTCTGTAAATGGTGAAAATGATTAAAAACGACTTGGAGGACGGCCCGTAAACTGGTTTACGAACCGTAAACCCCAGTCGTAAAGTGCCATGACACTCAGCCAAACCTTCTGTTTTTGAATTGCTTAAACACGATCATGGAAGACGGACCGTAAACCACAATACGGTCCGTAAACTGCAAGTTACGACCACTGTTCACCCGACGAGAATTCATTAAAGATCAAATTTTGGGATTATTAAAAGGGGCTTGGACTACAATTCAGTTCATTATTCATCAACACAACTCAAGAAACCTCTAGAATATTCCAAATTATTCCTCCACAAGAATTCAAGAGAATCAAAGGGAATATCAAGATCATCACCACTAAATTCATGAAAATAAGTGTAAGAACACATCAAAGGATCTTCTAAATCAAGAAATTCTAAAGAAGGGTGGAACTAGGGTTTTGGCTAAGTGAAGAATTTCAACTCAAGGGTTGTTCAACCACTATCCAAGGTAAGTTTCATGATCATTCTATGTTGTTTGAAGTATTGAAAAGCTTAGACACTTGAAATGTAGAAGAACATAGAAATGGACCATTACTAAGTGAATAGTGCCATAAATGAATGATAGTGGGATTGAATTATGAATGTTGAAGTGTTGTGAATACAAATACATTGTAAATGATGTTTATATCATGAAACAAGCATTAAATGCAAGGATGAGCTAAAATCATTAAATAAGGGAAAATTGGAAGAAAATGGTGGATTTTGCTAAATGTACGTAAACGACGATTGTTGATTGCGATATTGTGAATAATGTTATGAATGTTGGGAGTTAATATACAACATGGAAAGTAGTATGAGCAAAGGAAGCGCTGTCCGACTTCTCCTAGAATTAGCGACGCGTTCTTGTAGTTAGTATGCTAATGTTGATATGAATTCTTTATGAAGGTAACGACGCGATATTGAAGGAGAACGAGTGAGCGATATCTTAGCTAAACGACCAAGGTATGTGAGGCTAGTCCCTTCTTCTTGATGGCATGAATCTTGTAGCACGAAATTCCTATTCTCTTCATGAGTTCTTGTAGTCCGAAAGGCTAAGAGTCTAACTCCTTAATGTCTATATAAGATGAGGAATACGATATGATGATGCTAGTATAATGATGATGTTAATTATCGCTTACACTCACCTTATGTACTAGTTCCTTCAAGGTGAGGCAGAGTATCAATAGTTGATCCATAATGGAATCGGGGGATCACGACCTTACGTCACCCCGATAGAGTAAAGTTGATCTTGAGCCTTATGCATGTATTACAATGAGATAAGTATTTTATGATGAGTATATTATTATTAGGAGCATTTTATGATAAGCATGACATGAGCATTTCACACCGTGCCTAGTTGGCCGGGCAGTCACCGCCAAGGCGGGCAGCTATACGAATACACCATGACCTTCGGGCATGGGCAGACACCACTAGTGGGCGGCATGAGATGGTACCCCGGACGCGGGAGGCCTGGACGCGGGCTAATATTATTGATTATCACACCGTTCCGACATGGACGGGCAGCTTGCATATGATGCATATATGTTATGAGGATGAGTACGAGTAAGATGGCACGCATGATTTCCTTTATGATTATCAGACAGATCCAGATATTTCATGTTGATGTTATCACTATATTGTTGATGTTTTCTTTCATTGTTTATGCTTCTCATACTCAGTATAACATTCGTACTGACGTCCTTTCTTCGGACGCTGTGTTCATGCCCACAGGTAGACAGAGAGGAGAGCTTGGCCCAGATCCTCAGTAGCAGTCAGCTGGTTGGAAGCACTCCATCGTCCGGAGGTGCTTAGGATTATCCTTTTGGTATATATGTATATTTTGGGCACGACGGAGTCTTGTTCCGTCCATGTATATACAGTATGTTAGTAGAGGCTCGTAGATACGCAGTGTGGGTTAGATGGTCTCACAAGACGTTTTCATATGCGTGTATATTATTTTGATGGCCGAAAGGCAATTGTATATAAAGTATTTATGTTTGTTTAATTATGATTTTCCTACAACTGGTATGTAAATTGATAAAAGAATATTAAATGAGCAAGATAAGTAGTAGAGTGAGCGGTGCTCGGTAACTAGCTCTGGGTACCCGTCGCGGCCCCTAGTTGGGTCGTGACAAAAGGGGGGGAGAATGACTATTGCTCAAAGTTGAGGGGAGATTTTGATTTCTAAAGCAAAGTTGGGGGGTGAAAATGATTTTCACTGGATAGGTTGCTAATCTGCTACCTTCATGTACTAAGGTTAGCAGTAGGGCTGGGCATAAATACCGAAAACCGAAAAACCGAACCGAAACTTCAACAAACCAAACCGAACCGAACTAGTTTGGTTCGGTATTTGGTGTCCACCTTCAAAAAACCGAAACCAAAATAGCCGAACCGAAGTTTGATAAAATCGAACCGAAAAACCGAACACACACCGAAATTTAATACATTACCCAAAAAAATTAAAATAGTCTAGGCCCATTAAGTTTAAAGCAAAAAAAAAAACAATTGTAACAAGCCCTCTTTTGCATTTGTATCCCTAATTTTCTACTTCAGTTGAGAAAATCAAATATCTTAAGGAAGGCAACTAGGATGTGTCTTTACGATTAATGTATGTCCTTTATGTGTTTTCTTAATTATTCTTACGGTATTATAACACCGAGTAATCCTATATCATGGTTATAGTTTTCTATTCTTGTATATCCTGTTTGTTTGATTTTAATTTCAATTTATTAGTTTTATGTTTTATTGCTTTTGAGAATATGAATTAGTGTCAAGGGAATCGCTTCTAATATCATATCAAAAAAATCGAATTGAAAAAACCGAAACCGAACCGAACCGAACCGAACTTTAAAAAACCGAAACCAAAAGAACCGAACCGAACTAGTTTGATTCGGTGTTCGTTGTCCACCTTAAAAAAACCGAACCCGAAATAGTCAAACCGAACCGAAAAACCGAACGCCCACCCCTAGTTAGCAGGACCAATCTGTTCCAAATTTTGCATAATGAAAGCATTTTAGGAAACACCTACGTAAAGAGTAAAGATCTTTCAGAAACAAAAAGATTTAATATATAAAATCAGGAAAACTCTTTAAAAACCAGTAAATTAATCTGAAATGGTTGTCTATTTTCTAGAAGTACTATTCAGAAAGAAGTCAAATTTATAGGTTCTGGAATTGGGATATTTACACAAATAGCCGGACGAATTCATTGTTTATGTTTTCTAGTTAATATACATACACTATACGCTAATTATACAAAGTGATACACATCTTAAGCTATACATTTATTATACATTCTCAGACTATTTTTAGTTTTAACGTTGGGTAATCAGTTACCTTAGGTTAATTTTTAATTAAATTGTGGAACTGTGTTTGCGGACCTTAGCCCAATACCGTGCACGAATAGGATCCGGGCAATTCGCACGAATGCCTCTATTTTGGGGTGGTCTTTAATTTTTCCCCTCAAATCGTTGGTCTTTAATTTTTGCTCTTCAACACTTTAAGTAATGAAAAAGTGGCCAAAAATATTCCTGCCATTATGGGTTCGAACCCTAGCAAAGTAAAAAAAAAAAAAAATCGCAAGACAAGGTTTCGTAGAAAACTATGCCTATTCGGGCAAAGTTATATAGAAAGTATGTCTTGTCCGACATCGTTTTATAGAAATTAAATTATCCTACAGAACTATGCCACAAGGCATAATATCTATGTAGTTACATAGAAATATACCACAAGGCATAATTCTGTGAGATAACTTATATAGAAACTATGCCTTATTCGGCATGGTTCTGTAACTTTACCCCGAATGGCATAGTTTTTATGAAAATCGTGTCTTGCAATTTTTTTTGAATATGCAGAGATTCGAATCCAGAATCTCTAGTTTCATAGACCAGTAAATTAGGGTAAGTTGGCCTACAAAGTTTTATTAAATGAAAAGTAGGGACAAAAATTAAAGACCTATGAAGGACAATCCGCGCAGAAAACATTTTTTTTGCACGGATTGCCCTTCTTTTGGGGCGGTCTTTAAATTTTGCCCCTCATATTTGTGGTCTTTAAATTATGCCCCTCATATTGCTGGTCTTTAATTTTTGCCCTTCGCGTTGCAACCCTGAGCGTTCATGCAGAAATCATGAGGTTCTGGGTTCGAACAAACATAAATTAAAAAAAAAAAATTGCAAGACAAGGTTTGGGTCGCGTGTATGCCGGACCCGGCATACACTTATTAAGGAATTACCAAAGTTATGCCGGACCCGGAATACTCATGCCTTATGGGCAGACTTGGCATAAGTATGCCGAGTCCGACATAACTTTGGTAATTCCTCAACAAGTTTATGCCGGGTCCGGCATACTTATGGGCAAATTTTTAATGGGCAAACTTTTACTTAAGCCTTTACTAAAAGTTTTTTTCCTAGTTATGCCTTATAGAGCACACTTTTAGTTAAAACACAACTAAAAGTATGCCCCATAAGACGGAACTTTTCCTTAAGGCATAACTAAAAATTTGCCTTATAAGATTTATGTCTATGTCTTAAGGAAAAGTTATGCCTTAACTAAAAGTCTGTCCTATAAGACATAATTAGGTAAAGATTTTTAGTTAAGGCTTAACTAAAAGTTTGCCCATTAAAAGTTTGCCCATAAGTATGCCGGACTCGGCATAAAATTGTGAAGAAATTACCAAAGTTATGCCGAATCCGGCATATTTATGCCAAATCTGCCCATAAGGCATAAGTATGTCGAATCAGGCATAACTTTAGTAATTCCTTAACAAGTGTATGTCGGTGGGGGCATAGCGAAATTTAAACTGTGCCTTGTAATTTTTTTTTTAATTTTTAACTTAGTAGAAGTTCGAACCTGAAATCCATAAATTTTAATGAAAGGACAAAATTTAAAAATTTAAACATCACCCCGAAAAAAGAATTGCCCCGCAGAAAAGTGATAGGATCCATCTAAAGGCCCGTAAAGTATTTGGAATCTCTCTCTCTCTCTCTCAGCAAGACCTACCTAGGGTTTTGTTGCTCTGCCCTTTTTCAGCTTTCTTGATTTTGTAAAATTTACTTCATATAGCCATATAGTTAAAGTCGTTGTTCCGTTAATTCAGATTTGTTTTTATAGATAGATTCTTCCGTTTTTTTTTTGTTGGTTGTTCCATTTTCAAAAAAGGGCGAAAATGGAGTTTGGACGAAAGAGAATGGTAGATGGTGCTTTTGCAGGAAACGGAGGCACGAAAAAACCAAGAAATGGTTAGTTTTTCTCCTTTTCTATTTATAGAAATCTGTATGTGTGTTATGGCTTTCTTTTGTCTTCTTTTTGGGACTTTGTAGTTGAGATTTTCTTGAAGTATTGGGTTTTAAGCTGGAGTATTCGTGTAATTTGCAATCTGTTTGGGTCTGTGTTTGGTATGACGGAAAATGTTATCCACGGAGGAAATATTTTCTCGCAAAATGAGTGATATTCCCACTGATTCTCTTTTGTTTGGTACGCAAGTTGAAAAATGTTATTTTGAGAGCATTTGCATATAGTCAAAGCAAAATACTATGAAGTTTTTGAATTCGGAGTACAACTTCCGGAGGAGTTGGGGTGGAAGGAGGAAGTGAGGGGGTATGCAGGGTGGAGATGGATAGCTGGGGTAGGTTGGAGATGCTTTGATGTGTTTTTATGTTTTCCGTCAAATTTTTAAGGAAATTTTGTTCCAAGATATTTAATGTAACCAAACACGGTAAATTAGAAGAACATTTTCCGTCATACCAAACAAGCAAACACACCCTTAGTGTAAGAAAACATTTCCATCATATCAAACGGGAAAACACTCCCTTAAAGTAAATTATGTTGTCTTTGAAATATTCAACTGAAGAAAGATAATCAATCTTTTGTAACAGAATCAGAATCGTTTACGTCTGGTGTAGGAAGCAAATCAAAGCCATGCATGAAGTTTTACAGGTTTCATACTTAATCTATCTAAAATAAAAGCATTCTCAATTCAAGTTTTACGGGTTTCATACACAAGATGTCGTATATATGCTGATTTGTACTTTACATGGCTAATGTTATTTGTGTAACTGCATACGGTGTCATAAAAAGATATTTGAAAGATCTGTATTGCATGATGGTCTTAAGTAGGTTAATATCTTGATAAAATTGCTGACTAAATTCAGTTACATTCATGCTATGGTTCAACTGGAAGTCATAGTAAGGATGCTTATTCTTGGCATTACACATTGACGTAACTTGCATAAATAAGACCATCAGTGGCAGAACTAGAATTTTCTCCAAGGGATTCAAAATATAGAGAAGTAAACATACAAAGAAGCCAAGGAGATTCAACATATAGTATATACACATTTTTTTTTTTTTTTTTTGACCATGTAAGGTTTAAGCAACAAATTCAAGTTTCTAGGAAATAATATAGTCCAATGTGGAGCCCAAGATTCAAAGCTGCAATCTCTTCCTACTCTTGGTAGTTGGGACATAGCGACCTATCTTGTTGATTCTCTTTCCCACTGACTTGAGGCTTTTAATTTAGATAAGCTCCTCCCAGATATATGGTTTATATACCTAGCTTAACTTTCTTGGAGAATAGTCAAATCAAAAGTTCAGAGGAGATTTGGCCATTAAATCTTGTGAAACCCAACTGAGACCTAGTACCAGACCAGGATAATAGGAAGAAGGGGAGCTATCTATGAATTTATTACTTTCCCCGACCAGGATAATAGGAAGAAGGGGAGCTATCTACGAATTTATTACTTTTCACGGCCAGGATAATAGGAGGAAGGGAGCTATCTATGAATTTATTACTTTCCCCGATCAGGATAATAGGAGCATGGGAGCTATCTACGAGTTTATTACTTTCCTCCACCAGGATAATAGGAGGAAGGGAGCTCTCTTGCATCTTCTTGATGCCTTTTCAATACAACCTCTTACTTCATCAAAAAAAAAAAAAAGAGATAATAGGAAGAAGGGGAGCTATCTACGAATTTATTAATTTCCCCGACCAGGATAGTATGAGGAAGGGGAGCTATCTACGAATTTATTACTCTCCCCGACCAGGTTAATATGAGGAAGGGGAGCTATCTATGAATTTATTACTTTCCCAGACCAGGATAATAGGAGGAAGGGGAGCTATCTACGAACTTATTACTTTCCCCGACCAGAATAATAGGAGGAAGGGGAGCTATCTACGAGTTTATTACTTTCCCTGATCAGGATAGTAGGAGGAAGGAGAGCTATCTCTTTGTTAAAGGTAGGTAAAGAAGAGTTAAAAAGAGGCGCTTAAACATTGAATGTCTTTGCTCCAGCCTATGGGGATCATGCTCTTCAGTCTTGTGGTAGAAGATTTCCTTGGTGATCTCGCTCTGGACTTAGTTGAAGGTAAAGTAGGAGATTAGGAGATTCCGTGAATCCAAACATGACCTTCTTTAGTCCCCTTTATAGCTAGTGCGCTGGTGCCATCAGGCACTTGACAGTATTTGCCGCTAAAAGACTGTCTTTTACTTATTAGACTAACTGCTGCTGGTTATCAGCAAAGGTAATATGCCAAGTTAATACATATCACCAGCCATATGACATATTTGTTTGTTTAAATCTTCATTTATGAGAAATCTATATTGTAACCTGTGAATACTGTTTACTTGATCAATGGCATTCCATAATAAAGATATGATTTTGGACATTGCATCCAATGATGTCAACCATCAGCAAGAGAGTCCGTTAATGTTAACTTTTATCTTATCAAAAAGAAAAAAAGAGTGTGTTAATGTTTATACTTGTCAATGATAAGAGCTTGTTGACGTTAACTTTTACCTTTTCGAAAGAAAAAGAGAGTCCGTTAATGTTTGTACTTGTCAATGATAAGAGCTGTTGACGAGTTCATGCCTTTTGTCTCTTGTCCTTGTAATAGACTGTTCTCCGGTAATTCCTTATGTGAGTTGTTTGTTCAACATATCGGAGTAAATAAGAGGAGCTATGTTTTTTTAAATTACATAATCTATTTTACTTCTATGTTTGATTCACAGTGCTTTCCATGTGCATTCTTCTTTAATTTCAGGGAACTGAAACTAGCATCCTTCAAGTGTTTGCCTTGTATCCAATTGCATGATCCTGTATTAGGATATTCTCATTGTCTCTCATGTAGAGACGAAGTTTATTTGAGCTGCATTAGTGGTGAAATTTGTTTGAGCAGCAGTAGTCATCAATATTGTCAGTTGAATGTCTCTTTTGATATCTTGCTTTCAATTATCCTTTTTTTTCCTGGAAATTGAACAAGTCAATGCTACTTAATACGAAATAAAAAAGGTTGAACTAGTAAATACTGAATTTGTTTTGTGAAATGATGTTCTCAACCTGCTAAACACTCACTTGTGTCCACCCATGTGGAGATGATGATGCTCGCATCTGTGTTTTTGACTGCTCAATGTTATGTGCCCCTTGGGTCGGGATTACTGCTTCTAACCCAATCTTACAATGTGATGTAGCACTTCTGGATGCTCATATGGGGAGGCATGTCACTTTCTTCACCATGTTCCTGGCTATAGTGCTATGAGTCAAATATCGATCATGGGATTGAACCCAGCAGTTCCCACCGGAAGGAATACGGCCCCTTTTAGTGATGGTCCTGCTTCATCTATGAAGTCCAAGCTATGCAACAAGTATAACAGTGCCGAAGGATGCAGGTTTGGTGATAAATGCCATTTTGCGCATAGCGAGATGGAGATTGGGAAGCCAGTGGTACCAGCTTATGATGATTTTCAAGCGACAGGACCTCACAGGAGGTTTTCTGGGTATCATAAACCATCCCAATTCAGTCCAGCTGCAACAAACTTCGGTGCATCTGCAACAACTACAATTAGCATAGATGCTGCTCTTGCTGGAACCATCATTGGGAAGAATGGCGTGAACTCGAAACAGATATGTCGGGTTACTGGTGTCAAGCTCTCCATAAAGGAGCATGAAACAGATTCCAATAGAAGGAATATTGAGCTCCAGGGAACCTTTGATCAGATTAATCAGGCCAGCGCCATGGTACGGGAGATCATATCAAATGTTGGCACCTCCACAGGTGGTCCAAAAAATACTGGCCCATTTAAGACGAAGATGTGTGCCAACTTTTCCAGAGGTTCATGCACTTTTGGAGAAAAATGTCATTTTGCTCATGGTGCTAATGAGCTGCAGAAGCCATTGGTTTGATCTTCACAGCTTTAGGTATTAGTGAAGATAGTTGTTTAGCCACAGGAACCGTGGAAATGTCAGAAATATTTGTTTGCACTGTATTAGATTTTCTGGTCAGACTTTCGGCCAGTGGTATTACTTTTTTCATAGCTGATTTTGGAAGTCTCTTGTGGAGCTGACAGGAACTCGAGTATTAGAGTGGTTTTCAATGAGTGCTACATTTGAACGTTGAATGGACTCGTAAAGCTCATAATGTACTCTCACATTCCAGAGATGAGAGAACCCGGGAGATGGCTTTTGGTCATCACGTTGACAAGCCTTTGTAAGGACAAAAACACTCGATAAAGATGACTGTATAAATGGCGTATACAGCAACTTTAATAATACATTTAAGTGGTGAAAATGAGGTACTTGTGCACTTTCCTATTTATTCTCCTCGAGTTTTACTTCTCATACAGGTCCTTTGTAATTTTCAACGACCAAGCATGCAACTAATTGTTCTTTTAAGAGCTGAATAAGGAGAAGCTATCAGGAATTTTGCGCGACACTGCAAGTCCAAGCCTTGTGCAATGAAATGAATTCAAATTGAAAAATCTTTTATTTTCGTCCTATTGTGACCCAATGCGCATTAGCCAGAAAGAGCCTGTCGGATTGACTGGATTGTGCTGCCTTCGGATTCAGAATAATACTTGAAATATATAATAGAAAGAAAAGGAAATGAGTCAAGTTAAACTAAAGGCAAAAGACATAAATTGACTCTTAAACTATACTTCGAAAGTCATTTTTACACTTAAACTATCCAGGCGATCCATTACACATCTAATATATTTAAAAGTGATATTTTTTACTCCCTGATATAATATGACTAGTTGCACTAGGGGAGAGTGTACGCTCTCTCCCCACATCAATGCCACGTCAAAAATCCTCTAATTTTTAATTTTATATTTTTTTTCTTTCCTCTCCTCCCCTACCCTCTCTTTCTTCTTCATCCCTACTCCCTTTCTTATTGTATAACCACCATTGCTTCCAATGAGCTTCAATATTTTTCGGTGAGCTTCCATTTTTTCCGGTCACCAAATTTGCATCGAATCTACCTATAAAATAAATTTTATTATTTTTTATTATGTGTGATATTAAAATCATTAAGCTATTTTCAAAAGAAAAGAAGAAAAAAAAAAAAAGAGAATGGCACTGCTCGGCCTAACTTAAAATACTGAAAATTAAAATATTAAACAGAACATCCCAATCTTAGAAGCAACATATTTTCGAAAAATTTGCACAGGCAACCTGTTTGTACAATGCAATTTAAGGCACAGCCACCTTTTAAGAACTTTGCATCCATAGTCAGTTAAAGATTTTCAATACTAAAATCATCGCAATTGCAAGCTTAAAGAAGTGGATCTTGAATTATAAATATAAAAACTGATTTTAAGTTAGGATCAAGTTATGTATCTTTTTTTTTTTTTTTTTTTTTTTTAATATGGTGGCTGCTGGGTTTATGAAATGAAAACGAAGAAGAAGAATAAGGGTTTTGTGGGGGTGGGGGTGGCGTGAAGGCGGTGGTGGTGACGGTTAAATGAAGAAAAAAAAAGGTTTGGGAAGTGGGGGTGGGAGTGGAGGTGGCGTGAAAGTCGCAGAAGAGGGGTGGGGTGGCCGTGAGAGGAAGAAGAAGAAGGGTTTTGGGCGGTGACGGGAATGTGGAGGAGAAGGGGGTGGGGGTGACGGGAATGTGGAGGAGAAGGGGGAGGGGTTGCGGGAGGGGGGGTGGTTGAATAAAGAAGAAGTTGCAATTTTTTTTTTATAATAATTTTTTAAAAAGAAATTGACCTCACTCTCCTATTATTTAAATATAATTCTTTTTAGCCACATCAGTTCTGGAAGGGTAAATAATATCACTTTTTCATATATTAAGTGTGTAATAAGTCACTAATAAAGTTTAAGTGTGAAAATGACTTTTGAGGTATAATTTAAGGGTCAATTTATGTCTTTTGCCTAAACTAAATGGACGATCTTATAGAAATGTAGAGGTGGAGGCTCGTACTACTAGTGACCCCTTTTGAATGTTTCCCCAGTTGATGGAGAGCCTCCCCTTTCCATACTTGTGTTAAAGTGTAAGCATTTGGCTGTTAAAGCCCACAAGAAACGTAGAGCGAAGGATCAAATAGAGAGTAAGAATAATTTCCGGCTGTTATCTCTTGGTGTGCCTATTTTTGAAAAACGATTTTCTTGATCCGAGGGTCTATCGGAAACCTCTCTATCCCACAAACGTAAGGGTAAGGTCTGCGTACACCCCACCCTACCCAAACCCCACTTGTGGGACTATATTGGGTATGCTGTTTTTGTTGCATCTCTCAGTGTGCCTATGGTGACTCGTGGCCTTACTCTTCCTCCTCGGGTTTATCTCTAAAATAGGTCTATTTTTATCCTTTACTCAAGATGTCTGCTGAAGAGTTGAGGCAAGGACATCATTTATATCACACATTTTTTTTATTTTGATAATAGAAGATTCAAGCAGAATGATGGTCAGGGCAGCCATAAGAGGGTATTTGAGGCAAACAGGAAAAAGCAAGGTATCTTGCTCTTGGTATTTTGTGATGCAAAGACAAAACTACTACTCCAGCACTTAAAGAATATACTGTTGTAGTTCCAGGAAGACTCTTGGTTTGACGACTAATTTGAATCATCCTGGTAGGTGGAGCGGATGAAACAACAATATATTCTTTAAGGCTTGTATAGAAAACATTTACTTGATATAAACAGTACCACTAGATCAAATGTGAAACAATCAGTTGCTATATAAAAAGGAAGGGGTTTGGGTATACCAGCCTTTGACGGTATTCTACGTGGCTCAACTATACGGTAGAAGACCAAGCATTCATTGTAGAAAAATACGGGTGGAAATAGGGTGATGGAGGACAAATCAGATACGAATGCCACTCTGTGCAACTCTTTTGGAAGAGTTTTATAAAAGGATGGGATGATTTTTACAAAAATGTCAAAGTACAAGCCAGGAGATGGTATGAGACTCATTTTTTAGGAAACAAATATGGTGTACGAACATCTCATTCCGCGAAGTGTTTCCACTCGTTTACAGTATATCAAGCCAACAGACAGCTGCAGTAAATCAACTTGGTGATCAACAGGGACCAGGGATATTATGGGATCTAAAACTTTGGAAGAAACTTGCAAGATTGGGAATAAGAGGATTTCAACAGAGAGCTTTAATTCTGATATTTGGCACAAATATCATGTTTTGTGTCGTATTACAACTTCTTCTTATGACTTTTATCGCGTAATTCATGACGTAACCGTCGTATTTGAACTTATGTCGTTACATTTTCATGTATATAGGTACGATGACGACAAACGATGTAAAATGTGCTTGAAATGATTGGAATTCGTAGCATATGCTGATTGGCTGAGGTGACGAGTCGATGACCGCAAAGGACGAACAAAGAAGAAAAAGAAGGGTTAACCACTGAAGGGACCTCGCTTTCCTTCCGCATCGCGGAAGGATCGCGAGAAGCTTCAGAACTTCAGGCTATCGATCCGCATCGCGTGAAGAAAGCGAAACAACCAAACTCAGACATCAGGTTGCGCGATCGATCCGCATCGCGGGCAAAAGGCGAGAAGCTGCAGATAATTGCGCGATCCTTCCGCGATGCGGAAGGAAAGCGGGACTCTGCGGACGTTTTCCCGATTGGCTAGGATTTGGATTCCTTATTTGTTATTTTAACCCTAGGCTATATATAGACGTTTTTATAGCTGAGAACGGTATTCTGGGATTATTCAAGGATTTGTAAGCCACCGTTCTCCTTTTTCTCTCTCTAGGTTATTTTATTTTTCATCCTTTTCAACCCTAGTTTATTCATGGCTTCTTTTGTCTATGATCGAACCATGAGTAGCTAATCTCCTAATTCTAGGGTTGTGGCGAAAGACTTGAAAGTTGATGTGATGACAATTATTATCTATTGATTTTCCATATTGTGGGTTGCTTATTTATTCTTGATTTCAATTGTTTGATTATCTGGCCAATAGTTAGACACTATCTGTGGTGCGTGAATTGAACTTGAGAAAGGGAATTCACGTACGTAATAAGAATAAATAGAGTTTGTTCGATTTAATCGTTTCGCTAATGAGGATAGAGATATACCCTTTAGCCCTACTTAGTTGAAAACAGAGAAATAAACGTGTTCTTGTTACCTCTGATGACCATAGAGATATAGGCGTTATAGTAACATCTACAAGCTTGTGAGTAGTTCGAGAGAATATCATAAAGCATAATTAACTCGTTAACTAGTAACCCAGGAAATAAAATAGGTGGAATTGTCTGAAGATCAACTGGATTGTCGAAAGCCATAACCCTAGATCTTTCTCTCATCTGATAATTCTTACAGTCCTTGTCAACATAGTCCCAGTCATAAAAACACCCATCACAAATTGTTTACTTTTCAAGTTTTAGTTTAGTACAACAAACAATCTTGATTTTCACTTTCTTGAATAGTTTCATTCGAATTTGAATTAGTTTGACAGTAGAATCTAAGTCTCTGTGGGATCGATATCTGGACTTAACAGTCTATATTACTTGTACGACCACGTATACTTGCGTGTGCGTTTGGGAGCAACAAATTCCTTAACAGGCAAAGGGTAAATTTCACGGGCAGGGCTAGGTGGATAAGAGAAAAGCAAGAGGATGACATTTTCAGATGAGGGAAAAAAGGAGTTTCATCATTTGACTCTATAATCCCGAGAACACCAAGAAGTATCTTAATTTGTATGAACCGTGTTGGTGCTTCATGTGTAAGAAAGGGGGTGAGGATGTCAACCACTTGTACTTCATTGTCCTATTGTGCACAAACTTTTAGGCATGATAAGAATATATTTGGAGTTCAATGGGTAAGGTCGGGGATGATAAAGGAATCGATACTATGATGGAAATTTAAAAGAGAAAACTGAAGGGGAGAATGGTGACAATATGAAGGGAAAGGAACCAGATGGTTTTTGATGGAAAAAAAAAAAATACTCTCATGAGCATATTGGAGGGAACTTTTTGTTTCTATTATATTTTCAGAGTGCACCTCTGAGATTCCGGTTAGTACCAATAATCGGATGCCTTTTGTAGAGAACCATATCTTTTTGTAGGTTTTCCAACATGGTATCCATCTTGTGTGCAGAGTTCTTCCATCATGTCTATAAATCAATTACTTTCTCCAAAAAGATCATAAAAATATACTAGGAATTCTTGCTTGGCAACTTTCACTCATACAACTGCCTGTGTCATCCTTGAGGCCAGAGAGTTTTGTAAATTTTGACCGCTTTATAATGACTTAACATTGCCACTAGATGAGGAGCTACCACTACCACTACCTCAATACGTCTTCATCCTTGGTATTTCTACAAGAAACCTGTTGTTTCAGTCTCCCAGTAGCATAAATTGAGAAAAGGGTACCAAAAATCAGGGTCTACTTCAGATCGAGAAGCATCTATAAAGTACGAGATAAATAAGAATACCAGAATGTAGGAATATAGATGTACTAAGTTTGATTTCATTAAATAAATAGACAAGAACAGAAAGACTAAGAATGAGCTGAATTACTGCTTCAGACTTCATGCAACCGGAAAGAAATGTTTAATACAAGAGATCAATTTTACTCTAAGTAAACCTGGGATAACATTTACATAATCGAAAACTGTCATTATACCACCGGGAACTGCCACGGAATGTAGACAATAGCAATGGGATTAACACTGCTTCCTATGAAAAGTACCTACTATCCGCTGTACAGCCAAGATTCCACAATCTCAGCAGCTTATTCTTTTTGAAAAAGCTTATCATCAGAAAATTTCCTCCACCACGGTAAATCTGTGAGCTAGATTATCACTTCTAACAAGGGCAACACCGATTCCTTGACCAAATTTGAGAATAGGGTCAACCTAAGTCATTCAGTTAGAATGGCAACTTCTCACATTTGATGAACATGATAACATGAAAATGTAATACTACTTCTTTAGGGAAGATAACTGGGAAATTATACCTCAATAATTCAAAGGCTTCAGTTCAATCTTCTTCTTCTTGTTTCAAGAAGAAGTCCGTTATCTGAATCTGAAAGCCTCGGGAAACCACTTCTCGTCCTGGAAGATCGAGTCACAGGCAGATTTCCATTATCAGTTGCCAGGTTCTCCAACTGAAGTGCAGCATCAGAAACTTCATTTGACTGAGAAAATGCAGCAGAACTTGTCTCGGCAATTGAATCCAGAGTTTGACGTTCTGATCGTATAATAGCAGCATCCCTTCTGAAGGAATTACCTTCGTCAGCTGTAACATGACCAGTTGGTAAAACATGCAAATCGCTTCTTTCGTGAATGCGGTCTGTGAGTGATTCTGCAATGTCCTCAAACATCCGATGTGCATTTTCTAATTCAGATGAAAGAGAAGCAGCACTCTCCGATAATACCCTCGAAAACCCTCGGGAGCCAAGTCGCCGGCTGCCTGTGGCATCAGCAGCATTTTGCAACTCCTGAGAACCGCTCACAGAACTTGAACTAACAGCACCAGTCTCGAGTTGCTGTGGGTGATCGCCGAATCCAATACTAGTCCTAATTCGCCTAAGTGCTTCTGCAACCGGGATATGAGACAAACCCCGAGTCACACGCTGCTGTCTAACACTCTCTACTCTATGTGCTCCTGGCCTTGGTGGTATTTCAGAACCACACTGCACTTCTTCGTGGCCATTGCCATAAATTGGAGTAATATTTGCATCTGCAACCTCTCCTTTACAAACAGGACACTCTTTCGTAGTTGAATCAACATAAGGTAACTGATAAAAGCATGCCCAACAATATAAATGACCACAACAAGTCAAAATAGGTTCTTTTGCCATATCTAAACATATATTACAGTCAAAGAAACTTCCACTACCATCCTTATCAACTTTCTTAACCACTATATCCATCTCCAATGCCTTTGCTACTAAATGAGAGCTATCTCTTTTGCATCCTTTTCGCTTCCCTACCTCAAAATTGTAATCTTGAACCACATTATCAGCAGAATTTTGAGCCACAGAGGTAGGGAGAAAGTCTGCATACATTCTACCCTCCCCAGACCCCACTTGTGCGATTACACTGGCTATGCTATTGTTGTTGTTGTTGTTATCAGCAGAATTACGAGCCTGACGCAACCTATGGCGTTGCCAAGCTGTAGCTGCCACAGTCTCAAGCTGAAGAATTCTTTGCTCTATCCTGCTATGAGCACTTTCCAAATCATTCAACAAAGACCCCAATCCTAAACCTGACGACTCCATAGGTTCTTGGTTCAAATCAAGATCCATTACTACACCATTCATCAAATTTTCCTCCATCCACGATGTCACACCCCTTTTCTCGAGGGAGGTCAACAATCACGTGTCTAAAATGAAATCCTTTTCTGACACAACTACTAATAGAGGCCTTTCAAGTCTGTTCCAGAAAAGATAAAGAGTGGTAAATCACGAACATATGGTATAAGGTGGGGGGAAAACTGAATTAAAGAGAAAGCTGTAAACTTTAGATAAGTCTCAATTCAATCTAAAAAGAAAAAGAGAGAGAAAAAAAAACACTTAAAACCTGTATAGAAGTGATGATCCAAGGTATCTGAATAAAAAAAAAATCAATAGCTTGTACACTGATTTAGGCACATATGAGTTTCAGACAGTGAAAAATTGCTTTGTTTAAGGAGAGTTCTTGAAAGAGAAGAAAGGAGAAGAAAGTTTGGGGAGCACCTGGTTGGTTGGGGTGGGGTGCGGTGGTGGAGGGGTGGTGATGGTTTGGCGCAACTTTGGACCAGTAAATTTGTGCCTTGTGCTGTGGGAGTAGAGGAGTCAAAAGGAGAAAAGGAGAGGAGATAAGCAGTCAAAAGTCTTTATAATGGGTATTGGAACAGGAGTGTTCAAGAAAAATCTAAAACCTGAACCAAATCACATAAAAACCTGGACATGTGATTTGACCTAGGTAAGTTTGATATTAAAATTTTAAGAAAAAATAATTTTTAAATTTTTTGTTGTTTAGCACTAAACAATCGAACCAGATGCATATATTAATTTTATCAATGAAAAGATAGATACCTCTACTTGACACACTAAGGTGCCGTTTGGCCATAAATACCAAAAATTTTTTCACTTTTTTTTGAACTTTTGAAGTTGGAGTTGGAGTTGTGTTTGACCATAATTTTTTAAAATTGTAGTTTTTGGTGCAATATAGTGTAAAAAAGTGAAAAAAGTGATTTTTTTTTTTAAAACAAGGTTTTCTTGTTTTTGGTATTCCAGAATACAACTCGGGGAAAAAATGAATAATTTTTATGGCCAAACGCCCAGTAAGTGTGTCTCGTGGACATCCGAATCCAAGCAAACCTAATGTGTGAGCTGCAATTGCGGATGACCGGGACAAATTAGCGAATGACACATGTTCTTTGAAAATGTAATATTTTACATTTCTTTAATGCCTCCTATTGCCATTTAATTAGATTTAACCTTGCTAATAATAATAGCAATTATTTGCCGGCATTGGGGGACTTTACTCATAAACTTCAATATTTATAGCTTGTTTGACCAATTTTCTAAAATCAGTTTATTTTGAAAAATAATTTTTTTTAAATGCTTTTCAAAAAAGTACTTTTGGTGAAAAGTAGTTGTGTTTAACCAATTAATTTAAAAAACACTTTTGAGCAGCAATTAGGGTTTAGCCAAATTTTTAAAAAGTGCTCCTAAGTGTATTTTTTCTCAAAAGTGCTTTTGGTAGAAGCTACTTTTTTAGTTTATGAAAAACAGCTTCTGCTACTCACCAGAAACACTTATTTTTTCATAAAAGCTTGACCAAACACCTCACTTTTTAAAAATAAAAAATAAGTACTTTTGAGAAAAAAATAAACTTGTCAAACAGGCTATTAGTCCGTGTGACCCTATAAAGAGACAAGTAGTAAAGGTTAACAAATGGTCACCATCCAAATATCAACCTCGATTATCACAAGTAACTCCCAAAAATATCATTTATGCCAAATTAGATAATCTTTTGGCCTCAAAATATCTGTTTTTTTTTAAATCAAATGATAGCTCTCATGGCCAATCCATTACATTTGAACATAACCAAATAGAGTCCGGAACTTTTTTAATCCAAAAAATAACTTTTGGAACCAAACTAACCTTTTAAAAAAAGAAAAAGAACCAAACTAGGCTTCACACACAGAATCTGTGCGTGAAAGGGCCAAAGTGTACATTTACACTTTGGTCCTTTTGTATACGGTAAAAACTGGATATAGGTTAAACCGGTAAGACCAGAGACCAAAGGAAGAGAGGGAAGAACATCATTTGGTCCGGTTTCTCCATAGCCGAGTTGATCGTGGCTGTTGGTTCGGGAGATCCGTTACGCGATTGCCACGCGTCGATACCGTCCTGCCATGTTTAACTGCCAATCGTACGGGTGTCAGACCGTACGATCAACCTAATCCAACCTAATCCATTTCAAAGTTTTTCTTTATTTTTTAGAAACACTTGTTGTATGAAGCCCATAGGGCAATACTATAAATAGGGGTCATTGCCCCACTTTTGAGGGGTTGGCTTCTCAGATCAATAACTTTTGTAATAGCAAAATATATAAAATCTCTCTCCCTAACATCTGATTTTGGTCCGGATTATCGTGTTCATCCTTTAGATCTGCTCAATCAAACAATATTCATATATTACTAGATACAAAATCTATAGCAAACCACTGATTATCAGTTGCTTCTTCATATTATATCCATATGTATCTTTTTCCACCAAATAGATTGAGGCTTAACCACATATCCTATACCTACTCACAAACTTAATTGATTATCCAAATTTGGGGTAAACGGTTTGGCGCCCACCGTGGGGCTAGGATAATAGTGGTCTTTGATCTTGATCTCTATCTTACCCATCAAAATAAAAAAAACATCTTCTGTTCGTCTCTGAAAAAACGGACCAAATAGCTAACAGTGGGCAATCTGGTCACGTCAACAACAACGAGATCATGGCCAAAAATGAAGGCAGCGGGCCATGAGGATTACCAAACCCCGCTGACCCTAACCCCGTTAATTCGAGGGAAGGCCTCAACCGACAAAACACCGTGGACCAGGAGAATGCCGCCCAGCCGGCCACTGACCCTTTAAATACTCACAATTCAATTACGTTGTCCCGGACACAGGGCCGGAAAGAGCCGGATACCCCGAATGGTAATATTGACTTACGTTTAATTTTTGAAATGTTGCAGGAACAGAGAGCGGCGATTGTCGAACAAGGAATCGCAATAGCCCAGTTGCAAAACGGAAGAGATAAAACGACCCCGGAGAAGGCGAAGGGTGTTGCAGAACCCAGAAGAGATGAGGCACGGATGGTTGAAAGCAATGGGTCCGGAGCTGGTTCATCCACCGAGGTTCTGAGAATGCTCGAAACATTGGCGAAGCGGGTAGACTCGACCGAAAAAAGGGTGGAAACATACAATTCTCGGGTGGATCAAATCTCGGGGGCTCCGCCTATTTTGAAAGGGCCGAATTCAAAGAGGTACATCCAAAGGCCTTTTCTTCCGAGTGCGGCTCCGAAATTGATCCCGAAGAGGTTCAAAATGCCGGATATCCAAAAATATGACGGCACAACGGACCCTCACGAACACGTGACCTCATACGCTTGCGTTATAAAAGACAATGATATGGAGGAAGATGAAATCGAATCCGTGTTGCTGAAAAAGTTCGGGGAAACTCTGTCAAAAGGAGCATTGACTTGGTACGACCATCTGCCCGAGCATTCAATCACTTCTTTCGAAATTGTCACGACCCAAACCCCGTGGGCCGCGACTGGTACCCTAACTGGGCACCCATACGTACCTACCTGATCGAACTCGAACCATACAGATTTTTTTTTTCAAAACAGAAGTACAGAAGTAGGCCGATACAAATACGGCGTGCGCGTAACATACATATATATATATACATATACCTGAACACACAGACATTTACAGATAAGCCGATAGGGCTAACATACAGACGGAACCCGTAACCCACACATCTATCTACAGGCCTCTACAGACATACAGAATCATATGACGGGACAGGGCCCCGCCGTACCCAGAATATACATACATACGGAGTACACAAAGACAGAAGGTATATACCAAAGATATATGCTCCGAGTCAAAGGAGCTCTTCAAGTAGCAGAGTCGGAAACCTACGCGGGCGGCGTATCACCTGGTGCGTCTGTACCTGCGGGCATGTAGCGCAGCCCCCGAAGAACGGGGGTCAGTACGGAAAATGTACCGAGTATGTAAAGCAGAAACGTAACAGATATAAACATAGTCCGAACTAGAATCACAGAAATATAACGGGCAAAATCATAAGTCAAACTAACGGACAGAGTTATGATCCAGACAGACATACAGAATCGTGTTACACACAAATGAACAGAATTATAGTTCGGACAGACAGACGGAGTCATAATACGGACAGACGAGCAGAATCTGAATCCATACGGACATACAGAAGCAGAAGCCATACGGACATACAGAAATAGTTGTAACACAGACGGACAGACAGTAGTATGACGGACAGAATTATGCATGCAGAGTAGCACAGAGTCATACAAAATCATACAAAGGCGTGTGCTTTATAAATACAGATGGCACACGCATATATTCATACAGATCCCGGCCCTGTCTGGGGGCGCGGTAACAGAACCCGGCCCTCTTAGTACGGGACGCGGTGGACAGACAGAATCAAATCAGATCATATGCCATCCTGGCCGCCATCCCCATACACAGATCATACAGACATACAGATCCCGGCCCGTACGCCGAGGGACGCGGTGAACAATGCAGAGAAATATGCACGATAACAGAACCTGGCCCGGGTCGCAGTGAAAGAATGCATTGAGACAGACACGAATCGATAAATGAGAAACCACCTACCTACAGACTCAACATACAGACTCGATCAATCAGAAGGGTGCCAAACGGCGAGCCAAAATCAGAATATCCAGATAGTATGCATAGCACGCGCTCATATCCTAGTTAGGAAGGCACGACAGATTATCAGAATGGGATGCTCGGATGTTCAGAAATAATATTGTATAAATTACACAAAAATATCCATAATATTCACAAAATAATAGTTCAGAAGTTTTTGGAGAAGATCGGACCAAAACAGAAGTATTTTAAAAATCGTACCGGAAGTATCGGGCCTTGTGGGCCCACCTCGGGCCAACCCGAGGCTACATATGTAAATTACTGATGATTGACCTTATGAGGTCACCCATACTCATTCGGAAGTGTTCCGACTCCGTTTGGGGAAGTTTTGTACAAAATCTCACTTTAAGGGCTATTTGTAAGAAAATAGGTTCAATTGAATTGAAGGAATTGGAGCGGTTTTCCGTCTCGAATTCCGGGGAACGGAGTCGGACCTAGGGCTCGCGGCCGAGCCTACCACATCCAGAACATGCCTAGGAACGTAGAGAAGTGCTTCACATACCTCGATGGCGCCTTATGCTCGCTCGGCGTCAATCCAAATTTCGTCCAAAATCTGGAAATGGTCAAGTTTACCATTTGGTTAGTTCCACTCTTTCCATATTCTAACTTTACACATAATTGCCTACCGAAATTTCGGCAGCATTTCCTCTGTATATACGACATCCCCGAGACTTGGCTCGGCTTAATTTATCAACACAACAACCCAAAGATAACATCCAAACAACAACAAACATCAATAGATACTAAATCATACACTATGGCATTATTAGCCATCTTTCGACATAACGAAACATCTTTCGTTTCAAACTTACACTTTCAAACCAAACTTATTATTTTCATATTCATTACCTATCGAAGTAATTCCAACATACGTCGGAGGCATATCTTATCATTTTCACACGATATACAAACATACCAACTTTCCATTAGAGCCACTACTTATCCAATTTTTCCAACCTTCAACATACAAGTTCATAAACACATTTTTCCATATTCCAAGTTCATCAACAATAATCATGATTCGTCTCTTGATACATTCATTTCCATTTTTTTTACATAAACATAACAAAGTTGCATACTTTCCTACAACAACTTGATAACCATTTTTCCAAGACAATAAAAATTGTTATCTTTCCATTCACTTCACCATAACTCAATTAGCATACAACCAAGATCAAATTCATATTCCATATCAAACCTAGCACCACACGGCCATCTCCCACACTTCCAATTTTTTTTTTACTAATTCATTCCACTTCCTTTCTAATAAAATTCCCATCATATTACAACTAGATTACAACAAGAATTCAAGCCATTGAAATCATGCAATTGCATATACATTTTCGGCCAACACACCCTAAATTCCAACACACAAAATTTCCATGTTTTTCATTCATTCACACATACTACAACATACATATATCATTTTTAGCACAACAAAAGCATGAAATTCTCACCTTTCTTCAAGCCCTTCACTTGGAGATAAAAATTGTTTTCTTGCCACAATATTTATACCAACTTGAAGAGGGCCTTGCACTTAGTCATAACCTCACAAGGGATGAATTTTTGAACCCAAGAATTGGCTCCAAAATTTTTTTCTTTCTTTTTCTTTTCTCCTCTTTCTCACCCGAAATGGCTCCTCTTTTTTTTTTGTTCTTGACTTTTGTTTTGTTTCTTGAACCTTCTCAATACTTATCAATACATATATAATTCCCCATGGAATTTAATTATTCCATGGGCTTGGACTCCTTTGGCCGGTTGGGCCCCCTTAAGTTGGGCCTTTCTCCACTTATTTTTTTTGAACCCAAAATGGCTAGATTTTGCAATTTATGGAACAAGTTCCCAAAATTCCAATTTTTTGCCCTTGGCCACCTTTCGTAATTCTTATACCATTGACTTCATAACTCACACATTCACACCAAGTAGTGTCCAATTGTGGCCTTATTCATCAAAAGTCCATTTATCTTGAATTTTTCGAATAAACAAAAATGTCAGATGTAACATTCTTCCCCCCTTTAGAACATTCGTCCTCGAATGTTAAATTGACCTTATGGGGCGCCATACCACTCCGGGAGGGTTCTCTTTATAGTCGTCCTTTGCTGATTTTCCGACATGGCTGCTTTGCCAACATTATGGGGTAATTTTTCACATCACCGATTTAAATGCCTTCATAATATATCTTCTCGTACCCCACGCAATCGTCGAACCATAAGCTATATTCTTGTAACCGACGAACGTTTCCTAAACATCATAGTCCACCTCATTTCCTATTACACTCCTGAATTCCTACCGCATTTTCGTAATCCCACTTCATACCAGACACTTCTTACCAACAGATTCAGGACTGGGATCGGACACGTTGAAGCATATCGGACGGATTCGTAATCGGAAGCAGACATGTTAAACTCTGGCGGATGGATTCATAATCAAAAGAAGAGATACAGAAATATGTCAGACAGATCTAAGATCAGAGTCAGATGTATAAAAATGTATCGGACGGATTTCGAAATCGGAATCAGGCTTACAGAAATGTATCATACAGAGTCACACTTAGAATCAGACATGCGGAGATGTATCAGACAGATGCGTGACCAAAATTAGACGTACGGAGGCACACCAGACGGATTTATATCCAGAGTCAGACATACAGAGGTGTGTCAGACAGATTCGTAATCAGGGTTAATCGTACAGAGATATGTCAGACAGAAACATATTCAGAATCAATCATACAAATCGTCTTGGGTGCCGCTTATCGACTTTTTCAAGGATTCTGCTTATTTGCCCTTCTTATCTCTCTTCTTCCCTACCATCCATACACTCTTTCTTTTTACAACCATCGTTATACCAGACTAACTTATGATGTAATTGGGCATTTTCTATCCCCTGATAACATTCGGGTCGTTGCTGACTGTTATCCAGATTCGCTAAATTTTCCGAGGGGTATCGCACCCTTTGCTTTTTGCCCATTTAATCCGCGTCGGACTATGTGGTGTCTGTAAAGGCGCTAATTACTCCATACATTCTCTTTTCCTTTAAATTACCCCAAATTTTCATTTATATCAGTCATACCTGCACTTGTGCAAAACTTTGCATTACTTCCCAGGGGGTCACCCATCCCAGAATTGCTCTGGCTTGAGCACGCTTAACTCCGAAACTTTCATGCATTTTTGACGCGTTAGGGCTAATATAATATCGCCGATTGCCCCTCACGACCTTTGTCACAAAATTTTAGAGTAAATCGGGGTCTTCGCAGATTTTCGGAAAAATTTTGGTAGCGGGTCCCACCCCCGGCTAAGTCATACCATTACCATATTGCCTTTCTGAATCTCGGTATCTACCAAATTAACATTTATCTTACTATTTCTAATACCCAGAAGTATGAGATCACGTGATTCAACAAAATACAAAATTATCCATACATACATTTCTCAAAAAGGATTGGCTGGCGTACCTGGGCGTGCACTCGAAGACGCTCCTGGATCCTGCCGGCCGGTTAAAGCAAACACGCGGTTCGAAGGACCGCTGTAACCAGAAGCTGCACCTCGTCCTCTGCCACGACCCGCTGGCGCTGGTGCTGGTGCTGGTGCTCCTCGCCCCGCAGGGCGCATGGCTGCTGAAGGAGAAGATGAGCCTGCAACGGACCCAGCAGGCCGGGCTGAACCCGAACTGCCCTTAAGTGGGCACTCTCTGACTCGATGGTCTGGGCTCCCACAAAAATAACAAGCGCCCGTAGCGCGGTAACACTCCCCCGGGTGGGGCCTCCCACAGTAAGAACACGGGGTTATGGGTGGCCTCGACTGACCGGGACCTCTGGAGCTCTGTCCTGCGAACTGTGGGGGCGTACTGTAGGCTGGCTGGGACGAATACCTATTTCTCTGCCGCTGGGAAGGCTCGCTCTGAAATCCCTCTGAATACCCAGCCGATCTGGCTCTCTTAGGCTGGCCCCTGTCGTAACCCCTATCAGGCCGACGTTCCCTACGTCGGTCCTCCATGCCCTGGGCGTGTGCCTGTACCCGGGCTACATGCATCCCTGGCTG
The DNA here is from genome assembly GCF_019175385.1 of Lycium barbarum. Lineage (NCBI taxonomy): Eukaryota > Viridiplantae > Streptophyta > Magnoliopsida > Solanales > Solanaceae > Lycium > Lycium barbarum. The sequence goes on from NC_083345.1 coordinate 39,864,329, forward strand.
AGCAGCCACAGCCAAACAACCATCAATCAGATAAGAGTCCAGTCCCATCACATACCTGTGCACCCTGTCGGCCATCTCAGCTACTATGGTGGGTGCATACCTAGCCAGTGAGTCGAACTCTAGGCTGTACTCGCGAACACTTCTACCATTCTGTCTCAAGTTCAAGAACCGATCAACCCTAGCTCTTCGTAGCTCTGGTGGTAGAAAATGGTCAAGAAAGGCCTTAGTAAATTCGGCCCATACCGCTGCGGGCGCATCGGCACCCCTGGAGAGCTGCCAAGACTCATACCAATTTGCTGCCACCTCATACAATCGATACGAAGCCAACTCCACAGACTCAGTCGGCGAAGCCTTAATCAATCGCAGTGTGCTCTCCATCTTCCTAATGAACTCCTGGGGGTCTTCCTCAGACTTGGTCCCGGAGAATTCTGGAGGACCACATGTCAGAAACTCGCGAGCCCTGGAGCTCTCATACCTGTCCGCACGACCACCCCCAAATCCATGCCTGCGAACCTGTTCCGCCATTAGTGTGGTTAATAACTGAACCGCATCTCGCATGGCCCTACTTTCCGCCCCTGCCGGTGGAGCTGGAGGCTCGGGCGCTGGAACATCAGGAGCTTGCGGTGGAGCCGTCTCCCGATTAGCAGCTTCTGCTGCTCTTATATCCTCTCGCGAGGGGGGTGTAACAGACCCAGACGACGGGGGCACATCCTCGAGTGCAGGCTGTACACTGGCCCTGGTAACCCTCGGGGCCTGGCTATTCTCTCCTGCTTCAATCCTCGCCTTGCCCTTCTGGGCGGCTGTTGCCTTCCTCGGAGGCATCGCTGAAACATAGCAGATCGTTAGGAGAGGATCATCCTACTAATACGGTTCTATCGCACGATCTAAGAATCCAAAGAAGGGTAACATCCTAAATGCCCTGTAGCTTCCTGTTTATAGATGTGGTGCACAACACATCGATAAACAAGACTCTACTAGACACGGCCTGTAGACATACCGAGGACTAACCGCTCTGATACCACTTTTGTCACGACCCAAACCCCGTGGGCCGCGACTGGTACCCTAACTGGGCACCCATACGTACCTACCTGATCGAACTCGAACCATACAGATTTTTTTTTTCAAAACAGAAGTACAGAAGTAGGCCGATACAAATACGGCGTGCGCGTAACATACATATATATATATATATACATATACCTGAACACACAGACATTTACAGATAAGCCGATAGGGCTAACATACAGACGGAACCCGTAACCCACACATCTATCTACAGGCCTCTACAGACATACAGAATCATATGACGGGACAGGGCCCCGCCGTACCCAGAATATACATACATACGGAGTACACAAAGACAGAAGGTATATACCAAAGATATATGCTCCGAGTCAAAGGAGCTCTTCAAGTAGCAGAGTCGGAAACCTACGCGGGCGGCGTATCACCTGGTGCGTCTGTACCTGCGGGCATGTAGCGCAGCCCCCGAAGAACGGGGGTCAGTACGGAAAATGTACCGAGTATGTAAAGCAGAAACGTAACAGATATAAACATAGTCCGAACTAGAATCACAGAAATATAACGGGCAAAATCATAAGTCAAACTAACGGACAGAGTTATGATCCAGACAGACATACAGAATCGTGTTACACACAAATGAACAGAATTATAGTTCGGATAGACAGACGGAGTCATAATACGGACAGACGAGCAGAATCTGAATCCATACGGACATACAGAAGCAGAAGCCATACGGACATACAGAAATAGTTGTAACACAGACGGACAGACAGTAGTATGACGGACAGAATTATGCATGCAGAGTAGCACAGAGTCATACAAAATCATACAAAGGCGTGTGCTTTATAAATACAGATGGCACACGCATATATTCATACAGATCCCGGCCCTGTCTGGGGGCGCGGTAACAGAACCCGGCCCTCTTAGTACGGGACGCGGTGGACAGACAGAATCAAATCAGATCATATGCCATCCTGGCCGCCATCCCCATACACAGATCATACAGACATACAGATCCCGGCCCGTACGCCGAGGGACGCGGTGAACAATGCAGAGAAATATGCACGATAACAGAACCTGGCCCGGGTCGCAGTGAAAGAATGCATTGAGACAGACACGAATCGATAAATGAGAAACCACCTACCTACAGACACAACATACAGACTCGATCAATCAGAAGGGTGCCAAACGGCGAGCCAAAATCAGAATATCCAGATAGTATGCATAGCACGCGCTCATATCCTAGTTAGGAAGGCACGACAGATTATCAGAATGGGATGCTCGGATGTTCAGAAATAATATTGTATAAATTACACAAAAATATCCATAATATTCACAAAATAATAGTTCAGAAGTTTTTGGAGAAGATCGGACCAAAACAGAAGTATTTTAAAAATCGTACCGGAAGTATCGGGCCTTGTGGGCCCACCTCGGGCCAACCCGAGGCTACATATGTAAATTACTGATGATTGACCTTATGAGGTCACCCATACTCATTCGGAAGTGTTCCGACTCCGTTTGGGGAAGTTTTGTACAAAATCTCACTTTAAGGGCTATTTGTAAGAAAATAGGTTCAATTGAATTGAAGGAATTGGAGCGGTTTTCCGTCTCGAATTCCGGGGAACGGAGTCGGACCTAGGGCTCGCGGCCGAGCCTACCACATCCAGAACATGCCTAGGAACGTAGAGAAGTGCTTCACATACCTCGATGGCGCCTTATGCTCGCTCGGCGTCAATCCAAATTTCGTCCAAAATCTGGAAATGGTCAAGTTTACCATTTGGTTAGTTCCACTCTTTCCATATTCTAACTTTACACATAATTGCCTACCGAAATTTCGGCAGCATTTCCTCTGTATATACGACATCCCCGAGACTTGGCTCGGCTTAATTTATCAACACAACAACCCAAAGATAACATCCAAACAACAACAAACATCAATAGATACTAAATCATACACTATGGCATTATTAGCCATCTTTCGACATAACGAAACATCTTTCGTTTCAAACTTACACTTTCAAACCAAACTTATTATTTTCATATTCATTACCTATCGAAGTAATTCCAACATACGTCGGAGGCATATCTTATCATTTTCACACGATATACAAACATACCAACTTTCCATTAGAGCCACTACTTATCCAATTTTTCCAACCTTCAACATACAAGTTCATAAACACATTTTTCCATATTCCAAGTTCATCAACAATAATCATGATTCGTCTCTTGATACATTCATTTCCATTTTTTTTACATAAACATAACAAAGTTGCATACTTTCCTACAACAACTTGATAACCATTTTTCCAAGACAATAAAAATTGTTATCTTTCCATTCACTTCACCATAACTCAATTAGCATACAACCAAGATCAAATTCATATTCCATATCAAACCTAGCACCACACGGCCATCTCCCACACTTCCAATTTTTTTTTTACTAATTCATTCCACTTCCTTTCTAATAAAATTCCCATCATATTACAACTAGATTACAACAAGAATTCAAGCCATTGAAATCATGCAATTGCATATACATTTTCGGCCAACACACCCTAAATTCCAACACACAAAATTTCCATGTTTTTCATTCATTCACACATACTACAACATACATATATCATTTTTAGCACAACAAAAGCATGAAATTCTCACCTTTCTTCAAGCCCTTCACTTGGAGATAAAAATTGTTTTCTTGCCACAATATTTATACCAACTTGAAGAGGGCCTTGCACTTAGTCATAACCTCACAAGGGATGAATTTTTGAACCCAAGAATTGGCTCCAAAATTTTTTTCTTTCTTTTTCTTTTCTCCTCTTTCTCACCCGAAATGGCTCCTCTTTTTTTTTTGTTCTTGACTTTTGTTTTGTTTCTTGAACCTTCTCAATACTTATCAATACATATATAATTCCCCATGGAATTTAATTATTCCATGGGCTTGGACTCCTTTGGCCGGTTGGGCCCCCTTAAGTTGGGCCTTTCTCCACTTATTTTTTTTGAACCCAAAATGGCTAGATTTTGCAATTTATGGAACAAGTTCCCAAAATTCCAATTTTTTGCCCTTGGCCACCTTTCGTAATTCTTATACCATTGACTTCATAACTCACACATTCACACCAAGTAGTGTCCAATTGTGGCCTTATTCATCAAAAGTCCATTTATCTTGAATTTTTCGAATAAACAAAAATGTCAGATGTAACAGAAATGCTCGCCGATGCGTTCGTAAAAGCACACGCCGGAGCCAAAAAGGTGCAGGCTCGGAAGGCGGATATTTTTCGTATAGCCCAAAGAGACGATGAGTTACTGCGTGAATTTGTCAACCGGTTCTAAAGGGAACGAATGAAGCTCCCTCCGGTTCCGGAGGAATGGGCTGCACAAGCTTTCACAAAGGGGCTCAATGTTCGGAGCTAGACGGCTTCGTTCAAATTAAAGGAAAGCTTCCTGGAATACGAGGCAGTGACATGTGCAGATGTCCATAACCGATACGAGTCGAAGATTCGGGTGGAGGATGACCAACTCGAGCTTCCCCCGGGGCCAGTAAATATGAACAAAAGTTTTGAGAGACCAAGGAAAAATTACGAACCGGAGGCGAGGTCATCGAGGGAAAGGTATCGGCCATATTCCCATTCGGAGAAACCAAGCTTCAGGTCGGAGAAATCCAGAGTTGGCCCGAGCCATTTCTCCGGTCGGGGTGATAAACGGGTCGAGCGCCCGTCGAACAGTCGAGGTCTCTCATTCAGGAGTGATGCCGGAAGCTCTGCCGGCAACAAAGATTCGCCGAGGATATCAGAGCACAACTTCAACGTCAGCACCTCGGAACTCGTATCGGCCATTGGCCGTATTCCGGATGTAAGATGGCCGAGACCTCTAAGGTCGGATCTGGGCCAGCGGGACCCGAACATGATGTGTGAATATCATGGAACCCATGTACACAGAACTGAGGATTGTCGCCAGTTAAGAGAGGAGGTAGCCCGGCTACTAAAGAATGGTCATCTCCGAGAATTGCTGAGTGAAAGAGCCAAAGGTCACTACAAGGAAAGGGAGACCCATAAAAGGGCCGAGCCAGTAGAACCCCAGCATATAATCAACATGATAATTGGGGGCACCGATACCCCCCAAAGGCCGGTGATGAAACGAACCAAGGTCTCTGCTGTGCGTGAAAAGCGCGGCCGGGATTACATAACCAAGGGTTCCATCTCTTTCAGCAACGAGGACGCCGAAGGCATCATTCAACCACACAATGATGCATTGGTAATCTCTATTCTTATCTTTAAAACTCAAATTAAACGTATTTTGATTGACCCAGGTAGCTCGGCCAACATCATCCGGTGGAGAGTGGTCGAACAGCTAAGGCTACTCGATCAGATTGTACCGGTAGCCCGGGTACTCAGCGGGTTCAACATGGCAAGCGAAACCACAAAGGGGGAGATCTCATTGCCGGTAAACATCGATGGCACTATCCAGCAAACGGTGTTCTATGTAATCGAAGGAGATATGAAGTATAATGCATTACTGGGTAGACCCTGGATACATAGCATGAGGGTCGTGCCGTCGACATTGCATCATCTGCTAAAATTCCCGACTCCGGAGGGGATAAAAACCATCCGAGGTGAACAACCTTCTGCAAGGGAGATGTTCGCGGTCGAGGAAGCGACACCTCAGCCCAAAAAATCGGATCAAAAGGAAGAAGATTCAACCGGGGAAAAGGGCACCAAATAGCAATCAAAGCAGTCGGGGTTAGATCCGGGGTATGAAGAGGATGATTTTGGTGTACCCAGATCATTCGTCATGCCAGATGACTCGGATGCAACCAAGTCAACAGTAGAGGAGCTGGAGAAGATCATCTTGTTCGAATATTTACCGGACAGAAAGGTATACCTGGGCACAGGGTTAACCTCGGAGCTCAGGAACAAGTTAATTGAATTTCTTCGAACTAATGCCGATTTCTTTGCATGGTCCCATATAGATATGACAGGTATACCACCGGAAGTAACAACTCACAAACTCAGTTTGGACAGGAGGTTTCCCCCGGTAAAGCAGAAGAGAATGCCCATGGCAGAAGCAAAACACGCCTTCGTAAAAGACGAGGTAACAAAGATTTTGAACATAGGCTCTATCTGGGAGGTAAAATACCCGGAATGGCTAGCTAACGTAGTAGTGGTGCCGAAGAAAGGTAATAAATTTCGAATGTGTGTTGATTAAAAGGATCTAAACAAAGCGTTCCCGAAGGATTCATTTCCGTTGCCTCACATCGATAGAATGATCGATGCGACGGCTGGGCATGAGATGTTAAGTTTTCTCGATGCCTACTCCGGGTATAATCAAATTCGGATGCACCTGGAGGATCAAGAGAAAACATCCTTTATTACCCGATATGGGACTTACTACTATAATGTCATGCCTTTTGGACTAAAAAATGCCGGTGCAACTTACCAACGCCTAGTTAATGAAATGTTCGAAGAACAAATAGGGAAAATAATAGAAGTTTATATTGACGACATGGTGGTCAATTCCTTGGAAACAGAGGACCATTTAAAACATTTGCAGGAAACCTTCGATGTACTCCGCAAGTACAACATGAAGCTCAACCAGGAAAAATGTGCCTTCGGTGTCCGGTCTGGAAATTTTTTGGGTTTCATGGTGTCAAACCGGGGGTTTGAAATCAACCCGGACAAGATCAAGGACATCGAGGTAGTGAATAACATCCAAGGAGTGCAGAGGCTCACCGGAAGGATAGCGGCGTTGAGTCGCTTCATATCGAGGTCCTCGGATAAGAGTCATCGTTTCTTCTCCTTACTGAGGAAGAAGAACGATTTCATTTGGACACCGGAGTGTCAAAGAGCTTTACAAGAATTAAAGCGATACTTGTCCAGCCCACCGCTGTTGCACACACCAAAAGCGGACGAGCAGCTTTTTCTCTACCTTGCTGTCTCCGAGGTAGCGGTAAGTGGCGTTTTGGTCCGAGAAGAATCAGGTACGCAATTCCCAATTTACTATGTAAGTAGAACTTTGGGGGATGCGGAGACCCGTTTCCCCCACTTGGAAAAATTGGCATTGGCATTGGTAAGTGCTTCTAGAAAACTCAAGCCCTACTTTCAATGCCATCCGATATGTGTAGTGACTACTTACCCCCTAAAGAACATCATGCATAAACCGAAATTATCGGGTAGACTAACTAAGTGGGCCGTAGAAATTAGCGGATATGATATAGAATACAAACCTCGAACGGCCATCAAGTCCCAGATCTTGGCCGATTTTGTGGCGGATTTCACCCCGGCTATGGTCCCCGAGGTTGAGAAAGAATTTCTGCTAACCTCGGGGAAAGCCTCGGGTATTTGGTCGCTACATACGGACGGAGCCTCGAACCTCAAAGGTTCCGGGCTAGGAATCGTCCTTAGAATCCCGGCCGGGGATGCCGTTCGACAATCCATTAGAACTATTAAATTGACTAACAATGAAGTCAAGTATGAGACTACGATTGCAGGTTTGGAATTAGCCCGGAGTATGGGGGCGAAAATAATCGAGGCAAAGTGTGGTTCGCTCTTGGTCGTAAACCAGGTGAACGGCGTTTTCGAGGTCAAGAATGAACGGATGCAGAGGTATCTGAAAAAAATCCAAGTGATACTACACCGATTTATAGAATGGACCATACAACATGTACCGAGGGAGCAGAACAGTGAAGCCGATGCATTGGCCAATTTGGGATCTTCGATCGAAGGGGAAGAAATCAACCCCGGGACTATGGTACACTTGATGAATACGACGATAGAAAACGGACATGCCGAAATAAACACAATGGGTTTAACTTGGGATTGGCGCAACAAGTACATCGATTACTTGCATGAGGGAAAGCTCCCGAACGACCCAAAAGAAACACGGTCATTAAGGATGAAAGCTGCGCGTTTCTGTTTGGTAGACGACCAATTGTATCGATGGTCTTTCTTCGGACCCCTGGCCAAGTGTTTGGGTCCCGGAGAAACGGAGTATGTGATGAGAGAGGTGCACGAAGGAACCTGCGGCAACTACTCCGGTGCTGAAGCTCTGGTCCGAAAGATTATCAGGGCTGGTTATTATTGGAACCGGATGGAGGAAGACTTAAAGAATTTTGTCCGGAAATGTGAGGGGTGTTAAAGACATGCACCGATGATTCATCAGCCCGGGGAGTTGCTGCATTCGGTGGTGTCACCGTGGCCTTTCATGAAGTGGGGAATGGACATTGTTGGTCAATTGCCATAGGCACCGGATAAAGCCCGATTTATTTTGTTTATGATTGACTATTTCTCCAAATGGGTTGTAGCACAGGCCTTCGAAAAAATTAGAGAAAAGGAGGTCATTGACTTTATATGGGACCACATCGTCTGTCGTTTCGGCATCCCTTCCGAGATAACTTGTGATAACGGTCCCCAGTTCGTGGGCGGCAAAGTCAATGATTTCCTCGAAGGGTTGAAGATCAAGAAAATTGTATCAACTCCATATCACCCGTGTGCGAACGGACAGGCGGAATCCACGAACAAAAAAATAATTCAAAATCTGAGGAAAAGACTCAAAGCATCAAAGCATCACTGGAGGGAAATATTACCGGAGGTATTTTGGGCTTACAGAACCACATCGAAATCTAGCAAGGGGGAAACTCCTTTCTCGTTGGTCTACGGGGCTGAAGCCCTTATTCCCGTAGAAGTTGGTGAACCGACTCTCCGGTTCAGCTATACCACCGAGGAGTCAAACGAGGAGGCCATGGCCGTAAAACTCGACCTCACGGATGAACTCTGCGAAAACGCGTTGGTCCGTATTGCAGCCTAGAAACAGAGAATGAAAGGTACTATAATCGGAGAGCCAATTTTCGACATTTCCAAGTTGGGGACTTGGTGCTTCGGAAAGTTACCTTGAACACCAAGAATCCCAATGAAGGAAAACTGGGTCCGAACTGGGAAGGACCGTACAAGATAACCGAGATAACGGACAAAGGATCGTACCAGTTGGAATTCATGGACGGGTAACGGTTGCGCAATAACTGGAATGTGGCTCATCTAAAAAGATAGTACTGCTAAGGTATGGACTCCCCATTTTTTTTCTTTTAACCTTTCTCTTTTGCAGGAGGTCAAGTACCGGATAAAGTTAGAATCTAGGTCTGAAAACACGTGTTGCACTCTTTTCCTTAGTACGGTTTTGTCCCAAAATGGGTTTTCCGACATGGTTTTTAATGAGGCAACAAGTACAACATGTTACTCGACGAAGACAAGGACAAACGCCTGGAAACTCGGGGTCACACCCTACGAATGGGGACTTAATAGCGCTTACCCGATCTTGCAGCTCGGATAAGCGCTAGGGGACTATTACGCCCATATTGAAGTCTACCCCGGTCAACGGAAGACGGAGAAGCTCAACAAATGAAGACCGGACCTTCTGCAGTAGGTTTCGATGTAAGGACCAAACGATCAGAATGAATCGTGTCCACGGAATATTTGCTACGGCAAAACCAAGAACCGAACCTTCTGCATTAAGTTCTGATGTAAGGACCAAACGATTAGAATGAATCGTGTCCGTTTAGTATTTGCTACGGCAAAGGCAGAAGGAAATAATTCATTCTCATGTATATAAATACTGGCAATGCCAAAATTATCGAAAGTTTGGGTAACGATATCTCAGATATCTTCCTGTTAAAACACTTTACCCCGATGATTATAACCGTATTTCAGCATTGCTTCATTCATATACCCTATTCCGGGCACTACGGTCGAAATTCGACAAAGGTAACAAGGTCATAGTGAACCGAGCCAAAATCGTTAATCCCACAAACGGGGACTCTTACATCAAAATTTAGCTAAGGCTGAGATTCAGGTGTCTGACAAATACCGGCCCTAAAAATGTCCGTCGTGATTCGGAGACGTCCGAATTCACAAAAGCATAAGACAAGTCCCACGGGCAAAAACTCCATAAAATTCCCGGACAAAATGTGCCAGGTGAAGATAAAAATGACTCCTTAAAACGGACCGACGATTTAGGCGGAAGTCATAACAAACATTCAAACAAAGTAAAGAATCAAGGAAGGAGTTAGGAAGTTTCTGTCAAGACTTTGGTTTTGAGAAGATCTCTGCTCCATCCAAATCAAATAGATTAATGGCTAAGAAATCTACTAATTCTAAACCTATTCATAGGAAGAAGAAAACTGTAGATAAATCCTATAAAAAGAAAAGATTTAAAAGATCACCAAAACAAAGTTCTGGTGATACGTGTTGGACATGTGGCAAAACAAGCCATAGATCCAATGAGTGTCATGTTAATATAAAAAAGAAAAAGAAGATAAATCTTCTAGAAGTTGATGATAAAATAAAACATAAACTCTACACTATTCTAGAAGAAAATGACAACACATCATCTTCTTCCAGTGAAATTAGTGACATTGAAATTGAATCAGACACTAGTTCCAATTCTTCTGAATCTAAAGATTGTGAATGTACAGAAACTATATGTTCCTGTAGTCAGAATTCGATTAGAGTTATTACCAAGAAATCAAAAGAATTTCTTTTAGATCTTATTAATTATTTACCTAGTGAAGAAGCTAGAAAAAAATATCTGATTGAATTAAAAGATATTCTCCTCAGTCAAACAAACGAGAAATCTTCAATTGAACCCTTTAACATGAAAAATGTTATGAACAGGTTTTCTTCAAAAGATGAAAAACCGACTATCCAAGAATTACAAGGAGAATTAATCTCTGTAAAAAAGGAAGTAAAAGATATTAAGTCAAGACTTAATAAAGTTGAAATGGATTATCTAACAGACCGAGTTTTATCTCACAAAAGAGTAACAGAAACTCTTGCTGAAGATAGTGATGATAATCATTCGGATAAAAATGATTTTATAGACCATCATGAAATTGGTGAAATTATAGGAACTCCCGAAGACAGTAATACAACAGGGAAAACTGTTGCAATTGTTAAATCACAAAGCTGGCACGTTCCTATCACTCTAAAAGTTGGAAACATGACCCTTAATAAATTAGCTTTAATTGATTCAGGAGCAGATAAAAACTACATCATTGAAGGATTAATACCTACAAAATACTTGGAAAAAGGTACTTCTAGGTTATACTCCGCCACTGGAGAAAAACTTAAAATAAATTATAAATTATCCAAAGCCTACATTTGTAATGATGGAGTTTGTTTTATTAATAATTTCGTGGTAACCAGGGGTATAAATGAACAAATCATTTTGGGAACCCCATTTATAACCCAAATAAAACCATATTTTGCCAGTTTAGATGCAATCTATACCAGAGTATTAGGAAAGGAAATCAAATTTCCTTATGTATCTGCTATTTCTCAAGAAGAAAGTGATTTTGTTAAATCAAAAATTATTTTCAAAATAGGTTTATTAACTAATCAAATTTATTTCTTAAAAGAAGAAATTAAGGTTAAAAAGATTGAACAAACTTTAAAAAATCCGGTGATAAAAGGGAAAATAACAAGGTTTCAAGAAAAACTCGAACAAGAAGTTTGTTCAGAATTACCAAGTGCTTTTTGGGAAAGAAAAAGACACATAGTCGAGTTACCATTTATTAATGAGTTCAATGAACAGGCTATTCCTACAAAGGCAAGGCCCATTCAGATGAACCATGAATTAATGAAAACTTGCAAAACGAAATCAATGATCTTCTGCAAAAGAAGATAATAAGACCTTCTAGATCCCCTTGGAGCTGTTCAGCGTTTTATGTAAATAAAAGTGCCGAAAAGGAAAGAGGATCTCCCAGGTTAGTTATTAATTATAAACCTTTAAATAAGGTATTACAATGGATTAGGTACCCGATACCTAATAAAAGAGATTTATTAAAAAGAACTTACAAGGCTAACATCTATAGTAAGTTTGATATGAAATCAGGTTTTTGGCAAATTCAAATTGCTGAAAAAGATAAATATAAAACTGCATTCAATGTCCCCTTTGGACAATATGAATGGAACGTTATGCCTTTTGGGTTGAAAAACGCCTCATCAGAATTCCAGAATATTATGAATAATATTTTTAATCCTTATAGCAATATGTCTATTGTCTATATAGATGATGTATTAATATTTTCTGAGGACATTGATTCTCATTTTAAACATTTAAACATTTTCTTTAAAATTGTTAAACATAATGGTTTAGTGGTCAGTGCTAAAAAGATTAAATTGTTTCAAACAACAATTAGGTTTTTAGGACATGATCTCTACCAAGGTACTTATAAACCCATTTGTAGAGCCATTGAGTTCTCTTCCAAATTTGCAGATGAAATTCCTGACAAAACCCAGTTACAGAGGTTTTTAGGAAGTCTTAATTATGTTGCAGACTTCATTCCTAATATTAGAAAAATCTGTGAACCACTCTACAAACGTCTCAGGAAAAACCCAGTTCCATGGAGTATAGAGCAAACTAAGACAGTTCAGAAAATAAAGACTGTTGTCCAAAAACTCCCATGTCTAGGTATTCCAAATCCAGATGCTTTCATGATTGTTGAAACCAATGCTTCTAATGAAGGATACGGTGGAATTCTTAAACAAAGACTCCCCTCAGTCTCTACAGAACAATTAGTTCTTTTTACATCAGGGATCTGGAATCCTGCTCAAAAGAATTAAAGTATTGTCAAAAAAGAAATTTTGTCTATAGTACTATGTATTACAAAGTTTCAAGATGATTTAATAAACAAAGAATTTTTATTAAGAGTTGATTGTAAATCAGCGAAAGACATTTTACAGAAAGATGTTAAAAATCATGTTTCAAAACAGATTTTTTCCAGATGGCAAGCACTATTGTCAAGCTTCGATTTTGAAATTGAATTTATAAAAGGTGATTTAAATTCTTTTCCAGATTTTCTTACAAGGGAATTTCTACAGGGAAGCCATGAGGCCAGGAGGCCCAAACTCACCCTTCCAGAAAAAACCCAACCAAATACGGCCCAATCAGCCAAATAGGTATTCAGCCTTAACTGAATATCCTAACCCATCACTTAGGCCCATGAGGCCTACATTACCAAATATCAGACCAAATTTAACCATACTCGGTTCTATTCCCAAAATAGAACCAAAATCCCCGTTTAAAAAGGAACAAGGCTCATCGTCCAATGAACCAAAAGTTCAAACCAGTAAGAGTTACAAGATGAAGGCCCTAGAGACCTTTGCACAAGCAGTTAATCCCAATCTTCCTTCAGCAAAAGAAGAAGAAGAACAACCTCTAGAAGAGTTTGATATCATCAGAAAGATCGAAATACCAATCTTGGCACTTGATAAACAATATGAAAATTGGAAGGTAGTAGATTTACTGAAACCATGCTACACTAATTTTCAGTATGTTGATACAGATGATCCCATTAAGACCAGAAGGTATTTTGAATTCATCCTGATGGACACAGGATCTCTGACTATCGAACATAAATTAAAAGATAAAAATGATCCAGATAGTATTGAATATTCAAAATTTACAATTAATAAGGTGATTAGTCCTTTTCAATGGAATGTGAGCCATCTTCACACTCCTATGATCTTATCAGAAGAACATAGAACACAAGTCTATAATTACTATAACTATGAACAAGCTTGGTACAACTTCATGTATGTACGTCCCAACACCCACACATGGTTCGTAAAATATGGCGAACAATTTTCCAGGTCCATCATCCCCAGATGGTTTTATGATTGGTGGAAAAGATTTGGTGGCAATGAGCTCACCATGCCCAAAAGCTTCAAAAAACATTATGAAGCCTTCCAGGTGGAACAAGGAATCTCAACTTTACCAGAGCATATTAAATTATGCAAATATTATGTTAACAAGAGAATATCCTACATACTCAGCTGGTCCTTTGATATCACGGAGGTACATAGGATTAAACATCTTAGCAAAACCATAAAAATTAAAGGATGGATTCCTAAAGATAAAAATCAAAAATCAAAACAACCATCAACCAGCAGAAAGACAGGATCAACAGAATCTAAAGCAGATTTAAAGAAAAAGCTTCTTCAAGCTTTGAACAGGTTAGATGAAGCAGATCCTCTGGAAATCCAGGAATTATTGGATACCGCCTCATAATCAACAAGTGACAACGGAGATATATTGGACCCACAAGGAACAACCCAAGCATATCTTGACTATGATTTAAGATAAAATTGCCTCTTCAGAAAAGCAGAAGGTAAGAGTCAAAAAGAAGAAAGGTGGCCGACAAGCTTTACGAAAGCAGCCGTCCAACTTTTCAAAAAAGAGATTTACCCCTTCAGGTAAAAGACAGGTGGCCGACAACTTTACAAAAAGTAGCCGTCCAACTTTTAGAAAAGCAAATGGCATCTTTAAAGATGACCGTCCACATGTAAACATCTTAAGATGTAAATCATTCATCAGAGGCCTATATAAGGTTCTCAAGTTGTATCAGCTAAGGCATTCGAAATCCTCCCCACTTCGAAATAGCCTTCCCTTCCCTCTCTGTAATATTTCCCATGTACTTTTTAATGTTTGAATAAAAGATTTTCAAGTTCTTGTAAGTACTTTCTTTAAATTCTGCAATTATTTTCCTTATTATTTTAGCCGATCAAAGATCCTTACTGCGTGAATTTGTCAATCGGTTCTAAAGGGAACGAATAGAGCTCCCCTTGGTTCCAGAGGAATGGGCTGCACAAGCTTTCACAAAGGGGCTCAATGTTCGGAGCTCGACGACTTCGTTCAAATTAAAGGAAAGCTTCCTGGAATACGAGGCAGTCACATGTGCAGATGTCCATAACCGATATGAGTCGAAGATTCGGGTGGAGGATGACCAACTCGAGCTTCCCCCAGGGCCAGTAAATATGAACAAAAGTTTTGAGAGACCAAGGAAAAATTACGAACCGGAGGCGAGGTCATCGAGGGAAAGGTATCGGGCATATTCCCATTCGGAGAAACCAAGCTTTAGGTCGGAGAAATCCAGGGTTGGCCCGAGCCATTTCTCCGGTCGGGGTGATAAACGGGTCGAGCGCCCGCCGAACAGTCGAGGTCTCTCATTCAGGAGTGATGCCGGAAGCTCTGCCGGCAACAAAGATTCGCCGAGGATATCGGAGTACAACTTCAATGTCAGCACCTCGGACCTCGTATCGGCCATTGGTCGTATTCCGGATGTAAGATGGCCGAGACCTCTAAGGTCGGATCAGGGCCAGCGGGACCCGAACATGATGTGTGAATATCATGGAACCCATAGACACAGAACTGAGGATAATCGCCAGTTAAGAGAGGAGGTAGCCCGGCTACTGAAGAATGGCCATCTCCGAGAATTGCTGAGTGAAAGAGCCAAAGGTCACTACAAGGAAAGGGAGACCCATAAAAGGGCTGAGCCAGTAGAACCCCAACATATAATCAACATGATAATTGGGGGCACCGATACCCCATGAGGGCCGGTGATGAAACGAACCAAGGTTTCTGCTGTGCGTGAAAAGCGCGGCCAGGATTACATGACCGAGGGTTCCATCTCTTTCAGCAACGAGGACGCCGAAGGCATCATTCAACCATACAATGATGCATTGGTAATCTCTATTCTTATCTTTAAAACTCAAATTAAACGTATTTTGATTGACCCAGGTAGCTCGGCCAACATCATCCGGTGGAGAGTGGTCGAACAGCTAAGGCTACTCGATCAGATTGTACCGGTAGCCCGGGTACTCAGCGGGTTCAACATGGCAAGCGAAACCACAAAGGGGGAGATCTCATTGCCGGTAAAAAATGATGGCACTATACAGCAAACGGTGTTCTATGTAATCGAAGGAGATATGAAGTATAATGCATTACTGGGTAGACCCTGGATACATAGCATGAGGGCCATGCCGTCGACATTGCATCAGCTGCTAAAATTCCCGACTCCGGAGGGGATAAAAACCATCTGAGGTGAACAACCCGCTGCAAGGGAGATGTTCGCGGTCGAGGAAGCGACACCTCAGCCCAAAAAATCAGATCAAAAGGAAGAAGATTCAACCGGGGAAAAGGGCACCAAATAGCAATCAAAGCAGTCGGGGTTAGATCCGGGGTATGAAGAGGATGATTTTGGTGTACCCAGATCATTCGTCATGCCAGATGACTTGGATGCAACCAAGTCAACAGTAGAGGAGCTGGAGCAGATCATCTTGTTCGAATATTTACCGGACAGAAAGGTATACCTCGGCACGGGGTAAATCTCGGAGCTCAGGAACAAGTTAATTGAATTTCTTCGAACTAATGCTGATTTCTTTGCATGGTCCCTCATAGATATGACAAGTATACCACCGGAAGTAACAACTCACAAAATCAGTTTGGACGGGAGGTTTCCCCCGGTAAAGCAGAAGAGAATGCCCATGGCAGAAGCAAAACACGCCTTCGTAAAAGACGAGGTAACAAAGCTTTTGAACATAGGCTCTATCTGGGAGGTAAAATACCCGGACTGTCTAGCTAACGTAGTAGTGGTGCCGAAGAAAGGTGATAAATTTCGAATGTGTGTTGATTAAAAGGATCTAAACAAAGCGTTCCCGAAGGATTCATTTCCGTTGCCTCACATCGATAGAATGATCGATGCGACAGCTGGACATGAGATGTTAAGTTTTCTCGATGCCTACTCCGGGTATAACCAAATTCGGATGCACCCGGAGGATCAAGAGAAAACATCCTTTATTACCCGATATGGGACTTATTGCTATAATGTCATGCCTTTTGGACTAAAAAAATACCGGTGCAACTTGCCAACGCCTAGTTAATGGAATGTTCGAAGAACAAATAGGGAAAATAATAGAAGTTTATATTGACGACATGGTGGTAAATTCCTTGGAAACAGAGGACCATTTAAAACATTTGCAGGAAACCTTCGATGTACTCCGCAAGTACAACATGAAGCTCACCCCGGAAAAATGTGCCTTCGGTGTCCGGTCTGGAAAATTTTTGGGTTTCATGGTGTCAAACCAGGGGATTGAAATCAACCCGGACAAGATCAAGGCCATCGAGGACATCGAGGTAGTGAATAACGTCCAGGAGTGCAGAGGCTCACCGGAAGGATAGCGGCGTTGTGTCGCTTCATATCGAGGTTCTCGGATAAGAGTCATCGTTTCTTCACCTTACTGAGGAAGAAGAACGATTTCATTTGGACACCGGAGTGTCAAAGAGCTTTACAAGAATTAAAGCGATACTTGTCCAGCCCACCGTTGTTGCACACACCAAAAACGGACGAGCAACTTTTTGTCTACCTTGCTGTCTCCGAGGTAGCGGTAAGTGGCGTTTTGGTCCGAGAAGAATCAGGTACGCAATTCCCAATTTATTATGTAAGTAGTACTTTGGGAGATGCGGAGACCCGTTACCCCCACTTGGAAAAATTGGCATTGGCATTGGTAAGTGCTTCTAGAAAACTCAAGGCCTACTTTCAATGCCATCCGATATGTGTAGTGACTACTTACCCCCTAAAAAACATCATGCATAAACCAGAATTATAGGGTAGACTAACTAAGTGGGCCGTAGAAATTATCGGATATGATATAGAATACAAACCTCAAACGACCATCAAGTCCCAGATCTTGGCCGATTTTGTGGCGGATTTCACCCCGGCTATGGTCCCCGAGGTTGAGAAAGAACTTCTGCTAACCTCGGGGAAAGCCTCGGGTATTTGGTCGCTACATACGGACGGAGCCTCGAAACTCAAAGGTTCCGGGCTAAGAATCGTCCTTAGAATCTCGGCCGGGGATGCCGTTCGACAATCCATTAGAACTATTAAATTGACTAATAATGAAGTCGAGTATGAGACTACCATTACAGGTTTGGAATTAACCCGGAGTATGGGGGCCAAAATAATTGAGGCAAAGTGCGATTCGCTCTTGGTCGTAAACCAGGTGAACGACGTTTTCGAGGTCAAGGACGAACGGATGCAGAGGTATCTGGAAAAAATCCAAGTGATACTACACCGATTTAAAGAATGGACCATACAGCATGTACCGAGGGAGCAGAACAATGAAGCCAATGCATTGGCCAATTTGGGATCTTCGATCGAAGGGTAAGAAATCAACCCCGGGACTATGGTACACTTGATGAATACGGTGATAGAAAACGGACATGCCAAAATAAACACAATGGGTTTAACTTGGGATTGGCGCAACACGTACATCGATTACTTGCGTGAGGGAAATCTCCCGAACGACCCAAAAGAATCACGGTCATTAAGGATGAAAGCTGCGCGTTTCTGCTTGGTAGACGACCAATTGTATCGACGGTCTTTCTTCGGACCCATGGCCAAGTTTTTGGGTCCCGGAGAAACGGAGTATGTGATGAGAGAGGTGCACGAAGGAACCTGCGGCAACCACTCCGGTGCTGAAGCTCTGGTCCGAAAGATTATCAGGGCCGGTTATTATTGGAACCGGATAGAGGAAGACTCAAAAAATTTTGTCCGGAAATGTGACGGGTGTCAAAGACATGGACCGATGATTCATCAGCCCGGGGAGTTGCTGCATTCAGTGGTGTCACCGTGGCCTTTCATGAAGTGGGGAATGGACATTGTTGGTCAATTGCCATGGGCACCGGATAAAGCCCGATTTATTTTGTTTGTGATTGACTATTTCTCCAAATTGGTTGAAGCACAGGCCTTCGAAAAAATTAGAGAAAAGGAGGTCATTGACTTCATATGGGACCACATCGTCTGTCGTTTCGGCATCCCTGCCGAGATAACTTGTGATAACGGTCCCCAGTTCGTGGGCGGCAAAGTCAATGATTTCCTCGAAGGGTTGAAGATCAAGAAAATTGTATCAACTCCATATCACCCGTGTGCGAACGGACAGGCGGAATCCACGAACAGAACAATAATCAAAAATCTGAGGAAAAGACTCGAAGCATCACTGGAGGGAAATATTACCGGAGGTATTGTGGGCTTACAGAACCACATCAAAATCTAGCAAGGGGGAAACTCCTTTCTCGTTGGTCTACGGGGCCGAAGCCCTTATTCCCGTAGAAGTTGGTGAACCGACTCTCCGGTTCAGCTATACCATCGAGGAGTCAAACGAGGAGGCCATGGCCGTAAAGCTCGACCTCACGGATGAACTCTGCGAAAACGCGTTGGTCCGTATTGCAGCCCAGAAACAGAGAATGGAAGGTACTACAATCGGAGAGACAATTTTCGGCATTTCCAAGTTGGGGACTTGGTGCTTCGGAAAGTTACCTTGAACACTAAGAATCCCAACGAAGGAAAACTGGGTCCGAACTGGGAAGGACCGTACAAGATAACCGAGATAACGGGCAAAGGATCGTACCAGTTAGAATTCATGGACGGGTAACGGTTGCGCAATAACTGGAATGTGGCTCATCTGAAAAGATAGTACTGCTAAGGTATGGACTCCCCATTTTTTTTCTTTTAACCTTTCGCTTTTGCAGGAGGTCAAGTACCGGATAAAGTTAGAATCTAGGTCTGAAAACACGTGTTGCACTCTTTTCCTTAGTACGGTTTTGTCCCAAAATGGGTTTTCCGACAAGTTTTTTAATGAGGCAACAAGTACAACGTGTTAGTCGACGAAGACAAGAAAAAACGCCCGGAAACTCGAGGTCACACCCTACGAATGGGGACTTAATAGCGCTTACCCGATCTTGCAGCTCGGATAAGTGTTAGGGGACTATTACGCCCATATCGACAATGACAACACATCATCTTCTTCCAGTGAAATTAGTAAGATTAAAGGGATCGTAAAATGAAAAAATGAAGTGTGGAAGACGTTATATAGACATGGGGTCGAGGCAGTTACAGTTCCCAGCCAACCGGGGAGTGCCACGTGTCCCATAATTAATGAGGAATGACTTGAAGCGACGTGCGTTACGGCGGTTGTCAGAGTTGACCATCCGGGATGAGAACACGTGGCCGATGATAGAGGGACGTGACACAACTGTTCCAGCCAAAATGAAAAGATAACAACGGATAAATTGAGCCACCGGTTTCTTGATGCATCCACTTCCCGTTACTCCGATAAAACTACGGTCCGGAAAGTGTGGGGACTATCTGTATACGGTAAAAACCGGATATAGGTTAAACCGGTAAGACCAGAGACCGAAGGAAGAGAAGGAAGAACATCATTTGGTCCGGTTTCTCCATAGCCGAGTTGATTGTGGCCGTTAGTCCGTTTGATCGTGGCCGTTGGTCCGGGAGATCCGTTACGCGATTGCCACGCGTCGATACCATTCTGCCATGTTTAACTGCCAATCGTACGGGTGTCAGACCGTACGACCAACTTAGTCCAACCTAATCCATTTCAGAGTTTTTCTTTATTTTTTAGAAACACTTGTTGTATGAAACCCATGGGGCAATACTACAAATAGGGGTCATTGCCCCACTTTTGAGGGGTTGGATTCTCAGATCAAGAACTTTTGTAATAGAAAAATATATAAAATCTCTCTCCCTAACATCTGATTTTGGTCCGGATTATCGTGTTCATCCTTTAGATTTGCTCGATCAAACAATATTCATATATTACTAGATACAAAATCTATAGCAAACCACTGATTATCAGTTGCTTCTTCATATCATATCCATATATATATTTGTCCACCAAATAGATTGAGGGTTAGCCACATATCCTATACCTACTCACAAACTTAATTGATTATCCAAATTTGGGGTAAACACCTTTTACGCACAGATTCTGTGCGTTGAATCCTCTTTCCCCCCGACCCCAACCTTTATTCTTTGGAAATCAAACTCAAAATTAAGCTTTTTTTTTCGTACTTTGATTGAAGATTAGTCATGTTTCAAAACACCGGAATATAAATATTTTATATAGAACTTAATATTTTTTTTAGTGTAAAATAATGTACGCTCATTACATCAAGTATACATATATGTTTGGAATTGTCGTTTTAGGGGTTATAAAGTGTCTCGAAGTAAGTTTGAAAACTTGTTATCTTTAAGTTTTTTTTTTGTACTTTGACCGAAGATTAATCACGTTTCAAAACGTCGGAATATAAATATTTGTTTTAGCGTACAATAATATCGTCTCATTACATCAAGTATACATATACATTTGGATCATCGTTGTAGGGGTTGTAAAGTGCTCTGAAGTAAAAACTTGCTATATTTAGGTGTGATAAAAAAGTTGAAATTGGCATGCATGGCGTCAGTGGCGGATTCAGGATTTTCATTCAGGGTGTTCGAAAAAAAAAAGAAGCTAAATATACACTGTAATTTTTTACTGAGGGTGTTCAAAAGTTAATATATGCACATAAATACAGAAAATTTACCCTATATATACACTGTAATTTTTTGCCGAGGGTGTTCGGGTGAACACCCTCACTTAGACGTAGATCCGCCCCTGATGGCATGTAGTAAAATCAAGCATGGGGTATAAATACACTTGTATTGCGCATTGAAATGTTGCACAATATGAATTAATGTCTAATAAAACAGTCAAATAATGCAGCATTGTATTGTAAAATCGATCCTTTATGTGTCATAAAAAAAACTGAAATTGCCATGCATGATGTATTGTCAAATCAAGCATGAGTGTCATAAAAAAGCTGAAATTGGCAGGCATGATGTGTTATCAAATCGGTCCTTTATGTGTGATAAAAAAGCTAAAATTTTCAACCATGATGTGTTGTCAAATCATATTATATTGTGCATTGAAATGTTGCGCAATATGCATTAAATTCAAATAAAACGGTCAAAAGTACGAAAAAAACTTAAAAATAACAAGTTTCCAAACTTACTTCGAGGTACTTTACAACCCCTAAAACGATGATGCAAACACATATGTATACTTGATGTAATGAGCCGACATTATTTTACGCTAAAAAAAATATTAAGTTCTATATAAAATATTTATATTCCGGTGTTTTGAAACGTGACTAATCTTCGGTCAAAGTACGGAATAAAGCTTAATTTTGAGTTTGATTTCCAAAGAATAAAGGTTGGTGTCGGGGGAAAGAGGATTCTGTGTGTGAAGCCTACTTTGATTTTTTTTTTAAAGGGTTAATTTGGTTCCAAATGTTATTTTTTGGGTTAAAAAATTTCCGGGCTCAACCAAATATAATATCTATGTCAAAGCTTGTCAAGGCATTTATCAAATGAGAAATAAGTTAACTGTTCAAACAAGTGTTATTTCAACATTTTTTTTTTGCACGGATTGCCCTTCATTTGGGGTGGTCTTTAATTTTTGCCCTTCAAATTGGTGGTCTTTAAGTTTTTTCCCTTCGCCTAATACGCCGAGGTTGTGGGTTCAAACCCCAGCTCAATTAAAAAAAATAAAAATTTGCAAGGCAGAATTTGCCTTGCCCATGGATTTAGGCCTTAAGGCAGAATTTGCATGGGCAGAATTCTGCCCATGTGCAAATTCTATAGCGAAATTCTGCCTGAAGGGCAAAAGTTAAAAACCACAAATTTGAGGGGTAAAAATTAAAGATCACCCCAGTGAAGGACAATCCTGCAAATTGCCCTTTCAACATTAAGCTTTCTAAAGTATAAACACATGTCTTGCAAAATATTTAATCAAATTTAACATTTCATATGTAAAAATAATTGTGCAATCCTAACACGCTTTTCTCACATGCTAGTATTCACATTTAGAATAGAGTTTCTAAACTATTTTAATTTTTACGGAATTTTAAGAAAACACTCCAAAAATAAGTAAGACTCAACAAATAAGTCGTTTCGTTTAGTACGAGATCGCTTCACACCTCGCGGTGCTTACACCTCTCACCTATCGAAGTTCTCTTCCCCTGCTTTAAGTTCAGTTCCGATTAGTCGGATCAGATTAGTCGCCAAAAAAAATGAATCTATTTACTTTAATTAATTCGATTCACAAACTAAATCTGAACTTCCCTACATCTCCAACAATTCACAATCTACCCAATTTAATTCCATCCATATCAATTATGGCTAAAACTTTTACGGGAAGAAACGGAAGTTGATTTTACTACTCAAGGTGTTCAACCAACTATAATAATTCCATTCCTGGAATTTATTAATCCATTAAAAGCATTTAATATACTCAATCATGTATGTAATGTAAACTGAACTTAATGCACAACAGTATTTGAACAGAATAATCTTAAAAAGAGACGTTACAGAAAAACATACCTGATTTAAAAGACATTATCGCAAAGAAGAGTGGAAGCATTAGTTGCAAAATTGGTTTCTACGTACCTCCTTGCCCTAGCCTTATGTCACCCCAGTTGTCAGCGATGGAAAAAGTGTAGAGAATGTGTGGTAACCCTAATGGGTGGAGGGAGGACCAATATATAGAAGTTGTGAGTTAATTCGGTATGCCCATCAAATAACTGATCTAACGGACAAAATTTATTTTTCATTAAATATTAGTTATGGCCTTTACATTAGTTGGGCCATATATATTAAAATTAATAAAAGTCTAGCATTCTCTCACTTGGCCCAATAACCGCATAACACTAATATTTAATGACATAAACATTAGTTGCGCATAAAATAAACATCTTCTACAATGTCCATTATACATACCATAATATGACAAACCACTAATGCGAGTTATGGCGGTTATACATAATTTTGTGCTACATACTTCCTTCCATATACTACAATATTAGTAACTTACTGTTTACACCTAATTTTGGCCCTCCAATTATTTTAATTAATTATCTGGAATTCTTGAATCGCAAACGGAGTGAAATATGTAAACAAAATGATTTTTACAAAATTATTTCGAAATAGTTCAAAACAATTATTCAATTAATTGTTTAAATTATTAGATATCAAATTGACAAGTATTTTACTCCATTAATTAAAGAAAATTAGTTAATTAAATAAGATAATCAATTTATGTCTCAACTTTACAATTTGCATGACTATAATTGCATTTATTTTTCAAAATCGACTACAATTAGTTAATTGTGGTTACAATTGAAATAGTCAATTAGTTGCTATGTGTTGATTGTAGCTATATTTGAAATAGCCGATTGCATGATTAAGGGTCAATTAGGGTTATAATTGCAATAATTAGTCTTTTTATGCAAATGACCGTATTTTAAAGAAAATTAATTGGTTAATTAGTTTTAATTCGGTTATAATTGAAATGTTTATTTAATTATCACATTTTTTTTTATTTTGACCATTTATTAAATTGCATGCTTTGCCCTTTCGCATACACGTATATACACGAATATACATGTATATGTGCATATATACATGTATACCGTGAGTATATATGTATACAAATGGGCCACTTCCTTTTCCCCTTTAAAAAAATGGCCATGCCCAGTCCATACCGGCCCGACCCAGCCCAAATCCCTATTTTCTACAAACATATACGTATAACCAAACGGCCCCATCTTCATTTTTGCCGTTTAGGGCGAAGGGTTTGTAAACCCTAGCTGCGCCGCCTGCATTTTCCATTTCTCTCATTTTCACCCTCACCATTTTTGGCAGGGTCAAGGCTGTACAATGCTTGTAACAGTCTATGCGTGGCCATTTGTGGCAAAACATTAATTTCATCTTCTCTCTCCGTCGTTATACAACCGCGAAGAGGTAAGAAAAACCCCTTTTCTCTCTATTTGTTGCTTTCTGTGCTCAAGTATAGAGATTTTAATGGGTTTTGTCTTATTAAAATTCAAACGAAGCATTTCGATTGGTTATCGGTCTAAAGTCCTTCAAAAAAAAAAGGATAAATCTACAAATTGGTAGAAAACCCAAAGTCCCACATCGATTTCAAGAGAAATCTAAGGGCCTTGGGGTTTCTATATAAAGAACCCCTTTGTTTCAACACAACACATAGAGAAAATCATATTTTCACAAGAAAAAAATTCGAAACTAGGGTTTTGACCGGTGAACGACTAGAACTAGAATTGGACACTTAGTTGAAATTTTAATTTTTGAGCTTAAGTTTAGCATTTTTTTCTTTTCTTTGTGGCTGAGATTCAGGGTTGAGGAGAAAGGATTTTCAAATTTCAATCTCGACACTAGGCTGCACGAAAAAAAGGTAAAAACTCCTCCTTTTGGTGTAATTTTTTTTTAAGTGTTTAAAGTTTATATATGTTTAGGTGTGATTATGTTGATTAATGATGTTTAGCTTAGTCGGTTTACTGTTAGGGGTCTGCTCTATTTAGTTGCATATGATATTATTAGGTGTTTATATGTGAAGTTAGTAGCCTGTTGTATATGTGTGATTTGATTTAGTTTAGTGTTAATTAGTGCTATTATGGTGGGTCAGTCTTTAAGCATGATTAGTTAACAAGTTCATGTATTAGCTTAAGTTATTTTTTATTTAGTTCATTTATTGTGTAAAATGCCATCCTTTTACTGTCAAAATAGTATCAATCACTTGTTTAGATTAACTTAATCACTTATTAGTTAGTTATATGCTTATCTTACCCCCCTCCCTGATGTTCATTAGCAGTTCGTGTGGTTACATAGCTATATCCAAGTGGGTTTTAATTAAAGCATATAGGGATATGATCTTTAAAGTTTCAAATTCTGAGTATCTGATGGTACTGCTAGCTTATACTTTGCCTTCAGCATGTTTGAGGATCTATTTAATAGTTGATTTGCTAAAAATGCTCGAATGGTTTATCGTTAATTGACTCATTAGCAATCCTAGCCTAATCATTGACTAAGTATGATTGTACTCAGTCATTTGTGGGGCCGGGGGGGGGGGGGGGGGTTATATGCTAAAGGCAGACTTGAAGTAGCAGAAAATTGTCTCATATGATTATTTGGGCATGACTTACTTAGCCTAACAAAGAACTGCTTAAAATAGCTTTGTATTGAATCAACATGCCTCTGTTGTGGCCCTTTAATGAATATTCTCTCTTTTGCCTTCAACCATTCTTGAGTTTAGTATAGTGTAAATGTCTGTTTAAACCCCGCAAATGGGTTTTAATTTGTTTGTATGCCTATCTAATATCTAGATGTGACTCATGAATACACCAATGCTGATTTAGGTTACTTAGATTGGTTTTGCATGCTTTGTTGAACTACTTTTACATGTTTAAGACCTCACAGTAATCATTTAAGTCAAAGATCAGGTCTTGTATGCCAGTGTGACCAGTTATGCCATTATGCCTATGTTTCCCCCTAATGTTTAGTCTATGAATGTTGTTCTAAGGTTCCTATATGATCATGTTGCCTCATTTATGTAAAGACTAATCCTGTTGCTGGCATACTTGTATTAAAACATCTAAAAGAATGATACAGAGTTTTCTGAGAACTGGAACAACATTGATTCCTTACTAATATGCCATGTTTGAATCTTGTCTGCCTATATTCCCCCTTTATAAGACTTGGTGTGCATAGCTTAAGCCTAGATTGATCTGTTACCACTTTGTCACACCCTAGTCGTACCGGGGTGTGATGGGCACCTGACCCCATATTCGGAGCCGAGCGAACCCTCTGACTCTTATTACATACATACTCTTTTCGGACTTTCAAATCAGATAAGCATAAAACACAAAGTAAGGTTTTCAGAAACTTTCTTTCTATCGTTCTCAAATCAAACCAAAATCTGTAATCATATAAAATCTGTAACATATCACAAAGTGTCACATCGACTGATGGAGCCGCTTACAAACTGATGTTCTGTACCCACAACCCTGTCTGCAAAGTCTCTAACACAAATCAGAAATCACAGCTTATATACGCTCTGACTCGGCAACACTCCGGAAGGAAGTGGAGTTCGCCAATCTCGCTGAAACACCTCCTAGCAAAGTCTTCTATTCATCTGGGTGTACCTGCGTGGCATGAAACGCAGCCCCCGAGGAAAGGGGGTCAGTACGGAATATGTACTGAGCATGTAAAGCATAGAGTAATATGAACAGAATCACAAGCAGATAAATAGTACAGAAGATTAGAACAGAAAGTAAGCACGATATGCAAAGTGATAAAAAAAACCACTTACTGGAAACACAAACCATGCATGCCAAGAACGGTATCCGGTCCCTTGCGGAACCCGGGGAACGTGGCGCCACCCTGCCTTTGGCGCCACACACATCATACTCCAGAAGATTTGCTCCGTAATCTCTGTCACACATCATAATATCACATCATATATGGTTCGGCGAACCATAAACACATCATAACACCGTAACACATCTAACTCCGGAATACATATATGGCACCCGACGAACCATACGCACGATACATACCAGCCCGGGACTCGGCGAAGGAGATCATGAAGTATGCACGAGCAGAGTAGTGAGAAACTAAATGCACATAAATCAAGACTCGATCGATAAGTATTTTTACCGACATCTAGAGGCTCAAAAACAAGTTTCGGGTCAATCCGACTTAGTATAAGAAAGTTATGAGTGTTTGAAGTACATAACGTTCTTCAAGCGTTTTAGGAACCATTTTTGGAAAATCAAAGCCATAATCATGTCAAGTGCCTCTCGGATATCATTATGGATCAAATCGGATAGAGCTTTTGGAAGCATATGTACGTATCAAAATAGATTACAGACTCAATGGAATACTCCAACGTGTTATCATTTGACAATCAAGACATTAGCCATATCACTTATCTCTCGAATGTCAATTCGGAAACATATCAAATAGAACTTCAGACCATCATGGATACGTATCAAAGTCATATGAAACAGCTTATGGAAATCAAGAACGTTAGCCATCCTAGTGGCTCTAAGAATGGGAGTTTCTTTGAAGTCATACACATACTTTGTCATATTGGTTTCACAAAGATCATGCCAAAAGAAAGAAAGGATGAGCCTTACAAACCTGCTCCACGTCCTATTAGCTACACTTGTTTATCCAAGCTTGCTAGTCTACATTCAAAAGAATTCACACAATCATTAGATTCGTCATCATATACTTGCCTTAGTTTCTTACATAAATTTACTTATATTCTACCGAAATTTCGACAGCCTCTCCCCTGTAAACACACCACCCCCGAGAATCTAACTCGGTCAAATCAACAATCAACAATCCAAGAATTCAACTCGGCCAAATTATCAACAATATTACCAACAATCATACTAACAACTTCAACAATTAATCCAAATACATTCTAACATTAACAACCTCTGTCATACGATTCAACGACATTCCATTTATATTCAATTCAATTCTCATAATATGCAAGACAACCCAATTAACATTCTACTTCACCCAAAGCCTTCCAAATTCAATAAGGACAATAACAACACATTTCCTTCTTTCAAATTCATACACAATAACCCAACTTACAATCTTCCAACCACATATCTCACCTTCCAAATTCATGAATTATATTTACAACTTACACATTAGCAACTCTATTCTTATAATTATAAGGAACCATACTAATATCACTTTAGCTTCTTCCACAATCCACAAATGATTACAACTTCATTTCCAATCATTAAATCTTCATTTAACTTCATAAAATCCACAACACAACAACAATCAAAATGCTAAATAAAATCATTTCATCTATTCTACATGACACAACTATATTCGGCCACCACCAACATACCCATATTTCATGAATTTCATCCTTTTCTACATACTACAATACTCACAATCATCCATAACACATGAAAGAAGATTGAATACATACCTTTTTCACTTAGCTCTTCTTGGTCGACTAGGTTCCCAACTTGCACAACAAGTGCTCTACTTTCTCCAACAATCACTCCATCTTAAAGAGGACGTTTCGATTAGTTAGATTGCTAGAAGAAATAATTTATTTTGATCATCTTCCATGGCTTCCATTTTTGGAGCCATGGCCGAATGCCTTTAGCTCCCTCTTTTTTTTTTGTTTCTTCTCCAAGCTTCTTCATCTTTCTAAAAGATGAAGATCAATGTGTCTTATTTATCCTTTTTTTCCCCACCATTTATCCATATTTATACTTTAGTCCCTCAAGTAAGAATATGGACACATGGCCCTATTCTTTCTCTCCAAGGTTCTAGAATTTTTTGTGGAGAAATATGACTAATATATCTTATATATATACACATAATTCATCTAGGTGGGCCAAGGCCCACCTTAAGTTGGACGGCCACCATGGTTCATTTAAGAAATTTCTTGAATACTTTGTGAAATTCCCATTTTGCCCTTAGCCTTCCACAATATTTCCATACTACTAATGTTCATAAATAAGATTCATAAACAACTTGTACATTAAAATAATTTTGGAAAATGGTCTTGCCCTTAACTTACCACGACTCCCTCGAAATACCCGAACGTACAAAGCACGGGCTATAACAGTTACATCTGAAAATGCTTCTCTTTAAATGGTTATTAGTCCTTCTTTATGTCTCATTTGCCTACAGAACTGGTCATACTTGCCCTGTCTGCATAAATATTGAAACATATCCGCATCAGTATGTCACACCTTTCAAGTTCTTTTGTACCATGTCCTACCTGATGAATTATCTAAATAATATCCGCATCAGTATTTTGCACCCCTAAAACAACCTGTTCCATGTTGAAGTATAGCTTTCTGCTTCGCATCTTGCATCTAATCGATAATCTTGTTTCATGTAGTAGAGATATAGGATGTGGTTGGTGTTTGGAACTGTTTAAGTATGAATCAAAGGTTTAGTACATGGTTTAAATGAGTCCTACTTGAATAAGATTGACCTCAACATCATGAAGTATGCCACCCTTGTGTTTTATTGCTGTCTATACTTGGCGCTGTGTATTTTACCTTGCCTCTTTGATAGCATAAATGGAGAACATATCTACTAACTAGTCATAAGCATGTGTAGTCTAAATGATGATTCAGAAAGGATGTTTAACATGTTTTCCATATTTACTTGACTTGAAAGATGACAAATTTTATTTGATCTCAACTTGAACTCTGCATACGGTCATGTGTAACTCACCAATTCAACTGCTATAACACTTGCCTTCCTCATACTTGTCTACTCAATTGAATTGAAACTGTCTTTGAGTAAAGCATGTAGATTACTGAGTTCTCTTGAAATAATGGTCGTTTTCGAAGCAATTTATTGAGAATGTTTTATCAGTCATGCTGCCTTTGGATCTTGGATAGCACTGTTTTCTTGACTATTGCATAATATTTCCTTTTTACTCTTGATAAAATGGGTAAACTGTATCTAAAGAGTGAGTTGAAGTTTATGGACTAGTTTATTGCTTATTTCTCCTTGTTCTTTCCTGTCAATACTGAAAGAAAATCCAAGCTTGGAATATTAGTGTGTCTAAAGGGCAAACTGAGCATAAGACCTTTGAATATGAAATGGTATATTACATTTTAGAATTAAATGTAAATGATGCCTTTTCCTCTTTCTGTTTTAGCTTTCAAATTCATGCTTTATATTTGTTCCTAAACCCTTTGAAATTGCAACAAAATGAGGTATATACACAGGGATACTGGATCTATACAGTCTTTATATGGCTTGTATATCAGGTATACTCTAGGTATTCTTCACTAGCCTCTGTTGGGCTAGAGGCCCAACACTCTTCTTTTATCCAGTCCAACACTTAGAAGGCCCAACCATGGGTAAAAATAGCAACTAGTGGGCTTTGGTAGGCCCACTAGCCTAACTCCCTCATTTCATCATATATGTATATGTAATTGTATATATATGTAAAAGAATGTTTGTATAAATACTGGAACCCAATGGTTAGGACGAATTAAATCACGTAGAAGTTAGGAAAACTTTCAAAAACAATTCTCAAGGTCTCAAACACGGCTAAATTAGAATAAATTCATGAAATTGGAAACTGATTTTTGGTACACTTGGGAAAAAACAGAAACTAGTTTCAAAGAAAACAAGTGAGTTGTTTTCAAAACCCAACTTCAAAACTTAAGGTTAGTTTAAATCGTTTGGGGCCAAGCCCAAACCTTAAGTCAATAAGCAAGAGGAAATACACTTAAACCTTATTTTTGGGGGTAAAGGTTTAAAAGTAGAATATGGTTGACTTAAAAGTGGATAAAAGATAAGTAAAAAAAAAAAAAGCAAAAACTTCTCTATGTACTTGTATACCCATGTCATATTTACGAAAGAAGTACATTCAACTTTTCAAATAAATTGTAAGGATTATGTTGGACATAAACACTTGGGAATAAATTAAGTCGAACTCTACCCAAGGGAAACCTTGAGTGTGTTTTTGGTCCGAAAAGTAACATGACCACTAAAACCTTATATGCATTTTCCAAAAAAGGTATATGTAAAGACCCGTTTGGTCGTTATAGCATTTTTGACCCTTTTACCCCCGATGACCCTTCCTCGAGCCCTATGAGTACGATTTGGACCTGTGGGGATGGGTGGTATAGTTCCCGAGATGATCGCGAGGTTTATGATGACTGTACGAATTAGAGCTTTAAAATGAAAAATGTTTGACCAATAGTTGACTTTTGGGTAAACAGACCTTTTTTGGGAATTCGTCGATTCCGAGAGGTCTGGATGGTTGATTGTGACTTGGTAGGATGTTTGGTTTGGTTCCCAAGGCACTTGGGAGTGTTTTGGTTTATTGGTTGGAAAGGTAGGGTTTGGCTATTGGGTGTCGACCCCGTCAAATAGACCTCCGTTGGGAATTCCGAGACAACGAGTGAGTCCGTAGCATATTTTTATGTGTGAATACCTGTTTAGTTTGTGTCTGTGAGGTCTCGGTTGATTGTCGGATTTCGGGAGTTTGTTGGTGAAAAACCAGAAATTATGGTGTGTGGTGTTCGCTGTAGGGGCACCAGATCCGCTATAGCGGGGTCTTGGTCCACTGTAGCGGGAGGTTGATATTCGATTGGGCCACCATAGCAGACAGGAATCCACTATGGCAGATGCGCAGTAGCGAGCCGTGTATCGCTAGCGCGAGCCCGCTGTAGCAGACTTGTGACTGTTGCGACTAGGTAGCGTGTTTCCAAATTCATTAAATGCTAGGATAAAACCCTTAACTCTCTATAACTTCATACATTATTTCCTAAGCATTCTTGAGGCAAATTAAAGAGTGCTTGGCTGGTTCTTCCTGGTGGTAAGTCTCCTAACCTAGCATTCATTATTTTAACCTTCCTATGCTTGAATCTATGCTAGAAATCCATTAGAATCTATGGGGAAAACTGGGTTTTGATGATAACTCCTTAAATGAGTTCTAATCTTTCTAAATGGAAATCGGTTGTGGGTTTGACTAATCTAATCACAGAATCCGATGATTTCACAGCTAATAGGCTTGAATCTTCCATTTGTGTTGATTAATTTGAAAGTTGAAAAATTAGGGTTCATACCCAAATTGGAGGTTTTCACTTGAATCTATAAATTGACCCATTCTTGAGTTATTTTAGCAATTGATTAGTAGGATTGAACTCCTAGAACGTCGAATTACATATTCCACTTTTGAAATGACCATTTTACCCTTGTGGGCCCTTTTTCCCCTTTCTCCATAGTTGATTTTGATTCGAAAGATAAGTATAGCAATATGTGTGTTGTTATTCATTATTTCTAATATATAATTCAATTATGATTAGACTTTGAGTATTTGGAGGCGCTACGAAAGGGCATAGTGAAGGTGTGATTGTTCGTGGATCCTACTCGGCTACCATGTAAGTTAAGGTTTACCTTATGGTTAGACTTCGGTTAGCGAAGCATATGTAGAGTTAGGGATTGTTGGAGAAAGCATGTTATGCCTTCGGGGTATGAAGTTGGGATGGATTACTTGGGTTGGTACTGTTTGATTTTGGCTTGTTGCCTTGTTGTGATCTATTGGCTTGTTGCCACGTATGTGATACCAGATTTGATGATTAGTCATTTTATCATGATTGTTATATTGCTATCCCTTACTTATTCGGTTTTATTCTTGGATAGAGGAAAGAACTTGACTTATTACTGATATCGAGAGATGTGTCCATGTATGGCACGATTTGGCATTGATATACTCTTGTTGACATTGGTATCATGCATGCATTCCTACTCATATATTGGTATCGGGTTGCGCACCGCAACACATATATTAGACCGGGTTGCACATTCCGCAACACCTATTGGATTGGGTTGCACGTTCCGTAACAGATATTGGATCGAGCTATACGCCACAACAGGTACATGGGTTTCGCGAGTCCCCCTATGGGTCATAACTATTGCGGCATGGAGTTATGCCGCCCAGAGCGTGTGTGTATCATTGCATTGCATTGCATTCATATTTACATATTTGTACTATTGGATTTGGACTTGGTACTCGTACTTGTGGTGATATTCGGACTTGGTGATCTGTACTTGTAGAGGTATTTGGACTTGGTATTCTGTACTTGTGGTGAAATTCAGACTTGGTATTTTGTGATTGTGATTCCATCCTTGGACAGTGTTGGTTGTACTTGTTTGTGAGCATGTCTATCTTTCAGTCTCTTACTTATATATATGTTAGCAAATTATTGTCGGCCTATGATGCCTACTTAATACGTATTGTTGTACTGATTCTACCTCACTGCATTCTTTTATGAGTGCAGAGTACGTGGCTAGATTGGCTTCTTCTCCTCGAGACTGACTCCCGAGGAATCGCTGTCGAGCATCTCGGGTGAGCACATGGCCATATCCGCAGCCCGGATGACTCCTCTCAGTTTACTCGTCTTATTCGCTACTTCAGAGACAATATTTCATTTTGATACTATGTATTCAGACTTTCAGTTGTGTAGTGGCTCTTGTTCGGCCTAGACCAGATTTTGGGATTGATGTAATATTTCCACACTTATTTACTTATCTATTTCAGACTTGTTAGATATTTATGTTGGTTGGGATATTTATTGTTGTTTGAATGATGATTAAGGGACTGGTTGGCCTACCAAGTGGGAAAAGGGTAGGTGCCAGCACGTTTCCCCGATTTGGGACGTGACAGTATAAACTTCTTCAAATAAAATAAACTTTTGCCAAAATGAGTTGTGATCTGCCATGAAAAGTTTATACAAGAAAGTAAACTCTTTTAAGCAAATAATTACATTAATTACACATTGAAGCTCGTAGGTCAACCGTATTCTACGGACCCTTAATACTAGGGTGCTTAAAACCTTCCCTAGGGGATCACCAGAACCCTTACCTCAAACTCTGATTTAAAAATGATTTTTTTCTTGTTTGATAAACCCTTTTTTACTTGGTTTTCCTAATTTCCCTTATAAATTAGGTGGCGACTCTATAAACACAAAAATCCGAATAGAGTCCATAACCTCGAAGTAGCTTTTATGCACCCACGTAAAAGTGAAACAGTAACAGATGGGGACTTTGCTGGGGATATTTAATAGGTTCTAACCATAAGGGTTTCAATATAATGTAATTAATTGTGATTACTTGCTTATTTGTTTACTTTCTTGTATATATAATTGTCATGGCATGCATATCATAAACTCCACCACCACTGGCAAACAGTTGTATGGTTTCAAAAGGGACACGCATTCTCGCAGTCTAGCCTTCACTAAAAAATCAAAAATATTTCTTTGGAACACATTGAATGCGGAGTTGGTACGCGGTCGTCCAACAACCGACAGTGGTTCACCTAGACTAGTCCGCTCGAGTCCCAGTTATTTGAAAAGCCCACTCTAGAATTGCCTAGGATAGAGCGAACGTAAATCCCAATGGACTAGCGCATGCTTACCTAGACGGGTTTTGGATATTGGAGACGTATCTAAAGCCCATTAAGAAGACTACCTTGTGCTGAGACGGTTTATGACCTGAAAGACACCGCATCCCACTATGTGCTAATGGGAAACATTTGCCCATATGCTAAACCATTGTCATTTGGGGGGGGGGGGGGGGGAATTAGGGGTAATTAATCGTATTTTATTTCGTATATGCATACCGAATTGAAATTAGACATGGTTCTCGAGGCACCCGACATGCTAAAAACTTAGTGGGGTTGGATAATCGGGGATGAACAAAATAAAGTCATGAATTTCTTAGGAAATTTACCCTCATTGTTGACTATAAAGGGTTGTAGGGAGTTAATCGAGGTGATTGCTGGATACTGGGACCGAGATAGAATGATGTTTAGGTTTGGAGATGACATAGAGATGGCCTCGACTTTGGAGGAACATCGTGATGTCATAGATAATATTGGGACCTGCCTAAGAAAGAGGAAGAAACCCGACCAAAACCTTATAATCCCACATAAGTCTACCCCCGACCAAATTCTAAAAATGCTATCCCTATCCTATGCCAATTGGATATTCGGTCCAATCGTAGCCTTTAGGGATGTGTACAATAGATTTGGGACCCAAAGAGGATGTTTGGACCACCCTACAGAATTCAAAACCTTTGCTGAGTGGGAAGCTACTCGACCTTTAGCATTTTCCATTTTCTTACTGGGACTCATGGTGTTCCCAAAAGATAGGTACCAAGCCATAGACACCCGAGTCATTTCGGTCATCCATGCTATCTTTCATGGCATAACCACAAGTGGAGAAACCAAATACTTTGACCTAATCCCTATCATCCTTGCTGATATGTACCAAGCCTTAAGATTGTGCCGAAACCACTATAGGTATTTCCAAGGATGCAACCTACTCCTATAATGGTGGATTATTAAGCAAGGGTACCTAATACTTAAGCAAGCAAGCTGGAAAAGACGACCTGTACGCTCATTGCTCGGACTTCGGATGACAAACCAAAAAGGGTTGGGACTTCATCTTTTCTAAGCTTAGGGAAGATAGCATACAATGAATGTTTGTTGATTTCATATCCGACTCAGTTGTAGTCAAGGGGAGAAAATGTCCATTCTTGCCACTTATGGGAATTTGAGGGATTCACCTTATGTTCCTGCTAGAGTTTTGAGACAATTTGGTAGGACCCAAATCATACCCCAAGTGGGGAACATGGGAGAGTTCATAATTGAGTATGAGGAAGATAAGATCCAAAAGGTTAGAGATATGGTCCAAGAATGGAATGGTCGCATCAGTTAGGGGCATAACACTTTAGCTCATGATAGGTTCCATCCCGGATGTGATGAAGATTATGGAGATTGGTTGAGGGCCCACTTGCAAGGCACCCTCACCTTTGGTCCTATCCTTTATCACTATATCCAAGATAAGTCTTCAAAGGCCGAGATCAAGGCCCGCTTGACCCAAAGGCGATCCGATGATAGGGAAACCAAGTATTTGGAGGAGGTTGAGTGTGATCAAGCCATCCTAGCTAGCTTAACCTATGAGTTGGAGTTCACACATGACTGCCTTTTGGAGATTGATGATTGAATGAAAAATAAAATGGATGACACCACACCGATGCCTTTTTACCGGGAAACGGTTTTTAATGGATGCTGTGTTGACATCGACTCATCTCCAAATCCAGACTGCCTATCGAAGGGCCAAGAAGGCGAGGACCGAGAGAGCTTCATCATCGTCCACTGGAGGATGCTTCTGTTGATTTTTTCTTTATGAAAACTATGATTATAGGGCAATGGTTTAATGCAAATGGCACATTCATGTTTCAAATCGATTAGGATGACTTTTCTTTAGAAACGCAAGTAGCATAAAGTTTTACATGATTATGTGATTAGATGCTTATATGCTTCACATATTTCATTTAAATGGTTAATTGATTCTATGTTCCGATCACTATCCCAGAGAAAGACACAAAGAAACACAAAATAGCTAAAAAGGCCCGAATGCCAAAAACTAACCTTTGCACCTCCTTAAAGGTTGATTCGCTATCATAGACCTGTAAAAGTACCAAAGTAACACTACCCCCATGGTCAATACTACTAGCAAAGACGAGGGATCACTTTGTAGGAAGATTCGTAATCTAGAGGGAAAGATCAAGTTGGTCCCGAGCCAAGATCAAAGAGGCTGACCGAATTTTGGACTTAGCTAGGAGCCCACCCAAAGAGACTACTGAATTGGAGAATTACCGAGAGAACCTTTCAAACAAGGTCAAGGAAATGGCACGGAGCTGTATGTCTCTGATAGTCAAATCTGAGACTCCTAGGGAAGAGACTGTGGATCCTGAGGAGGAATATGAGCCATAGGAATAAACCTGGCCATTTAAAGAGGCCACCACCGCCGCCTCTGCGGCCTAAGCTGACAACTACGAGATACCACAAGGAATCGCTCGTCCACCATCACCAACTTGGTGGGTAATAACCCTTAAAGCTCTTGCTTGCCCTTACCGTGTCACTCTAAAACGTTTGTGATGCGAGGAGGGCTTCGAGAAGATGAAGAGTGTAGGGGCCACATATGCTAGCTATGAAAAGTTATTGCCTTGCGCTCTGATTTAGGTGCACAAGAGGTGCCCTTTCCACAAAAACCAACCCGACCACACTTCTTACCAATGCGTCGCCCTAAGAAGAAGGATCATAAGGATGATTGACAACAAGACGATCCATAAGTTATAGGGACCCCAATCTTTGTTGGTCTATGACACAGTCACTCGAAGTCAAGGGATCACTTTGGACACCCATATTTGGCGTTACGACTTTACTATCTTGAAGGACTAGTATGCCAGTATTTTTCAGAAGTTATCAAGTACTGGGAAGATCCGTCTAGTCGAGACTGCTTGGAAATCCTGGTTTGGCGGGCCAAGTCAAAGGAGGGTCTTCTTGTTTCATTCAGGAGTGCCTGGGCACGATATCAAAGAATGCGAAGCTTTCAAGTTTGAGTTGGAACATTTGGTCCACACCGGGGAGATTTGGGTAGTGCTCCCACCCTATTACTAGGAAGTAGGGCCTTTTTCCAAGCGCGTGGTTGTAAGGACTACAACCCGCTCCGATCTTAAAGAGAGGTCATCTTTTGGGTAGATTTAGGGGATCCCTTTTGTGATTCTAAAGTTTGTCCCTTCCCCCCTATTTATATGTAAAAGGAACTACGTCTGACCTGATATCCCGAGGAGGGATACGTAGGATGCCCTTATCGGGCCTGGCCGGGGAAGCTTTTGGGTAGATTTAGAAAAAAAAATATTTTTTATATAAACCGAACTACGGAAGGGCCTGATTTCCCGTGGAGGGATACGTAGGAAGTCTACGTAAGACTCGGTCCCTATATTATATAAAATATATATTTTCCCATAGTTATTTTTAGCACCAGCAACCGTTAAGAAGATTGCTTAAAGCAAGTCAACCATAGACTTCCAAACCAAAATCCACAAATGACTCAAGAGAGCGAAAATACCCAAAGCGTCGGAATAGAGGATCAATCAAACGTTTGAATCAAATACATGAATTTTATGTGTTTTTGTGTGCTTATGTGCCAATTACGTGCGATATCTTGCATTATATGTTATTATCTAACGTACTAATGTCATTTGCCTTTGAGTTGTTTTTGTCTTATAGAAAAGGTTGATCCGTGTTGTTACACGCTGACATACTTCACTAGATAGAAAGCCGCAATAGCATCCCTTTTCGAGTAAGACAAAGGCAAAGAAAAAATGACTGGTACTTCGGAAGATGAGCACAGTAGGAATGAACTTGTCATCAAGATTCAACATCCCCAAACCCGAAAGAACCCTCGCACTCCGAGAATGTGATCAACATGCTGCTTGCGAAAGTTGCCGACCTTCAAGAGAAGGTCGCTAGAGCTGAAATGGCTAGTGCTACCAAAGAAGCACTTGCTGAGGCAAGAATGCCTCCTCCGCTTTTTCCATCTTTAAGGTCACCATTGCTTGACCATTTTCTCGCTTACCCTACCGGAACAATGCCATCCTCAAAACCCACTCCCTGCTGAACCAACCATATCCTACCGCACCTCACCACCACTCAACACTGTCCAAATTCTTAGAACCACTCACTCAGTGCCATCATATCAAGCACCTCAACCCACTCACACCAACACCACTATACTCCCAAGCACCATTTCGCTACCGACCTAAAAAACTACTCATATATCCAAAAGCCAATCCGCACACCCAACTGTCTCTTTCCACACCCCTGTCACACCAAGCACCTTTTCCCAAAACACTATGAGATTGATCATTACGAG
Source organism: Lycium barbarum (assembly GCF_019175385.1). NCBI lineage: Eukaryota > Viridiplantae > Streptophyta > Magnoliopsida > Solanales > Solanaceae > Lycium > Lycium barbarum. The sequence goes on from NC_083345.1 coordinate 39,903,119, forward strand.
GGGATGGAAAAGGCTTGGAGAGACAAACATGACAGGCTCGACAAAGAAATAGAGCGCAAAATGGCAGAAATGTTGGAACAATCTACGAGAGCTACTCGTAAGGCGGCTATCCTAAGTTACGATGATCTCTGTATACATCCAAACTTGGATTTTCCTGAGGGCTTCAAAGTGCCCAAATTTGAGATGTTCAATGGAACGAGCAATCCCAAGGCCCACTTGCAATCCTATTGCGACCAACTGGTCAGTGTAAGGAACAATTCGGCACTCATCATGAGGCTGTTCAGTCGAAGATTAACTAGAGAAGCCCCCGAGTGGTTCACCACATAAGCCATGCGTCGATGGACCACATGGGAAGATATGGTAGAATCCTTTGTGGAGGGATTCCGATTTAAAGTTGAAACAGTGCCTGACCGATACTATATGGAAAAGGTTAAAAAAAATCCTATCGAGAACTATTGCGAGTATGCAAGTAGATAGAGGGCCGAAGCTGCACGGTGCAACCACAGATGAGTGAAGAAGAATTGGTCTCCGTTTTCATCCGGTCACTAGAGACAGACTTCTATGACCGAATGTTGTCCATGGCGGGAGACCATTTTCGAAACTAGTAAAAATGGGAGAGGCCATTGAAGATGGTCTCAAATCTAGAAAAATCATAAACGTAGCCAACAAAGCTACCAGTCAAAGCACTAGGAAGAAAAAAAAAGATATGGCAAACGTCTCCCACACACCTAGCACAAAACCCAAAAAGGAGAGGAACTGCAATCTCCCATCGAAGTTTATCAATCACCACCACCAAGTTCTTACTTACCCGCGCCCTACAACCCTATGCATGTCTTTTACGCATAACCTAATTTCCAAACACCACCGCCAAATTACCATGCTCCATAGACAAATTTCAAAATGCCACCATCAAACTACCAAGCTCCCCAAACAAATTGCCTAACACCTACCCTGAATTACCAAGCTCCACAACCAAATTACTAAGCTCCCACACCAGCCTATAGAGCCCCACAAAATAACCCACCAACAAATTACCCAAACCAACTACCCCCAAATACATACAATGCGCCACGACCTAACTTCAAGAAGAAGCCCGCTCGCGTATTCACCCCATTAATGGAGACGCGAACCCATTTGGTTGAAAGGTTAAGTACTGCTGGATTAATCCAAGCGGTCCCACTAAAGGTTGTCAACCCTCGAAACCGATTCTTCCAGCATGAACAAACATATGCTTACCCTTCTAATGGAAACAGACATAGCACTGAAGATTGCATCAACCTGAAGCACAAGATTCAAGATTTGATCGATAAACGAGAGATCACTCTTCAAACTGCTACGCCATACGTAAACACTAACCCTCTACCCAATCATGGTAACAACACTATCCATATGATCGAAAGAGAGGAAAATTGGGTCGTATGCAAGGGCATAATTCGAGACCCAGTCAAAATACTTGAGAAGATAGTGGCTTCACTCATAATCCAAGAGCGCCCACAGTTTAAAGTTTTAATCCCTGCGCCCATCATAGCGCCTGTGTCTCAAGAAGTGGTGATATCACCAAGGAAAGAATTCATTGTCCAAACAGTAGTTGCCTATGGGATGACTCGTCCTGGAAGGCGCTACATTTTTGAAGAATTGTCCCAAGGAGCGCTAAGAAAAGAGGGAAATCAAAGAAGGCCCATTACTGAAGGTGAGGCCGAAGACTCCAATGTGGAGCATCTGAAAAAGACACCAGCCAGATATCTGTACTAGTATTGTTGTTGCGTTCGCCTCAACACCGTCTGGCTTTAATGAAGTACTAGACGAAGCTCATATCCCCGCGAGCACCAGTAGTGAAAACCTTACTGACATGGTTGCACATGTCATAGGCGAACATCAAATCTCCTTCACTATGAAAGAACTGCCCAAGTAAGGCACAACACACAACTAGGAAATGTATGTCACCATTATGTGCCAAGATAAAGTTGTAACCCGAGTATAAATTGATTATGGAGCTGGCCTCAACATTTGCCCCGAATCTACCCTTAGCCAACTGGGCTACGATCTTGGGAATATTCGCCAAAGCCGTACAATTGTAAGGGCATTTGATAGGGCCAAACGTGATCCTATTGGAGAAGTGGACCTCTGTGCCCAAATGGGGCCCGTTAAGTTCACCACTGTGGTCCAAGTCATGGAGATAGCTACTAACTACAACTTATTATTGGTAAAACCATGGATCCACATGGCCGGAATCGTACCGTATTTTCTCCATCAAGCGGTGAAATTCATCTAAGAAGGCCATGAGGTCGTAATCCATGGAGAAGGCAGAATCCACAACAACCCGAACAACTCGGTGTCGGTCATCGAAAAACCCCAAAGGGAGTAGATTTCCACATGGTGGAACTAGTAGGGGCTGGCAACAAAGAAGATTCCACAAAAGTGACCATCTCGTAGTCTACAAAATGATTGCCTCAACCATGCTCCATAACGAGTTTGAACCCCGGCGAGGTCTAGGAAGGGACCTACATGGCATCACAGAGCCAGTCCCTATTCCTCAAGACAATTTTTACTGCGATTTGGGGTATGTTCTCAATGATGACGAAAGAAGAAGAACCTTGCAAAGCTGCGCAAGCCAATCTCGAATCTGTACCAGTCGTTCTCGGTACGAATGTCCATGCCTGATGACGGGATCATAGAAGAAGGGTTAGGGATGCTATTCCAAGAGAAAGACTGCCTGGTGATATTAGAGGAATGCACTGAAGCGCCCACCACCGTGATGCTAATCCGAGCGAGAAACTATCCAATTGGACCTCTACCCCACTTTTGGCTATTCGGTAGAGAAATGATGAATTTATGCTTTAAAATCAGCGAGAATCAGTCGAGGCCCAATTACTCGCCATTTGCACTTTTAAATTACCTCATGATATTTTCAAAAAATGGGAATGACTCGATGTTGATCCGAGTCAGGTCCACAGTCTGTACTTTTTTTGTTGAAATTAGTGAAGGCTCGACTTATGAGAAATATAACTATTTTATTTACTTACGCACATGTTTTATACTAACCCTGCTTTCCCTTGCTTTTTCTGTAATAAAAATGATAAAAAAACCTTAAATGTCATGATATGTCGCGAAACGAGTGAGTCAAGTGACATAGACGAAGAAGAATACAAAGAGTACGATGAGGACACAATGTTCCCTGAGGGTCTCGTGGAAGAGGTAGAGAAGTTCGAGAATGAACAAAAACCTAACCTAGATGAAACAGAAATAATTAATCTAGGAGACGAGGAAACAGTGAAAGAAACTAGGATAAGCGCGCATTTGGAAGCACCTCAAAAGGAAGAGTTAATAAGCATGCTAAGAGAATATGTGGATATTTTCGCATGGTTATACGCTGACATGTTTGGGTTAAGCACCCATATAGCGCCCACACATTACCTATCAATGCGGGCTTTGCCCCGATCAAACCGAAAGCCAGTCAGTTCAAACCCTATCTTAGTATCCGTATCAAGGATGAAGTGGAAAAATAGATTAAGTCTGGAGGAGTCGATGTTGAAACCCAATTTTGTCCCTCCTTGATTTCAATTTATTTATTCGGGCTTCCAATTTTATTGACAAGCTAAACACTTTATTTTCACTATTATTAATTTTCACTATTTTTTACTATCAACATTACTAGCATTACTTTATCACAAATTTTAAATGGTCGTCATCGTTTCATTTTCGGACTCGTTAAATTAAATATTTATTTTTTACGCCAACCACATGATACACATTATACAAGTTATATCACAATATGCCAAACACATGGCCCAAATCCGACCAGCCAATTATTCTACACTACCCACTTAAGAGATCAGCCCTATTTAATTACTCGGTCCAGCCCAACCTAAATTACCCTACCCGGCCCACTCTTTCCTTCTTCTAAAACCTAACCCCTTTCTCCTTTCTCTTCAGCCCTCTCTTTCTCTTCTTCATCTCCTCACCGCCGCCCCCTTCCCTTTCCTCTCTCCTACGCTCTCTCCCACTCACCCCTGTCCCCCACGTTCTCTGCCACTTCCACCACGCCTGTCCCCCGCTCCCGTCTCTCTCATACGCTCCTATCTTTACTTTAATACAAACACCTATAAATGAAGCGGAAGTTGAATCGTTGGGGGGAGGATTTTTGAGGAGCAAAAACCGAAAGACAGAGATCAAACAAAAAAAAAAAAAAAACAGAACAAAAACGGAGAAAAAGAACAATAATCCAGCGTTTGTTTTAGAAAGAGGGAATATTGAGTATTGGATGGGACAAATACCATCTTCCGCACATGATTTTTTCTTTTCCGGTGAACTTTATCTGCGACCAACAATTACTCTATTTTCGTTTTGAAACTTTAACTACTTTAATCGGGTTCGGGTTCATTCGAGTTCGAGCGTAAATCCGAAACCCCGACGACCCCCGTTCAGTGCACCCACAAAAGGTCGGTGAATCTTAAGCTTTAATCGTTTCTCTGTTTTCTTTCACTGGTAGCGTATAATTAATCTGCTCGTTTGAAGTAAAAGCATGAATTAGAGATCTCTAGTGTAAAATCAGGCCTTCGGAGCATGTTAATGTTGAATATCTGATGCTTGTGTCAATATTTTGATATCTGTCGTGTTGATGTATTGTGAGAAGAAACGTCGAGCATTCCCCTTGTCGATACTTGTATAGTATTATGAAGTTCAAATAAGGATTTCTCTGTTTGGTTTAGATATAGTGAAATGACTATATAGCATGTCTGTTGGCTTCATTTAGTCTTAAATCCTCATTCTGTGTTAGGCTGCTGTTAACCACTTGTGCTGTAACTTTGCATTGTTTGATGCTTTCCAGTAATATTTTTAAGCTAGGATCTAGGATTCCCTTTGCCATAAAAACAGATCATATGATGTGTGTTAAATAATCTCCATTTAAGGAATGTACGTTTGTGGGACTAAGTATTTCTTTGGAGGTCAAAAACTCAGTAGGAACTTATGGATGCTCTTTGGTTCTTTTAGGACAAGTTCTTTAGTAACACCTAGTTTGTTTAGATCATGTGAAGTAGGCTGCTGAATGCTGGTCTGTTTGTATGTTCTTTATTGTTGTTTTTTTTATGTTGCACCTTAAGCTGCTTCAGTTCTTATGTTGCGCCTTAAACTGCTTCAATTCTGTTGAATCTCAGGACTTGTGTGTCATGCATATTGATTCTACATATTATTTGCCTGGCTTTGATTTGGTTTACCGATTGCCTGGGGTCACTTTTTGTATGTCCATGTTCTAAAAGCTTCTTAATCATTGTTTGTTGTCACACTTGAATTCTGTTTAAAACCCCTGCATTATAGTAATTTATCGAATCCATGAAGTCCACAATTTGCTTGTCCAATCTCTGAAGCCTGTCAGCTTGATCTAGCAGCCTGCACATGTTTGAAATAAGTTTGATATCTTAATTTTTCCTAGTCCAAACTAGAATGATTCTTATCCCAGCATATAAATGTGATGGTATGTGACATCTTGACTATTCATCCACCATAATTCAGGCGTAAACTCAATGAGTGAAATTGTGTTTAGATAAGTTAGCACTCCCTTGATACTGTTTCTGTTTGCTGGAAGGGATACCAGACATCTTCATTTACCATGTTTGTCATTGCCTCATGTTGCCTTCGCATTCTCTTGTCCCATGTCACTTTAGCCGGAAATGTGCTTATGAATTATTGTCCATTTATGCCTTCTTCATAGTTGTGATGAAATGTTTGTCATAAACCAAAATGTTGATCTTGCACTGCTTGCATTAAACTGTCCCCAGATCTGAAATCTGGTTCCCTTAAGTCACAACTTATCTCTTCTTGTTTCATATTGTTTGGACCATTTCCTGTTAATTCTAATTTGGTTGCTCCGTGTTTTGTTTCCTTGGATGCTATATTTGTCACACCTTCATGACATATGTAACCTGTCAGGAAAATTATGTATCATTCTATAATACTGCCTCTTTCGTTTACGTCAAAATCATATAGGCCTTTCTTTCTTCTCTCTTTGCGTCATTCTCTGTTTCATGGTATGTTATGTAGACTTGGGTAAATGGAGTAAATGCATACGACACTGTTCCTTTACCTTTACTATGACTTGAATCCAACACATTCACATACTGCCAAACCTGCTTCCATTACGCTTGCTGCTTTCCTCTTTTTCTTTTCCTTTTTCTAAATTCTTTCTTTCATCCCTCTGCTTTTGTGTTCTATGATCTGGATGTAATGCCCAATGTTGACACTTCCCCATTCTGCCTAATTGCTAAATGTTGACACTGTTTAGATAATGAATCTGTTTGAATATACATGGTATACGCCCAGTCCACTGGTCTATTTTTTTACATTATATATATTTAGTCTTAATATTGATTATATACTAATCCTTTCTTTTCAGTTTTTTATGCATGATATCTTGCTTACGAGTCCAAGGGACTCGTCATTTCCCGCATTTGGTGTTGGGCTAAAAAGCCCAATGTGAACTACTCTCCCTCGAGTCAGCCGCAACAGCCTATATAAAGAAATTACTGGGCTAAAAGCCCAACAGCAGCAGATGATAGCAGTCTTAAGATGGGCTGAGCCCATCTAAATCATCTTATTCCTCCATTTTATTTCTTTCGTACATTTAACTTGTATTGTGTGACTAACACTTTTGTTTGTTAATTTAGATGAACTTCAGCAGATTAGTGGGATTTAGTTTTAGTAATGAGTAGTTAATTCAATGAAAAACTAACAATTAGCTCCATGGGTTGCATTTCCCTTTTATGATTATTTATAGTATCTATAATATTTTTTATTTTTATTTTTTAGAATAATTGATTTTCAAAACAGCATGACTACATATTTTGGCTAAAGGAATCATAATTTATGCTTACTATCTTAGAAGTTTAAAACGTCGCAAATTTTACACTAACGTTAGCTTATTCTAAGAAATAAAAGGCGAACTAGCTTCAACGGATAACTGTCCCACTTTAGTTCCTTTCCAACATTTCAAAAACATATTCGTTTAAAACAATCTTCGCACAACATACATTAAATCAATAGTCTTTCGATAAAACCTTTAAAATTTTATTAAATAACTTTTAAATTTGTTAGTTATTTTCTCCAAATACATATAAACGTTACACATCGTTTCTTTTAGCATATTTGTAACTAAACTCTTTTATGCAACTATTATTTTCTACAAGTCTTACTTTAAATAACTTTAACAATACTTACAAGATATTTTCTTAAATATTTAAATATTATATTTACATTTTTAGCCTTAATTAAATAACATAAGTCCGGTCGGTTAACCATTGTTAATGGGTCTTAAAGGATGCCTTATACCTTCCCTTTAGACTAATTGAACCCTTACCTAGAATCTTAAGTTTCGCAGACTTTTAAAACTAACTTTAAAATAACTTTAATAAACTTTAGGTGTCCTAATTCACCATAAATAATTAGGTGGCGACTCCTTAAAATAAACAAAAAATAGGAATCACCAATATGTCGTACTTCTAATTTAACACGGTTAAAAAGGGGTATGACAGCTTGGCGACTCCACTGGGGATCACTTAGGTTCTAACCATAACGGACTTAGTTCAAATAGGCTTTGTGTGCTTATTTTAATTACTTTATTTATTTGTTAATTGTTTTTACATGCTATTAATTGTGTGTTTGATATAAACTGTTTGTTTGATATAAACTGTTTATGTGTTACTTGCTTTGATAAAACTGTCATTCCGTTCATATTTCGTCCACTCCTGGAAAACTCACACATATTCACACACTTAAAGCGGTTTCGTGGTTCGCGGCCGTACACTACTAAATCACCCCTAGTTGGATTGATCTTATGGATTTAGTCGATCGGCGGTGCAGTCGACTGCCACGGACCTTCCACTCCCAAGTTGTCCGCTTGGGGGAGCCTTGTGTCATAGGAAAACAACTCTTAGTCAGCCTAAGATAGAGCTAAACCAACACCCTTTCTTAGGAGCATAAATTTCATGACCTAGGAGGTTTAATAACCTTGGTGTATTAAACCCATTAGTTGACTTTACCCAAACGTCCAAGCGGGTTCACGACCCCGAGTGACACCAATCATACTTTATGTGCATGTTTGAAGGATAATTGTGCCTAAATATTGACTATTTGCTCTAATTAATTAAACTTTAGGAGGGAGGGCATGACTAATATTTCTATGACAGGTATGAAGTTGCATCGGAGTACATCAACAAATGACGAAGACCAAAGATATCACAAAATAGAGCTAGGCGTTGTATTACTTTACTTAGATTAGGAAACATGTATGTTGTACTCATTTGATATGTAATAAATATTACATTACTTTTGTATTTTATTTTAGGAAATAGAATTTGTTCAATTAAACAAAAGCAATGGGACGACGTATTATGGCACACTTTACCCTTCAAACAAACGTTAGGCCTACCTCTGGCACAAAGAGGTCACATGCATATTAGGACGTGTTATTGTTTGATATACTTGTTTGACAACTTGTTTGACTCTATTTGATGAATTATTTGCTACATGCCTTACTTGACTTTACGTGATTATGACTTTACCTAGATATGTTAATGAGACTAACATCATTTGCACTTTATGTTTCTGTTATATCCCGTATTTCGTACGTTCGGATATCCCAAAGTAGTCGTGACGAAGTAAAGGGAATGACCATTTTCAAAAATTTATTATAATGTATAAGTTGTTGTGAATATTATTTACGAACATTGGTAGTATGGAAATAGTGAGGAAGACTAAGGGTAAAAAAGAAAATTTGCGAAAAGGGTTCATGGAAAATATTGCGAAGGACTAAGGGCAAAATGGGAATTTCACAAAAAATATCAAGAATGTTCTTGAAGGGCCCTTGGCCGTGTGGCATGCCCCTATATGTCCACATTTTTATTAATTAATAAGGGCTAATGGTAAATTATAACAACATAAGGGGCAAAGCTTGCCAAAGAAGACATTAGTCTTCTTTGTTAAAATTTCAAGAAAACTCTAGAAAAAAAAAAAAAAAAGATGACAAATAAGTCATCTTTGCCACCAAATTAAGAAGAATCTAGAGATGGATAGGTGGCCACATAAGATTGGAGGAGACTATATATATATATAAAAGGGAGAGGACTAATTCATCAATTTGGAGAGTTGAAGAAACAAAGAAAAAAAGAAGACACTTTGGAAGAAAAACAAAGGGCCAATTTCGGCCAAGCTTGGAGGAAACAAGAACCTTGGAAAAATTTCTCAAAAATTACTCTCTACTAATTGGAAGGTCCCTAGCAAGGAGAAGATGTCATTGGAACAACTAGAACATTTATTGTTGCAAGATCAACATTCTAGCCAAGTGGGAAATTGAAGAAAAAAGGTAAGAACTTAATCTTCTTTTATATTTTATGTATGGTTGTGTATGTTGTGGTGTGTGGGAGTGAATGGAACTCACGAAGATTATGAAAATATGGATGTTGAATAGTTGTCCGTGTATATGTAGTTGTGGCCGTGTGGTCATATTGTGATTTGGAAGAGGATGGATTAATTCTATGTAGTATGTTAGTTGTTGTTGCAATGTATGGAAAAGGATGGAAATTCATGAAAATAGGGGTGTAGTTGTTGTGGCCGAGAATGTTATTGTGTGGTAAGCTATGATGAATTGATTTCATGTAATATTCTAGTTGATGTCGTTGCGAATTGGGTCGAGCCATATTCTCGGGGGTGGCATATTTACAGGGGAAATGCTGCCGAAATTTCGGCAGACAAAGTGTTACTTTAAAGAATCAACTTCTAAAGGCTCTAATCAAGTTTTGGTAAACGTGACCAATTTATAGATTTTGGCGGATTTGGAACGTGAATTTGGAGTCGCATAAGAAGCAGAAAAGGTATGTAAGGCTTCACCCTTCTTTCTATGGCATGTCTTAGACGGAATATGTTGGATATGAGCCTCGGGAATAACTCTACCCTCCGGAATCCGCGCCTAAAGTTTTCTTTTTTTCAATCAGTAGAATTGAACTAAAAAGTGTGCAAAATGTTGGAAGAATTTTCTAAACCTCTAGAACTCGCATAAATAGGACCCGACTACCCTAAAACCCTCACAAGTAATGCCATGACATGTAACATATGTAAATTTGGTACGCCGCCTCATTTGACCCGAGGTGGGCCCATGGTCCCCGGATTTTCCTTATTGTTCCGTTTGATCTATTTTGAAGCAGAATCCAAAGAAAACTTTTGATCCTTATCCCGTTCACCGAGTGACAAGTACTGTAACTATGCTAACGAGGATACTTCTATGATGACAATGATAATGATGATGTTAAGAAAGGGAATATGCCTATGATAAGTATGGCCAAGATGATTCCATGACTAAGATGATGAATATGATCTTATAATGATAACGATGTAGTCCAAGATGAGAAAATGCCTACGGTAGAGGTGTTGGCAAAATGTTCTGCTATGAAAAGGAAAATATGGAAACGTTAAACTAATTCTTGATATCTCAACTCTATTACAGGTAATGACTACTCTAAAGGTCCTAGGTATATGAAACTGTACCCTATGACCCTATTTGATGTTTTCCTCATAATGACACTTTTCATTGGTAGTCTCGCCTCATAATACTCGTTCCTTCAAGGTGAGACAAAGCGACTATGGTTATTCCATAATGTAATCGGAGGCTACCGACCTTCCGTCACTCCGATGGACACATGACTTTCTTTGAGCTCTCATGCATGCCAATGGTATGACATATGTATATGAATGTGAATATGTATATGTATATGCATATGGGGAAAAAGGGGAAGGGCCACTGTTATATCACTACCTGATTCAGCTGGATTTCGTCCCGGACGCGGGATGCCCGGACGCGGGATATGGGAGAGCCGGATACGGCGTCTACACTGTTGGGGAGGGGGGTGGGAGAGCCGATGTACTCGGCGTCTGTAAATATGAATAAAGGATACCGTTTTCTGAAATGTTCTGTTTTATGTACATGTAAATAAGAAGTACTATTTTTCTGAAAAAAGGGACTAAGCATGCATGGCATCTGCCTGAAAGGCATTCATATGTATAGGTTACTTCTGTCCAAGATAATCTCCATATGTCTATTCCGTTATTAATCATACTGTATATTCCTTTATTATGTCACTATTCATGCCTTACATACTCAGTACATTACTCGTACTGACCCCTCTTCTTCGGGGGCTGCGTTCATGCCGCGCAGGTACACCATATGAGCCACAGCTATCATAGAAGGTGTTCCAGCGGAGTTGGCAGGCTCCACTTGTTCTGGAGTGCTGCCGAGTCAGAGTATCTGAGCCATGATGTTTGTTTGATGTTAGAGACTTTTCAGACAGAGTCGTGGGTATAGAGTGTCGATAATATGTTGTATCATAAAGTCCATGTGATTGCAGATTCTGTTTGACTTGAGTACGATGGAAAAAAAAAAATCTCTTGAAAGTTTTACTATGTTTTCCATTTTTATTGATATAAGAGTCTAAGGAAGTTAAGTATGTAACAAGAGTCAGCGGGTTCGCTCGGCTCCAGATATGGGGTCGGGTGCCCATCACACCCTAGTAAAGTCGGGGTGTGACAGTTTCATTTTATTTTTATTCCAAAGAGAGTTGATTCGTGTTGACACTCGATGGCCGACCATCCTTACCTCACAAGGTCAAAGACGTCATCGTTACCTGAACGTAGTTGGGTTGTTCAAGGAAATGAAATTACTATGTCTGATCCTGCCGCATCTATTTTAGCTGGTGTGGAAAACATCGTGATCTCTAGTGATCCCCCCGAGACTTCCGAACACGGAACTACTATTCAACGTGATGAACATATCGCCCGCCTGACTCAAGAGATTGAGGATCTACGTGGAGAACTGAATCGGGTTAGGGACTTGACCAATTTATCCATCACACTCCAAAGTCCGCCTCCCGAACCCAGAACTGTCGCACCAAATCCACCTCGTTTTCCATCAGTCGAATCTCCAGTCCCTGAACATTTCCCTCCACAAAATAACGCGCCTACCAACAACAACTTACCTCCGATCACCCCCGCAAATCCACCAAATCCATCATCCGTCTATACCCCTCCACAGAGTCAACCACCCACCTACCCTACCTATGCTACTCCTAATCCACCACCCGTCAACCCACCAAGTCAATCGCTAGTTCACACTCCCTATGTTCCTTTGCCCACCAACACTAATCTACCACCTACAACTACTCCTCTAAACCTACCAAATCAACCACCTACAAACACCATTTATATCACACCACCTCCAGTCCAAAACACTCCCACCGTCCAAACTTATCCGACCCAGCATATACAAGGGGCACATTTTGTCACTCCTAATGCACAATATGTTCCTCCGGTATATGCCGCAGAAATACAAGCCTTTACCAACCCAGTAACGGTCAAGTTCCAACCCGAGGTGGATCAATACGAGGAAATGGAAAAAGAGGCAAAAGCAAGGACAGATGATATGTTGTTAAAAGAAATCCGCAGTCTCAAAGAAGCAATGAGAAATCTTCAAGTTGCTAGAGGAAGAAAGAGTGTAGAATACGAAGATCTGTGTGTTCAGCCTGACGTCGACTTTCCCGTAGGCTACAAGCCACCGAAATTTGACACATTTAATGGGACAGGCGACCCTCATACGGATTTAAGGGCCTATTGTGACAAACTGGTTGGAGTAGGTAGAGACCAAAATATAAGGATGAAGCTATTCATAAGAAGCTTATCTGGTGAGGCTCTTACCTGGTATACACAACAGGATGTCCGTAAGTGGCATGGTTGGGGTGATATGGCACAAGAATTTATGGACAGATTCAGTTTCAACACCGATATCACACCAGATAGAGTCTACATGACTAAGTTAACTAAGAAGTCAACTGAGTCGTTCCGTGAATATGCACTGCGTTGGAGGTCAGAAGCAGCCAGGGTTCAACCTCCGATGAATGATAGAGAAATGACTGCTACCTTCATTGAATGCCAGGCTGGCGTATTTTATGAGAAAATGATAGGTATGATGGGACAAAAATTCACAGAAGTTGTCCGAACGGGAGAAGCCTTAGAAGAAGGAATCAAATCAGGAAAGATTCAGGATCTTACTGCTTTGCAAGCAGTAAACAAAGCTATTCAATCTAGTTCTATCAGCGGGTTTAAAAGGAAGAAAGAAGACGTAGCTGCAGTCATGAACATCCAAGGGCATAGGCCAAGCCAAGCCATTACATACTTTAACCACCCACAACAACCTTTCTACCCTTACCACTACACCGAACCCTACCAAGCTCTACTAACTCCTTACCCTGTCTACAACGCCCAAGCAAATTACTACCAACCCCGAGCACCTCCATATCAAAATCCACGTCCATATCAACCCGTCCAAGCTCCCACTTACCAAAATCGACCACATACCACACATAAAGCCCGTCCAAACGCTGACACCAAAAACATTCGTAATACACTCGGTTGGCTGAACCATTGGCTCAATTGTTTGAAATAATGAAAGCAGCAGGCGTAATACAACCGATTGAAGGAAAAATTCTCGATCCTATCCCAATTGGTTTGATGGTTCCAAGCGCTGTGCATACCATTCTGGAGTTGCTGGGCACGCCACTGAAGATTTCTATGGGCTTAAAAACAAAATCGAAGCCCTGATTAAGGAAGGAGTAGTCCAGCTCACTAGAGCTAAGCCCAATGTGGTCAACAATCCTTTACCTGCTCACGAAGATGCCAAAGTTTGAAAGAAGTTATTACGTCAATTGGAAGGATGGAAAGGGGCATGTCATCAACTTTTGTCGCTCCCGTGGGAACAATCCAAAAACAAACACACATGAAGACTACTGCTACAACTACTTACAATACCGAGACATCGACCATCCGAGGTGCCGAACTAGGAGAGACTCTAAAGAATTGGACTAGTACTCCGTCCATGATTCGCTGGGAGTCTTGGTAGTTTGAACATGTAGTGAACTTGTTTTTTTTAAATTGAGGCTTTGAATCATGCCTAAAACTTTTGTTTGCTTTGCTTCACCTTTTGGAAGCTTAATTGCAAAATCTATGAATGCATTGTTGATTTTCCTTAAACGTCTATTATTGCTATTTTGTACTTTATCTTCCAACTCTATGATTGTGACATAAGATGAAGACAACATACATCCTGAGAGACTAACAAAGAAAACTAGAGGACAAGACAAGATTCCACTTGGAAGAAATTGAAACAGCCGATAGACAATGACACAAGCATGAAAGCTATCAGTCAAGAAGACATTGAAAGATAATATAGGTTAGACAGCCTAGTTTGCAACCTTTCCTTTAACAATCGTACGAACTACGCTGACCTGATTCCCGTGGTGGGATACGTAAGCAGCCCACATAGGGTTCGGTTGCATTATAACAGAAAATCCAAAATCCTTATGCAAGGATGAACTGCACATAGCCTGATTCCCTCGGCGGGATTCGTAGACTATCAACATACGGGTCAGTCATATTTAGGTAGAAATCCGACAAACTTTTACCATTTACATAACAGAATTACGTTGACCTGATTCCTTCGGTGGGATACGTAGGCAATCCACATCGGGTTCGGTCCCTTTATCAGAAAGTTTCAAGCCATTTCTATGTACATTACGAACTACGTTCTGACTTGATTCCTTGGAGGGATACGTAGGCAACCTATATAAGGTTCGGTCACACCATAACATAGGTTTAGTACACCCTTCTGAATAAAAAATGGGGCATATTTTGAAAGATTAGAGTTAGATATCGACAAGATTAAGGCTATTAGACAAGAAGTATTTTAGACAAATGACGTTTTCAATTGTTTCAGAAGTGTCACAATCTGAAGTTGGCAGAAATATTTTACGACTTACATACATATTTTTACATATATATATTTCACAACTTATACACATATAGTTACATTTCCTTATACATATACTTACATACCTACCTTTCAAATGAAATACTTTCTTTCAATTTTTTCACTACTGTCTATCTACCGAGGCTTGAACGAAGATCACGAGATCCAAACAAACAAGACGAATGGAGCGCCAACAACGTCAAGCTTCAAGTCAACACGAATCAACTTCCCCCTCCCAAACTAAGAATGTTTCTTCGAGTGCAGGAATCAAAAGGCCGCGAGACCAACAGTCAAGTCTATCGATCACGACTAAAAGCATCGCTTGGCCATTATGGCCTCGCCTTAAAAGCCAAACGGCTTTATTTCCAACTTTATCTTTAATTTTATTTTATTTTTATCACAATAACTTTATGACTTTATATACCTGTTTTTGTAGGTTGACGAAATTGAAGGCGAATTAAATCAGGATCACATGTCATTAGTTCGGCCTGTCACGATACCATCAACATCATAAGCCAAACGGCTATTCTATCATTTTACTCCATACTTTATCAATTACTTTATCATATACTTTACCAACTTTAACCACTTTACTCTGAACTTTACAGGAATCAATGTTAAGTCTCCGAAGACAACTGGAGGAACCTTCGAAGACAACTGGAGGCATCATTTGGCTATTCAGCCTCTTCTGCACAAGCCAAACGGCTACACTCTTACTCTACCCCCTACTTTATCCATTACTTTATCATTTACTTTACCAACTTTAACGACTTTATCCTGAACTTTGCAGGGATTATCATCAAGTCTCCGAAGACAACCGGGGGCATCACTCGGCTATACGGCCTCACATGCATAAGCCGAACGGCTACACTATGAACTTACTCTCTAATTTATCATTCACTTTACCAACTTTAACGCCTTTACCCTGAACTTTGCAGGAATTATCATTAAATCTTCGAAGACAACCGGAGACATCATCCACTTTACAACTTTACCCCGGACTGTATGAGAATTCTCATCAAATCTCTGAAGACAACTGGAGATATCATATCATCGAGTCCCGAAGACAACCGGAGACATCACATGGCTACACGGCCTCATCTGCATAAGCCAAACGGCTACACTTTTACTTTACTCTTTACTTTATGACTTTACTTCATTATCTACTTTACTTACTTTAACGACTTTACCTTAAATTCCGCAGACATCATCGAGTACCAGAAGACAGCCGAAGGCCTTACTGCTATCATCTTCAACCGCAACTAGAGATATTATTACATCCTCGGCATACGCATCACATTCATTCAAGTCCCTGAAGACAACCAGAGACAACATTGGCCACACTGCCTCATTATAAGCCACACGGCTTCATCTTCATTCCCACACTCATATTTACTATCATTTTACACTCCTTATAATTTTACACTTTCAACTTTATTACTAATTTTGACATGAATTTCAGTTTTGGCAGAATGTACAACCTGTAGAGATGCAACACAACGTGGAACTTTATCTTACGCAGTGAACTGGGGCAAATACGCTGAAGAGGAATGTCAAACTCATAAGCAAAGGACACGGATCTACTCTCGAACTCGACTCCGCCTACGTCCACAAACATGTGATACGTAGGTTATCCAAAATTCTTCTTTCATATACACCGCCAAGACTCTACTCAATCAACTCTTTTCATAAATCTCGTATCCTTTTCTATATCCCAGTGTCCCCATAACTCAACACTGGGGCATTTGTTTTGAGAATTTACATCGTGTCTAGAAGAGTCCTACTTATAGGTGTATTGCATGCCACATTTATAATTAGGAGGATAGAAGCATATGTTCCATTCTCGTCACCCGTCTACAACCCTTGCAAAGTTATAAGTCCATAAATAACATTCGCTCAACAGGTTCGACCATAATTCCTTCTGCCTTCATAATATTTTCCACCAATTCTCCTAACCCATATTTTTTCAAGTTCTTCCGAGTTCATATTTGTTGGTCGGAACAAAATTGGCTACTACGTCAACTTCTTCGCCCGAAAACTCTTACATCGTCTCCGGTCGAAGAGGGGCATCTGTTGACACCCAATTTTGTCCCTCCTTGATTTCAATTTATTTATTCGGGCTTCTAATTTTATTGACAAGCTAAACACTTTATTTTCACTATTATTAATTTTCACTATTTTTTACTATCAACATTATTAGCATTACTTTATCACAAATTTTAAATGGTCGTCATCGTTTCATTTTCGGATTCGGACTTGTTAAATTAAATATTTATTTTTTACACCAACCACATGATACACATTATACAAGTTATATCACAATATGCCAAACACATGGCCCAAATCCGACCAGCCCATTATTCTACACTACCCACTTAAGAGATCAGCCCTATTTAATTACCCGGTCCAGCCCAACCTAAATTACCCTACTCGGCCCACTCTTTCCTTCTTCTAAAACCTAACCCCTTTCTCCTTTCTCTTCAGCCCTCTCTTTCTCTTCTTCATCTCCTCACCGCCGCCCCCCTTCCCTTTCCTCTCTCCTACGCTCTCTCCCACTCACCCCTGTCCCCCACGTTCTCTGCCACTTCCACCACGCCTGTCCCCCGCTCCCGTCTCTCTCATACGCTCCTATCTTTACTTTAATACAAACAAAACCCTATAAATGGAGAGGAAGTTGAATCGTTGAGGGGAGGATTTTTGAGGAGAAAAAACCGAAAGACAGAGATCAAACAAAAAAAAAAAAAAACAGAACAAAAACGGAGAAAAAGAACAATAATCCAACGTTTTTTTTTAGAAAGAGGGAATATTGAGTATTGGAAGGGACAAATACCATCTTCCGCACATGATGTTTTCTTTTCCGGTGAACTTTATCCGCGACCAACAATTACTCTATTTTCGTTTTTCGTTTTGAAACTTTAACTACTTTAATCGGGTTCGGGTTAATTCGAGTTCGACCGTAAATCCGAAACCCCGACGACCCCCGTTCACTGCACCCACAAAAGGTCGGTGAATCTTAAGCTTTAATCGTTTCTCTGTTTTCTTTCACTGGTAGCGTATAATTAATCTGCTCTTTTGAAGTAAAAGCATGAATTAGAGTTCTCTAGTGTAAAATCAGGCCTTCGGAGCATGTTAATGTTAAATATCTGATACTTGTGTCGATATTTTGATATATGTCGTGTTGATATATTGTGAGAAGAGACGTCGAGCATTCCCCTTGTCGATACTTGTATAGTATTATGAAGTTCAAATAAGGATTTCTCTGTTTGGTTTAGATATAGTGAAATGACTATATAGCATGTCTATTGGCTTCATTTCGTCTTAAATCCTCATTCTGTGTTAGGCTGCTGTTAACCACTTGTGCTGTTACTTTGCATTGTTTGATGCTTTCCAGTAATATTTTTAAGCTAGGATCTAGGATTCCCTTTGCCATAAAAACAGATCATATGATGTGTGTTAAATAATCTCCATTTGAGGAATGGACGTCTGTGGGACTAAGTATTTCTTTGGAGGTCAAAAACTCAGTAGGAACTTATGGATGCTCTTTGATTCTTTTAGGACAAGTTCTTTAGTAACACCTAGTTTGTTTAGATCATGCGAAATAGGCTGCTGAATGCTGGTCTGTTTGTATGTTCTTTATTGCTGTTTTTTTTATGTTGCACCTTATGCTGCTTCAGTTCTTATGTTGCACCTTAAAATGCTTCAATTCTGTTGAATCTCAGGACTTGTGTGTCATGCATATTGATTCTACATATTATTTGCCTGGCTTTGATTTGGTTTACCGATTGCCTGGGGTCACTTTTTGTATGTCCATGTTTTAAAAGCTTCTTAATCATTGTTTGTTGTCACACTTGGATTCTGTTTAAAACCCCTGCATTATAGTAATTTATCGAATCCATGAAGTCCACAATTTCCTTGTCCAATCTCTGAAGCCTGTCAGCTTGATCTAGCAGCCTGCACATGTTTGAAATAAGTTTGATATCTTAATTTTTCCTAGTCCAAACTAGAATGATTCTTATCCCAACATATAAATGTGATGGTATGTGACATCTTGACTATTCATCCACCATAATTCAGGCGTAAACTCAATGAGTGAAATTGTGTTTAGATAAGTTAGCACTCCCTTGATACTGTTTCTGTTTGCTGGAAGGGATACCAGACATCTTCATTTACCATGTTTGTCATTGCCTCATGTTGCCTTCGCATTCTCATGTCCCATGTCACTTTAGCCGGAAATGTGCTTATGAATTATTGTCCATTTATGTCTTCTTCATATTTGTGAATGAAATGTTTGTCATAAACCAAAATGTTGATCTTGCACTGCTTGCATTAAACTGTCCCCAGATCTGAAATCTGGTTCCCTTAAGTCACAACTTATCTCTTCTTGCTTCATATTGTTTGGACCATTTCCTGTTAATTCTAATTTTGTTGCTCCGTGCTTTGTTTCCTTGGATGCTATATTTGTCACACCTTCATGACATATGTAACCTGTCAGGAAAATTATGTATCATTCTATAATACTGCCTCTTTCGTTTACGTCAAAATCATATAGGCCATTCTTTCTTCTCTCTTTGCGTCATTCTCTGTTTCATGGTATGTTCTGTAGACTTGGGTAAATGGAGTAAATGCATACGACACTGTTCCTTTACCTTTACTATGACTTGAATCCAACACATTCACATACTGCCAAACCTGCTTCCATTACGCTTGCTGCTTTCCTCTTTTTTCTTTTCCTTTTTCTAAATTCTTTCTTTCATCCCTCTGCTTTTGTGTTCTATGATCTGGATGTAATGCCCAATGTTGACACTTCCCCATTCTGCCTAATTGCTAAATGTTGACACTGTTTAGATAATGAATCTGTTTGAATATACATGGTATACGCCCAGTCCACTGGTCTATTTTTTTACATTATATATATTTAGTCTTATTATTGATTATATACTAATCCTTTCTTTTCATTTTTTTATGCATGATATCTTGCTTACGAGTCCAAGGAACTCGTCATTTCCCGCATTTGGTGTTGGGCTAAAAAGCCCAATGTGAACTACTCTCCCTCGAGTCAGCCACAACAACCTATATAAAGAAATTACTGGGCTAAAAGCCCAACAACAGCAGATGATAGCAATCTTAAGATGGGCTGAGCCCATCTAAATCATCTTATTCCTCCATTTTATTTCTTTCGTACATTTAACTTGTATTGTGTGACTAACACTTTTGTTTGTTAATTTAGATGAACTTCAGCAGATTAGTGGGATTTAGTTTTAGTAATGGGTAGTTAATTCAAAGAGAAACTAACAATTAGCTCCATGGGTTTCATTTCCCTTTTATGATTATTTATAGTATCTATAATATTTTATATTTTTATTTTTTAGAATAATTGATTTTCAGAATAGCATGACTACATATTTTGGCTAAAGGAATCATAATTTATGCTTACTATCTTAGAAGTTTAAAACGTCGCAAATTTTACACTAACGTTAGCTTATTCTATGAAATAAAAGGCGAACTAGCTTCAACGGATAACTGTCCCACTTTAGTTCCTTTCCAACATTTCAAAAACATATTCGTTTAAAACAATCTTCGCACAACATACATTGAATCAATAGTCTTTCTATAAAACCTTTAAAATTTTATTAAATAACTTTTAAATTTGTTAGTCATTTTCTCCAAATACATATAAACGTTACACATCGTTTCTTTTAGCATATTTGTAACTAAACTCTTTTATGCAACTATTATTTTCTACAAGTCTTACTTTAAATAACTTTAACAATACTTACAAGATATTTTCTTAAATATTTAAATATTATATCTACATTTTTAGCCTTAATTAAATAACATAAGTCCGGTCGGTTAACCATTGTTAATGGGTCTTAAAGGATGCCTAATACCTTCCCTTTAGACTAATTGAACCCTTACCTAGAATCTTAAATTTCGCAGACTTTTAAAACTAACTTTAAAAAAACTTTAATAAATTGTAGGTGTCCTAATTCACCATAAATAATTAGGTGGTGACTCCTTAAAATAAACAAAAAATAGGAATCACCAATATGTCGTACTTCTAATTTAACCCAGTTAAAAAGGGGTATGACAATCGAAGTAACTTCGAATCCGACATGATTGGCTAACATAGTGCTAGTACCAAACAAGGATGGAAAGATCTGAATTTGTGTGGACTACTGCGATCTTAACCAAGCTAGTCCAAAGGATAACTTCCCGCTCCCAAACATCCACAAACTCATTAATAACTGCGAGAAGCACGAGTTATAATCATTCGTGGATTGCTTCGCAGGACACCATCAAATATTGATGAGCGAGGAGGATGCAGAAAAAATAGCTTTCATCACTCCATGGGGAGCGTACCACTATAGAGGAAGCTGTTCGGTCTCAAGAACGCCGGCGCCACTTGCATGAGGGCTATGACCACCATCTTTCATGACATGATCCACATGGAAATTGAAGCATACGTGGACGATGTCATTATCAAATCAAGAGAAAGATCGAAGCATACTACATACTTACGAAAGTTCTTTGACAGACTCCAAAAATTTAGTCTGAAGTTAAACTCGGCCAAATGTGCATTTGGAGTACCCGCCGGAAAACTGTTTGGATTCATAGTCAGCCGAAGGGGCATAGAACTAGACCCATCTAAGATCAAAGACCCATCTAATATCAAAGCTATCCAAGAGCTATCACATCCAAGCACTAAAAAAGAGGTCGTGAGCTTTCTGGAAAGATTCAATTACATTGGGCGGTTCATAGCCCAGTCCACCATCATTGCGGAACCAATACTCAAACTGCTGAAGAAAGATGCACCGACAAACTGGACTAAGGTGTGTCAGCAAGGGCTCGACACCATTAAGAAATACTTGTCCAACCCGCCGGTCTTGGTGCCTCCTAGGCCTGGGAGCCCGTTATTGCTATACCTGTCAGTATCAGATAATGCCTTTGGATGCGTGTTAGGACAGCACGACGAGACCGGCAAAAAGATCTTATCAGGGTCCAACCGAGTGAACTTAATGTCATGAGTTCATGTTGGCCATTCGTCACCTGGGGCATGGAAGTCATTGGACCTATCGAGCCTGCCCCCACAAATGGACATGGATTCATCCTGGTCGCTATCAATTAGTTCACCAAGTGGGTAGAAGCTACATCACGCAAATCAGTAACGAGGAAAGTAGTTGACTTTGTGTAAAACAACATCATATGCTAATTCGGCATCCCAGAGTCTATCATAACGGACAATGGAGGGAATCTAAAAGTCGCCTGATGAAGGACATCTGTGAACAATTTTGATTAACCCATCAAAATTCCACCACCTATCGGCCATAAATGAATGGAGGTTTAGAGGCAGCCAACAAGAATATCAAGAGGATATTAAGGAAAATGACAGACAACTACAATTGTCTGCATGAACAGTTGCCTTATGCATTTCTTGGAATGACTCAGACTTCAATAGGAGCAACTCCATATTTGCTTGTCTATGGTACTGAAGCAGTCATACCTGCCACGGTAGAATTACCATCACTAAGGATCATTCAAGAAGTAGAGTTGGACAATGCAGAATGGGTTCGAAACTGATACGAGCAGTTGACTCTAATGGATAAAAAGAGGATGATTGTCGCCTATCACGACCTATTATACCAACAAAGAATGGAACATGCCTTCAAGAAACGATTCGGAGCTCGACTTCTCCAAATAGGACAAATGGTACACAAGCGAGTGTTGCCACACCAAGATAAATACAAAGGAAAATGTGCACCCAACTGGCAAGGTCCATACGTGGTCTGCAAAGTACTCTCCGGAGGAGTGGTGATACTAGCAGAAATGGATGGCCAAGAATGGCCCAAAACAATCAACTCACACGCACTCAAGCAGTACTACGCGTGAAGACATGCTTTTCAATTTGCAATAGTTATTTATTTGCTTGTAATAATTTTGTAATAGATAGAAAAAACCATATGATTTCCTTGTAATGTAAACTACGCAATGACCTGATTTTCCCACAGTGGGATACGTAGGCAGTCCATTTGGGACCCGGTCGCATTATTAGTAAAAAACCAAAACTCAATTACTTTGGTCTGAACTACGTTTGACCTAATTCCTGCTGCGACAGGATACGTAGGCGCTCTCTGAGCTCGATCGTACCAATCAGAAAAAAAATAAGAAACCCTTAGGAAGCCACAGAGATAAGACTTCAAGAGGAACTCAGAGTGGGCCCAAGGAGTTTGCCACACATATTCAACTGGGGCAGAATTTTTGAGATCTTCTAAAAAATTCCTTCACAATAGTCCGGTCCAAGAGTTAGCTGGCCCACAACCCTAAATTGGCCAAAACTTTTGAGATATCCTCTCAAAATTGCTTACATCAAGATTTGGCACGAGAGTTTGCCAAAACAAGACTTCAAACCAGGGGTAGAAATTTTGAGATCCTCTCAAAATTTCTTATATCAAGATTCGGCATGAGAGTTCGCCAAAAACAAGACTTTAAACTGGGGCAACATTATTGAGAGGGTCTAAAATATTCCACTCAAATAAGCTGAAGTTTCAACCATAGGATGCAACAGAAGGCGGAAGATTCCTCATTCAAATGCACATGTCATGACAACTAATTTAAACATTTTTCAAAAATTACACTTTTTCAAACAAAAGGTTGATAAAATTTATGATGAACAATTGCGAGAATATTTTATAAATTCATCTTTCAAAATTACCGAATCCAAAAGGATCGGATCTAGGAAAGCAACCAAGCCGGCAAAGCAAAGACACAACAGAGGAGAACAATATGGATCAACCTTATAGGAACATACATTTTTTTGATGCAGGTCTCCAGTGTCGTCAGGAGGATGACCGTTTATTGCTAACATTATTTGTTTATGATGATAAAGCAGGTAATATGCAAATTGTCAAAAGAGAATCTAGACCACGATGAGCCCAAAGGCCACACAGAAGCGGAAGCACCACAAGGGTGACCCAACTAAGCCAAAAGGCTATGAAGACAAGATCGCCACAAGGGTGACCCAACTAAGCCAAGAAGGCTACAAAGATAAGAACGCCAGAAGGGTGGCCCGACTAATCCAAGAAGGCTACAAAGAACAAAAAGCACTGCAAGGGTGGCAAAACATCTAGCCAAAAGGGCTATACAAAAGTACAAAATGCCACAAGGGCAACAATCTGGCTAAAAGGGCTATACAAAAGCACAAAAATGCCACAAGGGCAAAATATCTAGCTATAAGGGCTACAAAGGACCAAAATGCCACAAGGGAAACCACCTAGCTAAGGGGGCTACAAAAAGACCAAAAAAAAAAGCCATAAGGGCGAAAATCAGGCGAAAAGGGTCATAAAGGAACAAACGGTACATCCGACCAAGGGAGTCACAACGACATAAAGGACAACAGAAAGACGATTTAGCCAAAAGGGCCATATCTGTCATATGCATGCCAAGAGGGCCATTCATTCATTCAAATATATGTGGGCCAAGAGGGCCATTCATTCGTTTGCATTGTTGAGAGGGTCATTCATACAAACACTGCTGAGAGGGCCATTCATACAAATACTGCCGAGAGGGTCATTCATACAAACATACTGAGAAGGACATTCATACAAACACTGCCAAAAGGGCCATTTCATACAGATGATGTCCGAATAAGGTCAAACAGATCAAATGGTACCAAGAAGGTCACCCACTTTCGAGCAAAAAACCAAGAGGGCCATGACATCAAAACCACGCAAGGGTGGTAAAACAAAGATAGAATACCAAGATGGTCATTCAATTTAAATGGTGCCAAGATGGTCACCTATCAAAGACAAAACCAAAATGGTACAATCAAAACTACGAAAGGGTGGTAAAAGCAAAACAATGGCCAAGAGGTCAACCATAATGTTACCAGCAAATGGAAGTAGGTTAGCAGTCACCAAGAAGAGGAGCGGGCTGATCAAACCAGATCTAGACGTATGCGGAGGAAACATGAAACTTTTTCTTACGCAGCCGGTTGAGATAGGGTGCCCATGAAAGTCAAGCTCTCCGGCCAGGAATTCGAAGATCACTCAACCCCCTGCTTAGCCGTACAAATTTGATTTTTTATTTGTTTGCTTTATTTTCTTTCTTTTCAAAATCCCCGCAACTGGTCGGATACACGCCAAAAAACAAAGGCATTCCCGCGTAAGGGATACCCTCTTCCTCCGATCGAGTCGAACTACAAGTGATTTGAGTCCCAAGAACAAAGATATGTAGGTGGACTCAATATCAGAGAGTCAGTTACACTCCAACAAAACCACTCCGGGTTTCTCAGTTTTGACACCGGGAAAATTGGGATTTGTTTGAATTTGAAATTAGAAGTCTATTTGAGTCGAGCTACAAATGACCTGAATTCTCATATAGCCTGGGACGTGTAGAAAATCCAAAGACCAGAGTCTGACCATAAATTTGGAAAATTGCATCAAAAGAGAAGTATTTTGACATTTGGTCGGCCAAAATTAGGTTTATCAAATTTCGATGATCAGGCATGGGCTTGCCATTCCTGAACAGTGAAGGGGTAGTTGTTGACACCTAATTTTTTCCCTCTAATAATATTATTTAATTATCCGTAATTCTTGAATCGCAAGCGAAGAGAAATATGTAAAACAAAATTATTTTTACAAAATTATTTTGAAATAGTTCAAAACAATTATTCAATTAATTTTTTAAATTATTAGATATCAAATTGACAAGTATTTTACTCCGTTAATTAAAGAAAATTGGTTAATTAAATAAATTATCAATTTGCATCTCAAATTTTCAATTTGCATGACTATAATTGCATTTATTTTTCAAAATTGACTATAATTAGTTAATTGTGGTTACAATTGAAATAGTCAATTAGTTGCTATGTGTTGATTGTAGCTATATTTGAAATAGCCGATTACATGATTAAGGATCAATTAGGGTTATAATTGCAATTATTACTCTTTTTATGCCAATGACCGTATTTTAAAGGAAATTAATTGGTTAATTAGTTTTGTCACGACCCAAGTAGCCATGAGTGGCACCCACACTAATTCACCTGGTGGGCGAACCAATCCCCTTAACCAACCATTCAATGATTACCAACTACTTAGCCACTTTTAGACATATCAAGAATATAACAAAAGTAATAACCATCCAAAACGTCTAGTCAATGCATAAATAATTAACGAATGCGGAAGTCTAACTATTACAACCCTAAAATCCGAAAGTCATCGTATTAGGACTCTAAAAACATAACCGTCTAAAGAATGAACAACTGCCTGAACTAAACATAAATGTCTGAAATGAAATAGACATCCAAAATAAGAAAGATCTTCAGGCGGCCTGGCATGGATAGGAGCTCACCCTCAAATCTAGCGGAAACTGGCCTCGCGCTAAATATAAGGTCTGGTAGACATCTCTGGATCACAATCTACACTCAAAAGAATGCAATAAGGTAGTATCAGTACAAACACTATGTACCGGTAGATATCGTAGGCTGACTAAGATTAGTATCATTCATAAAATCATAAAATCAATAAATTAGACAGATAGGCACAATAGCACATAACCAAATGAAATTATCAACAAGAATCCTCCAACCCGGAATTATCAGCCAACACAGGAATAAGACAAGTCTACACAATTAGCAATCAATAGCCAACACAGGAATAAGATAAATCTACACAATTAGTAATCAATAAGAGTAACTCAAGTCATGTAATCACCATCACAACAGTAACTCACGAATTATCTCAACTCTGTCACATATCCTTACACACATGCTAAATGGTAATGTTTTCCCAAATAGCCATGACCTGTAAGGGACCCGTGGTGTCTATGTACCACTCGCTCCGGAACTGACCTCGGAGCACGAGCCCATAACTAGACCACATCCCCACCCCCTGTCAAATGTGCCTTTTCAAATTTATATTATCCTTCTCATCACAATGTATTTATGTTCCAAAATCAATCAAGGAATGTGAACAATCTATAAATCAATATCAAGGAACATAAGTCACCATGTCACAAGTCATATCAAGACTCAAGAATCATTTCATCAATAGCATGAACAAGGAATTACTCCAAATCAACAAGAAGAGATTTCATTAGCTCCTTCTTTATCGTATCATAATAGTTAATCATATAATCAATCAAGAAATATCAAATAAAGAAATTTCCAACCACACTTTATGTCCGAAGCCCTAGTCATGCTTCTCCTATCAGTTTCGTAACATATACAATCAACTAATCAAAGTCTAATGCAAGTAGACCGTAACCTACCTCAAAGCAGAATTGGGACGATGCAATCATTCCGCGATAGATTTCCCCTTTTGTAAAGCTTCCGAACATTCAAAGTCTAGAAATATAGCGCTACATGAGTATTCAAATTATCTACTCAAACAATACATCAATTGGAGAAAAGAACCCAACTACTTCTACCCTTTTCAAATGGGCGAACTATCACTAAGTGTGAATTTATACTAACATTAATCCCAATAATCATATTCTATCCATTCATGGGTTTTCTAATCGTTTCAACCCTTTTAAAAGCAGTTTTTATGCTAAAGTTACCATCTTTATGAAACCTTAAGTCTCAATCAACAATTTCCATCATTAATAACTAATTTATCACCCTAGGAAGTGATAATATATACTCCTATAATTAAACAACAATAACATCGGTAACCCATCAATTATTCAAGGGTTTGAAGTTTCTAGGGTTCTAACCTTTCATTCACTATTAGAAAACCTTTAACTCCTCATGGAACCTAGCAATATGATTGTAGCATCTCCTTTGGGAGGATACCACTTACGAAACAAAAGCTAATTTCACACTTATAATGTTTAGAAGAAATTTATGCCAAAATCTATTCACAAAAATATTTAATAGCAGAAATAGGCCCATACGAAAAAGGGTTGAAAGTGCGACTTTTTTTTCCATTGTACCCTCCGAAAAATATTTCTCAGATGAAATATAATATCAAAGTATCAATTTAAAATGGTAATACCCTTCTCAAATAGTCAACACATTTAAGAAACTTCGTTTTGAAATTTATATTTTCAGATCAACACCACTGCGGGTCCATAAGATACACGAAACTCAAACTTGTGATTATCACAGAAACTTGTATCTTTCTTTGTGCATAATTGCAAGGAAAAATGTAAACCCAGTACATGGCATGACTTGGGTTGGAAGCACACTCTAAAATAGCAAAACAAGTCACCAAGTTCAAGTTACAAAAATATTGTTTTGTGTCCAACAAGCCTCCAAAATTTCATACATAAGTGTTACATATGGATCATGTACAAGTCCTCAAAATTTTACAAGACCTAGATGCATATGCAAATGTGATCTTCACTAAGGCTCCCAAAAGTGTACTCCAAATGGCCATCTTCAAATCTCTTCCCGTACATTACCTACGATAGAAAACAACTATCACTAAGCATAGAGCTTAGTGGTGTATAAACTTTGGGCTTGGAGCCATTAGATTCTCTAATTCCTTTATCCGTCGTAGGTAGCTCAATGAGATAAAAATAAATCAAGTAACCAAGTATATCGAAAGTATCAAATACCAAACCTTGAAGAGTTTCAAAATATCGATATCAATATTCGAAGGCTCAAGAGAGTTTGTCAAATAACCAATTTCGCCCAATATGTACGCCATGCCATCACACCAAGCACAATCAATATCAAGATGGACCAAAGACCCAAATCAAGAAGAGTCGTCACCCAATAGTCAAGAGAATCAAGAGCCATGTTGAAAGTGGCTTTCCACTCGTACTCGAAAATGGACGAAAATCCATCATTAAGACAAAATGCAAATCCACAGTCAAGATGGGCAATATCCGAATCGAGAGGCTTGCCGATATCGATGAAAAAGTCACCGCAACAAGAAGGACAAAGTCCCAACAAGAATGCAAAATTATCAAGCAATTTGTACAAGTGGGCAATTTAGCAAACGTTTTGCAATACTTGAGATAATAACCATACAATGATAAGATGAAGAGCAAGGAAACAACCCATCAAGATACTTCGAAAATTCCAAAAAATAAAGATTTTCCAAGTTCAAGTTTATACACAAACCTTGGAGTTTTACCACACAACAAGTTCTACCACAACTCGAGGAGTTCGAATCGTCTACGCCATAGACCAACCAAAGTCGACTTCGTCAATCAATTCCTTTTAGCTTGTACAAGAGCATATATAGCTTAAATGCATAATCAAAATGATTCAATGGTTTCAGCACATCGAAACTAAACATGAAATCAGTGAAAATCACCCTAAACTATCAAAACAAGAATTCTGGACAGTACTATTGTCTTGTATTGTCACTCAGTTTCAAAGGGGTAAACGGCAAAAATAGACTTTGTGACCTTAATAAAAGTTGTAGATATATGTCTTGGGATTTCAGAGAAATTTAAATCACTCCTATAACAGTTTTGTACTACATGATATGCTCAAAATACTAATAGTAGTACATGTAGGGTTTGCAAAACAGAAATCTGGGCAGCACCTGCCCTGTACTTCATCACCCCTTTTCAAGTAAATAAAAGAAAATATGGGTTTTGGAGCCTGAACGAAAGTTGTAAGGCTATGAAATAGATTTCTAGAACATCTTTCATCACTTAAAACTAAGCTTTGTAAAAGGAGTTATGCTGAAAACACTAACAGTAGTCCAGTCCAAAAATGGGTTTGTAACTTACCTCAATCGTGGGGAGTTGTTTGGGGCTCAACCAAAGAAAGTCTTGATGATTGATTTAGAGGATGAATATTATGGGAGGAGAGAGGTTTTGGTGTCTTGTTTCCTTGGAGAAACCGAAATTGGAGGGGTGGTGGAGAGGATAAGAGCCAAAAGGGTATATATCTTACTTAGTAAGATAAGGATGAAAAATAATAAAATAAAATAAAAAGGGGCTGCCCACTTTTATAAATATCTAATCCATTTAATAAATTACTAAGATAATCATAGTAGGAGTAGTTTATATAACTACACCATAACACTTCAAACAAGTTTCAAATATCGTCAAGTTCACATTCAGGAATTGTGAAGTAAAATATAGCCTTACTATCAAGATATTGTCAATCAAAAATTCAAGTGCTAGTTTTAAAAAATTTTGGGGTGTTACAATGATGGAATAAACAAAGTAGAGGGTTGAGACTTACTTTTCAGGAGTATCTTAGCGCTAGCCTTAGAATTTCGCCACAGGAGATCTTTGGAAACTGTTTTTGGAGTTGTGTGGGGAATGGGTTCAGAATAAAGAATATAAAACACAGATTCTGCCTTGCGCCGACCGCTGGACTCGCTGCAGCGGTCCCGCTATGGCGTACCTCATTTATTACCCCACCCTCGCTGCAGCGAGCCTCGCCCAGCTATGACAAACTCGCTACATCAGTATCACACCCGCTGCAGCGGTCCATTTTGACCAGTAGCTCGGGTTTTTCCCGCCAGTTTTCACCCACAAATCCTAAGACCAATCCGAGGCCATACAAACGCAAAATAAAACATGCACGTATGTATAAAAACGTGTTGCGGACTCACCCGTGGCCTCAAAATTCCCAACGGAGGTCTAGTTTTTTAAGATGCGCCCCCTCCCCCCTATAGTGACCTAGCGGGTCATCACATCAGACATCAATTAAACACTGTTCGTCCCCGAATGGACGAAAAAGATAAACAAGGGAAAAAGTACCTGACTCAGTGAAAAGCTAGGGATAATTCTTTCTTATATCGGATTCGGTCTCCCAAGTAGCTTCTTCAACAGGACGGTTCTTCCACTGAACCTTTACTGAAGCTATTTCTTTCGATCTCAACTTACGAACCTCTCTATCTAGAATAGCAATAGGCTCTTCCTCATAGGACAGATTCTCATCCAACAAGACCGAATCTCAACGAATGATAAATGAACCATCACCATGATATCTCTTCAACATAAAGACATAGAACATCGGATGAAAACCTGACAAACCTAGAGGCAAAGCTAACTCATAGGCTACATCCCCCACACAATGAGAATCTCAAATAGTCCAATGAATCTGGGACTAAGCTTACCCTTCTTCCCAAACCTCATTACACCCTTCATGGGTGAGACCTTTAACAAAACTTGTTCTCTAACCATGAACTCAAGATCTCGGACCTTTCGATCCACATATTCTTTCTGTTTACTCTGAGCCTCCAAGAGCTTTTCTTGAATAATCTTAACCTTATCTAATGACTCTCTCAAAAGATCAGTGCCCAATGGCCTTACCTCAACTGCATCAAACCACGTGATAGGAGACGTACATCTCCTCCCATAAAGATCCTCAAACGGGGCCACATCAATGCTCGAGTAGTAACTATTGTTATATGCAAACTCAACCAATGGTAAGAACTGATCCCAATGGCCACCGAAGTAAATCACACAAGCTCGGAGCATAACTTCTAGGACCTGAATAGTTCGCTCAGACTGGCCATCTGTTTGAGGGTGGAAAGCTGTACTATTGTTCAATCTAGTACCTAATTCTAAATGGAAAGCCTTTTAAAACCGAGATGTAAATGTCGTGCCTCTATCAGATAAGATGGAAATAGGCACCCCATGCAGAAGAACAATCTCACGGATATAAATATGGGCTAACTTCTGAGTAGTATGGCTAATTTGGTATGAAATGAGCAGACTTGGTGAATCTATCGAGAATGACCCAAATCGAATCAAACTTACCCAAGGTCTTCGGATGACCAACCACAAAATCCATCGCTATCCTCTCCCACTTCCACTTTGGAATGGCATTCTCTTGTCACAACCCGGTTAGGGGCCATGACGGGTACCCAGAGCTGACTACCAAGCACCACTCATTGTACTATTCATCATACCTATCCTGCATTCATTTATTACTCTCACACTGCTTATTATGCCTTGTGCAACGCTAGTGAGCATTCATGTTCTTGATTCCCTTGGTTTGATGAAGTTGATCCTTAATTTCTCTTGATTCTTGTAGATGAAGTGTGGAGAGAGTTCTAGAGGGTTCTTGAGGTGTGGAGAGAAAATGAGAAGATGGGAAATGAAAATAATGAACTTGGGTCACTTATTTAAACCTTAAAATTCTGTCCCGACACAATTATACGGACACACATACGGTCCGTACAATTTATACGGTCCGTATGTGTGACCGTACATTTGTTCCAGTAGAGGCTCCAATTCTGGACAGCTTATACAGTCCGTATGATTCTCAGTTCTCCGAAACTTGTCCTCGATGACTCGTTTGATCTCCAATCCTTATGGAACCTTCTTAACACTTGTTTAACACCTTATTAGCAATCTAAGAGGCGTTATAAATCTTCTATTAAGACATCATTAAGTCAACATCAACTTGGTACTTTGTAAATCCTTTCCCAAACACAACATATACCTCACATTTCTTGACGAACATTCTTTCTCTTGCCTCAAACGTCTTCGGAATCTTAATGGAAACCATTATGTACTAATTCTTACTTGTGGAAACATCTTATACTTCCTTCCCTGCATTAATCTATTCACTGTGCAATGACATGAATTTTTTCGAGGTGTAACATTCTTCCCTCCTTTAAAAACATTCGTCCTCGAATGTTAAGTTCTTAGGAATTCTACAAAAATTTCACTAGAGTTTCCCCTGTAATATGGCGCTACCATCCTGTCACAACAGCCCATAATAACATTGCCTTACATGGATACAACACAATAGCAATAAATTTATGGCCACACACGACCGAAAGCATAAAAAGAAAGCATACATACCTTATGATGTTAATGCCTTATCTTGGATCTCTTCCGGGGGTTGAAAAAAGTGCGGGTACTTGGACTTCATATTTTCTTCCGTTTCCCAAGTAAATTCTTCTCGGTTATTGTTTCTCCATAAAACCTTGACTGAAGCCACTTCTTTGTTTCTAAGCCTCCTTACTTGCCTATCTAATACGACAATAGGTACCTCTTCATAAGCCAACTTTTCCGTCACTTGAACATCGTCTACCGGCACAATCCCAGTAGGATCTCCAACACATTTTTGGAGCATTGAAACATTGAAAACCGGATGGACTGATTCAAGTTCTGAGGGCAAGTTCAATTTATAAGCTACTTGACCCACCTTGCGGACAATCTTGTAAGGGCCAATGTATTGAGGACTCAATTTCCCTTTCTTACCAAATCTCATCACGCCTTTCATTGGTGATACCTTCAGGAATACCCAATCATCCACTTGGAATTCTAAGTCTCGCCGACGGTTGTCCGCATAGGACTTCTGGCGGCTTTGGGCTGTCAATAATCGATCCCGGATAGTCTTGACCTTTTCCACTGCTTGTCGAATCAACTCAGGGCCTATTAGCTGTACCTCTTCTACTTTGAACCACCCAATTGGGGATCTACACTTTCTTCCATATAGAGCTTCATACAGAGCCATTTGAATACCTGAATGATAGCTATTGTTGTAAGCAAACTCAATAAGGGGTAATTGGTCATCCTAACTACCCCCCCAAAATCTATCACACGTGCCTGTAACATATCTTCCAAAGTCTGAATAGTGCGTTCGGCTTGCCCATCAGTTTGTGGATTGAAAGCTGTGTTAAGCTTTACCTGAGTACCTAAACCTTCTTGGAAAGACTTCCAATATTTAGCTGTAAATTGGGCTCCTCTATCCGTGATAATAGATATCGGGACACCATGAAGTCGCACAATCTCCTTAAGATACAACCTCACATAGTCTTCCACCGAATATGTGGTTCTAACTGGAAGAAAATGAGCTGATTTCGTGAGTCTGTCCATGATTACCCATATGGAATCATACTTTTTTTGGGAACGAGGTAACCTCACAATAAAATTCATGTTGATCACTTTCCATTTCCAGGTAGGATCTCCATTGCTTGCAATAATCCTCCTAGCTTTTGATGCGCGATTTTCACTTGTCGGCAATTTGGACATTGAGCTACAAATTCTGCTATGTCTTTCTTCATTCCATCCCACCAATACATTAGCTTAAGATTGTGATACATCTTTCTCGCTCCTAGATCAATAGAATACCGAGAATAATGAGCTTCTTCTAGAATTTGATGATGCAATTCCGCAACATTTGGAACACATAGTCTGTCTCAGTATCTAAGAACTCCATCCGTATAGATTTCAAATGAAGACTTCTCTTTCTCATAAAATGTATCTCTATAGTGACTCAACTGAGGATCTTGATATTGACGCTTTTTTATCTCCCTATCTAAGGATGAAAAGTTGGATTGCTAATGTCAATTCCTGCATTGCCTGAATAAATAAGGCGAATACCGAGGCTGGCTAGTTGGTGGAGCTCATGAATTAATTCTTTCTTCTCTAAAGGGACTTCACATAGACTACCCATTGATTTGTGGCTAAGTGCATCAGCCACTACATTCGTCTTCCCAGGATGGTACAAAATACTCACATCATAATCTTTCAATAATTCCAACCACCGTCTCTGTCGAAGATTCAATTCCTTCTGTTTGAAAATATACTGGAGACTCTTGTGATCTGTATAAATATCAACATGTGCACCATACAAGTAGTGCTACCATATCTTTAGTGCATGGATAACCGCAGCCAACTCAAGGTCATGGGTCGGATAATTCTTCTTATGTTTTCGCAACTGCCTTGAAGCATAGGCAATGACTTTACCATGTTGCATCAAAAAACATCCTAACCCAACACCAGAGGCATCACAATATACAACATATCCATTTGGCCCTTCTGGGAGTGTCAGGACTGGAGCTGAGGTTAATCTGTCTTTCAATTCCTGGAAATTGCGCTCACAGGCATCAGTCGATTGAAATTTTGCTAACTTCTGAGTTAACTTTGTCAATGGTGCTGAGATAGAGGAAAACCCTTCCACAAATCTTCTATAGTAACCTACCAATCCCAGAAAACTACGGACTTCTGTAGGCATTGTAGGCCTTGGCCAAGTCTTCACAGCCTCAATTTTCTGAGTATCAACCCGAATGCCATCAGCTGAAATAATATGGCTCAGAAAAGTCACAGAATTTAACCAAAATTCACATTTAAAATTTTTTGCATACAAGTCTCGAGTCCAAAGAATTCCAAGGACAATACGCAAATAGTCTGCATGCTCTGATTCTATCCGAGAGTATATAAGAATATCATCAATGAATACAATCATGAACAGATCTAAGAGAGGCCTGAATACATTATTCATTAGATTCATAAACACTGCCGGAGCATTAGTTAACCCAAATGACATCACCCGAAATTCATAATGGCCATATCTCGTCTTGAAAACTGTTTTGAGAATATCTTCTTCTCTAGCTCTCACCTGATGATAACCTGACCTCAGATCTATTTTGGAAAACCACTCGGCACCCTGTAATTGGTCAAACAGATCATCGATTCTCGAGAGAGGATATTTGTTCTTTATCGTCACCTTATTCAGCTGTCTATAATCAATACACATTCGTAAAGAACCATTCTTCTTTCACACAAATAGGACTGGTGCTCCCCACGGTGATGAACTGGGCCTAATAAATCCCTTCTCAAGCAAATCCTTTAATTGTGCCTTTAGCTCTTTCAACTCTGCAGGAGCCATTCGGTAAGGAGGAATAGAGGTTGGTTTAGTATCTGGTAACACATCATAGCAAAATCAATCTCTCTTTCCGGAGGAAGGCCTAGAAGTTCATCTGGAAATACATCTGAAAATTCATTCACTACCAGGATGGATTGAAAAGTCGGTGACTTTGCTTCGGTGTCATGAACTCGGACTAGGTGATAAATGTAGCCTTTTGCTATCATCTTCCTTGCCTTACGGTTGGAAATAAACCTACCTCTAGGTGACGCTGTATTACCTTTCCATTCAAGCACGGGTTCTTTCGGAAATTGAAATCAAACAACTTTCATTCGGCAATCGATATTGGAATAACCAGAGGCCAACCAATCCATGCCCATGATCGCATCGAAATCTAACATTTCCAGCTCAACTAAATCAACTTTAGTCTGGCGATCGCAAACCACAATTACAAAATTCTTGTATACTTGTCTAGCTATTATGGGATCACCAACCGGAGTAGATACCTCAAAAGGTTTAATTGGTTCGGGTTTCACCCCACTACGACAAGCAATATATGGAGTAATATAGGATAACGTGGAACCCGGATCTATCAATGCGTAAACCTCATGAGAGAATATAGATAGTATACCTGTGACCACATCCGGGGAGGACTCAAGATACTGTCGTCCGACTAGAGCATAAATATGGGGCTGAATACCACCTAAACTGGACGCTCCCTCTCTGCCTCTACCTCGACCTACTAGAATCTGGGGAGTCTGCCCTATCAGGCCCACAGAAGAAGAACCAACCGCTGATCCTGTAGGCTGAACCCCAACTCTACCACCCATTGATGGAAAATCTCACATCATGTGCCCAACCTGGCCACAGGCATAGCAAGCATCTGAACCTCGACGACACTGACCAGAATGTAATTGACCGCACTGGCTACATCGCGGCATTGGTGGTCTCCGCTGGCTAAGATCGTCTCCAAACTGAGAGCCTGAGACTGGTGAACTCTGACCCTGTCCTAAATAAACGAGGCAATTAAATCTCCTACCGACAAACCGAGGAGGTGCACTAGTCGCCGACTGGCCTGAGTATCTAGAATGTGACTGTCTCGATCCCCCTCTATAGTCGCTACTGGCACCCATAGATCTAGCAATCTTACTCTGCCCTCTATCAATATCGCGCTTACCCCTTTGCGGATGTTGCTTCTCTTCTAAGTTCTGGGCATGGGCCTGAATACGGGAGATATCCATCCCCTCTTGCAACGCAGCTGTCAAACAATCTTTGAACAAATGTGGCCCTAGAACACTCACGAACCTGTGTACTCTATCTCCCATGTCAGCCACAATAGTCGGAGCATATCTAGCCAATGAGTTAAAGTGAAGACTATACTCCCGGGCACTCATATTCCCTTGCTTCAAATTTAAGAATCTGTTTGCTCTAGCTCGACGGACCTCGGGTGGCAAATAGTGGCGGATGAAGGCATCTACAAATTCTTGCCAAACTGGAGGAGGTGCATTTTCCTTTCTGGAGGATATCCAGTTATTATACCATAGAACCGCCACATCCCGGAGTCTATAAGATGCTAACTCCATGGATTCAGTTTCAGAGGCATGGATAATTTTCAACGTTCTCAACATCTCATGAATAAAACCTTACGGGTCTTCATCCGGCTTTGACCCGAAAAACTCTGGTGGGTTTAAACTCATAAAATCCTTTGCTCGAGTACTAACCGCTCTGTCACTTAGACCCGTACCCTGTCGCTGTGCCTGGACAGCAACTATCTGTGTCAATAGATGAATAGCTTCCGTCATTTATTGACCGAAGCTGCCGGTGGAGGAATGGTAGGCTTAGGAGCTGGAACTGAAGCCCCCTCTTGTTCTTCTATAATAGGTGGAGTATGAGAGGTGTTAGATGGAGTCTCATTATGTGATTCACCTTCTTCCACGGCTCCCTTTCTATCTGGCATTCTGTCGTAGCCTTGCCCTTCAGGGCGGCTGTAGCTTTTCTCTTTGGCGGCATCACCGAAATCATAACGCACAATTAGGGAAGAGAAAATCTTATAACATGGCTCTATCACACGATCTCATAAGAAGAAGAATGGTCATTTTTCCTAAATGCCCCGCAGCTTCTTGTTTGTAAGT
The DNA here is from genome assembly GCF_019175385.1 of Lycium barbarum. Lineage (NCBI taxonomy): Eukaryota > Viridiplantae > Streptophyta > Magnoliopsida > Solanales > Solanaceae > Lycium > Lycium barbarum. The sequence goes on from NC_083345.1 coordinate 39,940,611, forward strand.
GTGGCGCGCTTCACACCCATAAGCTCGACTCTGCTAAACACGACTCATAGACACACCCTACAACGGAACTGCCCTGATACCACTTTTTTCACGACCCGGATAGGGGCCATGAAGGGTACTCGGAGCTGACTACCGAACACACTCATTCTACTAGTCATCATACCTATCCTGTATTCATTTATTACTCTCACACTGCTAGTTATAGGGAAAACCATTTTTCACTTCTAAGCATATCTACATTTATATACATAAGCCCTTACGGCTACAAAAAATGATATACAAAATGTACACTGACATCATCACGGGACACAACTTACCCACACATATGTAACTACGAGCCTCTACTAGACTACTAGGCATAAGGACGGGACAGGACCCCGTCGTGCCCCAATATGTACACAAAATAATATCTCAAAATAGCACCTCCAGAGTAATGGAGTATTGCTGTAAATCTACTGATAGCTCCTATGAATCTGGGTCACCTCCCTATCTACCTGTGGACATGAACACAGCATCCAAAGAAAAGGACGTCAGTATGAACATTGTACTGAGTATGTAAGGCATAAACAACAATAATATATCGATGAAACAAGGAGACATCAAGTGAGGAACAATGTGTACCTGACTGTCACTTAAAATAGAAATAATGCATTCTAACTTACTTCATTAACATCATCATATCATTTTCAACAATCTTCCTTCAACCCACATTATTCAAGTCTCCCAATTCCATTTCAAATCATCCATAACCATGGTCATAATACAACATTACATTCATCCTCATATGGTGTTTCTCCCATATTCTTAATGTCATTTATAAAATAATTATAATCACAACATATTAAGAATCATGATTCATATTAAGCTACTACTCAACAATGTCACTATTCTTATACTTGTAACTCATTTTCTATTCCCTTCCATAATCCAAGTCTTTCAACCCCTCAATGGTCTAAATAACATGGAAGAATCATAAAAATTACCTTTGATAGTGTAGGAGTAAGCTTGGATGAAAATATTTCACTTGCAAGGAAAGCCCTAGCTTCAATCCAAAGAGTTTTCTTGCCTTGTGCAACCCTAGTGAGCATTTATGTTCTTGATTCCCTTGGTTTGATGAAGTTGATCCTTAATTTCTCTTGGATTCTTGTAGATGAAGTGTGGAGAGATTTCTAGAGGGTTCTTGAGGTTTGGCGAGAAAATGAGAAGATGGGAAATGAAAATAATGAACTTGGGTCCCTTATTTAAAACATAAAATTCTGTCCCGACATAATTATACGGACACACATATGGTCCGTACAATTCATACGGTCCGTATGTGTGACCTTACATTTGTTCCAGTGGAGGCTCTAATTCTGGACAACTTATACTGTCTGATATACAGCTAGTATCTTTTATACGGTCCGTATAAAGGGCCGTATGATTCTCAGTTCTCCGAAACTTGTCCTCGATGACTCGTTTGATCTTCAATCCTTATGGAACCTTCTTAACACTTGTTTAACACTTCATTAGCAATCTAAGGGGCATTATAACTCTTCTCTTAAGACATTATTAAGTCAACATCAACTTATTACTTTGTAAATCCTTTCCGAAACACAACGTATACCTCGCCTTTCTTGACGAACTTTCTTTCTCTTGCCTCAAATGTCTTTGGAATCTTAATGGAAACCATTAAGTACTACTTCTTACTTGTGGAAACATCCTATACTTCCTTCCCTGCGTTAATCTATTCACTGTGCAATGACATGAATTTTTCCGAGGCATAACACTTCTAAAGTGTACCCCCGCGTCTCTGTTGCCCAGACTTCACCTGCTGGCAACTCAAACACTGTGTAACAAACTCGACAATGTCACGCTTCATCCTAGCCCACCAGAAGTGCTGCCTCAAGTCATGGTACATCTTGGTAGCACCAGGATGAATGGAATATCTAGAACTGTGAGCCTCCGCTAAAATTATCTTAATGAAATCATCAACGCGGGGAACACAAACACGCCCCTTAATTCTCAAGACACCCTCATCATCACTCACGACCTTCTTGGCCTTGCCATGCAAGACTTTATCACGAATGTTGCTCAAAATCACATCCTCAAACTGTTTGGCCTTAATCTGCTCTAGAAATGATGATCTCGCCTCAACACAAGCCAATGTTTTGCCCGAACCAGACATATCGAGTCTCCTGAAACTGTTAGCTAGAGTCTGAACCTCCCTGGCCACCGGACGCTCTGACGTAATTAAACAAGCCAAACTGCCCATGCTAGCCGATTTCCTCCTCAAGGCATCTGCCACTACATTTGCCTTGCTAGGGTGATACAAGATAGTAATATCGCAATCCTTATGCAACTCCATCCATCTCCACTGCCTAGAATTAATATCCCTCCGGGTAAACACATGCTGAAGACTACAATGATCAGTAAATACCTCGTAACAGACCACATAGAGATAGTGCCTCCAAATATTCACCCAAAAACCATAGCTGCCAACTCCAAGTCATGAGTAGGATAGTTCTCCTCATAGATCTTCAGCTGTCTGGTAGCATAAGCAATCACCATCTTTTCCTGCATCAAAACAACACTCAAACCTGAACTAGAAGAGTCATAATAAGCTACAAAGTCCTTACCCTCCACGGGAAAAGATAGAATAGGAGCTGTAGTTAATAAAGTCTTGAGCTTTTTGACACTCGACTGACACTCGTAGGACCACTGAAAAGGTACCTCTTTTTGAGTCAGATGGGTCAAATGAGAAGCAATAGAAGCAAACCCCTTTACGAACTGACAATAGTAACTAGCCAAACTCACGAAACTGCGAATCTCTATCCCAGAAGTGGGCCTGGCCCAATCTCTCACTGCTTCAATTTTCTTCGGATCCACTATAATCCCTTCTTTCGAATCACATGTCCCAAGAAGGACACAGACGTAAGGCAAAACTCGCACTTAGAGAACTTGGCATACAATTGCCTGTCTCTCAGCAACCCAAGAACAACTCTCAAGTGTTTTTCATGATCTTCTTTGCTCTTCGAATGAACCAGAAGGTCATCAATAAACACTATCACAAGAGAGTCTAAGTATGACCTAAAAATTCTATTCATCAAATTCATAAAAGCAGCTTGGGCATCGGTAAGCCCGAAAGACATAACCAGAAATTCATAATGCCCATACCTTGTCCAGAACGCTGTCTTAGGAATATGCTCTGCCTGAATTTTCAACTGATGCTAACCCGATCTCAAGTCGATTTTTGAAAACACAGAAGCCCCTTGAAGCTGGTCAAACAAATCATCAATACGAGGGATGGGGTATTTATTTCGGATGGTGACTTTATTTAATTGGCGGTAATCAATGCACATTCGCATAGTCCCATGTTTCTTTTTCACAAACAGAACCGGAGCACCCCACGGGGAGACACTCAGACCAATGAAACCCTTTCTAAGAAGATCCTAAAGTTGTTCCTTTAATTCCCTCAACTCTGCTGGTGCCATTCGATATAGCGGAATAGAAATAGGGCGGGTCCCTAGCTTTAAGTCAATGAAGAAGTCAGTGTCACGGTTCGGTGGCATGCCTGACAAGTCTGCAGGATACACCTTCGAAAACTCACGTACCACAGGAACTAACTTAAGAGATGGACCGTCAACACTGGTATCACGGATATGTGCCAAATAAGCCAAGCACCCCCTAACACTAACTTCTTTGCACGAATGAAGGAAATGATTTTCTTTGGGGAGGGACTAAGGTTAACCTTCCACTCAAGTCTAGGCACCCCGAGCATAGCTAAGTTGACTGACTTGGCATGACAGTCCAAAATTGCATGATAAGGATCTAGCTAACTCATACCCAGGATGGCATCAAAATCTATCATGTCTAAAATCACTAAGTCAACCCAGGTGCCATACCCCATAAGTGTGACAGTACAAGATCGAAAAACTCTATCTACTACTACAGAATGTCCAACTAGAGTAGATATGTATATAGGGGCATCAAGTAAATCACATACCATATCAAGACCCATAAAGAAATATGTATACATGTAAGAAAATGTAGAACCCGAGTCAAACAATACAGAAGCCATCCGGTGACAGAATGAGATGTTACCTGTAATAACTGCATCTGATCCCTCAGCCTCTGTCCTGCCAGGAAAGGCATAACAATGAACCCGTCTGCCAGTAGCCTGCGAACCGTTGCGATTAACCTGCCTTGTTTGAGCTCCGCCCCTGCCAGTCTGATGACCACCTCTACCTGATTGAAATCGGCCTCGATTAGGCTGGATGCCACCTCTACCTGCCGTATGACCCCCACGTCCAGACTGAGCGCGGTTACCCCCATAAGATCCTCCCTCTCTACCTGATACTAGAGATCTGGGAGCCTGAAACTTAGTACCCTAGCCACCTTGCCTAAGTCTGGGATAGTTTCTCTTGAAATGCCCCGTACTACCACACTCGAAGCATTCGCGGTCTAGCGTCGGACACTGAACAAAAATAGACGAAGCTGAATAACCACATAATTTGGAGCTCGAGTCTGTGAACCCCCTGGCTGACTGGAATAGTGCTGACTGGCCCCTGATGGGCCACCAACTATAGCCTACATGGCTGACTGAACAGGGCATCCTGAAAAGACCTGGGAACTTTAGCCCTTAGAAAAAGAGCCACTGAAACTACCACCCTTTCAGGCTCTCTTCTCTGCGTACTTATTATAACTGTCCTTCCTCACACCCTCGATGGTCCTAACATGATCCACCACTGGAAGGAAGCACCTATCGCTTCAAGCTGAAGAGTAGTGTTCAACCATTTCACAAACCTCCTACCCTCTCCTTCTCAATAGGCACAAGCTGGAGGGAATAACGAGACAACGAATGAAAATGAGCCTCATAACAAGCCACAGACAAATTACCCTGCTCAATATTACTGAACTCATCACGCCTGCGGTCTCTCAAAGTACAAGGAACATGCTTGTCTAATAACACCTGATAAAACTGAATCCATGTCAACGGAGGTGATCCTACTAGCCTGCACTCTGCAAAAGCCCTCCACCATAACTTGGCATCGCTCAAGAGCTGGAAGGTCACAGACTCCACATCATAATTCTCTACTTCCCTCATCTTATGGAGCCTCTCATGACAGTCCATAATGAACTCGTAAGTATCTTCAACCTCAGTGCCAAAGAAATCTGGAGGCTTCATTTTAGTGAACCTCCAGAGCAAATCATGCTCATTCCCTGTCAAAACGGACCTCCCACTGGTCAAGGAAATACCTCCAGTCCTAGAGCCTCATACAAATGAGAAGCCACAGCTGTAGCAAGCTGTAACTCCGGAGCACGAACTCCGCCCGGAGCTGGATCACCCACTCTGGAACCCCGAGCACTTGGAATAGCTGGTAATACACCTGGCTGTGTCAACCCATTCAGTAGGTTCAACACTTGAACCATAATGTCTGACAACATTGGAGGAGCTATAATATCTGGTTGAGCTGGTGCTGCTGCAAACTCTGCTGCCTCTTCTGGAATTACTTGAGGCTTGGGGGACTCAACGCGATTCTGACCAGCGGTTAGAGCCCTGTCCCTGGCTTGTGCAGCTGATCCCCTACCTCTACCACGACCACAACCTCTGGCCTGGCCTTCTCCATGAACTGTGGCCCCAGCGGCCTGACCTCCACCGCGAGTTGCGGCCCCAACGGCCGATGCGGGTACCTCATTAGCTGCTGCCGCACTAGTCCTCACCATTTGTGAGAGAATAGAAAGAAAAGACAGATACTAATTTGAATCATTCGGATACCAATTGGAATCAAGTAGCACGAAAGAAAGAAAGAAATTGAATTTTCCTAGTGTCTCATAGCCTCTTGAAGATAAGTACAGACGTCTCTGTACCGATCCGCAAGACTGTACTAGACATGTCCTTGTACAATAAGATTGACGAACCTAAGGCTCTGATACCAATATTGTCACGACCCAAGTAACCGTGAGTAGCACCCCACTAATTCACCTAGTGGGTGAACCAATCACCTTAACTAACCATTCAACGATTACCAATTTAGCCACGTTTAGACATATCAAGACTATAACAAAAGTAATAACCATCCAAAACGTCTAGTCACGCCATAAATAATTAACGAATGCGGAAGTCTAACTATTACAATCCCAAAATTCGAAAGTCATCATACAAGGACTCTAAAAATCTAACTGTCTAAAGAATGAACAACTGCCTGAACTAAACATAAATGTCTGAAATGAAATAGACATCAAAAATAAGAAAGATCTTCAGGCGAACTGGCATGGATAAGAGCTCACCCTTAATCAAGAATCATTTCATCAATAGCATGAACAAGGAATTACTCCAAGTCAACAAGAAGAGATTCATTAGCTCCTTCTTTATCGTATCATAATAGTTAATCACATAATCAATCAAGCAATATCAAATAAAGGAATTTCCAACCACACTTTATGTGCGAAGCCCTAATCATGCTTCTCCTATCAGTTTCGTAACATATACAATCAACTAATCAAAGTCTAACTCAAGTAGACCGTAACCTACTCAAAGCAGAATTGGGACGATGCAATCGCTCCGCAATAGCTTTCCCCTTTCGCAAACAATCTGAACATTCAAAGTCTAGAAATATAGCACTAAATGAGAATTTGAATTATCTGCTCAAACAATACATCAATTAGAGAAAAGAACCCAACTACTTCTATCCTTTTCAAATGGGTGAACTATCACTAAGTGTGAATTCATACTAATATCAACCCTAATAATCATATTCTATCCATTCATGGGTTTTCTAATCGTTTCAACCCTTTTAAAAAAAGTTTTTATGCTAATGTTACCATTTTTATGAAACCCTAAGTCTCAATCAACAATTTCCACCGTTAATAATCAGTTTCTCACCCTAGGAAGTGTTAATCTATACTCCTATATAATTAAACAAACAATAACATCGGCAACCCATCAATTATTCAAGGGTTTGCTGTTTCTAGGGTTCTAACCTTTCATTCACCATTAGAAAACCTTTAACTCCTCATGGAACCTAGCATTATGATGGAAAAAACAAAGTAGAGGATTGAGCCTTACCTTTCAGTAGTATCTTAGCCCTAGCCTTAGAATTTCGCCACAGGAGTTCTTTGGAAACTGTTTTGGAGTTGTGTGGGGAATGGGTTCAGAATAAAGAATATAAAACACAGATTCTGCCTCGCACCGACCGCTGCAGCGGTCGGTGTCTCGCTGCAGCGGTCCCGCTATGGGGTAACTCATTTATTCCCCTACCCTCGCTGTAGCGAGCCTTGGCCCACTATGACGAACCCGCTACAACGGTATCACACCAGCTGCAGCAGTCCATTTTGACCAGTAGCTCGGGTTTTTCCCATCAGTTTTTACCCAAAAATCCAAACACCAATCCGAGGTCCTACCGATGCAAACAAAACATGCACATATACATAAAAACATGTTGCGGACTCACCCGTGGCCTCGGAATTCTCAACAGAGGTTTAGTTTTCTAAGCCAAACCCCCATAATGACCTAGCGGGTCGTTACAAGTTTTAATTCAGTTATAATTGAAATGTTTATTTAATTATCACATTTTTTTGTTTTGACCATGTATTAAATTACATACTTTTCCCTTTCACATGCACGTATATACATTTATATGCGCATATATACATGTATACCGTGCGTATATATGTATACAAATGGGCCACTTCCCTTTCCCCTTTAATAAATTGGCTAGGCCCAGTCCATACCAGACCGACCCGCCCCAAATCCCTATATTCTACAAACATATACGTATAACCAAATGGCCCCATCTTTATTTTTGCCGTTTAGGGCAAAGGGTTTGTAAACCCTAGCTGCGCCGCCTGCATTTTCTATCACTCTCTTCGTCACCCTCACCATTTTTAGCAGAGTCAAGGCTGTACAATGCTTGTAAAATTCTATACGTTGCCATTTGTGGGAAAACATTAATTGCATCTTCTCTCTCCGTCATTATACAACCGCGAAGAGGTAAGAAAAACCCCTTTTCTCTCTCTTTGTTGCTTTTCTGTGCTCAAGTACATATATTTTAATGGGTTTTGTCTTATTGAAATTCAAACGAAGATTTCAATTGGTTCTTGGTCTAAATTCCTTCAAAAGAAAAGGATAAATCTACAAATTGGTAGAAAACTCAAAGTCCCACATCGATTTCAAGAGAAATTTGAGGGACTTGGAGGTTCTATATAAAGAACCCCTTTTTTTCAACACAACACATAGAGAAAATCATATTTTCACAAGCAAAAAACTCGAAACTAGGGCTTTGATCGGTGATTGACTAGAGTTGGACACTTAGTTGAAATTTTAGTTTTCGAGCCTAAGTTTAATATTTTTCTTTTCTTTGTGGCTGAGATTCCGGGTTGAGGAGAAAGATCTTCAAATTTCAATCTCGACACTAGGTTGCATGGATAAAAGGTAAAAACTCCTCCTTTTAGTGTAATTTTGTTTAAGTGTTTAACGTTTATATATGTTTAGGTGTGATTATGTTGATTAATGATGTTAAGCTTAGTCTGTTAGTAGGTTTACTATTAGGGGTCTACTCTATTTAGTTGCATATGATATTATTAGGTGTGTATATGTTTAGTTTGTAGTCTGTTGTATATGTATGATTTGATTTAGTTTAGTGTTAATTAGTGCTGGTTAGTCTTTAAGCATGATTAGTTAACAAGTTCATGTATTAGCTTAAGTTTGTTTTTATTTAGTTCATTTATTGTGTAAAATGCCATCCTTTTACTATCAAAATAGTATCAATCACTTGTTTAGATTAACTTAATCACTTATCTGTTAGTTATACCTATCTTACCCCTATTTAATGTTCATTAGCAGTTCGTGTGGTTACATATCTATATCCAAGTGGGTTTTAGTTAAAGTATATAGGGATATAATCTTTAAAGTTTCAAATTCTGAGTATCTGATGGTACTGCTGGCCTATACTTCGCCTTCAGCATGTTTGAGGATCTATTTAATAGTTGATTTGCTAAAAATGCTAGAATGGTTTATCGTTAATTGATTCATTAGCAGTCCTAGCCTAATCATTGACTAAGTATGAGTGTACTCAGTCATTTGTGGGGGTCTTTATTTGCTAAAGGCATACTTGAAGTAGTAGAAAATTGTCTCATATGATTATTTGGTCATAACTTGGTTAGCCTAACAAAAAAGAACTGCTTAAAATAGCTTTGTGAATCAACATGCCTCTGTTGTGGCCCTTTAATGAATATTCTCTTTTTTTCCTTCAACCATTCTTGAGTTTAGTATAGTGTAAATGTCTGTTTAAACCCTGCAAATGGTTCTAAATTTGTTTTTATGCCTATCTAATATCTCTATGTGACTCATGAATGCACCAACACTGATTTAGGTTACTTAGATTGGTTTTTCATGCTTTATGAACTGCTTTTACATGTTTAAGACCTCACATTAATCATTTAAGTTAAAGATCAGGGCTTGTATGCCATTGTGACCAGTTATGCCATTATGCCAAGGCTTCCCCCTAATGTTTAGTCTATGAATGTTGTTTTGAGGTTCCTACATGATCATGTTGCCTCATTTATGTAGAGATTGATCCTGTTGCTAGCATACTTGTATTAAAACATCTAAAAGAATGATACAAAGTTTTCGGAGAACTAGAACAACATTGATTCCTTACTAATATGCCATGTTTGAATCCTGTTTGCATATATTCTTCCTTTATAAGACTTCGTGTGCATAGATTAAGCATAGATTGACCTTTTACATCTAAAATGCTTCTGTTTAAATGGTTATTAGTCCTTCTTCATGTCTCATATGCCTACAGAACTGGTCATCCTTGCCCTGTCTGCATAAACAGTGAAAAATATCTGCATCAGCATGTCATACCTTTCAAGTTCTTTTGTACCATGTCCTACCTGATGAATTATCTAAATATATCTGCATCAGTATTTTGCACCCCTAAAACAGCCTGTGCCATGATGAAATATAGCTTTCTGCCTCATATATTGCATCTAATCCATAATCTTGTTTCATGTAGTAGAGATATAGGATGTGGTTGGTGTTTGGAACTGTTTAAGTATGAACCAAAGGTTTAGTACATGGTTTAAATGAGTCCTATTTGTATAAGACTGACCTCAACATCATGAAGTATGCCACCCTTGTGTTTTATTACTGTCTATACTTGGTGCTGTGTATTTTACCTTGCCTCTTTGATAGCATAAATGGAGAACATATCTACTAACCAGCCATAAGCATGTGTAGTCTAAATGATGATTCAAAAAGGATGTTTAACATGTTTTCCATATTTGACTTGAAAGATGACAAATTTTGATTGATCTCAACTTGAACTCTGTATAAGGTCATGTGTAACTCACCAATTCAATTGCTATAACACTTGCCTTCCTCATACTTGTATACACAACTGAATTGAAACTGTCTTTGAGTAAAGCATGTAGATTACTGAGTTTGCTTGAAATAATGGTCATTTTCGAAGCAATTTATTGAGAATGATTTGTCAGTCATGCTGCCTTTGGATCTTGGATAGCACTGTTTTCTTGACTATTGCATAATATTTCCTTTTTACTCTTGATAAAATGGGCAAACTATATCTAAAGAGTGAGTTGAAGTTTATGGACTAGTTTATTGCTTATTTCTCCTTATTTTTTCTTGTCAATACTGAAAGAAAATCCAAGCTTGGAATATTATTGTGTGTAAAGGGAAAACTGAGCATAAGACCTTTGAATATGAAATGGTATATTACTATTATGGTTCACTTTTACGCGGGTACATAAAATCTACTAAGAGGTTGTTGATGCTCTAAATTGAATTTTAGTATTTTAGGGTCGCCACTTAATTTATTAAGGGAAATTAGGAAAACCGGGTAAAAGGATTTATCAAGTAGGAGAAAAATCCTTTTTGGACCAGAGTTTGAGGTAAGAGTTCCGGTAATCCCTTAGGAAGGTTTTAAGCACCCTAGTATTAAGGATCCGTATAACACGGTTGACCGACAAGCTTCAATGTGTGATTAATGTGATTATTTGCTAAAAATATTTACTTTAAGCTAAACTTGTCACGCTTAATCATAAAATTCAAAATTTTGGTAAAAAGTCCGTTTAGAAAAGGGGGTTTTGGGTTTGAAAATACGTATAAGTGTTCAACTTATTTTATTGCCGGAATAAGACACACCCGGGATTTCTCCTAAGTAGAGTCACTACTGTTTAGTCCTAATAAAATGAGTTTAGTACTTATAGGTTTTTATTATATATAAGAAAATATGGAATATATCCCCTTTATATATATAAAAATGAAAGTTTTTATCCAAATTAATTCATTGAAGCCCCATAATCAACTGTATTTATACTTTCCAAATCCATCTCACTCTCAAATAGGTCCAAATGAATTTCCTCTTGTTCTTAGTCCTCACGTTTTAGGCTTTCGGCCCCAATATCAATTTACTTTCTGAAAACTAGATCCAAGTCCAAACCATAAAACTCCTTTTTTTGGAAATATTTCTAAGTCTTTGATCTCAAAACGTAGCCCAAATTTTAAAAGCATACATTGTTACTTAAAACATAGTCCAAAACCATTTTTATCCATTTTGCAGATCTGCCTAGTGCTGAAGTCCAAAAAGAAGTTGCATGTTTTTTCCATAAAATGATCTCCGCCGCGGTCTTGAGGCCCAAATTATTTGCAGATTTCGTAAAGGGTCGGAAGGCCCAAATTCTACACTTAGTTATTTTTTTCTTGAGATCATTTGGTCCCTTCCAAAATATTAAACCAGTTTTATATTTTTTTAGCAACAATCAAATTGAACCGATTTTGGGCAAGTCCGATATTAGTTGGTTTTTTGAAAATATTTTAGGCGACATCCTAATGATACTACGTTTTCCTACATTCCAAGCATACATAAGAGTTTCAATATTTACACATACAACATATACATATAATATACAAAAGAAAAGGAAGAGGAGAAGGAATGAGATTTTGAACTGGTAGGCCTACCCAAGCCCACCAGTGACCATTTGCACCCATGGTTGGGCCTTAAATATATTAGCTTCCCTTTCTTTGTCATGCGGACTTGATCAAGAAATGTGATGTTGGGCCTCACGCCCAACAAGTTTTGATGCAGAAGAGTGACCCAAATGGCCAACGTATTTTCACATGTGAACACACAAAGGGGAAAAAGAAGTTGGGGGTTAGAAAGCATCTAAACAATGTTATGAGACTAAGAAGGAATTTAAATGTTAAGTAGACATTAAAGCAAGCACGGATGCATAGACATTCATACTAAGTCCATATATAGTATTAATAAATTTCAGACAAACAATAAGTGCAATCTCCTACTTAGTTTACAAAATTTAAGTGCACATATAAATAACAAGAAAACCACCGAGAATACATATAGGCCTGATTTCTTAAATTAGCTATGATATTGAACTCCATAACCAAATTAGACCACAAGGTGAACTGAACAGAGATCTAAATTAACAAGTAGCCATTGCTAATGATTCATTTTAGTGAACAGACTTTATTCAAAGAAGGGATGATTTTCATGTAAAAAAAATTTAACTTCCAAGTACCCTAAATGATTACTGCAATCCTGAGAAAGAAATAAACAACTTCTTTGCAAATCCATATAGTGTTTATAGGGATAACAAATGCAGAGATGGGAACATATACAGACTCAATAAAAAAAAATAGATAATCTCAAAGTAAAATAAGCCAAGAAGATATTAACCTAGGAAGGATAGTCCAAGTAGAAGGAGAACTAGGATTAAGCTAAATATTCAGCTAAAGCAAACACCCATCAGCTTGACTCACACAACAAAATCAAGTTTACACCCAACAAAACGATACAATAGGACACACTTATCAAATGGCATAAGACATTCTCATCATGTTATTGCTAAAAAAAGGTGATAACTGATATGTTCACTACTTGACTAACAACCAACTTGAATACTATCCACACAACTAATTTAGATATAATCCAAAAACATTTTTAATAGTATTAAACTCAGTCTAGATGGCCTAGGTTGTACTGATAAGATGTGTAGAACTACTTAATCAACAATCCAGTTTTAAGCCTAAGTGAGACAGAGACATAACATACTTGAAACAGGTCCTACACTAGTCAAAATGGGGTACTCAATCCCTCTTAATTGTTTGTGATCCTAACTATGTGATTTACTAATTACTTGCATAATAGTATTGACAAAATCCTAAACTTATTAATTCCTATGATGACCCTCGACTAGGCAGACCTCAGATTTTTTACAAAACAGGGATAAGACTAAAAAAGAAACCCTTTAAACCTGATTAAATACAAATAATGAGAAGATATAAGTTATGCAGATTATCTCCTAGCATATACATACCTATATTTAACTAACAAACCTACAACTATTCTAGCAGTTTAACATAGCTAAATTAAACAAGACAATTAAATAATTATCTAATTAACACTTAATCACTCAAACTAACACATAGCTAATGCATGAATATGCAAGCATTAAAAACTAAAAAACAAAGGAGAGAAAAGCCCTTTTGTTAGTGCAGTCGAGGTTCGAGATTGAACTTGGAAGAATCTTCACTCCCTTCACGTCTAATACTTAGCCCCAAAACACACGAGAAAGGAAAAAATAAATTTTAAAACTTTAGACTAACTCGAAAATGTAAGGATCTTCAAGCAAAAATGATAAAAGTCCTAAGTATTTCTAGTCTTTGTGGATATCTATGTATTCGATATTCCATGTCCCTTTCATATGGTAGAAATGGGGTTCTTATTTATAGAACCCCCAAACTTGAGAAAACCTAATCCCAAACCGATGTGGGACAAGTTCAATTTCTAGAAAATTTTCTCTCTAATTCAACATGCAATGGCTGGGATTCAAATAATTGCACATATAGAGGGTCAGATTTGACCAAATCGGATCAATCTGTCCGATTCTATATGAACCAATGAAAATCCATGATTCAAAATAGGTTAAGAAAATTCCCATTAAAGGATTCGTCCTTGTTTGACCATGTATTCAAAAAAAGGTAAGAGAAGAGAGGGGTTATACCTCGTTTGGGTTGTGTTTGGTGGAGCGAGGAGGCAAACATTTAATGCTTTGCCTCAAATCATTGAACCACGACTGCATAAAGTGATTGTACACTTCCATTTTGCCATTTCAGGAAATGGTGATGAGGAGAGAGGAAAGAGAAAGGGGAGGCGGCGCGTTTCACAAGAAACCCTCCCATCAACCCGTAGGCTCGTTTGGTATTATCCTCTTAAACTCGTTCTTAGGCCGGGTCACGGTCTTATTGGACCGGGCCTGGCTATAACAAAAGGGAAATGGGGTAGTCCTTGTGTATACATGCCTATACAGATGATATACATGTTTACACATGTATACACATGTATATGCGTGTATACATATAGAAAGAACCAGACACTATTTAAACAATCGCCATAATTAAGAAAGTCCATTAATTTATACCCCCTTAATTATGATTAGATACCATTAGTAAACGTCTAAATAAACTAACAAACAGGGTTAATTATGCAAATGGATTCACATTGCGCATATAGCCTCAAACGATTTTAACCCATGGAACATGCCATTTCCATTTGTGGCCACATTTGCAATAATGACTTCAATTGACCTAAACCATAGAAATTGGCTATATCAATTAAAGCCGGAATTAAACTATTTAAACAATTAATGGTTAATTTTGCAACAATGACCTTAATTGACCAAAACCAATGAATTTGGCTATTTTAAATAAATCCAAAATTAGACTAACAATTGATTATTTCGATTGTAGCCACTATTAGCCATATAGCACACAATTTATGGAATTTTAACCACAATTAACACTTAATTAATTATGATTAATTTCAATGAATTGGGACATGCAAAATTTAGAATTGAGGGGTAAAAACGATCAATTTATTTAATCAATCCGATTCCTTGAATTAAACAAAATACAATGCCTGCTAATTTATTTTCTGGTAATTTTAACAATTATATAAATAATTGTTTAAATTACCTTCTTGATGATAAAATGTGTAAATTAATTTCTAGATGATTCATAATATTATAAAAGTTATTTTTCCAAATGACATGGCAAAATATTAGCTGAATAATTTTATAGAATCATTTTGACTTGTAGAAAAAATGTACATTTTACTCCGTTTGATTTTCAAGGATCTTGGGTAATTAAAATAAATTATGGGAGGTAAAAAATTAGGTGTTAACAACTGCCCTTTCGAAGGCCATCCCCGAACAATGAAATTTGACTAACCCTGATTTTTGACTGACCCATTTCCATATGACCTCTTGTTTTTATGTGATATACAAAATATGTGGTCGAACAATGGTTTATGTATTTTCTACGTATCTCAGGTTACAACAGAATTCAGATCACTTGTAGTTCAACCCAATTTAGACTCCTAAATGCAAAATTTAGGCAAATTTCAAATTTCTCGTTTATCAAACTGGGAAGTCAGAAGTGATTGGTTGCAGTGTGACTGAATCTCTAGTATTGAGTCTGCCTACATATCCCTGGTCTTGGGAATCATGTTACTTGTAGTTCGGCTAGATAGGAGGAAAAGGGTACCCCTTATGCGAGAACGCCTTTATGTGCGTGCCGGTGTGTGCCAGACCTGTTGCGGGTAGATTTAAAGAAAGCAAATAAGCAAGTAAACAAATTCGTGTGGCTGAGCATGGGCGGGAGCCTATCTCGACCGGCTGTATAAGAAAAAGTTAAACGTTTGCTCCGTATGTTTCTGGATTTGATTTAATCAACCTCCTTTTGTTTATCGGCTATCAATCTGCTTCCGTCTGCTGAACAACATTGTGATTAATTTTGAAACGAGTATTTTGGCCATCTAGCTGAATTTACATCGTTCTGATTTTTGGAGCGAATACTGCGGCCGAGTGACCGGATTTACATTGCTTTGATATACTGGGGTGAAAACTGCAACCAATTTGCCGAAATTACATCGCTTGACCTTTTAGCGAAGACTGTAACCAATTGATCAGATTTATATTGCCTGACTCATTGGAGCAAAAACTGCACCCAACTGGCCGGAATTACATCGCTTAACCTTTTAACGAAGACTGCAACCAATTGACTAAATTTACATCGCCTGACTCTTGTAGCGAAAACTGCAGCGGACTAGCCGAATTTACATTGCTTGACTTTTAAAGCGAAAACTGCAGCCAATTGACCGGATTTACATCGCTTGACTCACTGGAGCAGAAATTGCACCCAAATTGTTGGATTTACATCACTTGACCCTTGTAGAGAAAACTGCAACCAATTGACCGAAATTACATCGCCTGACGCTTGTAGCGAAAATTGTAGCTGACTGGCCGAATTTACATCGCTTGGCTCACTGGAGCGAAAACTGCACCCAACTGGCCGGATTTACATCGCTTGACCTTTGTAGCGAAAATTGTAACCAATTGACTGGATATACATCGCTTGATCTTTGTAGCGAAAAATGCAACCAATTGACCAAAATTACATTGCTTGACGCTTGTAGTGAAAATTGCAACCGACTGGCCGGATTTACATCGCTTGATCTTTGTAGCGAAAACTGCAACCAATCTACCGGAATTACATTGCATGACGCTTGTAGCGAAAACTGCAGCCGATTGGCCGAATTTACATCGCTTTGCTCACTCGAGTAAAAACTTCACCCAACTGGCCGGATTTACATCGGTTGACCTTTGTAGGGAAAACTGCAACCAATTGGTCGGAATTACATCGACTAATGCCTGTAGCGAAAACTACAGCAGACTGCCCGAATTTACATCGCTTCACTTTTGTAGCGAAAGCTGCAACCAATCTACCGGAATTACATCGCCTGACGCTTGTAGCGAAAACTGCAGCCGACTGGCCGAATTTACATCGCCTGACTCACTGAAGCGAAAACTGCCCCCAACTGGCCGGATTTACATCGCTTGACCTTTGTAGTGAAAACTGCAACCAATTGACCGGAATTACATCGCCTGATGCTTGTAGCAAAAACTACAGCTGACATGGCCGGATTTACATCGCTTGACTCACTAGAGGAAACATTGCACCTAGTTGGCCGTATTTACATAACTTGACCTTTGTAGCGAAAACTACAACCAATTGATCTGATTTACATTGCCTCACTCACTGGAGAGAAAACTGCACCCAACTGGCCGAAATTACATCGCTTGACCTTTTTAGCGAAGACTAAAACCAATTGACCGAATTTATATCGCTTGACTCTTATAGCGAAAACTGCAGCCAATTGGCCATATTTACATCGCTTGACTTTGTAGCGAAAACTGAAGTTGATTGGCCGAATTTGCATTACTTAAATCTTAAAACATTCGCTGTGACCTGCTGGGTTGGATGCCCTGCTTCATTGCTTTGCTTTTCCCTATGACCTTGCTGGTCGGATGTTTGCCCTCACGGCATTTTAGCTCATTTGATAGCCCTCGTGGCTAGATATTTGCCCTTATGGCGTATTTTATCCTTTTATGGCCCTCGTGGCCAGATATTTGCCCTTATGGCCTTTCGATTCCTTATAGCCCTCATGGCCAGATATTTGCCCTTATGGCGTTTTGATCCTTTATAGCCTTCGCGGCTAACCAAATTACTAACATTACTTCTGGCGACGGCTACTATGTTTTATGGCATATGATTTTTACCTGCACATGAAACAAAGTTAGAAATATGGGTCGTCCTCCTGATAACATGGGGACCTGCGTCAATAAGGGGTTGGTTTCCTATTAAAGTTGATCCGCCTCACTGTTCTTGGTTGTATCGCTAGTTTCACCGGCTTCAGACTCAATCCCTCTTGGGCTTGGTATTCGAAAGATGAATTTACTTTAATCATGCAAGGAAAATGTTTTTCATAAATTTTTAGCTAAAACTATTTTATGGGAATAAATGCATTCTCCAATTTCTAGAAAACTGTTTAAGTCAATTGTCATGACATGCTTTGACTGAGAAGTGAATCCCCTCTTTCGCCGCCAGAATGACCAATGGCTCCTTCTCTTTTGTGGAATTTTTCAGATTTGCTCAAAAATTCTACCCCAGTTTGGATGTATTTTCTTGACAAACTCTCGTGTTGAGTAATAGCATGGAAATTTTGAGGTCCCCTCAAAAGTTCTGCCCTAGTTTAGGGTGTCAAATTGATCAAACCTTGTTGACTGGTTGAGGGTGAAAAATTTTGAGATCTTTCTGCCCCAGTTTGGAACTCTGGGTTTACTGCTTCTTGTAACAGGCTGGTGGCACGATTTTTTGAGATCCTCTCAAATATTCTGTTTCGGTTGGGCATTTATAGCAATCTCTTTGTTCCTGATCTAAATCTTTCTTGAGGCTTCCTAGGGGTTTAATAGGTTTTTCTTTTGGTACGACCTAGCTCAAACAGCGCCTACGTATCCTGTCGCAGCAGGAATCAGGTCGAACGTAGTTCAGAATAAATTAATTGAGTTTGGGTTTTTGCTAATAAAGTGACCACGTCCCAAATGGACCGCCTACGTATCACACTTTGGAGAAGTCAGGTCATCGCGTAGTTCATAATACAAAAAGGGTAATTTTTTGTTTTCCTTCTAACTATTACAAATGGTTACAAGCAAAGGAATAACTTAATAAAAGCAAATGGAAGTGATCTAAGCAAATAAATAAAAAAAAAACAAACTTTTACAACTGACTGCGTCTGCGTTGATTGTCTTGGGCCACTCTTGCGCGTCAATCTTTGCTAGTACTATTGCTTCTCCGGAGAGCACTTTGCGCACCATGTAGGGACCTTCCCAGTTAGGAGTGAACTTTCCCTTGTACTTGTTCTGGTGTGGGAATGTTCTTTTGAGCACTAACTACCTTATTTGAAAGAGTCGTGCTCTTACCCGTTTGTTGAAGGTGCGTGCCATCCTTTGTCGGTACAGTTGACCGTGACATACAGTGACCATCCTATTTTCATAAATTAGAGCCAATTGTTCATATCGAGCATTAACCTATCTTGTATTATCCAATTCCACCTCTTGAATGATTCTGAGTGAAGGTATTTCAACCTCGGCGGGTATGACGGCTTCGGTACCGTAAACAAACAAGTAAGGAGTAGCTCCTGTTGAAGTGCGGGCTGTTGTGCGGTATCCTAACAAGGCGTGTGGAAATTGCTCATGCCAACCTCTATGGTTGTCTGTCAGCTTCCTTAATATCCTTTTGATGTTCTTATTGGCTGGTTCTACAACTCAATTCATTTGTGGCCGGTAGACTGTGGAGTTCCTATGAGTGATCTTGAAATGCTCACAGATGTCCTTCATCAAGTGACCGTTCAGATTTGCTCCATTATCCGTTATGATGGACTCGGGTATGCTAAAACATCATATGATATTATTTCGCACAAAGTCGGCCACTTCTTTCTTCGTCACTTATTTGTGGGACGTTTCTTCCACCCATTTGGTGAAGTAGTCGATGGCAACTAGGATGAATCGATGCCCATTTGAAGCAGCAGGCTCGATTGGTCCAATGACGTCCATACCACAAGCGACAAATGGCCAAGGTGAGCTCAAGGAATTGAGTTCAATGGCCGGGACTTTGATCAGATCTCCACGAACCTGGCATTGATTGCATTTTTGTACAAATTGGTAGCTATCGCTTTCCATGGTCATCCAGTAGTATCCTGCTCGAAGTATTTTCTTGGCTAGCACAAAATCATTCATATAAGGCCCGCCAGTCCCGGCGTGTACTTCTTCTAATAGCTTTATGGCTTCTACTGCGTCTACACATTGGAGCAAACCCAAATCCGAGGTTCGCTTGTATAGTATTTCTTTATTTAGGAAGAAACCATTGGCCATTTTAGATGGTTTTCTTTTGATTACTCATGATGTCTTTGGGATATTCCCGCTTCTGCAAATACAACTTGATTTCGGTATACCATTGTACCGCCCCCTAAGCTTGAAATTGCTTTCCAACGGTAGGTCACCCAGCCCAAGCAGAGTTACATACAAAATGTTAGGCCTATTTTACTGAAGCCTGTCATTGCTGAAAATTTGGTCCGCGTTACAGTGAGGCGTTATGGACCATAACACGTGTTACGAACCGTAACACCCACCATAACATCAATTATTTTCCTCCAAACATTCTAGAAATTTTATCACGTTACAATGAGGCGTTACAGTCCGTAACACGTGTTAGAGTTCATAACACCCTACCGTAATGTCAATTTTTACACCAGAAAATTATAAATAGTTAAGTTGTTTTATTCACTCCTCCACTTTCTGAAAAACCCTAAGAACAAAAAACCATTCCTCCAAGTCTTCAACTCAAAGGTAAGAACATCTTTATCATTATTAATCCATCCTAGCATCAAACTCGTGATTCTTAACATAAATCTTGTAACAAAAACCTAGGGTTTGCAAAGTAATCTTTCTCAAAGTGACGCAAGCTAGGGTTTTGGGTGTTCTTCACTAAGAAGGTGAATTGCTAAGATACGTAAAGCATAATTAAGGTATGTCTCTCTTTTGAAAGCTAGTTTTGGATGTATGTCTCCTTTTGAAACTGATCTTGGAAGTATAAATTTCATTCAAGGGTTCTTTATTGAATAAAAAGGTGAACTTTTCATGATTTGAAACTCTATTTCCTGCTTTGATTGTGGTTAATGTGCGTGAGGGGATAAGTCCACATTAAACCTAGTTTGTATCATGCTCTACGTACGTATATAAGTTTATTAATGTTTTTCCTGTATAAGAGATGATCAATAATGATGGCTAAGGGTTGGTAATGATGTTTTCATGTTGAATTATGACATTGAAATCTTGGTTAAAGAAGTGTAAATATTTTCAAGACATTCTTTGAAATGATTTATCTTTACGATATGGCATAATGAACCTTAATGACCATTGATGATGTGACTACCTTGAAACGAATAAAGAATTGGCTTCTATGCTATGAAAGTGGTTGTTGTGTTGGCCTAGTTACTCGGGAGGAAGGGTAGTCACTATGGATCCTAGTGTGGTAATGCCTAGCCATTCGAGAGGAAGAGTAGCCACTACCGGGTTCGCCACCCAGGGTGCGATTTATGACTAGATATTCGGGAGGAAGGATAGCCATCGAGAATTACATATTCTGATGTGGTGCAATGTGTTTAGGGAACCTCTAAGGTCATCCCTTCGATGTTATTGATTCTTGGGCCTGTATTGGCAAGTGTGATATCCTTATCCTTTTATGGAACTGTTGTTAATAATCATGATTAATTTAAAAAGCATATTTGAAAGTTGTAAATTGACAAAAGGCTTTATAATCAGTTTTGATAATTCTTATATATTGAGATACCCAAGCTGAATAAATGAGTTCACGTTGTTTTATACTATCCGCAGAACTGATTTCTTTAAGTATTATTGTACTTTATTTTCATATTACTTGTTGTCCCCGAAGCACTCACTGAGTACGAAGTACTCAGGCATACCATCGTTGTTTTTGATGGTATGTTAGGTAACGGAGAAGAGCAGGTTCTTCATACTCAAAACGCTTAGGAAGGACTTACTGTTGCTGCTGACATGGTGAGCCCACATGTTTATTCGTGGGACACCCCTTATCATATTTATTTACTATTCTAGATTTTGTGGGATGCGTCCCGATGTGTCAGAGAGTTACTCTTTTATCTTAAAAGCTCCATAGTACACATTATTGTGGTAGTTGTTGAGTTTTGTTTAACTCTTGGGCGTTCGTCACGTTTTGATTAAGTTTTATAATATTAAAGACTTCCGCTGATTTAATTCATAAATTATGATTTGATTGTATTTATTTTATAAACTGTTGGAGGTGAATATTGAACCTAGCCAGTTCAAGTGTTGTTATTGCATCTATTAGGTTCTTCCGATGTTGTTCATGACATCGGATGCCAGTCACGTCTAGGGTGGGTTTTGGGGTGTGACAAGCTTGGTATCAGAGCCTAGGTTTAAATACGTCCTAGGATTGTTGTCGGTGTCTTTGGAGCTGTGTCTAGTGGAGTTTTCCTTATGCATTCCGATCACCTGCATGACTGAGAAACCCCCAGGACATTTATTAGTGTTTCTTATCCTTCTTGATTCTAGATTGTGCGGTAGAGCTTGAAATCCTATTAGGGTCATTCTAATGCATTTGTTAATTAGTGCCTATCACAGAAATGGCTCTAACACGATCCAGAAATTGTAACCGAGGACGTCCCGCGAGAGCTAACCAAAATCTTGGGGGCGCGATTGCTGGTAACAGAAATAATGTTGGAAATCAAGCACCACCTTAAGCACCGCCTGCTCTTGCTGTTCCTGTTGCGGGTGTGCCTGAGATTGGTACGATGCAAACTACTATTTAAATGTTGAGTAAATTAGTTGAGGCTCAGCAACATCGTGGAGGTGTGGAACCTCATGGTGGAGGCAGACTTAAGCAATTCCTAGACTTAAAGTCACCAGAGTTCTTTGGGTCACGAGAGGTGGATGACCCCCAACACTCTTTAGATGAGATATTCAAGGCGTTGAGGGCAATGAATGCCCATGGTTCCGAAGCGGTGACGTTTGGTTTTTATCAGTTGAAGGATGTTGCTCACGCATGGTTTGAGATGTGGGAGTCTAAGAGGAGTAATGCTGCTTTAGCTCTTACATGGGCTGAATTTGAAGAGGCATTCATGGAAAGGTTTTTGTCTGATGAGGAGAGATTTGCTATGGCTACGAAATTTGAAAAGATGGAACAGGGTAACAAGTCGGTTCGTGAGTATAGTTTAGAGTTTACCCGCTTGTCAAAGTATGCTTTATATATGATTCCGACTGAAAAGCATAGGTTGACTTGTTTTGTGAAAGGGGTTGGTACCACGTATCAAGTCTGCATGTGCTACTGCTGCTATGTCTCCTACTTGCACTTTCTCATCTCTGGTTGGGTTTGCTGAACAACAAGAGAGTTGGAAAAATGAGGAGAGGGTGGAGTGAGACCAGAACAAGAAGGCCCAATCAGCGAGTGGTTTCAGTGGTAATTATTATAATGGAGGGCAAAAGAGAGGATATTCTGCACCTGCTCAGTCTGGCGCATATTTGAAAGCCAGTGTGCCTTCTAGTTGGCAAGGTCAAAAGAATAATAACCAATGCAAGTTCTCCCAGGATAGTAGTCGGTCCGATGTGTGGGAAGATCGTATCTGTCACCACTGTGGTATTAGGGGCCACATTAAGAGGGAGTGCAAAAAGTGGCTACGCGAGATGGTTGCTATGTCTAACCAAAGGAATGATTCGCCTGCTTCTGCATCTACTAAAAATCTGCCTGCTGGTAATGCCAACAATAATAATCAGAATGCTTATAATAATGGCAAAGGAAAGAAAGTTGCTAACACTTCTGGTGGAGGGACAGCTCGACTTTATGGGCTAACTTGTAGGGAGGCAGCTGGGGCTTCTGAAGCTGTGGTTACAGGTATCCTTACCGTCTGTTCTCGTGATGGTTATTCATTGGTTGATCCGGGTTCAAATTTATCCTATGTGACCTCTTATTTTGTTCTTGATATGGGTATGAAACCAGAACCTTTGTTGGAACCCTTTTCTATTAATACGTCTTTTGGTGTTCCTGTTATTACTTCTAGAGTGTATAGAAATTGTGTTGTTGTGATTAAAGATCGTGAGACCGTGGCTGATTTGTATGAACTTGAGATAGTGGATTTTGATGTAATTATGGGGATGGATTGGTTGTCCGCATGCTAT
This sequence comes from Lycium barbarum, assembly GCF_019175385.1. NCBI lineage: Eukaryota > Viridiplantae > Streptophyta > Magnoliopsida > Solanales > Solanaceae > Lycium > Lycium barbarum. The sequence goes on from NC_083345.1 coordinate 39,964,260, forward strand.
GCTAATTTGGATTGTTGCCATAAATTAGTTCGTTGCGCCTTTCCTGATGAGCCAGTTATTATGTGGGAGGGTGAAATTGCTAAGCCAAGGGGTAGATTTATTTCTTATCTTAAGGCTCATAAGATGATTACGAAGGGGTGTATTTACCATCTGGTTGTTGTTAATGATACAAAAGCCGTAGTACCCGAATTCACATATGTTCCCATAGTTAGTGATTATCCCGAAGTGTTTCCTGAAGATCTTCCTAGTATTCCTCCTGATAGAGTTAATGATTTTGGGATTGATGTTATTCCGGACACCCAACCTATTTCTATTCCACCTTATCGTATGGCTCTAGCGGAGCTAAGGGGATTAAAGGATTAGTTAAAGGACTTGTTGGATAAGAGTTTCATTCGACCAAGTTCCTCACCTTGGGGTGGTCCAGTATTGTTTGTTAGAAAGAAAGATGGTTCCCTTAGAATGTGTGTTGATTACCGTCAGCTTAATAAAGTGACCATTAAGAATAAGTATCCTTTGCCTAGGATAGATGATATTTTTTTACCAACTTAAGGGTGCTAAGTTCTTTTCAAAGATTGACCCGAGGTCTGGGTATCACCAATTGAAGATAAAGGAGAAGGATATCCCGAAAACCGCTTTTCGTACTCGTCATGGGCACTTTGAGTTTCTAGTGATGTCCTTTGGGTTGACTAATGCGCCTGCTACATTCATGGATTTGATAATCATGTGTTTAAGCCTTATCTAGACCGCTTCATTATTGTGTTTATTGATGATATTTTGGTGTATTCTAAAAGTCGTAAGGATCATGCTAATCATTTGAGAATAACTTTGACAACACTTGAGGAGAACAGGCTTTACGCAAAATTCTCAAAGTGTGAATTCTGGCTTGAGTCTGTGGCTTTCTTGGGTCATGTGGTGACCGGTGACGGTATTAAAGTAGATCCTTAGAAAATTTCAGCGGTTAAGGATTGGCCTAGACCAACTAGTGTGACTGATATTCGTAGTTTCTTGGGGTTGGCAAATTATTACAGAGAGTTTATGGAATGTTTTTTGTCTATAGCCTCTCCATTGACTAAATTGACACAGAAGAATGCTAAGTTTCAGTGGTCCGAAGCTTGTGAAAAGAGTTTCTAAGAGCTTAAGACAAGGTTGACTTTGGCTCCTATTTTGACTTTACCTTTTGGGTCTAGTGGATATGTAGTGTATTGTGATGCTTCTAGAATTGGTTTGGGTTGTGTATTGATGCAGAACGGTAAGGTGATTGCTTATGCCCCGTGACAGTTGAAAAAACATGAGAAGAATTATCCGACTCATGACTTGGAGTTGGCTGCCGTGGTATTTGCCTTAAAAATTTGGCGTCATTATTTGTATGGTGAGCATTGCGATGTTTTTACTGACCATAAAAGCTTGCAATACATCTTTAAGCAGCAAGAGTTGAATCTCAGACAGAGGAGGTGGTTGGAGTTGTTAAAAGATTATGACTTGAATATTCTGTATCATCCTGGTAAGGCTAATGTGGTTGTTGATGCTTTGAGTAGAAAATCTATGGGCACGTTGGTTTATTTGCAAGTTCATGACATGCCCATGGTGAAGGAAATTGGAAGACTTGCTAGTCTTGGGGTCAGACTTGATGAAACGGACGATGGGGAGTTAGTGGGAATCACGCCATCACGGTCTGACATTGTGGAAAGGATTAAATTCAAGCAATATGATGATGAACTTTTGGCAAAGCTGAGAGATGGAGTGGAAAGGGGTAAGTACACTTCATTTACTGTTGGGACTGGCAATAGTGTTCTGCGGTTGCAAGGACAATTGTGTGTTCCTGATGTAGATAGTCTTCGACAAGAATTAATGATGGAAGGTTATAGTTCCAAGTATTCAGTTCATCCGAGATCCAACCAAATGTATAAGGACTTGAAGTAGCACTATTGGTGGAAAAGCATGAAGGTTGACATTTCTAACTTTGTGGCTAAGTGTTTTGTTATATCCTGTATTTCGTACACTCGGATATTTAAAGGAAGTTGTGGTAAGTTAAGGGCAAGACTATTTTCCAAAATTATTTTAATGTACAAGTTGTTTATTAGTATGGAAATATTGAGAAAGGTTAAGGGTAAAAAGGGAAATTCACAAAGTGGTTCATGGTAATATTGTGGAAGGCTAGGGGAAAAATGGGAATTTCACAAAATATTCAAGAAGGTTCTTGAAGGGGGCCATGTTGGCCGTGTGGCATATAAGTATATGACCACATTTTTATTTAATAAGGCTAATTATAAATATATATAGGCTTAAGCTTACATAAGAAAATACTTAGTCTTCTTTGTTTATTTTTAAGAAACTTCAAGAAAAAGGGAGAAGGGGCATGTGTCCATATGCTATTTGTTGAGGCTAAAAATATATATGTGGACAATTGCTCACAAAGCAAGACAATTATTCATGGAAACTCCAAGAAGAAAACTTGGAGAAAGAAAATAAAGGCCATTCGGCCATGATTCCATAATATGAGGTTATAGAAATTGATCAAGAAAAAATATTTTCTTCTAGTATTTCAACCAAATGGAAGGCCCTCATCAACATGAAGGAGTTGTTGGAGCAAGCAAAGCCTTTATTTGTGTAATTCACAAGTCCTAGCCGAGTGGAGAAGTCAAAGGACGAAGGTAAGATTTAATGCCATTTTCTATGTGTTGGAGATGGTTTGTGAATGTTGTAGAATGTAGAAATGGATGAAATTCATGAAATAGGTGTGTATAGGGATGTGGCCGAATAGGGGTTGGATTGGTGAGATGTGATGAATTGTTCTTGTTGAATTTGGAAGGTTTCGGGTGAAGTAGTATGTTGATTAGGTCGTTTTGAATGTTATGTGAATTGAATTGAATATAAATGAAATGCCGTTGAATTGTATGACAAAGGTTGTTAATGTTAGAATGCGTCTTGAATTGATTGTTGATGCTGTTGGCATGATTGTTGGTATTGTTGTTGATAATTTGGCCGAGTTGAATTCTCGGATTGTTGATTGATGATTTGGCCGAGTTAGATTCTCGGGGATGGTGTATTTACGGGGAGATGCTGCCGAAATTTCGGCAGATCATAAGTAAATTTATTTGAAAGATTAAGACAAGTGTGTGTGACGATGAATCTAATGATTATGTAAATCTTCTTGAATGTAGACTAGCGATAACGAGCTTGGACAATTAAGCGTAGCTAATAGGACGTGGAGCAGGTATGTAAGGCTTATCCTTTCTTTCTTTTGGCATGATCCTTATGAAACGAGCAGATGATGTATATGTATGATTTCAAAGAATTCCTATTCTTAGAGCCACTAGGATGGCTAATACTCTTGACCTCCATAAGCTATTTCATATGGTTTTGATGCGTATTTATGATGTCCGAAGATCTATTTGATATGTTTCCGAATGACATTCGAGAGATAATTGATATAACTAATGTCTTGATTTTCATATGATAGCACGTTTGATTATTCCATTGAGTCTTTGATATATTTTGATACGTACATATGGTTCCAAAAGCTCTATTTGATTTGATCCATAACGATATTCGAAAGGTACCTAACATGATTGTTGCTTTGATTTTCCAAAAATAGCTTCTGAAACGTTCATAGAAGGTTCTGTACTAAACCGTCTATAACTTTTTCGTACTAACTCGGATTGACTTGAAACGTGTTTATGACTCTCAAGTATCGATTTATGTACGTACCCTATCGAGTCTTAAAGATTTGTTCTATGTGCATATGTATATGAAGCGACACCTTATGAGATTTATGATCTTATTCTATGTTCCCTTAACACTGTTATTCGTTGTTAGTCTCATCTTATAATGATTATTCCTTCAAGGTAAGACAAAGCCATGATGGTTATTCCATAATATAATCGGAGGTTACCGACCTTACGTCACTCCGATGGAGTCATAGCGTTTGATTGGGCTCTTATGCATGCTTATGTTGGATGATTACACCGCGCCTATACGGCCGGGCAGCACCGCTAAGGCGGGCGGCTTATGGATGATTACACCGCGCCTATACGGCCGGGCAGCACCGCTAAGACGGGCGGCTTATGGATCATAACACCGTGTCTATATGGCATGGGCAGCACCACTAGTGGGCGGCATGAGATGATTACCCCGGACGCGGGCTAATGATGTTATTCGAATCAGACAGTTATGTATGAGTATGTAATATGTGAATCGGTAAGAACGAGCATGCATGATTCCGCCTTAAGGGGCAAGCAGATACAGTCATACTTTATTCCTATGTTTTTTTTTCCATATATTTCCTTATACGTTATCGTAAATGCCTTACATACTCGGTACATTACTCGTACTGACGTCCCTCCTTGTGGACGCTGCGTTTCATGCCGCGCAGGTACACCCAGATGAGTTGAAGCCATTATAGAAGATGTTTCAGCGGAATTGGCAAGCTCCATTTGCCCCTGGAGAGTTGCCGGGTCAGAGTATTATGCTATGATGTCTTGTTCGAAGTTAGAGACTTTGCAGACAGAGTCGTGCGTATAGAATGTCGGTATTGTAAGCGGCTCCACCAGCCGATGTGTTATTGTGTTTCATGTTACAAGTTTCATGTGATGATAGAATTTATTTGAATTGAGTACGATGAAAAGAAAGATTTTGAAAGATTTACTATGTATTTCATTATATTTGATTTAAGAGTTCAAGGAGACTATGTATGTAATAAGAGTTAACGGGTTTGCTCGGCTCCGAATATGGGGTCGGGTGCCCATCACACCCTAGTGAGATCGGGGTGTGACATGTTTGAATTGGCAACAGGTGAAAGCTGAACGTCAAAGACCTGGTGGTTTGGCTCAGAACATTGAGATTCCTCAATGGAAGTGGGAAGCGATTAACATGGATTTTGTCATGGGCTTACCTCGTACTAAAGCTAAGTTTGATTCGATATAGGTAATTGTGGGTAGACTCACTAAGTCTGCTCACTTCATTCCAGTGAAGACAGCTGACACTACAGCTCATTATGCTAAGTTGTATCTGAAGGATATTGTTAGGTTGCATGGTGTTCCGACATCGATTATATCTGACAGAGGTACGTAATTTACTACTCACTTTTGTAAATCCTTTCAGGAAGGTTTGAGTACTAGAGTGAATTTGAGTACCGCTTTTCATCCTCAAACTGATGGGCAAGTAGAAAGGACTATTCAGACTTTGGAGGATATGTTGCGTACTTGTGCAATTAATTTTGGAGGAAGTTGGGATGAACACCTACCTCTGGTGGAATGTCACGACCCAACTAGAGGGCCATCCCGAGCACCCCGAGCTAACATGCCGAGCACCCGAAGCTAATATGCCGAGCACTTCTAAATATACATCTTATAATAATTTCTGGGTGGACCATAAAGATAGCTCATGGATATCAAAATATGTAAAGAGATATCGCAATATAACATCACATCTCTGTATAATCTTCAATAATTATGCCCATCATTACTCGCCGTCAAGGCTACTAAAATGTTATATAATGATATGAACCGGTAGGGTTATGAAACGTGTAACTGTATATACAAGTCTACGAGCCTCTACATAGGATACAAGTGGCCGTGGAGACCAATATTAATAAACTGCAGCTTCGAAGTAAGTGGAGCGCTCCTGAGATTCCGCTGTTGAAGCTCCTATGGATCAGAACCATCTACCTGTCTACCTGAGGGCAAGAGCGCAGCGTCCACAAGAAAGGATGTTAGTACGAACAATGTACTGAGTATGTAAGGCACGAATAATAATATAGTAAGAGATACCGAACATGAAAAACAACATAATGAGAAATATAGAGCATAACATGAGGTAAGGAAATAACCTGTACATATGATTGCCTCTTAAGGCAAATACCATGCATGCTTAACTTTCCTTTCATAAAAACATTTCTCATATACGTATACATAAAATAGAATTGCTGCAGAACATGCAGCCCGATCCAAAAGCATATCATTTTTTCGCGGAACGAACAACCTGATCCATCTATATTATATACATAATAGTGCCGAGAAACAAACGACCCGATCCATTTAACCATATATCCCGTATCCGGGCATCCCACGTCCGAGACGATATCATAATATACCAGGTGATTAGTGGCCATGCGTCTATAACGCCTCGCCTTCCCCCATATCCCCCATATATTATAACATAACTAGCATGCATGATAGCCCAAAGAAAGCTATAACTCTATTGGAGTGATGTAAGGTCGGTAACCTCCAATTATATTATGGAATAATCATCATCGCTCTATCTCACCTTGAAGGAACAATTATTATAAGGTGAGACCAACAACAATGAATAAAATTGAGAAAGTCAAGAAGATAGCTCAATATTCTCACATCATCATTGATCTCATAACTTGAGACTTTTAACCATAAAATAATCATCATCATAATCATCATAGAAAACATATCATCTTTAGTATCATAAGAAGCTATTAAGAATCATGAACTTCTAACTTTTGGAAGTAAGAAGGTTATGGAAACATATATGGAATCATAACATAGGAATCATGCCTTTTGAAAGAAAGGGACTAGCCTTAACATACCTTTCGGTCGCCTTAGTCATTCAACGTTTATTCTTCCAAGCTTGCAACTCTACACGTAAACCATCCATATTATCATTAGGCTCAATGTCACACACTTGTCTCAAGCATTCAAATGAGATCCATTTAGAATCTACCGAAATTCGAGCAGCATCTCCCCTATATTATTTACCTCCTCCAAATACCAAAACAACTCCCAAATAATACCAACAACATCAACAATAATATCAATACCAATATATTCCATAAAACATCCCACACTATGTTTCTCCAATTTTCAAACCAACCATAACAACATCCATAATACCATAATCAAAGAATTATATTCAATTAAATCTCAAATTAATCCAAAATTCTCCTTCAAACTCACTTCATGGCTATCAACTTCAATTCAACTCTTTATGAATTTTCTCCTATGATTCTTTCCTTTCTAAAATTCCTAAACCTTTACATCATCTCAATCATGTAAATAATAGTAGGAATAACATACCTTATAGTGGAAGAACTTCACTTTATTCACCCCTTTCCAAGACTAAGTTCATCACCACCTTAAATAGAACAAGAACATTTATCTTCCTTGAATTTTCTTTGATATTTTGATGTTGATATTCTCGCTTGATGATATGGAAAGGTTGTGGAAGATTATGGATGGTTGTGGAGTATTATGGAAATTTATGGAGAGTTATGGAAGGTTATAGAACCCTCAAGAGTTCTCAAGACTTCTTTAGAAATATGAAGGATGAGAAGATGGTGAAAATGATGAAAATTAATGGGTTAGAGGGGTATTTATAGGTGTGTGTTGGGTCGGGTACTGTAGCACCCGATTACTGTAGCAGCGTTTTTCTGCTCCGTCCGCCTAACTTGTAACGTCCATAACTCCGTGCTCCGATGTTACATTGATGAACGGTTTATTGCATTGGAACATAGACTCAAAGAGCTTCATTTTAGGCTTTTGAATACCCGGAGATATACCCCTCCAAATTTGATCCAAAATTCTATCAACTTTTTCCAAATTTTCGACAAACTTATTTTCTTCGCTTTGCTTGGTCCCGGAATCTTCCGAAACTCTCCATACATGATATTTATCATTGATAATACTTGATAATACTTGATAATAGTAGTTTCCTTTGGTTCCATGGTTGTCCTTCCCGGTTACGACTCATGAGATCGTAATTCATCCTTTACTTCACTGTTACGTACTTTCCATGGCTTGTACCTTCCAAAACTTTATGGGACGTCGCCGATACTCCATTTACATAGTGAAGTACATGGCATGCTCATGATATGAAAGTGCGAGGTGTAACATCCTTCTCCCTTTAGAAACATTCGTCCTAAAATATTGTAGCTTGCGAGCTTACGACGCTTTCATTAGTTTCTTGAAATGGTTGTCTTCCTTTAGTTCCTGATCCCATATTCTTATACTATGGGCTCATTAGTCTTCTTTCATATTCTCCCAATTCTTTGTCGAACTCATTCATTAGTTCCATATTCTCACGTTCTTATGTATGGACTCAATGGTCAACTGATATCTAGTTACTGTCCTGGGACCTGTTGCCATTAAGATGGTCTTAACTCATGATTGCTACGGCTACCTGCCAGTCTATGAGCACTCTTAATTGTTGTACTCTTTTGCCATGCTCCTTATTTCTCTACTAGTAGAAAAATTCTCTTGTTCAGATATGGCACCCTTCCTTGCTTACTTCTTTAGTGCTATTTTAGATTATCCCTTTTTGTACTTGTCGACCTTACATACATACCATATCATCTCCTTTTTAATTCCTTGGTCGAACTCTTTAATTCATTATAATATCATCCTATTCATACCTGAACTTTTCCTACAATTTCCTCTTCTCAGTTTTAGCATAATTGCAATATAAAATCATAAACATGGAACTAAGATAAAATCCTACTTAATCATGACTTCCTTTTGATACAAGTATGCTTTCTTCTTAAGTCCTTGATTCTCTTGTACCGGTGGTCATTTGAGACTTAAATTAGCCGTTTGTCCTTCTTTGACTCCCTATCATTGTCCTTCCACTATTTTTTTGTCGGCCATTGCATCATGACGATTTTCTATATGGTTCTATAACATATACTCTCATATTTGATATGACCGGTGACCTGTGACTCCACGACTTGCGAGGTACTTTCTAATCTCAGGTAGCACTGCTGTCTTGCTATCCATAGGCACACTATCTCCCTTTCCTTTGGAGATCATTGAACTCCTTATAATTATTCCTCTTGTTAAAACTTTCAGCTCTTCTAGTGCTAAGATTTCCCTTTCTTGAGCTTGGGAATATTGTAGCTCATCTTAGAACTGAATTTGTTCTTCCCCCATTTTAAAGGATGTTTTCATATACCGTAACCTTTGAGTGTTAACCGTCTTTGATAGTCATCTGGCCGACCTCAGTGATCCTTTAACTCTTCTGTTCCGTATAATGCTGGAGTTCTTTTCATCGCATGGTTTAACTTGTTTTCCTTTTTGCTAGTTAAGTTCTTGTATCAAATCAAAATTCTTATACATATCGAATACAATCCAAACGCCTTCTTTATGTGACATCGGAGCAGGGAGTTATGGAAGTTACAAGTTAGGCGGACGGAGCAGAAAAACGCTGCTACAGTAACTAGGTGCTGCAGTAACCCGACCCAACACACACCTATAAATACCCTTCTAACCCATTAATTTTCATCATTTTTACCATCTTCTTATCCTTCATATTTCTAAAGAATTCTTGAGAACTCTTGAGGGTTCTATAACCTTCCATAACTCTCCATAAATGATATTTATCATTGATAATACTTGATAATAGTCATTTTCTTTGGTTCCAAGGTCGTCCTTCCTAGTTACGACTTATGAGATCATAATTCATCCTTTACTTCATTGTTACATACTTCCCATGACCTGTACCTTCCAAAACTTTATGGGACGTCTCCGATACTCTATGGATACTGTGAAGTACATGGGATGCTCATGATCTGAAAGTGCGTGGTGTAACATGGAATTCGCTTACAACAATAGTTACCAGGCAAGTATTCAAATAGCTCCTTATGAGACTCTTTATGGGAGGCATTGCAGATCTCCAATTGGTGGTTTGAATCCACCGAAGTAGAATTATTGGGTCCTGATTCAGTTCACGAGGCGATTGAAAAGGTAAATCTTATTGTGCACCGATTGAAGACAGCTCAGAGTAGACAAAAGTTTTATATATACATTAGGCGTAGAGAATTGGAATTTGCTGTTGGTGACAAGGTTTTCTTGAAAGTGTCACCTTTGAAGGGGGTAATGCTTTTTGGCAGAAATGGAAAGCTTAGTCCTCGCTATATTGGTCCTTATGAGATTAATAAAAGAGTTGGGAAGCTTAGTCCTCGCTATATTGGTCCTTATGAGATTACTAGAAGAGTTGGGAAGGTAGCATATGAGTTGAGATTACTGACTGAGATGTCCATGGTTCATCCGGTGTTTCACATTTCGATGTTGAGGTTGTATAAACCTAATTCTTCTCATGTGTTGAACTATGAAGAGGTTGAGATTGATGAATCCTTGGCTTATGAAGAAGAAGCAGTTCAGCTTTTGGATCGCCAAGTTAGAAGGTTGAGAACAAAGAATGTTGCGTCGGTTAAAGTGTTGTGTCGAACTTATAATACTGAGGAAGCTACTTGGGAAGTGGAAGAGGACATAAAGAAGATATATCCTCACTTGTTCCCTATTTCAGGTATGAGTTATGTTTCGAGCTATTCGTTCGCAAGGTGATTGCATGGTGGTTAGTGACCTTCCTAGAATACGATTCTCATTCGAGGACCAATGATCTTAAGAGGGAGGGGGGGGGGGGGATAATGTAACACCCTGTAAACTTCAAATAGGTGTGAATGTGTAAAAAAAAACTAGAGTTAAGATGATATTTTATCTATATGAATTCATTCGGGTGGAAGGTAGTTGTTTTGAAGTCAAACCAACCAGTGAAGTTCTTAAGGGCTCTTAAACTCGCCTAAATTTTGGTAGGTCTGTCTTCTCGGACATTTTCGTGCAAATGTCTTGAGAATTTGGAAACACCTCCTCGATAAAAGTTGTAGATCTTTGAAATAGCTTTCCAACAGTAGGTCGCCCAGCCGAAGGGGAGTTACTTACAAAAAGTTATGCCCGTTTTACTGAAGCCTGTTTGTGCTGAAATTTGGTCCGCGTTACGGTGAGGCGTTATGGATCGTAACACGTGTTACGGACCGTGACAACCACCGTAACATCAATTATTTTCCTCCAAACATTCTGGAAATTTTGATAGGGGTTACAGTCTGTAACACCCTACCGTAATGTCAATTTTTACACAAGAAAATTATAAATAGTTCAATTGTTTTATTCACTCTTCCATTTTCTGAAAACCCCTAAGAACGAAAAACCATTCCTCCAATTCTTCAACTCGAAGGTAAGAACATATTTATCATTATTAATCCATCCTAACATCAAACATGTGATTCTTAACATAATTCTTGTAATAAAAACCTAGAGTTTGCAAAGTGATCTTTCACAAAGTGACTCAAGCTAGGGTTTTGGGTGTTCTTTGCTAAGAAGGTGAATTGTTAAGATACGTAAAGCATAATTAAGGTATGTCTCTCTTTTGAAGGCTGGTTTTGGATGTATGAGCCAGTTTTAATTGGCTTATAAGTTGCTTATAAGTCGTTTTCAACTTTTTTGAGTGTTTGGCTGGCCAGCTTAAAGTCATTTTGTGCTTAAAATAAGCTCAAAAACATAATTGGGTGCATTTGACTTAGCTTATCTAAAGTAGTTTATAAGCAGAAAACAGCTTATAAGCCAAAAAATATAAGTTAGACTACCCCAACTTATTTTTTTTAGCTTATAAGTTGCAACTAGCTTATAGGCATAAGCCCATCCAAACAGGCTCTATGTCTCCTTTTGAAACTAATATGTCTCCTTTTGAAACTAATCTTGGAAATATAAATTTCATTCAAGGGCTCTTTATTGAATAAAAAGGTGAACACTTCATGATTTGAAACTTTATTTCCTGCTTTGATTGTGGTTAATGTGCGTGAGGGGACAAGCCCACATTAAACCTAGTTTGTATCACGCTCTACGTACGTATATAATTTTATCAATGTTTTTCCTCTATAAGAGATGATCAATAATGATGGCTAAGGGTTGGTAATGATGTTTTCATGTTGAATTATGACATTGAAATCTTGGTTAAAGAAGTGTAAACATTTTCAAGACATTATTTGAAATGATTTATCTTTACGATATGGCATAATGAACCTTAATGACTATTGATGATGTGACTACATGGAAACGAATAAAGAATTAGCTTTTATGCGATGAAAGTGGTTGTTGTGTTGGCTTAGCTACTCAGGAGGAAGAGTAGCCACTATGGATCCTAGTGTGGTAGTGCCTAGCCATTCTGGAGGAAGAGTGGCCACTGCCGGGTTCGCCACCCATGGTGCGATTTATGCCTAGCTATTCGGGAGGAAGGATAGCCATTGAGAATTACTTATTCCGATGTGGTGCGATGTGTTTAGGGAACCTCTAAGGTCATCCCTTCGATGTTATTGATTCTTGGGCCTGTATTGGCAAGTGTGATATCCTTATCCTTTTATGGAACTGTTGTTGATAATCATGATTAATTTAAAAAGCATATTTGAAAGTTGTAACTTTACAAAAGGCTTTATAATCAGTTTTGATAATTCTTATTGAGATATCCAAGCTGAATAAATGATTTCACGTTGTTTCATACTATCCTCAGAACTGATTTCTTTAAGTATTATTGTAATTTATTTTCATATTACTTGTTGTCCCCGAAGCACTCACTGAGTACGAAATACTCAGGCATACCATTGTTGTTTTTCATGGTATGTTAGGTAACGGAGAAGAGCAGGTTCTTGATACTCAAAACGCTTAGGAAGGACTTGCTGTTGCTGCAGACATGGTGAGCCCACATGTTCATTCGTGGGATACCCTTATCATATTTATTTACTATTCTAGTTTTTTTGGGCTACATCCCGATGTGTCAGACAATTACTCTTTTGTCTTAGAAGCTCCATAGTACACATTCTTGTGGGTAGTTGTTGAGTTTTGTTTAACTCTTGGGCATTCGTCACATTTTGATTAAGTTTTATTATATTAATGACTTCTGCTGATTTAATGCATATAGCATGATTTGATTGTATTTATATTATAAACTGTTAGAGGTGATTATTGAACCTGGCGGGTTTACGTGTTGTTGTTGAATCTTTTAGGTTCTTCTGATATTGTTCATGACGTCGGATGCCGGTCACGCCTAGGGTGGGTTTTGGGGTGTGACAACCATGGTTTGGCATCCGACTCTACTTCTACGTGAGAACGGTATACATGCCCTTCTTCTAAACTGATTTCCAACCGGTCAATGCGACTGCTTTCAAGATACTGGATCATGGATGCTATGGTGGCTAAAGCATCGGCAAATTCATTCTGAGCCCCTCGGGGTATGCCTGAATTCTATCTTCTTTAAGTTTTTGCATAATCTTTGCACCAGGTTTACATACAACAAAATTTTATAGTTCTTAGTGGCCCACTCGCCTTGTACTTGGTATATTAGAATATCAGAGTCTCCTATGACCAACAGCTCGCTGACATCCATATGAAAAGTCATTCTTAGACCCAATATGAAAGCTTCGTATTCTACTATGTTGTTGGTACAGCGAAATTTGAGCTTTGCGGCCATCGGGTAATGTTGCCCAGTTTTTGATATTAAGAACGCTCTAATTCTGGAACTTTTGTAGTTGACGGCCCCATCGAAGAACAATTTCCACCCGGTGTAAGGTTTTGATGTTTCTTCCCCGATAGCTAACACTCCTTCATTTGGAAAATGGGTTCAAATGGGTTCGAGATCTTCATTTACAGGACTTTCGGCTAAGAGATCAGCCAATACTTGTCCTTTGATGGCTTTTTGCGAAATGCAAACTATTTTGAATTCGCTCAATAGCATTTGCCACTTGGCCAACTTTCCCACAGGCATGGGCTAGCGAATGATATACCTTAGCAGATCCATTTTGGATATGAGGTGGGTGGTATAGGATCATAAGTAATGCCTCAGCTTTTGAACCATACATGTCAGAATGTAATAGGTCTTTTTCACCAGTGTGTATCTTGCTTCACATGCAGTAAATTTCTTGCTCAAATAATATGTGGCACGTTCTTTTTTTTCGTCTCATCGTGCTGTCCTAACAGCCACCTAAAGGCGTTCTATATACAGACAAATATAATAAAAGTAGGCTCCCAGACCTAGGGGGTACCAAAACTGGTGGATTAGACAAATATCTCTTCATGGTATCAAAAGCTTCTTGGCATTATTTTGTCCAATTTGTGGGTGAGTCTTTCTTCAAAAGCTTCAGTATGGGTTCCACAATGATGGTGGACAGAGCTATGAATTGCCCAATGTAATTCAATCTTCCTAAGAAGCTCATGGCCTCTCTCTTCGTATTGGGATGAGGTAACTCTTGGATTGCTTTGATCTTGGTAGGATCTAGTTCTATGACCCTTTGTCTAACTATGAATCCAAGCAATTTCCCGATGGGCACTCCAAATGCGCACTTTGCGTTGGTCAATTTTAGATTGAACTTTCGTAGCCTATCATAGAATTTCCTCAAATGTGTGGTGTGCTCCGCGCGCTCTCTCGACTTGATGATGACATTATCCACATACACTTCGATTTCTCTGTGGATCATGTCGTGGAAAAAGGTAGTCATGGCTCTCATGTAGGTGGCACCAGCGTTTTTAAGACCAAATGGCATCACCCTATAATGGTATACTCCCCACGGAGTGATGAAGGCTATTTCTCCGCATCTTCTTCATTCATGAGGATCTTGTGACACCCAGCGAAACAATCTATAAATGATTGCAACTCATGTTTAGCACAATTATCTATGAGTATGTGAATGTTCGGGAGTGGAAAGTTATCTTTGGACTAGCTTGGTTGAGATCCCGATAGTATACACATATTTGTATCTTTCCATCCTTTTTGGGTACGGGCACTATGTTGGCTAACCATGTGGGGGTATGAGGTTACTTCTACCATCCCTGAATTGATTTGTTTTTCCACCTCATCCTTAATGCGGATGCTGAGATCCGCCTTGAACTGCCTGGTTTTTAGTTTTACAGGGGTGAACCCTGCATTGATAGGTAACCTGTGGGACACCACACTAGTGCTTAACCGTGGCATGTCAGCATATGACCATGCGAATATATCCATGTATTCTTTTTGGAGATTTATTAGCTCTTCTTTTTGCAGTGCTTCTCGGTGCGCAGTTATCTAGTTTCTCTAATGTTTTCCCCGTCACCTAGATTGATTGCTTCTGTTTTGTCCATATTTAGCTTTTTCTCATTTTTCAATTGCTCTAATTCCTCTATGAGGCCTTCGGGTAACATCGTCTCCTCGTCGTATTCCTTATATTCCTCTTCTTCTATACTGTGGGACTCATTCTTATCGCAACATGTCATGACATTTAGGGTAGCATTATTGTTTTTATTACTGAAAACCAAAGTAAAGTGAGGTTAGTATATGCATGGAATTTTTGAAGAAATAAATACAAGTTATGTTTCCATAATTCGAGTCTTCATTAATTTGATTGAAATAAAAGTACAACTGTGGTCCTGGTTCGAGTGAACGTCAAGCCATTTGCATTTTTGAAAACATTATGAGGTAAAGTAAAGTGCAAAGGGCAAGTAATTGGGCCTCGACCAATTCTCGCAGTTTATTCAGAAAATAAATTCATCGTTTCTCTACCAAGGAACCCAAAGTGGGACCGAAGTCCAGTTTGACAGTTGTTCGCCCCGATTAGCATCTCTGATGATGGGCACCTCTGTGTATTCTTTTAGCACCACTGAGCAATCTTTCTCTTGGAATAGCATCCCTAACCCTTCTTCTATGTCTGCATCACTCGACATCGATATTATATTAGGGAATGATTGGTATAAGTTCGAGGTAGGCTTGCGGAGCTTCGCAATGTCCCTCTTCTTTTTAGCAGCTACCGAGACCTCATCGTTGGTTGGGACATACCCTAGTCCAAAACAAAAATTGTCCTAAGGAATGGGGATTGGCTTTGTGATGCCGTGCAAATTTCTTCTCAAACCTTTTTCGGGTTCAAAGATATTCTGAAGCATAACTGATGCAATCATTTTATACACTATAGACATGGGCGCCTCTGTAGAATCTATCTTGTGAGTGGGTCCCACCTGTTCTGTCATATGGAAATCCATTCCCTTTGGCACTGCCTCGATGACGGGCACCGAATTGTCCGGGTAGTTGTGAATGCTACCCTCTTCATGGATTATGACCTTATGGCCATCCTATATGAATTTCAAAGATTGATAGAGTGAGGACGGTACAACTCTTGCCATATGGATCCATGGCCTTCCTAGCAACAGATTGTAACTGGAGAGTATTTCCATGACTTGGAATTTAGTGATGAACTTCGATGGCCCAATTTGAATATTGAGGTCAACCTCTCCAATGGCATCACATCGGCCTCCGTTGAATGCTCGTATATTGGTATGATTTTGACGCACTTTTCCAAGGTCATAACCCAACTGAACCAATGTGGATTCGGGGCAAATGGTGAACCCAGCACCATTGTCGACCAAAACTCAGGTGACTACCTTGTTGCGACACGTAACGGTGATGTGTAGTTCTTTGTTGTGATTTGTGCTATCTTTACATAATTCTTTCTCAGTGAAAGAAATTTGACGATCCTCTATGACATGTGCCACAATTTCTGCCAGATTTTCACTGCTTGTCCCAGCCGGGACATGAGCTTCTTCTTAACACTTTCATCAGAGCCAAACGATGTTGCGGTGAACTCAATAAGAGCACAAACACTGATATTTGGGTAGTGTTTTCTTTAAATGTTCCACAATGGAGTATTCTTTTGGCAGCATTCGACGCCAAAAGTCTTCTGCCTCTCGCTCGGTAATGGTCCTCTTTTGGTTTCACTTTTTCGTGGCGCCCTTTGGGCTAAACCTTCAGGAGTATAATACTTTCCTGATATTTTGATTCCATGCGCCGTTACCACTTGTACTATGCAATCGTTTTTGGGCGGCGCTTCTGTTATCTGAATAATGTTCACAACTACTGGGCGGGTATTAATACTTTGAACTGTGGGCGCTCTTGTATGTAAGTAATGCCACCGTGCGTTTAAGTGCTTGTATAGAGTCCCAAATTGTCGGCCTTCCGGCGTGTCACGACCCAAACCGATGAGTCGTGACAAGCGTCTGACTTCTAGCGACCAAACACCCCTATACTTATATCTGAATCTTACTAGACATCAAGGGCCCATAATGGCATAAACTGATCTCATAAAGGGGGAAACATCAAAACTCTGTACAATCTACATATATACACAATATGCGGAAGAACAGTGCAAGCCAGCTAAGCTACTACATATATTGTACGCAAAAGAATAGAAGCCGACAAGGATACATCATCTGACTGCTACATACAACTGTCTATAGACCTCTACTGGAATGAAAGCTGTAGAAAGGACGGGACAGGGCCCCGTCATACCCATATGCATACATATCTCAAAAGGGTGGCAGACCAAAAATGACTGCAACTCCGGATCAAATGGAGCGCACTGACCACTGCTAGATCTAGAGGTCCTACCGAGCTGGACCACCTGTCTGTCTACCTGTACCTGCGGGCATGAACACAGCCCCCCGAGCAACGGGGAGTCAGTATGGATAATGAATTGAGTATGTAAGGCATAAGAATAACATACATATATAAGAATCATGAATAATATCTGAACTCAACAACAACAACCCAGTGAAATCCCACAACGTGGGGTCTGGAGAGGTTAGAGTGTATGCAGACCTTACTCCTACCAAGGTAGGACGGCTGTTTCCGAAAAGACCCTCGGCTCAATAAAAAAACATAAAAAGAGGTCAGATAAGGCTAAGAGATTCAAAGCGATATGGAAATGAAGTAACGCAAGCGACACAGATAACATAGAATAATTAAAGCACAGGAAATAACGGATAATAGCATAAATCAGAGCACAAGAAATTATACTACGATAATGCGACTACTAATAAGACAGGATAATGAGACTATCTACTAGCCTTCTACCCTAATGTGGGTCCTCCAAACCCTCCTATCTAAGGTCATGTCCTCGGTAAGCTGTAACTGCGCCATGTCGTGTCTAATTACCTCTCCCCAATACTTCTTTGGCCTACCCCTACCTCGTCTGAAACCATCCATGGCCAACTTCTCACACCTCCGCACTGGGGCATCTGTGACTCTCCTCTTCATATGCCCAAACCATCTCAATCTCGCTTCTTGCATCTTGTCTTCCACCGAGGCCACTCCCACCTTGTCCCGAATATCCTCATTCCTAAACTTGTCACTCCTGGTATGGCCACACATCCATCTCAACATTCTCATCTCAGCAACTTTCATCTTTTGAACGTGAGAAATCTTAACTGGCCAACACTTCGCCCCATACAACATAGTCGGTCTAACCGCCACTTTGTAGAACTTGCCCTTAAGTTGTGGTGGCACCTTCTTGTAACATAGCACTCCGGAAGCAAGCCTCCATTTCATCCACCCTGCCCCAATACGATGTGTGACATCATCTTCAATCTCCCCGCTGCCTTGCATAATAGACCCAAGATACTTGAAACTACTTTTCTTCTGGATGGCTTGGGTACCAAGCCTCACTTCCAAGCCAGCCTCCTGAGGTGCTTCACTAAACTTACACTCTAAGTACTCTGTCTTGGTCCTACTCAGCTTAAACCCTTTATACTCCAGAGTTTGTCTCCAATCCTCCAGCTTAGCGTTAAATCCGCTACGAGTCTCGTCGATCAGGACTATGTCATCAGCGAAAAGCATACACCATGGCACCTCACCTTGAATTTTCCACGTCAATCCATCCATCACCAAGGCAAATAAAAACGAATTAAGAGCTGATCCTTGATGCAACCCCATCACAACTGGAAAGTGCTCTGAGTCTCCTCCTACTGTCCTTACCCTGGTTTTGGCTCCCTCATACATGTCCTTGATCACCCTAATGTACGCCACAGGTACACCTTTAGCCTCCAAGCATCTCCATAGGATCTCTCTTGTAACTTTGTCGTAAGCCTTTTCTAGGTCGATGAATACCATGTGTAAGTCCCTCTTCCTATCCCTATACTGCTCCACCAGTTTCCTCACAAGATGGATGGCTTCTGTAGTTGAGCGTCCCGGCATGAATCCGAACTGATTCTCTGAAATAGACACGCCTTTCCTCACCCTCATCTCCACCACCCTTTCCCACACTTTCATAGTATGGCTTAGCAGCTTGATACCTCTATAGTTGTTGCAACTCTGGATATCTCCCTTGTTCTTGTATAGACGGACCATTACACTCTACCTCCATTCTTCAGGCATCATTGCCGTCTTAAAGATGACATTAAACAACCTAGTCAGCCACTCCAAACCTGCCGGGCCCGCACTCTTCCAAAATTCCCCAGGAATCTCGTCAGGTCCGGTCGCTCTTCCCCTGCGCATCCTACGAACAACACCCTTAACCTCCTCAACCTTAATACTCCTACAATACCCAAAATCGTGACGCCTTCCTGTATGTTCTAAATCTCCCAACACAATGTCTCTGTCCCCTTCTTCATTTAAGAGTTTGGAGAAGTATGACTGCCATCTCCGTCTAATGAGAGTCTCCTCTACGAATACTTTTCCATGCTCGTCCTTGATGCACTTCAATTGAACCATATCACGTGCCTTTCTCTCCCTCGCCTTGGCTAGCCTGAACAATTTCTGATCCCCTCCTTTCTCTTCTAGTTCAGCATAAAGGCGTTAAAAAGCTGCCGTTTTTACCGTCGAAACCGCCAACTTCGCCTCCTTCCTCGCCATCTTATAAAGTTCCCTATTCGTCCACTGCTCCACCTCATTAATGTTTTCAATCAACTTCGCATACGCCACCTTCTTTGCTTCCTCCTTCCCTTGAACTTCTCCATTCCACCACCAGTCCCATCGATGCTGGCCACGACTACCTGTCGAGACCCCCAACACTTCCCTTGCTACTGCCCTAATGTAACTAGGCGTCCTATCCCACATACTTGTGGCATCCCCAGTACTATCCCAGGCCCCCATAACCTTCAATTTCTCTCCCATCTCCACGACACTAGTCGTGGTCAAACTCCCCCATCTGATCCTAGGTCGGTCATCCACAACCCTCTTCTTCCTCGTCATCTTGATCCCTAAATCCATCACCAAGAGCTTATGTCGAGTTGTAAGATAGTCGCTCAGAATGACCTTATAGTCTTTGCACAGACCTTTATCGTCCTTCCTAAGGAGTAAAAAGTCTATTTGGGTCTTAGCCACTAAACTACGGAAGGTTACCAAGTGCTCTTCCTTTTTTGGGAAACTCGAATTGGCTATCATCAACCCGAAAGCTCTTGAAAAATCCAAAAGTAAGACTCTTCCTCCATTCCTGTCCCCGAAGCCAAAGCCTCCATGTACATCATCATAACCTCCCGAAATAGGCCCGATGTGCCCATTGAAATCACCTCCCACGAATAACTTCTCTGTAGGCGGTATGCCTCCCACTAATTCGTCCAAATCCTCCCAAAAGCGTCTCTTCTCCTCCTCGCCTAACCCGCTTGCGGCGCATATGCACTAATAATGTTCAAAGTGAGCCCTTCAACGACCACTTTAATCGACATCATCCTATCAGTGGCTCTCCTAACCTCTACCACCTGGTCCCTTAAATCACTATCTACTAAAATGCCCACCCCATTTCTATACTTCGACCTACCAGAGAACCACAGCTTATACCCGTCTACCTCTTTAGCTTTAGGACCTACCCATTTAGTCTCTTGGACACAAGCTATATTAATCTTCCTCTTCTTAAGAATCTTAACTAGCTCTATGGACTTCCCCGTTAACGTCCCAATGTTCCAAGACCCTACTCTCAACCTAGAGTCTCCTTTAACCCACTTACCCCTCCTAACCCTCGCCCCCGTCCCCGAACGAGAACATGACCCTAGTCTACCATCACTAACCAAAGCCACGAAAATAAGTATGAACTAATAAATTATTCAAAGGTCTAAAGTCAGCAAAATATAACTACAAGTGTATGGACAAATAATGGATATGAAGACCGGAGGTACCAACTCTAGTTGAACTGAACCTGGTTGTCGCCGGAAAACACTGTTCACGGTCGAGTTACTTTTCACTGCCGGAAAATGTTCACAAATACCTAAAAGGGAGAAGAGAATAGGGGGAAAAAATAAGAAAATAAAAATAAAAGAAAAAGGGAAAAAGGAGAGAGAAAGAGGGGGCTGGCCGGAAAATGTCGCTGGAAAAAGTCGCCGGCGATGGCGTAGCGGCGTACCGGCAGTGCCAGAAGCAGATTAAAAAAAGGGGGAAAAAGGAGAAGAGAAGAAGAAGAGGGGGAGAAGAAAAGGAAAGAGATAAGGAAAGTAAATCTAGCCGAAAAAGTGGCCGACGTTACCTGGTCGCCGGCGTTACCTGGTTGCCGGTGTCACCTGAACAGTGGTGACGTATGGTCGCCGGACGGAGTGGCAGGTGGGCAGATCTGGGAGAGAGCAGAAGAGAGAGAAAGAGCAGAAGAGAGAGAAAGAGCCGTTGGACATAAAAGAACGTAGTTCCATAATATCTAAACTCATAAACTGAAATAACTATTTGCATGTACTTGTATGAACTAGTATCTGCCTACATCTGCATAAATCTGTGTAACTAACAATGCCACTGTGGGCACATAATATGCATGCTCTTGCCTATCAATGAAGGTCATACATCTATATATGTGTGCGTCTATAACGCCTAATATATGTGTGTGTACAACGCCTGTAAAGCCTCTATGGCATCTCATCATATCATATCGGCTCCTCTGCAGCCATATTTGATATCATTAATATCATCATCATAGTGGTGATGCATATATAACGCCTGTATATCTTCTCATACTTTACATATATCATTCGCGTATATAACGCATTCTGGTCACAGGTCAATGTGCATAAATATATGATTAATGTAATGCATGATTAAACTGTATGCATAGAGCTGGCTACATAAGACTGGACCCATGAACAGAAGGGTCACTCATAAACTAGATACATGAACATCAAAGACTGAAGGACATCTAATGCTTCTAAGAGTAGAGTAATATGAGAGCTCGCTTACTCGCTTGTTGACTCATATCATAGGGCCATGCCAAAAGAAAGAAAGGATAGCCTTAACATACCTTGACGTATATCAAATTGTCTAACTTCTACCTCTTGAACTTGTGAGTCTACAATTAAAATAACATAGGCCTCAATTAGACCATTTACCTCGCTTACTAACCATCCTCAAATACATATAAAGCTTAACGACTTATAGATAATAATTTCCTTTGTGAGCATACAACTCTTGAACTTCCTATTTAATCCAACATTAACCACAAAAACAATAACAACACTTATATATATAATTATATACTCAATTTTTATCCCCAATCATATCTTAAAATAGCCTCAAGTCACTACCTTGCCCTTCATCAACTTAACACTTCCACTAATACCTTCTCTTCACTTAAAATCTCTAAAACTCTTAATAGCCAACTTAAATATAAGGGTAGAATCATTTATATACCTTGAAGGGTCTAAGATCCCAAGAATCACTTCAACTCCAACTTCCCTAGCTTTAGAACCTTGAAGAAACCCTAAAAGCAACCTTCTTCTTCACAAGCTCGGGTTTTACGGGGCTCGGCTCTCGTCAAATCTTCACTACTATGATGAAAATTATTGGGGGAGAAAATATTAGGGTTTTTCTGATTTGGAAGAGAGAAAAATATGAAATAGGGTCGTGAACCACATATTTATACTTGGAATTAAAAAGGCTACAGTGGTCCAATTCGACGAGCGGGTCGATGACCCGTTGACGTGTCGACGGCTAGTCGACTTGCTCCGTCAACCTACGCCTACAGATGCAAGGCTGTGGAACCCTGTCGATGCCGCACATCGACGGTCCGTCGACTATGTCGACGACTCGTCAACGATGACTGGTGTCTGCAAATTTTCTCCGATTCAGTTCAGATAGCGTCAATTCTATTCGTTCAACCTCTAACTCTGTAAATTGCTAGGAATACCCGCTGGTACCCTTGTACACGGGGTAAGAGACTTTCTATCTTCAAAACTCGAGCTCGGGTCTCTATTTCAAACCATACCCGACTAGAAAACCATGGGTTCTACTACTACGAAAATGAGAGGTGTAACACTGCGATCCAATCTTTCTCTTTTTCGATCATCTGAATCATATTATTGTTGTGATTTGGCAAAGGATTAGTGTTTACATAAAGCGCAGCCGTTTGGGGGACAATTTCCTTTATATCGATCAAATCCTGTAGCTTGTACTTTAGATTGATGCAATCATCGGTACTGTGCCCTACTCCATTGGAATGGTAGGCTCAAGTTTGATCTAGTCGATGGAATCAGCTCTTGGGATAGGCGACCTTAGGGGGAAGTGTTCGTATCATTCCAGCATTGCCCAACCTCTTGAATAACTCAGTTCGAGTTTCCATTAATGGTGTAAACGTACGGGCATGCTTTTTCTTCAGATTCTGACGTGGCGCATTGTAGGTATTTGGGGGTGGTTGATTTTGGTAATTTGTTTGGGTATTGTTTTGTTGGGGTCCAAAAGCAAGTGTGGGAGATTGATAGTTTAGTGGTGGTGATTGGAAACTAATTTGTGGTGTTTGGTAAGTGGGCGGTGGTGTTTGGAAGGTATTTTGCGGAGCTTGGTAGGTGGGCGGTGGTGTTTGGAACGTATTTTGCGGAGCTTGGTAGGTGAGCCGTGGTGTTTGAAAAGTGGGTTGTGAGTAGTAAACAGGCACTGGGTTGTATGAGGTAGTTATGTAGGCATTTGGAGGTGGTGAAGAATATACGTCTTATAGAGACTGAAAATCCTCCTTCCTTTTGAGTTTAGGGCTGGCGGTATGGGAGACGTTTGCCACGTCCTTTTTTTTCTTTTGAACAAATCCTGTTGAACTTGTTCCAGTAGCCCTGCCAGCTAGACTCACAACTCGTCCTAATTTAAGGCTATCTTCTGTGGCCTCCCCCATTTTCACGAGTTCGGAAAATAGCCTCCCAGCCATTGAATGCATTCGATAGTAGAAATCTGTTTCCTGGGAATATATAAAGATAGAAACCAGTTCTTCCTCTCCCTTAAGCAGTTACACTCGAGTAGCAGCGGTTCTCTACCTACTTGTATACTCGCGATAGTTCTCGGTGGAATTTTGCTTTATTTTCTCTAGATAGTATCTATCCGGCACCGTTTCCACGTTGAAATGGAATTTTTCCACGAAAGCTTCGGCCATGTCTTCCTATGCGGTCCATCGGCGTATATCTTGTGCAGTGAACCATTCAGAAGCCTCCCCGATCAAACTTTAACTAAATAGTCCATAATGAGTGCTTGGTTGTTTCATACGCCGACTAACTGGTCATAGTAAGTTCGGAGATGGGCTTTGGGGTTACTCGTTCCATTGAAAATTTCAAATTTTGGCACCTTGAAGCCTTTGGGCAAATCCAACTCGTGATGCATGCACAGGTCATCAAAGCTTAAGCCTGTAGCCTTTCGAGCGAATCTCATAGATTGTTCCAACATCTCGGCCATTTTGCGCTCTATTTCTTTGTCGCGCTTGTCCTGTTCGGCCCTCCATGCCTTCTCCATCTCTTCATAGTGGTAAATTCTTGGTGATCGGGTGAGAAGGTATCTGTGGTGATAGGTGTGAGGAAAGAAACAGTTGGGTGTGCAAGGTGATTTCTGGGCACGTAAGTGGCCTTTGTGGTTGGTGGTGGAGCAATGTTTGTTTGTGTAGTGGAGCTGGGATGGGCGTTTTGTGGAATTTGGTAAGAAGGAACAGAATGTGTAGTTCCAGGGATTTGGGTAGTGCCAGTTAGCGGTGGGGTTTGGTATGAGGTGCCAATGTGTTCGGTGAATGGTGTGGGGGTCCCAGCGAGATAGGTGGGGAAATGTTCGGGTAGTGGAGAGCTTAGAGATGGAAAAGGCGACAGTGGCCTTCTTGTTTCGATTCTTGATGTCTTCTCCTAAAGATAAACAACCTTTTCTAGTAGTATCTTGATTATATCCTCGGAAGGCGAGGGTCCTTGTGGTTCAGCCACAGGCGACTCTCTGAGAGCGAGGTCAGTTTGGTTCTGTTCATTCTCTGGTGTACCAGTCATTATCTTTTTGCCTCAGTCTTGTTGGGATAGGGATGCTATTGCGGCTTTAGATCTCATGAAGTATGCCAGTGTGAGCTCGGATCAACTTTCTCTTCTATGGGACAAACAATCACTCAAAGGTAACAAAGTTTGTTGTTAGATCATGATAAAATAAACAAAATATTGCACAGAGTAAGCATGTAAAGCAAGTAGCACACAAATTATCATACGTTTGATTTTGATGCTTGATTAATCTCTTGTATCGAGTTTTCGGGTATTTGGCCTTTGTTAAGTGGGGGAATATATATTTACGTAGACAACCTACGTATCCCTCCGCGGGAAGTCAGGCCCTTTCGTAGTTCGTTTTACATAAAATAAAGACTCTCCTACTTAACCTACCCGGACCAGGCCCTATAGGGGCTTCCTACGTATCCTTCCACGGGACATTAGGTCGGACGTAGTTTCTTTTACAAAATACGGGAGGGGGATAAATCTGTGTAAAATTACAAAAGGGGATCCTCTAAAAATATCTACCCAAAAGGTGATCTCTCCCTGAGATCAAAAGTGGTTGTTTGTCCTTTCAACCATATTTCCTGGCTGAGAGGCCTTTATTTCTAATATTAAGGAGGGAGTACTACCCAAATTCCTGCCGTATTGACCAGATGTTCCAGCTCGAACTTAAACGCTGCACAATCTTCGATGTCATGTCCCGGATCCCTAGAGTGGAAAAGGAAAATCTTTCTTCGACTTGTCCTTATTGACGAGTCTCTCCAAGCAGCTCTGATTAGCTGAATCTTTCCTATGCTAGCCAATATCTGAAAAATGTTGGCGTATGAATCTTTGAAGACAGTGAAGTCATAACGCCAAATATGAGTGTTTAGCGTGATTCTTTCATTTGTAGAGACGGTGTCATGAACCACAAGGGAATGGCCCCCCGAAAGCTTGGTGATGGTTTTGTCATCGATTAGCCTTATGAATCTCTTCCTAGGAGCCAAACATTTGTTGGCGATATGACTTGATTACTCTCGATGGAATGGGCACCTTTTATGTGCGAAGACTGGCACACATGGGGGCAGATTCTAGCGCCTAATGCAAATGGCACCCATGCTCTTGAGTTTGTCAAAGATTTCCTCACATGTCACATGCCTTGGTGAGACGCGATATGGACAAGCGATGGCCTTAAGCAGAATTTCCTACCAAGTTGGTGAAGCTGGGCGGATGAACTCTACCTACGTTTCTGGCTCTCTTTCTTGGTTCACGGAGGCGACAGAGGCAACCTCTCTTGATGGAAAAGTTGGTTCTTGTGATCGGACTCTGTTCCATGCTCCTCACTTTCTTATTCTTCAAACAGATGTACGTATCCCAGGGATATTCCTTTCCCCTTGCTTAGCAAGTCCTTTTAGTGGCATCTTATCTCGGTGGGTTCCTTGGGCGGGATTTCCGCCAAGTCCATCAACTCGTCAGCTTCTTTGATCTTGGCCCTAACCGCATGAATCTTCCTTTCCAATTCTTGGATTTTCCTTTTGATGACGGTATGATCTTGGGAGCTTACGACATCCCTTTTGACCTTAGGATTAGTGGTGGTTATAACCATTTTGGTGCTTTTCTTTGGGTAGTGGTCGGCACCTGAGATTAATCAACCTTTTTTAAAACGAAACATATGAAACAAAAAAAGCATATATTCACATATTAATATATACTAGTCAGGTTTTTAAAGCTCTTAGTCGCATTGAAACATGAACACGCCAATTATCGAAACCATTGCCCAGAAACAGAAATAAACTTTCATTAATTATATTCCTCCCCATAGAGGTAAAAATGATAAGTAAAGACAAGAAAATAAATCAAAATGAATGTCCTCCAGTAGCTTATGATGAAGCCCTATCTGTCTTCCCCTTCTTGGCCTTTCGGAGGGCGATCTGGATGTGGAGGCGAGTTGACGTCAATATGGCATCCATTAGAAACCCCTTTTCTGTGAAACTCATTGGAGCGACATCATCCAAAGTCTTCTTCATTCGATCATCGAGCTCCACCAAACAATCATGAGTGAATTCCAACTCGTGGTTCAAACTTTCTATGATGTCTCGGTCATGCTATATTTTCTCCAAATACTTAGCATCTCGATCATTGGCCCTTCTTTGAATCAAACAGGCTCTAATCTAGGCATTGGAGGCTTTATCTTGCACACAATTATAGAGGATGGGCTTGGGGGCAAGGGAGCCTTGCAAGTCAGCTCTCAACTAATCCCTATATTCTTCTTCATACCCTGGATAAAACCTGTCGGGGGCTAATGTGTCTGGGCCTCACATTTTTCGGCCGTTCCATTCACAAACAAAATATCCGACAATTGAGATCCTATCCCTGTCATATTCAATGATAAAATCCCTCATGTTCCCGACTTGGGGTATGACTTGGGTCCTCCCGAACTTTCTTAAAACTCTAGAAGGCGCATAAGGGCGGATCCGTCGAATTCCCATAAGTGGCAAAAACAGACATTTTATCCCTTTGACTACAATGGTTTCGGTTATGTAGTCATCAAATGTCCATTGTACATTATCCTCCTAAAGACTAGAGAATGTAAACACCCAATCTCGTTTGGTCTGATCCCCAAAATTTGGACAAAAATCAAACAGGCCGTTTTTTACTGCCGGCTTACTTAGGCATTGGAAACCCAATGTGCTTGAGGATCCACCATTGTAGGAGTAGGTTGCATCCTCAGAAGTATTTATAGTGGTTTTGGCAAAGGGTTAAGGCTCGGTACATATCGGCTAGGATTATGAGGGTTAGGTCGAAGTATTTGGTGTCTTCTTGGCGTGTTATACCGTAAAAGATGGCATGGGTGACTGAAATGATTCGGGTGTCTATGTCTAATGTAGCATCTTTGGGAAAGACAATGAGTCCCAAAAAACATTTGGCAAAGTCTAAGGGTCGGGTAGCATCTCATTTGGCATAGGTTTCAAATTTGGCTGGGTGTTCCACAAATCCCTTTGGGTTACCGAATCGCGTGTATAATTATCTAAAGGGTATAATTGGTCCATGCGCTCAATTGGCATGGGATAAGGAAAGCATTTTGAGTATTTGGTGGTTGGTGGGTTTTTCTGGGATTAGGACGTGGTTATCGGGTTTTTTTCTTCTTTTTAGACTCAATCCTACACTGGTTAAGACGTCTCATAGTTCCTCCAGAGTCGGGACCATTTTCACATTATCCCCAAAGTAGAAAATGATTCTATCTCGATCCTAAAACCCGGTGATCACTTCTATTAACTCCCTACAACCCTTAATAGTCATTATCGAGGTTAAGTTCCCCAAATGGCAAGAAATTTCCCTCTTCTCCTCTTGAATAAATCTATCCCACCACAGGTTTAACAAATCGGGCGTGTTGATAACCATGTCAAACTGCAAATCTATCGACATCTAAAAAAAAAAGACAAGGTTACCGTCCCCCCAATAAGCAATGGTTCGGCACATTGGCATATTATATGTTTCCATTTAGCACATAAATGAGATGCGGTGGTATTCAGGTCGTAGACCGTACTTGAAACAGGGTAGTCTCCCTATCAGGTTTAGATATTTCTCAAATATCCAAACCCTTCTAGTTCTCCGTTGGATTTATTTTAGCTCTACCCTAGGCATATGCAAGAGTGCTTTTTCGAAGTTACCTTGGTGAACCGTTGTCGGCTGTTGGGTGACCGCACACCAACTCCGCATTCAACGTGTTCCAAAGAAGAGGTGTTTTGGGTTTTTTAGTGAAGGCTATACCGCGAGCCCGCATGTCCCCTTTGAAACCATGCTTTTTTCCAAGAGTGGCGGAATTTATGATATGAATGCATTACAGTTTATAAATTGCAGAAAAGTAAACAAATAAGCAACTATTCACAATTAAGATCACATTATATTGAAACCCTTAAGTTTAGAACCTAGAAAATACTCAGCGGAGTCGCCATCTATTACGGTGCACAAAAGCTACTAAGAGGTTGTTGGTGCTATAAATTGGATTTTAGTATTTTAGAGTCGCCACCTAATTTATTAAGGGAAATTAAGAAAGCTGGGTAAAGGGGTTTATCAAGCAGGAGAATTTTTCTTTTTGGACCAGAATTCGAGGTAAGGGTTCTGGTGATCCCTTAGCGAAGGTTTTAAGCACCCTAGTATTAAAGATCCGTAGAATACGGTTGACCGACGAGCTTCAATGTGATTATTTGCTAAAAATGTTTACTTTATTGCTAAACTTTTCATGCTTAATCATAAAATTCAAAATTTCGGCAAAAAGTCCCCTTAGAAAGGGGGGTTTTGGAAATTGGTATAAGTGTTCAACTCACTTTATTACCGGACTAAGACACACCCGAGAATTTTCCCAAGTAGAGTCAGTACTATTTAGTCCTAATAAAATAAGTTTAGTACTTATATATATATATATATATAAATGAAAGTTTTTATCCAAATTAATTCATTGAAGCCCCATAATCAACCGTATTTATAATTTCCAAATCCATCTCACTCTCAACCGTGTTTATACTTTCCAAATCCATCTCACTCCCAAATAGGTCCAAATGAATTTTCTCTTGTTTTTATTCCATAAGTTTTGGGATTTCGGCCCAACAATATCAATTTATTTTCTGAAAACCAGATCCAAGTCCAAACCATAAAACTCGAAAATATTTCTAAGTCTTTGATCTCTAAACGTAGTGCAAATTTTAAAATAATACATTGTTACTTAAAACATAGTCCAAAACCATTTTTATCCGTTTTGCAGATCTGGCCAGTACTGAAGTCCAAAAAAAGTTGCATGTTTTTTCCATAAAATGGTCTCAGCTGCGGGCTTGAGGCCAAAATTATTTACAAATTTCGTAAAGGGGCGGAAGGACCAAATTCTATACTTAGTCATTTTTTCTTGAGATCATTTGGTCCCTTTCAAAATATTAAACCAGTTTTATATTTTTTTGCAACAATCAAATTGAACTGATTTTAGGCAAGTCTGATATTAGTCGGTTTTTTGAAAATATTTTAGGCGACATCCTAATGATACTACGTTTTCCTAAATTCTAAGCATACATAAGGGTTTCAATATTTACACATGTAACATATACATATAATATACAAAAGAAAAGGAAGAGAAGAAGGAATGAGATTTTGAACTGGTGGGCCTACCCAAGCCCACCAGTGCCCATTTTTACCCATGGTTGGGCCTTAATATATTAGCTTCCCTTTCTTTGTCATGCGGACTCGATCAAGAAATATGATGTTGGGCCTGAGGCCCAACAAGTTTTGATGCAGAAGAGTGACCAAAATGGCCCACATATTTTCATATGTGAACACACAAAGGGGAAAAAACAGTTGGGCCTTAGAAAACATCTAGACTATGTAATGTGTCACGACCAAATTTCACAAGTCCCGCGGGCACCTACCTATCCCACCTCGATAGGCGAACCCCTAACCTAACATTCACAACCACGGCATAAATAGCAAAAGATTAAAGTAACGTAAATCTGACATATGAATATATAAATAATGTGGAAGTACATCAAAAACCACACCAGTATCTGGTCTGGTCATACAAGAGCATCTAGCTAAAATTCACAAGTCTGGAAGTAATAATAATACATCAATAGTCTCAATATGTCTCAGAATAGCAAAATAAGACATAATAAAAGAAGAGTCTCCGGGTGGCAAAGCATCCACATGCTCACCCCAACAAGACTCGAATCAGCAACCTCGAACTCTCAGCCACGAGGGGTAGATGTCGATCCTACCTGATACTCCGTATTTATAAAAGAATGCAGCAAGTGCTAGTCAGTATAAACAACATGTACTGATAGGTATCATAGGCCGACTAAGATTAGCTAACATATATCAAGGCAATAAAGTAAGATAAATAGATAAATCAACAAGGTATAAGTCAACATGATCTAGTATAAGTCATCACCTATGTTATAACATCTAAACCCAACTGTTCAAAGTTTCAATACATTCAATCTGAATCCGTATATCACAAATATATCACAAGAATATCACAATAGAAGCAAAGGTACAATGCAACGCAATAATGTATGAAATAAAGATGCAATGCATATGCACCGTACACATGTACTCCCATAATGGAACATCACATCTCGGCAGCACAACCCATGAGGGATTTGCGAAGTCCATGTACCCTCACGTTTTCGATAAAGACCTCGGCAATTCCTGCCAGTACTTATACCTCGATTCCAAGATAAACATCGGATATCGGTCCTCACGTCACTCTCATCCAACTGAGCCCAGGTCATAACAGTGTTTCCTTATATATCATCGATGCATCAACAGTATATTTTGAAGGATGAGAATGCGTGCAATGTCAATAATCAAGTCAATATCCACAGTACCACACATGGGCACACTAACAATGTCAGTTAAAGGCTACACAATAAGCCATAATAGAATCACAATCCTCGTCTCAAAACAACAACAAGTACGGTGCTACAGTATCATAATTAAGATATATCGCTAGTCACCAATATCTACTATCTCCACGTGGAATCGAGCCAACAACAAATAGAACAAGATAAGTTACAACACAACAGGGTGGCTGGCCTCAAATCACACAACAAGGCCCAACCTAAGACAATATCCAACCCAACTTCATACCTGAAGGTTTTCATGCATTCTCCAACAATATCATCTAAATACATGCTTCGCTAATCGAAATCTCACCATAGGGTAAACCGCAACCTACCTGGAAGGCCGAACAACAAAGTCTCCACAATCACACCTTAGTCTTTCCTTTCCCTTGAGCCTCGAGATAATAGAAGTCTAATTATATCTGAAATATTCAATTAAAATCAAGAAGAACATCAATCAAAAGCCTACTTCTATTCAAGACCCAAATTCCCTATCTATGAAATGGGGTTTATGAACTAGAAAGGTGAAATTAGGAATCTATTGGCCTCAACATGAAATTAAGCTCTAAGTGATCAATTTCCATCAATTACAAGCTAGAAGAACCAACAAATTACTTAAATTCGGATTCTAGGCAAAACCCCCAAATTTGGGTATAAACCCTAACTTCTAATCCCAAAAATTAGGTACTAATTTGGAAGAATTAATGCAATAATAGATTCTAGTCATCAATTTCATGCTTAATAAAGCTAACCCAATCAATAAATTAAGATTACAAGCCTAGAAAGAAGAACTCATTGGACCCTCTTTTAATCCTTAGACTCTTAGTGAACTAGCATGATAATGGAATGGCAAGGTGATTAAGGAAAATGGAATAACAAAGAGAATAGAAGAACTTACCTAAAAGATTTTCTCCAAATAATCACCCTAAAAAGCTCTCAATAACTCTAAAGTCGAAACAATAAAGAATGAGGGTCTTAGGGCTTTTAATACTCATTTAGTGAAATAATCTGCCCGATACCGCTTCTGCGACAACGGGACGACTGTGCCGGTCCTGCTTCGAAGACCACTCAAACCACCATTGCGGTTAGCCAACATTTGCACTTGACCGCTGTTGCGGCAAGTCCACCGCTATAGCGGTGCTGTTGCGGCGGTAATGGTGCCGCTATAGCGGGAACCACAACCAGAAATTCCCAAAATCACAATCTTAATCTGAAATCCCGACTATCACCCGAGGCCATCTGCTCACATACCATATATGCAGACATACATATAATACGCTACAAGCGCCCTCGTGGCCTCGGAATTCCGAACCGAGGTTTCGTTGACCGAGTCAACTCCCGATACCTCATATCCAACTTCCCAACCCAAGTCCCAAAATGCACCCGAGTGCATTGGGAACCTAACCAAATAAGCACACAAATTCCAAATGATCATCCCGATTTCTTGGAATTGACGGATTCCCAAAAAAGGTCCATAACCCAAAAGTCAACTTTGAGTCAACAGTTTTTTGCTTAAAGCCCAAATTTTCCAAAAAGTCTCCCGAATCATATCCAAACACCTAGGGAAGCGTATCAACGGTCCCTTTGGGTAAAAAGTGAGCTAAACAAACTCGGGGAAGGTTCAAAAGTGTCGAAATACTATAACGACCAAACGGGTCGTTACATCAGATACCAATTAAACCATCGCTCGTCCTCGAGCGACGAAGGGAAAGGAATGGAGAAGTACCTGAATCAGCGAACAATTGAGAATATCAGCTACGCATGTTGTACTCCATCTCCCAAGTGGCCTACTCCATAAGACGATGCTTCCATTGCACCTTCACAGAAGCAATCTCCTTGGAACTCAACTTTCGAACCTGCCTATCTAAAATCGCAATAGACTCCTCCTCATAAGTCAAATTCTCATCAAGAAATACCGAGTCCCAATGAACAATATAAGTACCATTGGCATGATACTTTTTCAGCATAAACACATGGAAAACTGGATGAACTACCGCCAAGCCTGGCGGCAAGGCCAACTCACAAGCAACATCACCCACATGGTCAAGAATCTTAAATGGCCCAATATACCTTGGACTCAACTTACCTCTCTTCCCAAATCTCATAACACCCTTCATGGGTGAAATATTCAATAGAACTTGATCACCAACGGCGAGCTCTAAATCTCGGACCTTCCGATCCGCATACATCTTCTGTCGACTCTGAGTCGCCAAAAGCTTGGCCTGAATGACCCCCACCTTCTCAAGAGAATCTCTCAACAAATCCGTAGCCCAAGGTCGAACCTTAAATGCATCAAACCAACCAACCGGAGATCTCAATCTCCTACCATACAAAGCTTCAAAAGGCGCCGTGTCGATACTCGACTGATAACTGTTGTTATATGCAAACTCTGCCAACGACAAATACTGATCCTAATGACCACCAAAGTCTATAACACAGGCTCTCAACATATCCTCGAGCACCTAAATGGTCCGCTCAAACTGCCCATCGGTTTGGGGGTGGAAAGCTATACTAAGATCCACTCGGATACCCAACTCATCATGAAAACTCTCCAGAACTAGGAAGTAAAGATAGTACCACGATCAGATATGATAGAAATGGGAACCCCATGTAATATCATAACATCACTAATATACAACTTGGCTAACTTCTTCGCGGTATAAGAAACCTGAACTGGAATGAAATGAGCGGACTTAGTCAACCGATCGACTGTCACCCAAATCGAATCAAACTTACTTAGGGTCTTCGGAAGACCCACAACGAAATCCATGGCAATCCTCTCCCACTTCCACTCGAGAATGGGCATCCTCTAAAGTACAGCAACGGGTCACTGGTGCTCATACTAAACTTGCTGACAATTACCACACTTAGCCACAAAATCGCCTACATCCCTCTTCATACGACGCCACCAATAGTGCTGCCTCAAATCATGATACATCTTGTCACCTCCGGATGAATGGAATATCGAGAGCTGTGGGCCTCAGTCAAAATCGACTGGATCAAGTCACCAATACGAGGAATGCGCACGTGCCTCTTAATCCTCAAGATGCCCTCAGAATCAATCATGGCCTCCTTGGGCTCACCGCTCAGAACCCTATCTCAAATCTTGCTCAACTGAGCATCCTCAAATTGATGAGTCCTGATCAGATCTAACAAGGAAAACCTCGCTTCCACACAAGCTAACACTCTACCTGGGGCTAAAATATCAAGACAAACAAAATTGTTGGCCAGAGCCTGAACCTCTATGGCCAACGGATGCTCAGAAACAACCAAACGGGCTAAACTCC
This sequence comes from Lycium barbarum, assembly GCF_019175385.1. NCBI lineage: Eukaryota > Viridiplantae > Streptophyta > Magnoliopsida > Solanales > Solanaceae > Lycium > Lycium barbarum. The sequence goes on from NC_083345.1 coordinate 39,998,670, forward strand.
CCATACTCGTGGCCTTGCGACTCAAGGCATCAGCAACAACATTGGCTTTCCCTATATGATAAAGAATAGAGATGTCATGGTCCTTCAGAAGCTCCATCCATCGGCGCTGCTTGGAATTCTGATCTATCTGGGTAAATATGTACTGAAGGCTACGGTGATCGGGGAAAACCTCACAATGGACACCATACAAGTAATGACTCCAAATATTCAAAGAAAAGACCACGTCCAACAACTCCAAATCATAGGTATTGTAATTCCTCTCATAGATCTTCAATTGATGGGAAGCATAGGCTATAACTTTACCCTCCTGCATTAAGACTGTTAAACCTTGGAAAATTTCCCGTTAATGTACAGTGAATAGGCTAGCAAGGAACACGAGGTATACGGTGATTTGGATAAGTAATAAATCACATTTGATTATCTTAATCGAGATTCAAAGACATTTGACTAAAAGGAAGAAGTTTGGCGAAGAAAGTGAAGGATATGTTATGCGTCGGGTAGGAATTATGGACGATGAGTTAATGACTGCATAATAATGTCTTAGAGACGAGTAATGACATCCCTTAGATTTGTATTGAGGTGATAAACAAGTGTTAAGAAGGTCCCACAAGGATCGGAGATCAAACGAAGTGACGAAAATAAGATTCAGTGAACTGATGGGTTATACGGTTGATTATACGGACCGTATAATGGACCGTAGAAGTGCCACAGAATGAAGGTGTTAAAGGGTTGATTTCACGGTCGATTATACGGCCCGTATAATGTACCGTCAAATTGACACAGAGAGGGATGGTCACTGGAGCAGTTTTACGGTCGATTATACGGACCGTATAAATTTATACGGACCGTATAATGACATTGGGACAGATTTCAAGTTTTATATAAGAGACCCAAGTCCATTTATTTCATTTCCATTTTTCATCCTCCACAACTCAAGACTTCTCTAGAAGCTTCCACACATTTCATTAACAAGAACTCATGAAAAATTAATGATCAACTTCATCAAATCCACAAAACTAAGTGTGAGAAACACATCAAAGTTCATCCAAGTCAACAAATTTCAAGAGAGGTGAACTAGGGTTTTGGTGCAAGAAGAGTAATATCACTCAAGACTTGTTCATACACTATCTAAGGTAAGTTTTATGGTATTTTCATGTTAGTTAAAGTATGGAGAAGTGGAGACACTTGGATTGTAGAAAGATATAGGAAATGGGTCATGAAAGTATGAATAGTGACATTGTTGAGTAGCAGTTGGAATGAATCATGAAAATGGATATGTTGAGATTGTAAATAGGTTATGAATGACATGTAGAACATGGAATGAGTATTATATGTGAAAGAACACGATAGTGAACTATGGTCATGATTATGGATGAATTAAAGTGAAATTGTGAAATGTGGATAACAAATGAATGATGCTTGTCGTTTATGATATTGTGAGCATTGTTATGAATGTTGGGAGTTGATATAGAATATGGGAAAAGTTGTATGAACAAAGGAAACTCCGTCCAATTTTCTCTAGCGTAGTAAGTCCGTTCTTATAATTGTTAGCTAATGTCGATACGAAATTCTCTTGAAGGTAGAACGTGTGCATTAAAGGAGAACAAGCAAGCGATAGATTAGTTAAACGACAAAGGTATGTAAGGCTAGCCCTTCCTTCAAAGGCATGAATCTTTCAAGTTTTTTTTTCCATGATCCTCTTATATGATGGAGCTTATGAGTTCGTAAATATACCAAACTACATTCGAGCATGATAATAATGATGATGAGCTAAAGTATACAGATTCGAGAGTTCATGGTATGATGATCCAATAACATTAATGATGTTATTATTGCTAACACTCACCTTATACACTATTTCCTTCAAGGTGAGGAAAAATTCTCATAAATGTTCATAATATGATCGGGGGTTCGTGACCTTACGTCACCCCGACATAGCCATGGATGCCTTCAAAAATCTAATGTATGCTCCTAATGATAATGTGAAATGATATGAAGTCATGATATGCCTAAAAGATGGTCAATAATGCTATCTTATCATATGCCTACGTTATGTATAAAAATGCCAAGCTATGATAAGATTATGATATGTTCATGAGATGTGTATTAATGATGCGTTATGATTGATTACATGACGATATGATTCCACCGTGACTAAATGGCCGGGCATGTCACCGCTAATGCGGGCTGCATATGATTCCACCATGCCTAAATGGCCGGGCATGTCACCGCTAAGGTGGGCTGATATGTTTACACCGAGCCTAGAGGGCCGGGCATGATCACCACTAGTGGGTGGTATATGATGGTTACCCGGATGCGAGTTAACGATGAGGATTATGATGTGATGATATATGTGATATGATGACATATGTTCCATGATTATGTAAAATATGATATATGTACGAAATGTATTTACCTATGAAACTTATGCAAGTTATATCCTTCTCTTATGGCTCATGATCCTTCTATTATATTTGTTTCATTCTTGTCTTACATACTCAGTACAATGTTCGTACTAACGTCCGTTTTCTTTAGACGTTGTGTTCATGCCCATAGGTAGACAGGGAGGTGAGCTTGGTCCAGAATCGTAGGGGCTGATAGCTGATTGATAGCACTCCTTTGTTCCGGAGGTGCTTGATTAATTTTTTGTGTACATTTGTATATGTTGGGCATGACGGGGTCCTGTCCTATCCTTTTGTCTAGTACTCCAGTAGAGGCTCATAGATACGCAGTGTGGATTGTATGGTCTCACGAGGTTGCTACTATGTATCTATATTATTTTGGGGGCCTAAAGGCTTATGCATACAAAAGTAATCATGTTTTCCAAATGAAAGATGATTTTCTTATAATTGAGTATAAATTTGATAAAAGAGCATTAAATGAGTATAATGATTAATAGAACGAGCGGTGCTCGGTGGTTGGCCCCGGGTACCCGTTGCAGCCCCTAGCTGGGTCGTGACAAAAGTGGTATCAGAGCAGTTCAGTCCTAGGGAGTGTCTATGAGCCGTGTCTAGTAGAGTCTTGTTTATGGTGTGTTGCACGCCATATCAATAAACAGGAGGCTACTGGGAATTTTGGAAAAATGACCATCTTTCTTCTTAAGAGATTGTGCGATAGAGCTGTCTTATAAGATCTTCCCCTCCTAATCGTGTGTTATGATTTCAGAGATGCCGCCAAAGGGAAAAGCTACAGCTGCCCAGAAGGGCAAGACTACGACAAAAAGGCGAGTAGAAAGAGAGCCGCCCATGAATGTAGAAGAGGGCGAATCACATAATGAGGCCTCATCTAATACTTCCTCCACCCCGCCTAATGTGGAAGAACAAGGAGGAGCTCCAGCTCCAATTCCTTCACTGGGTGCTTCGGGTCAACAAGTGACCGAGGCCAATCATTTATTGGTACAATTGGTTGCCGCACAGGCACAACTGCAGAATGTGGTTTCAAGTGATCGGGCAGCTAGTACCAGAGCCCGTGACTTTATGAGTTTGAATCCTCCGGAATTTTTCGGGTCAAAACCGGATGAAGACCCGCAAGGTTTTATACATGAGATGTTGAGGACATTGAAAATTATTCATGCCTCCGAGAATGAATCTGTGGAGTTGGCATTGTATAGACTCCGAGATGTGGCTGTATTGTGGTATAATAATTGGGTAGCGTCGAGACAAGAGAATGCGCCTCCACCCGTATGGAAAGAATTTTTAGATGCTTTTATTCGTCACTATTTGACACCCGAGGTCCGCTGAGCTAGAGCGGATAGATTTCTAAATTTGAAGCAAGAAAACATGAGTGCCCGGGAGTATAGCATGTAATTTAATTCTTTGGCTAGATATGCCCCGACTATGGTGGCCGACATGGGAGATCGGGTGCATAGATTTTTGAGTGGCTTGGGGCTACATTTGTTTAGAGATTGCTTGACGGCTTCGTTGCAAGAGGGGATGGATATTTCCCGAATACAAGCCCATGCCCAGAACTTAGAGGGATAACAACAACCACAGAAGTGTGATCGTGATATTGATAGAAGACAAAGTAACCGGGCCAGATCTATGGGGACAGGTAGCGACTATAGAGGGGGATCGAGGCAGACTTATTCCCGACATTCAAGCTAATCAGTGACTAGTGCGCCTCCACGATTTGCAGCTAGGAGATTTGACAGATCCTTTCCTTCAGGACAGGGTCAGAGTTCGAGGGCTTCGGGTTCTCAGTTTGGGGGTCATTATAGTCAGAGGAGATCATCAGTTGTCACACCCTAATCTTGACAGGGCATGACGGGCACCCGACTCTTATCAGAGTCGAGCGAACCCTTAAACATTCGCTCTATCAAAACCTGTCATTTCAAAAACTTTTAAAAACATGAAACTTTTTCACATAGAGATCATTATCTTTATAATGATTATGAAAACTTTCTATCAATTAAGTACTTTAAACCAATTGAAATCATCGAAAATACATACTCTTTTAAAATCTACAAATGATTCGCACTTCTCGACGCCCTATCCACAGGACACTGCCTGCAAAGTCTCTAACATATACAAAATACCATAACATAAGTACTTTAACCCGGCAACACTCCGAACTAAGACGGAGCTCGCCAATCCAGCTGGTAGCATGGGAGCATCCTATAGCCAATGTCTTCCACTCATCTGTATACACCTGCGTGGCATGAAACGCAGCGTCCCCAGGCAAAAGGGACATCAGTACGGGCAATGTACTGAGTATGTAAGGCGGTAACAAATCATAACCATAGCTTGATTTAGGAGAGAAGAAATCACAATCAAACTCAATACCTGCAGCCTTCGTTGGATGAAGCATAAATGTATACACGAGGTCTCAAAACAATCCTTAAGTAAATAATGCAAGCGAACACACATTCTTTAAGTAAATGATGCAATCTAACACACGTGCCGCTTCCGACATGCTAACAAAATAGTCCCTTCGGACAGCCGCTTCCGGCATAGTAACAGTGATGGCCCCTTCGGGCATGCCGCTTCCGGCATAATAATAATGATGGCCCCTTCGAGCATGCCGCTTCCGGCATAATAATAATGTTGGCCCCTTCGGGCATGCCGCTTCCGGCATAATAATAATGTTGGCCCCTTCGGGCAAGCCGCTTCCGGCATAATAATAATGTTGGCCCCTTCGGGCATGCCGCTTCCGGCATAATAATAATGATGGTGTCAACACAACTTAATCCACACATATCAATACAAAGAAATAATGCTATGGAGTGTAAACATAAATCGTAAATGAAACGAAATCGTAAAATCTCGCACCCCTTTCTGATTGGTTTTGAAATCAACTTTATGTTTCCTTTAGTACAAAACTAATTTTTCTCGAAATCATTAGTAAACCATAAGCACGCTTCAAGTCAATCCGAGTTAGTATAAGAAAGTTATGGACATTATTCATTATAGAAACCTCCATGAACAATCCAAGTTAGCATATGAAAGTTAGGAACGTTATTTATTATAGAAACCTCTACGAACATTTCCAAGACAATCCGAGACAATCTACGAGAGTTAGGGACATTACTACCTACAGAACTCTTTAAAAAAAATAAGAACCCTTTATGCTTTGCTTGTTATTCAATCGTACAATAAGCTCACCTATACTAAGTATACTCATTTCAAGAAGTGAATAAGAATCATTAACAAGCTCGGAATCAAGAATAGAGTTACCCCAAGATACGTATCATAACTTACTTAGCTCTAGGACATGCCAAAAGAAAGAAAGGGTAAGCCTTACATACCTATTCCACGTCCTATTAGCTACGCTTATTTGTCCAAGCTCGCTAGTCTACATTCAAGATGATTTACACAATCATTAGATTCGTCGTCATACACTTGCCTTAGTATTTCAAATAAATTCATTTATAATCTGCCGAAATTTTGGCAGCATTTCCCCTGTAAATTCAACCAACCCCGAGAATCCAACTCGGCCAAATTATCAATCAACAATCCGAGAATTCAACTCGGCCAATTTATCAACAACAATCCGAGAATTCAAATCGGCCAAATTATCAACAACAATCTGAAATCTTCCAAACTTAATAAGGACAACAACAACACATTACTTTCTTCCAATTTCATGAACTACACCAACAATCTACACATTAACAACTTCATCAATCAATCCAAAATGTATTCTAACATTAGTAACTCCTTTTACATAATTCGACGACATTTTACTTATATTCAATTCAATCACAACAACCCAACTTACAATCTTCCAAACACATCTCTCGCTTCCAAATTCATGAATTGTATCAACGACCCACAAATTAACAAATTCATTCATACAAATATAAGAAACCATACTAATATCATATTAACTTCTTCAACGATCCCACAATGATTACAACTTCATTTCAAACCATCAAACCTTCATTTTTATTATGGAATCCACAACAACAACAATCAAACTACTAAATAAAATTAATTCATCTTATCTTACCAACACCCCCTTATTCGGCCATGACCTCCATATCCTTATTTCATGAATTTCATCCATTTCTACATACTACAACACTCACAAATCATCCATAACACATGTAAAAGAAGATTGAACACATACCTTTTCCCACTTATCTTCTCTTGCTCGGCTAGGGTTGGAATTTGCATAACGAATGCTTTGCTTACTCCAACAATTACTCCATGTTGTTAGGGACGTTCCACTTGGTTGAATTACTAGAAGAAAATTATTTTTTTTGATCAATTTTCCATGGCTCATGTTTGGCCAACCTTGGCCGAATGGTTCCCTTTGTTTTTCCAAGTTCTTGTGTTGTGAAGAAAAGATGAAATGTCTAGATTATTCTCCACTTATTCACTTATATATAGATAGCTCCCACCAATAGGAGAGGAACACATGCCCCCCACTCTTGGCATGAGCTAATTGGCCTAGCCTTGGCTTATTCACTTATTCTCTTGAAGTTTTTGTGAAATTCCCTTTTTGCCCCTAGCCTTCCACAATATTACCATGAACCACCTTGTGAATTTTCCTTTTTACCCTTAACCTTTCTCAATATTTCCATACTAATAAACAACTTGTATGTTAAAATAACTTTGGAAAATAGTCTTGCCCTTAACTTACCATGACTATCTTGAAATATCCGAATGTACAAAATACGGGATATAACATCAGTTCCACGATGTAGTCGGTGCCGGAAATTACACTCAGGGCCATGTCACCAGGACACAGATGCTTGTTATGTTTGTGGACAGACAGGGCATCTGATGAGAGATTGTCCCTCGCGGTATAGTAGAGGTGGGGTTCAGCCCACAGGTTCAGCAGCTGGTTCTTCCTCAGTACGCCCGGTCGGGCAAACTCCCAGATGTCAGCAGGTCGAGGTAGAGGCAGAGGGGCAGCATCTACTTCAGGTGTCACTCAGCCCCGTGTATATGCTTTAGCCGGACGACAGGATCTCGAGTCCTCCCCGGATGTGGTTACAGGTATATTGTCTATATTCTCCCGTGATGTGTATGCATTGATAGATCCAGGTTCTACATTTTCTTATATTACTGTTATATCCCGTATTTTTATACGTCGAGTTATTCGCAAGATAATCGACTTAAGTTAAGGACGGGATCATTTTCGGATACGAAATAGGAACATTTAATTTTCAATTTTAATTAGAACACAAATTGTTTATAAAATTTTACTTAGTGTAGAAATATTATTAGAGACTAGGGACTAATTAATTGTGATTAAATTATTAAGCAAAAATTAGTGATTAATTAAAATTAATTAACTTAATTACTATGTGTGGGCCCCACCCATTTTCATAAAAAAAAAGAGATAATAGATGACACATTAGGTGGGCACGTGTAGGGCCTAGGGGGGCTCATATATAAGACACCAAGATAAATCATGGATCACCATTTCAACATTACAATTAGATTGAAAGAGAGAAATTGAAAGGGGGAGGAGAATGAAGCTCTCGGCCATGGCCATTTTTGGCCGAAAATGAGCTCAAGTGAAGGTCAAGTGAAACAGGGTTTGGGAAGCTTGAATTCTAAGGAGTTATAAGTGTTCAAAGGAGTTGCAATGTGAATTGAATCATTGAAGGTGGCAACGTTAAGGAACCAAGATCATTAAGGTAAGATTCAATCTTTTCCTACATGTTTTGGAGGTAGTTTAACCTTGTATAATTTGGTAGATGTGTGTTGAATGTAAAGGGTTATGTATGTGGATATTGAAGTGTAGATTGAGCCGAGTAGGGGGCTGTTTTGATTACGAATGGTGAATTGATTTTAAGTAGCATTATGGTTGTTGTTATCATGGGTGATATGGTAAAAATGAAGGAATTAAATGGTTAAAGTTAAAGTTGTGTTATTTTATGGACATGTTGTTCTCCTTGTTGAATTGAAAGGATTGAAGGTATGATTATGTTCATATGTTGTTGTTGGTATTTCTGTGATAACAGGAGGATAATTGGGAATTCGGTTTAGGTGAATATATAGGGGAAATGCTGCCCGATTTTCGTTAAGACCTTAACTAAGGAAAAACCCTAATCAAGAAAGTATAAGTTAAAGAATGAGTTCTATAAGCGATTGGCTACAGATTTACGAACTAGGAAGTATAGTTTACTAACGATAGTGTTACTTTTATATTAAATAGGCTAAAGGGGCGACGAAGCGAACGAGATTACGATTAATCTTTAACAGGTATGTAAAGCTAACCCTTCCTTCTTTTTGGCATGATCTTTATGAAACAAACAGACAACGTATATATGACTCCAAAGAAGTTCCTATTCTTAAAGCCACTAGGATGGCTAATGTTTTTGATTTCCAGAAACTATTTTATTATGTCTTGATACGTATATATGATTCCAGAAGTTCTATTTTGATATAATCCATAGTGACATTCGAAGGGTACTTGATATGACTATTGTCTTGATTTTCAAATGATAGTTCGTTCTGATTATTCTATTGAGTCTCAAATATGATTTAACTTGCATATCGTTGCTCACTACTCTCCTCGTGCATGCCTCAATATATCTTTCACTGAGTCGCGGGCCAGGATACGTTTTTGTGCACAGTCTCACTGCATTGTTCACCGAGTCCCTCACTAGAGGGCCGAAATATGATATATATATATATATATATATATATATATATATATATGATGGCGTTATGATGTGTTTATGGAGTTATGATGTGTTTATGGCGCCAAGGATGGTATGTGGCGACCTTATTCACCGAGTCCCATAATGGGCCGGGTATGACATATAATATTGACATGCATGATTTATGTTTCAAAAGGGCAAGTGTTTTGGTATTCTGGATATTATACTTGTCTCCTGTACTCCCTACTTCAGTTATGATCCCTTTTACTGTATTTCATGCTTTATATACTCAGTACATATTCCGTACTGACCCTTTTTCTTCGGGGGGGTTGCGTATCATGCCCGCAGGTACAGACGCTCGATTCGGTGATTCCCCAGCTTAGGATTTCCATTCAGCTGTCTTGGAGAGCTCCGTTGTTCCGGAGCCTAGACTTTTGGGTATAGATCTCCTGATGTATTTATATATGTTTGTCCAGGGGTACGACGGGGCCCTGTCCCGTCATATTTCACTGTTGATACTCTTAGAGGTCTGTAGACATGTGTGTTGGTTGTATATAGAGTATGATCAGCTGTGTCTATATAGTTGTCATGGATGTTTCTGTTTGTTATGGCAGCCTTGCCGGCTTGCATATGTTATCTAGACGTAGCGGCAGCCTTGTCGGCTTGCGTAGTATATTGACATGTAGTGGCAGCTTTGTCGGTTTGCGTATTATAATGATATATGGTGGCAGCCTCGTCGCCTTGCGTATTTTATTACGTTGTGATTGATTGAGAACCTTTGGGTCTATGCCGATTCCCATGTTCTCTATAGTGTCAGTCTGATTATGTCTAAATAGGTACATACGGGTGTCCAGCTCGGGCACTAGTCATGGCCCACAGGGCTGGGTCATGACAAAAGTGGTATCAGAGCAGTTCATCCCCGGAGTGTCTACAGACCGTGTCTAGTAGAGTCTTGTTTATCGGTATGTTGTGCACCACATCTATAAACAGGAAGCTACAGGACATTTAGGATATTATCTTTCCTTCTGTCTTAGATCGTGCGATAGAGCCAGAGATTAGGAAAGATTGTTCTGGCCTCTTTTTCCTGTAGGTAGGTGCAGAATTACGAAAGATGAAGAGGCCAGCTTCAGATAGTGGGGGTGCTAAGAAGGCCCCTAGGGTAAATTCAGGACCCTAAGCTCCAGGACCGAGCAGGAGGAGCCTCAGTTATTCTATCGAGACTGACCCATCGGAGGACCCAGTAACAATACCTCCAGAGTTTTTGATATCTAGGGTGGCGGTCCCCGAGGCCGTACCAGTTGCCTCTACGGCAGGACACCACGTTAGACCGGCTACCCCGGTAAGCGTTACAGATTACTCCAGCCCCCTATCGTGGTCGTCGGTAAACCAGGAGTAGCCTGGTTATCTACATTCCTCGGACTCCGATGAGGAAGATTATGAAAGCCAGACGAGTAGATGGCGGGCAGATACTTACAAGGAGCACACTTCGCCTTATAGATCACCAGATCGGACTAGAGACCGATCGATTACAGGTATAAGAGACCTTATTAAAATTTCCTATGTATGTGTATTTGTTATAGATTGTTACCTAATGGCGGCGAGCGGAAATCAAAGGGGTTGACAACCAAGTATTTACGAGTTACAGTGACCAAGGTGTTCCCATCACCATGGGAATTTTAAAATCTAGGATGGAAAATAGTTGTAAAAATAGGTGAAAGTTGAATATCAAGGTTACATAATGATGATTTGTATATACGGAATGGCACACTGGCCATCATTATGGTGAGTTATTACAAGTATAGCAAGGAAATGGGTTGAATGTATATATTGTAGATGAGTGCAGTTAGAAAGTGTGCACAGAAGAAGCTAAATGAATTAGTAACTATAAGCAAAATATATGCTAGACATAGTATGAATGTTGCAGGTGTGTTTGAAACCTGCAGTTAAAGATCGAAAGGGAAAATAAACAGGAAAGTGTGACAGGTACAGTTTGAGTTGAAAACACGAGGCAAGTTCGTCATTTTCATCTCGTGACTGATATAGGAAGCCTTGTGCGGCTACGATACGATATAATATATATGTGTATGTTGGCCCTGTGAGGCGTTGTTGGTATTTCCTGTGTGCAGGTTTTCAGATAGTAAGAAAGACAGAGGAAACTCTGTCAAAATTTTCTTAGAAATAAAAAGAAAATGACATATAAGTTAGTAATATTTTTTGAAAGGTCGTGTCAACAGTAATGATAAGATTTGGCTAAGTTGCGAGTAAGACCGACTTAGAGAGATAAGTTAACCATTGAATTGATGATAATAGTGATTATGAGATCGGTATCAATATGGTAAAAGGGAAACGCTAGGGTAATTTCAAATTATGGTATTCGAGTCGACACCTAGAAAATTAAAGCTGTGAAGACTTGGCCAAGGCCTGCAAAGCCTATAGAAGCCCGTAGTTTTCTGGGATTGGCAGATTATTATAGAAGGTTCGTAGAGAGCTTCTCATCTATTTCAGCCCCATTGACGAAGCTAACCCAGAATTCGGCTAAATTTCAATGGAATGATCCTTGTGAACGCAACTTCCAAGAGTTGAAGGATAGATCAACCTCAGCTCCAGTCTTAACACTTCCAGAAGGGTCAGATGGTTACGTGGTGTACTGTGATGCTTCCGGTGTTGGGCTAGGATGTGTGTTAATGCAGCATGGTAGAGTTATTGCTTATGCTTCGAGACAGCTGCGGAAACATGAAAAGAACTACCCAACTCATGATCTTGAATTGGCTGCAGTCATTCACGCATTAAAAATGTGGAGACATTACTTGTATGATGGGCATATTGATATTTATACAGATCACAAGAGTCTTCAGTATATTTTCAAACAGAAGGAGTTAAATTCGCGGCAGAGGCGGTGGTTAGAATTATTAAAAGATTACGATGTTAGCATTTTATACCACCCCGAAAAAGCAAAGGTGATGGCTGATGCGCTTAGCCGCCGATCAATAGGCAGTTTATGCGAGGTTCCTCCAGAAAAGAAAGAGATGGTTCACGAGCTCCATCAATTAGCTAATATTGGAGTACGTGTAATTGATTCAGGTAGTGCAGGGATTGGTATTAATGATCCCACAATCTCGTCCTTGAACATGGGAGCGAAAGAGCATCAGTACGAAGATACTAAACTATGCCACTACAGAGACATATCTCAAGGAAAAGAGAAGTCTCCATTTGAAGTTTCTATGGATGGAATCCTTAGATACCGAGGCAGGCTATGTGTGCTGAATAAGGCAGAATTGCGCCAACAAATTCTCGAAGAAGCCCATTATGCTCGGTATTCTATTCACCCAGGTGCGACCAAGATGTATCATGATCTTAAACTAACATATTGGTGGGATGGCATGAAGAGAGACATAGCATAATTTGTAGCTTAGTGTCCAAATTTCCAACAAGTAAAAGTCGAACATCAAAAGCCAGGATGATTATTGCAAGCCATGGAAATCCCTACTTGGAAATGGGAAGTAATCAACATGGATTTTATTGTGGGGTTACCTCATTCCTGAAGCAAGTATGATTCTATATGGGTGATTGTGGACAGATTCACGAAAGCATCTCACTTTCTTCCGGTTAGAACTACTTACTCAGCAGAAGATTATGCGAGATTGTATCTCAAAGAAATTTTACGACTTCATGGTATTCCACTATCCATTATCACAGATAGAGGAGCGCAATTTACAGCCAAGTTCTGGACGTCCTTTCAAGAAGGTCTAGGTACCCAGGTGAGGCTTAGCACGGCATTTCATCCGCAAACCGACGAACAGGCCGAACGTACTATTCAGGCTTTGGAAGATATGTTGCAGGCATGTATACTAGATTTTGGTGGTAGTTGGGATGATCATTTGCCTCTAATAGAATTTGCATACAACAATAGTTATCATTCCAGTATTCAAATAGCTCCGTATGAAGCTTTATATAGAAGGAAGTGTAGGTCCCCAATCGGATGGTTCGAAATAGGAGAAGTACAGCTAATAGGCCCTGAATTGATTCAGCGAGCAGTGGAAAAAGTCAAGGTGATCTGTGATCGATTGTTGACAGCCCAAAGTCGCCAAAATTCTTATGCGGACAACCGCCGGCGAGACTTGGAATTTCAAGTCAATGATTGGGTATTTTTAAAGGTGTCGCCCATGAAAGGGGTGATGAGATTTGGCAAGAAAGGGAAGCTGAGTCCTCGATACATTGGACCCTATAAAATTATCCGTAACGTGGGTCATGTAACTTATGAGTTGGACTTGCCTTCAGAGCTTGAAGCAGTCCATCCAGTTTTTCATGTTTCGATGCTCCGCAAGTGTGTTGGAGATCCTACGAGGATTGTTCTGATTGATGATGTCCAAGTGACAAAAAATCTAACCTATGAAGAAGTTCCTATTACCATCTTAGCCAGGCAAGTGCGAAGACTTCGAAATAAAGAGGTAGCTTCAGTCAAAGTCTTGTGGCGAAACAACAACCGGGAAGAAATGACTTGGGAGGCGGAAGAGAAGATTAAATCCACATATCCGCACTTATTTCAATCCCCAGAGGAGATTCGAGATGATGCCCCAACATTATGAGGTATGTACGCTTACTTTTCATGCTTTTGGTCGTGTGTGGCAATAGATATGTTACTATTATGTTGTGGCCCTGTGAAGCAGTGATATCATGGGTTGTTGTGACAGGGTGGTAATGCTATATTACGGGGAAAACGCTGGCGAAATTTTTGCGGAATTCCCGAGTGTTTAACATTCGAGGACGAATGTTCCAAAAGGGGGGAAGAATGTTATAAATTGGAAAATTTCCCGTTAATGTACAGTGAATAAGCTAGCGAGGAACATGAGGTGTACGGTGATTTGGATAAGTAAGAAATAGCATTTGATGATCTTAATCGAGATTCAAAGACATTTGACTAAACGGAAGAAGTTTGGCGAAGAAAGTGAAGGATATGTTATGTGTCGGGTAGGAATTATGGACGATGAGTTAATGACGGCATAATGATGTCTTAGAGACGAGTAATGACGTACCTTAGATTGGTATTGAGGTGATAAAAAAAGTGTTAAGAAGGTTCCATAAGGATCGGAGATAAAACGAAGTGACGAAAATAATATTCAGTGAACTGATGGGTTATACGGTCGATTATACGGACCGTATAATGTTATACGAACAGTATAACAGACCGTAGAAGTGCCACAGAATGAAGGTGCTGAAGGGTTGATTTCACGGTCGATTATACGGACTGTATAAAATTATACGGCCCGTATAATGTACCGTCAAATTGACACAGAGAGGGATGGTCACTTGAGCAGTTTTACGGTCGATTATACGGACCGTATAAATTTATACGGGCCGTATAACGACGTCGGGACATATTTCAAGTTTTAAATAAGAGACCCAAGTCCATTTATTTCATTTCCATTTTTCATCCTCCACAACTCAAGACTTCTCTAGAAGCTTCCACACATTTCATATACAAGAACTCATGAAAAATTAATGATCAACTTCATCAAATCCACAAAACTAAGTGTGAGAAACACATCAAAGTTCATCCAAGTCAAGAAATTTCAAGAGAGGTGAACTAGGGTTTTGGTGCAAGAAGAGTAATATCACTCAAGACTTGTTCCTACACTATCTAAGTTAAGTTTTATGGTATTTGCATGTTATTTAAAGTATGGAGAAGTGGAGACACTTGGATTTTAGAAAGATATAGGAAATGGGTCATGAAAGTATGAATAGTGACATTGTTGAGTAGTAGTTGGAATGATCATGAAAATGGATATGTTGACATTGTAAATAGGTTATGAATGACATGTAGAACATGGAATGAGTATTATATGTGAAAGAACAAGATAGTGAACTATGGTCATGATTATGGATGAATTAAAGTGAAATTGTGAAATGTGGATAACAAATGAATGATGCTTGTCGTTTATGATATTGTGAGCGTTGTTATGAATGTTTGGAAGTTGATATAGAATATGGGAAAAGTTGTATGAACGAAGGAAACGCCGTCCAATTTTCTGTAGCGTAGTAAGTCCGTTCTTATAATTGTTAGCTAATGTCGATACGAAATTCTCTTGAAGGTAGAACGTGTGCATTAAAGGAGAACAAGCAAGTGATAGATTAGTTAAACGACAAATGTATGTAAGGCTAATCCCTTCCTTCAAAGGCATGAATCTTCCAAGTTTTTTTTCCATGATCCTCCTATATGTTGGAGCTTATGAGTTCGTAAATATACCAAACTACATTCGAGCATGATAATGATGATGATGAGCTAAAGTATAGAGATTCGAGAGTTCATGGTATGATGATCCGATAACGTTAATGATGTCATTATTGCTAACACTCACCTTATACACTATTTCCTTCAAGGTGAGGCAGAGTACTCATAAATGTTCATAATATGATCGAGCGCTCATGACCTTACGTCACCTCGACATAGCCATGGATGCCTTCAAAAATCTAATGTATGCTCCTAATGATAATATGAAATGATATTAAGTCATGATATGTCTAAAAGATGGTCAATAATGCTAGCTTATAATATGCCTACGTTATGTATAAAATGACAAGTTATGATAAGATTATGATATGTTCATGAGATGTGTATTAATGATGGGTTATGATTGATTACATGACGATATGATTCCACCGTGTCTAAATGGCCGGGCATGTCACCGCTAAGGCGGGCTGCTATGTTTACACCGAGCCTAGAGGGCCGGGCATGATCACCACTAGTGGGCGGCATATGATGGTTACCCGGACGCGGGTTAACGATGAGGATTATGATGTGATGATGTATGTGATGTGATGACATATGTGCCATGATTATGTAAAATATGATATATGTACGAAATGTATTTGCCTATGAAACTTATGCAGGTTATATCCTTCTCTTATGGCTCATGATCCTTCTATTATATTTGTTTCATTCCTGTCTTACTTACTCAGTACAATGTTCGTACTGACGTCCGTTTCTTTGGACGTTGTGTTCATGCCCACAGGTAGACAGGCAGGTGAGCTTGATCCAGACTTATAGGGGCTGATAGCTGATTGATAGCACTCCTTTGTTCCGGAGGTGCTTGATTATTCTTTTGTGTACATTTGTCTATGTTGGGCTTGACGGGGTCCTGTCCCGTCCTTTTGTCTAGTACGCCAGTAGAGGCTCGTAGATACGCAGTGTGGATTGTGTGGTCTCACGAGGTTGCTACTATGTATATATATTATTTTGGTGGCCTAAAGGCTTATGCATACAAAAGTAATCATGTTTTCAAAATGAAAGATGATTTTCTTATAATTGAGTATAAATTTGATAAAAGAGCATTAAATGAGTAATAGAACGAGCGGTGCTTGGTGGTTAGCCCCGGGTACCCGTCGCGGCCCCTAGCTGAGTTGTGACAAAGACAACACCCAAACCCATATGGGATGCATCACAATAAATTGTGAAATCCTTACCCTCCACGGGTAATGCTAGAATCGGGGCTGAAGTCAAAAGAGTCTTGAGCTTTTGGAAGTTGTCCTTACAATCATCGGACCACTGGAAGGGAACGTCTTTCTGAGTCAATCTGGTCAACGATAATGCAATAGAAGCAAAACCCTTCACAAATCGGCGGTAGTAGCTGGCCAATCCCACGAAACTACGAATCTCGATCATAGTAATGGACTTTGCCCAATCCCTCACAGCCTTAATCTTCTGTGGATCAACTATGATCCCGTCCTTAGACACAATGTGGCCCAAGAATGCCAAAGACTCCAACCAAAACACGCACTTTGAAAACTTAGCAATAAGCTATTCTTCTTCAACAACCCAAGTACAGTGTTAAAATGGCTCTAATGCTTCTCTCTACTCTTGGAATACACCAAGATATCATCAATAAACACAATCACAAAGGAGTCAAGGAATGGCCTAAAGATGTCATTCATCAAAATTATGAATGCAGTCGGGACATTGTTAAGGCCAAATGACATCACCAGAAACTCATAATGTCCATATCTCATCTGAAAAGTTATCTTTGGAATATCCTCAGCCTTGAACTTTAGCTGATGGTAGCCTGAACGCAAGTCAATCTTCGAGAACACTGAAGCACCCTGAAGCTGGTCAAATAAGTCATCAATATGAGGCATAGGACACTTGTTCTAAATAGTAACCTTGTTTAGCTGGCGATAATCAATACACATCCTCATAGATCCATCTTTCTTCTTCACATCAAGCACAGGAGCACCCCAAGGGGAGACATTCGGTCTAATGAACCCCTTACTCAATAAATCCTGCAACTGCTCCTTAAGCTCTCTCAACTCGATAGGTGTCATCTGATATGGCGGAATAGAAATAGGGCAAGTTCCCGGATCTAAGTCAATACAAAAGTCAATATCCCGATCGGGTGGCATACCTAGTAGGTCGGACGGGAATACCTCCACAAACTCGCTCACAATAAGAATGGACTCAAGGGGTGGAGATGCAACAGTAGTGTCATGCACATGAGCCAAATAAGCTAAACACCCCATGTTGACTAATTTCTTGCCCTGGAGAAAGGAAATAATTGTTACACCTCTCGTTCTCGTAATGGTAGAACCTATGGTTTTCTAGTCAGGTATGCCCTTGGTATAGAGACCCGAGCCCGAGTTTGGAGTAGAATGTGCCTTACCCCATGTACGAGAGTACCAGCAGATATTCCAGGAAATTTATAAAGTTAAAAGATAAACAAATCGAATCGACGCGATCTGAACTGAATCAGAAACATCCGCAGAACACCAGTCATGGTCGACGGACTGTTGACGTGTGACGTCAATAGGATCCCACAACCTTGCATCTGCAGGCACAGGTCGATGAAACAAGTCGAATAACCTTTGACATGTCGATGGGGCACCGACACGTCGATGGGGCGTCGACACTTCGATGGGCCGTCGACCCGCTCGTCGAACCGGACCACTATAGCCTTTTTAGCTTCTAAGTATAAATAGGTGGTTCACGACCTTATTTCATATTTTCTTCCTTTCCAAATAAAAAAAACCTTAACATATCCTCTACCAATATTTTTCATCGTATTAGTGATGAGTTGACAAGACCTGGACCCCGTAAACTAGAGATAGTGAAGAAGAAGGTTGCTTCTAGGGTTTTTTTAATGTTGTGAAGCTTAGAGAGTTGAAGTTGAAGTGAATCTTGGGATTTTTGACCCCGCAAGGTATGTAAATGATTTCTACCCTTGTATTTGAGTTTATTATCAAGAGTTTTAGTGATTCTAAGTAAAGAGGGGGTATTTGTGGGGGTGGTAAGTTGATGAAAGACAAGATAGTAACTTACAGTTATTTTAAGAGATGATTGGGAATGGATTTGAGATATATATATATATATATATATATATATATATGTGTGTGTGTGTGTGTGTGTGTGTGTGTGTGTGTGTGTGTGTGTGTGTGTGTGTATGTGTGTGTTCTCATCGTGTTTTGGCTATTGTGGTTGACGTTGGATCGAATGAGAAGTTGAAAAGTTGTAATCTTATAAGGAAAATATTGTCTACAAATCATTAAGCTCTATATGCATCTAAAGGAGGTTAGTAGGTGAAGTAAATAGTCTAATTAAGCCCTATGTTATCTTATTTGTAGACTTGCAAGTTCGAGAGGTAGAAGTGGGACGATTGAGTATACATCAAGGTATGTCAAGGCCATTCTTTCCTTCTTTTGGCATGATCCTATGATATGATCCAACAAGTGAGTAAGCGAGTGTCCACTTTACTCTACTCTTAGAAACATTAGAAGTACTTCAGTCTTGATGTTCATGTACCCCGTTTATGAGTGATCCTTCTGTTCATGGGTCCAGTCTTATGTAGCCAGTTCCATGCATACAGTTTATTCATGCACATACAGTTTATTCATGCATTACATTCATTATATATTTATGTACATTGACCCGTGACCCGAAGGTGTTATATACGCTAATATTAGATCTATGTAAAATATGAGAAGAGATATAGGTGTTATATATGCACTGCCACTACAATGATTATATAAATTATGGCCGCAGAGGAGCTGATATGATATGATGAGATGCCATAGAGGTTTTACAGGCGTTATATACGCACACATATTAGGCGTTATATACACACACAAATCAGGTGTTATATACAGACACATATATAGAAGCACGATCATCATTGATAGGTATGAGCATGCATATTATGTGCCCGCAGAGGCATTGTCAGTTATACAGATTTATGCAGATTTAGGTAGATACTAGTTCATACAAGTAGGGCTGTTAACGGTTTTGATTAAAACCAAAACCAAACCGAAAATTTAACCAAACCGAATAAAAAAACCAACATTTGGTTTGGTTTGGTTTGATTTGGTTTTAAATTATAAAAACCGATAATATTTGGTTTGGTTATGGTTATATTAAAAAATAACCGAATAAATAACTGAACCAAACCGATAAATTATATACATAAATTTTATAATTATTTATATGTATAATAGTAGTTTTTCATAAATAACTATAAATATTTTATACCTTTTAATCATTAATTTTATTTTTGGTCTACTTATTTCACATGATTGTTTAAGGCTCAAGTTTTTAAGAATATGTCCAAGCCCATGTCTTTAAGTCTTTTAACTCTTTAAGTGTTAAGTGTAAACCTACTAACAGAAGCTCACGTTAGAGTCTAATGTCTTTAACTTAAATTTTTATCCTTTCTTTGTCAGCCATTTGATTTTAGGTTGTTTCTTCTTTTTTTCCCGAATTTATACCTTTCTTTTTTCTTGTCTGAATGGGTCCTAAACTTTTAATATTTTTCATATGAAAAGGATAGCGGTTGTAGATTTGGAGGTTCCTATAAAAGATACTTCAGTAACATCAGCATTTGCTGAAACTCAAGCACATGGTAATTCCCTAATACTTCTTCCGTGGGTAATCCTCCTAAAAGGCAGAAAAGAACAACTCTTTGTAATCGAGACCCTAGCCCTGGGGATAATAATAGAAAAACATTTGAAGTTTGGGATCGTTACACAAGGTGTTTTTAATAAAATGGGAGAATTGAGGACAAAATTCAAGTATTGCCCCAATGTTTGGGATCATTACACAGTTTTTTTATTTCATATATTTTCATTTTATTTTTAGGTAGTCTTTATGTTTAATTAATATGTATGTTTGTAACAACAACTAAAAGCTCCTATGCTTTACTTTATTTCCAGGTATGTGTATTAAGATGACAAAAATGGTGCAGCCACTACTTATTTAGTTTTTAGCTCTATATGTAATAGTTTAGCAACTTTGGGTAACTTGAGTATGACACTATCACTAATAGTGAAAATATTTCTATGATGTATGTTCCACCTTAAACGATAAATAAAAGTTATCGTTTGAACAAAAAAAAAAGACATGTCTTTTTCAAATTTTTAATGTTTTACTGATAAGTCTCACGGCTGCTAGTCATAAACCGAAAAATTCAACCAAACCGACAATAACCAAACCGGTGGTTATTATTTTATTTGGTTTGGTTATGGTTTTAGACCTTTAAAAACCGACTAAATTGGTTTGGTTATGGTTTTAATTAATAACCGACCCAAACCGAACCATGAACACCCCTACATACAAGTACATGCAGTCAGTCATTTCAGTTTATGAGTTCAGATCTTATCCATGATTCTTATGTATATATGTGGTTCTTATGCCTTACATACTTGGTACATTATCCGTACTGACTCCCCGTTGCTCGGGGGGCTGCGTTCATTCTAGCAGGTACAGGGAGACAGACAGGTGGTCCAGCTCAGTAGGACCTCTATATCTAGCAGTGGTCAGTACGCTCCATTTGATCCGGAGCTACAGTCAATTTTGGTATGCCTCTTTGAGATGTGTATACATATAGGTATGACGGGGCCCTGTCCCATCCTTTCTATAGCTTTTATTCCAGTAGAGGTTTGTAGAAAGTTTTATGTAGTAGTCAGACGATGTAGCCTTGTCGACTTCTATTATTTTGTGTACAGTATATGTAGCAACCTAGCTGGCTTGCACTGTTCTTCCGCATGTTGTGTATATATATATATATGTAGATTCTATAGAGTTCTGATGTTTCCCTCTTATGAGATTAGTTTATGCCATTTATGGGCCTTTGACGTTCAATATGTTTCAGAATCCTGTCACGGCTCATCAGTTTGGGTCGTGACAATAATCTTCTTCGGAGCGGGGTGAGGAGTACCCCTCCACTCAAGTCTAGGAATGCCCAACATGGCTAAACTAATTGTCTTGGCATGACAGTCCAAGATCGCATGATAAGGAGTAAGCCAGGTCATATCCAAAATAATATCAAGATCTACCATATCAAGTATCATCAAGTCTACCCACGTGTCATAACCCATAAAAGTAACCAAACACGACCGATAAACTCGATCAACCATAACAGATTCTCTAACTGGAGTAGACACATTAATAGGTACGCTATGCTATCATAAGGCAAATCTCAATCAACGACATGATATGCCGACACATACGAATAGGTGGATCTAGGATCAAATAATAAGACGCTGCTTTCTGTCGGACAGAAACGGTACCAGAAATAATAGCATTTGAGGCCTCTGCCTCGGGTCTACCCGAAAACGAATAATACTGGGCCCCATCACGTCCAGACTGTGATCCACCTTTCGAACTCTGGGACCCATCTCTACCAGCCTAGAATCCACCTCTAGAAACTTGTGAACCATCGCTGCCTGACTGAGCACCTTCCCTCTGAGAAGTACCACCTCGGCTACCTAAAGATGCCGGAGCCCTCTGGAACTGATGACCTTGCCTGGGTCGTGGACACTCTCTAGCAAAATGACCGGGCTCTCTACACGAAAAGCGACCTCTAGAAGTCGGAGGCTGATGAACTGAAACTGAAGACCCAGCTGGAGCAACCCTGTCAACTGGTTGAGAAAATGAGCTCTCAGCGACCCTCTGTCTGGATGGCCCACTAGAAGAATCATGCAATGCTGAGTGCACAGGGCGGTCGGAATAGGGCTGATACTGCCTAGAAGACTGCCCGGCGCCCCTTGAGCTGGAACTACTATAACCTCCAATCTGTCACTGCCTCTTCTCACTAACTCCCCCAAATGCACGGGCCTTAGCAACCTCTACTAAAGAAGCATGCTCAATAATAGACTGGAAGGAAGCCCCTATGTCCTCATGCTGGAGGCATGGAATCTGAATATAACCAACAAGCCCACCAACAAAGCGTCGAATCCTATCAGGCTCAATAGGAATCAGGGGTACTAAATAATGGGCCAAATATAAATAGTGAGTCACAAAGGCCTCAACGAACAATCCTCTCTCTGCTGCAACTGGAGAAAATCATCTCTACGGGACTCTCACAAAGCCCGGGGAACATACTTCTCAAAGAAGGTCGATAAAACTGTGTCCAAGTCAGTAGAGAACCCTCAGGTCTGCAAGCAATGAAATATCTCCACCAGGTCTTCGCGTCCCCGCGAAATTAGTAGGACACATAATCAACCCCATGGGACTCAACAATCCCCATCATGTGCAACAACTCATGCATGTCTACGATGAACTCATACGCATCCTCTCCAAAAGTACCCGCGAATATCGGCGGCTCTAACTTCCTGAAGCTCCCAACTAGATCCTTATCAGTCAAGGTCATAACAGGGCCCACCACGGGTCTAAGATCATCTCTCGGGGTTGGCACTGCATCCATCTATGGAGCAACAGCAGCAGCAGGGTGCGCTACACCGGTCGATCTCTACTCAGGGGTCTGCGCCCCAACTCTAGTGTGTGATCCTCCGCCCAGAGTAGTAACACTAGCTGCAGCCCACTTGGCATCCAAATAGAGAAAAACACGAGCCATAGTATCCTGCATCATCTGCTCTGAAGTGGCCTTGGGGTGTACCCGTACAGGAGACTCATCATCCTCGATGGCTGGGTCTCCAACCTACTGAAACTCAGGCTCTGGAGACAAAGATCTCTCACGCCGCTGCCTTACTGCAGGAGCCCTGCCCCTGACTGGGGTAGCCCCACGGCCTCTAGCTCGATCGCGTCCTCTGGCTGGCACTCGTCCCCTGGTGCCAGCCATAGCTGAGGGCTCTGGCACCTGGTCTCGGGCTGTCGTAGCTCGAGTCCTCACGATCTGTGAGAGAAGAGATAAGAGCATGATGAGTCTAAATTCGATTGTTCAAGATACCAATTAGAATAAAGTAGCACGAATGAAGGAAAGAAAGTGAAGTTTCCTAAATGTCCTATAGCCTCTCATAGATAAGTACGGAGCTCATCATACTAATCCATGAGACTCTATTAGACATGCTCTTATATTATAGATCGGGTAACCTAGGGCTCTGATACTAACTTGTCACGACCCAATTTAACAAGTCGTGCGGGCACCTACCTATCCCACCTAGGTAGGTGAACCCTTAACCCAACACTCACAACCACTGCATAAATAGCAAAAAACATTAAAGTAACGTAAGTCTAACATATGAATATGTAAATAATGCGAAAGTACATCAAAAACCACCCCAATATCTGGCCTGGTCATACAAGAGCATCTAGCTAAAATCCACAAGTCTGGAAGTAATAATAATAATAATATTAGTAATAATACATCAATAATCTCAATATGTCTCAGAATAGAAAAACAAGACATAATAAAATAAGAGTCTCCGGGTGGCGAAGCGTCCACATGCTTACCCCAACAAGACTCGAATCAACAATCTCGAACCCTCAGCCACGAGAGGTAGATCTCGGTCCCAGCTGATACTCGACATTCATAAAAGAATGCAGCAAGTGCAGGTCAGTACAAACTACACGTATTGGTAGGAATCATAGGCCGACTAAGATTAGCTAACATATATCAAGGCAATAAAGTAAGATAAACAGATAAATCAACAAGGTATAAGTCAACACGATTCAGTGATCAAGTACAAGTCATCACCTATGTTATAACATCTAAACCCAACTATGCTACGTCTCAGTATATCCAATCCGAATCCATATATCACAAATGTATCACAAGAATATCACAATAGAAGCCAAGGTACAATGCAATGCAATAATGTATGAAATATGGATGCAATGCATATGCACCATACACATGTATTACGATGATGGAACATCACACCTCAGCAGCATAACCCATGTAGGACCCACGAAGTCCATGTACCCTCATGATTCCAGCAAAGACCTTGACAATCACTACTAACACTCATATCTCGATTCCGAGATAAACATTGGACATCGGTCCTCACATTACTCTTATCCAACTGAGCCCAGCTCATAACAGTGTTTCGTTGTATATCACCGATGGATCAACAGTATATCATGAAGGATGAGAATGCGTGCAATGTATGAGTTCAATGTCAATAATCAAGTCAATAGCCATTGTACCACACATAGGCACACCAACAATGTTAGTCAAAGGCTACACAAAAGCCGTAATAGAATCACAATCCTCATCTCAAAACAATAACAAGTAAGGTGCTACAGTATCATCTTCAAGATATATCACTAGTCACCAATATCTACTATCTTCACGTGGAAATGAGCCAACAACAAATAGAACAAGATAAGTCAAAACACAACGGTGTGGCTAGCCCCAAATCACACAACAAGGCCCAACCTAAGACAATATCTAACCCAACCTCATACACGAAGGTTTACACGCATTCTCCAACAATATCGTCTAAATATATGCTTTGCTAATCGAAGTCCGACCATAGGGTAAACTGTAACCTACTTGGAAGGCTGAACAACAAAGTCTCCACAATCACACCTTAGTCTTTCCTTTCCTTTGAGCCTCGAGATAATTAAAGTCTAATCATATCCGAAATATGCAATTAGAATCAAGAAGAACATCAATAAAAACCCTACTTCTATTCAAGGCCCAAATTCCCAACCTATGGAATGGGGTTTATGAACTAGAAAGGTGAAATTAGGAATCCATAGGCCTCAATATGAAATTAAGCTATAAGTGATCAATTTCCATCAATTACAATCTTGAAGAACATACAAATTACTTAAATTTATATTCTAGGCGAAACCCCCAAATTTAGGTATAAACCCTAACTTCCAAACCCATAAATTAGCTACTAATTTGGAAGAATTCATGCAATAATCAATTCTAGTCATCAATTCCATGCTTAATAAAGCTAACCCAATCAATAAATCAAGATTAGAAGCCTAGAAAGAAGAACTCATTGAACCCTCTTTTAATCCTTAGACTATTAGTGAACTAGCATGATAATGGAATCCTAAGGTGATTAAGGAAAATGGAATAGCAAAGAGAATAGAAGAACTGACCATAAAAAGTTTCTTCCAAGAATCACCTTGAAAAGCTTACAATAACTCTAAAGTAGAAATAATAAAGAATGAGGGTCTTAGGGCTTTTAATACTCATTTAATGAAATAATCTTACCCGATACCGCTTCTATGACAACAGTGGTCCCGCTTCGACGAATACACAGACCGCCACGGCGGTCTGCTAACATTTGCACTTTACCGCTGTTGCGACGAGTCCACCTCTATAGCTGTGCCGCTGTTGCAGTAATGATGCCACTATAGCGGGAACATGAACTAGAACCAGAAATTCCCAAAATCACAATCTCAACCCCAAATCCAAACTATCACCCGAGGCCATCTGCTCACATACCATATATGCAGACATACATAAAAACACGCTACAAACGCCCTCGTGGCCTCGAAATTCCTAACGGACGTCTCGTTAACTGAGTCAACCCCCAATACCTCAAATCTAACTTCCAAATCCTAGTCTCAAAATGCCCCCGAGTGTATTTGGAACCAAACCAAATATGCACACAAATTCTAAATGATCATCCGGACCTCTCGGAATCGATGGATTCCCGAAAGAGGTCTGTTACCGAAAAGTCAACTTGAATCAACTCTATTTCGCTTAAAGCTCAAATTTCCCAAAAAGTCACCCTAATCATATCCAAACACCTCGGAAAGCATATCAACGATCCCTTCGGGTAAAAAGTGAGCTAAACAAGCTCAAGGAAGGGTCAAAAGTGCTGAAACACTATATCGACCAAACGGGTCGTTACATTATGAGACTAAGAATGAATTTAAAGATTAAGTAGAATTAAAGCAAGCACAGATGCATAGACATTCATACGCAGTCCATATATAGTATTAATAAATTTCAGACAAACAATAAGTGCAATCTCCTACTTAGTTTACAAGATGTAAGTGCACATATAAACAACAAGCAAACCACAGAGAATACATATAGGCCTGATTTCTTAAATTTTTATGATATTGAACTCCATAACCAAATTAGACCACAAGGTGAACTGAACAGAGACGTAAACTAACAAATAGCCATTGCTAATGATTCAATTTAGTGAACATATTTTATTCAAATAGGGGATGGTTTTAATGTAAAAAAATTGACCTACAAGTACCCTAAATGATTACTGCAATCTTGAGAAAGAAATAAACAACTTCTTTGCAAATCCATATAGTGTTTTTAGGGATAACAAATGTAGAGATGGGAACATATTCAGACTTAATAAGAAAAATAGCCAATCTCAAGGTAAAATAAGCCAAAAAGATTTTAACCTAGGCAGGATAGTCAAAGTAAAAGGAGAACTAAGATTAAGCTAAAGCAAACACCCGTCAGCTTGACTCACACAACAAAATCAAGTTTACACCCAACAAAACCAAACAACAGGACACACTTATCAAATGGCATAAGACATTCTCATCATGTTATTGCAAAAAAGAGCTGACAACTGATTATGTTCACTACTTGACTAACAAACAGTTTGAATGCTATCCACACAACTAATTTAGATATAATCCAAAAGCATTTTTAACAGCATCAAACTCATTCTAGATGGCCTAGGTTGTACCGATATTAAGATGTGTAGAACTACTTAATCAACAATCCAGTTTTCAGCCTAAGTGAGACATAGACATAACTGTTACACCTTGGAAATTTCATGTCGTCGCATAGTGAATGAACCAATGCGAGCTTGAGGGTAACAGGAAGTTTTGAAGACTATAAGCCGAATATTTGGTGGTCTTAGAATGCGTACGTTAAGATCTTGAAGTCATATGAATTGATGGAATAAGGATCGATAAGGATAAGCGGAGTTTAAGTGGGGTTTAGGAAAGGTTTCATAAATTATTGCGTTAAGAATTGTTTAGAAAGGCCTTGAGGATGAGTTATAGGGATGTTTAGATCATTAATGAAGTATTAAACAAGTTTTAAGAAGGTTGTATAAGGATTGGAGACCAAACGAAACGACGAGAACAACTTCGGGAAAACTGTGAGTTACACGACCACATTATACGGCCCGTAGAATGTTATACGGACCGTACAATAGTCTGTATAACCCAATAGAAACGAAGTGATCCATGGTGGTGAACCACGATCACTTGTACGGACCGTGCAATGTTCCACGGACCGTACAAGTGTCCGTGGAAGCCTCGACGGACTGAGTTATTCCAAGTATTTAAATGTGATCCCACTTCATTATATTCATTCTCCTCACGTCACCACTTCTCTCCAAGCTTCTAGAGGGTTCCACACACACTTCATATACAATAAGACAACGGAAAGTTATGATCAATATCAAGAAATCAAGTGAATCAAGTGCAAGAAGCTCACTAGGGTTCCTCCAAGTCAAGAATTCTCTTGGGAGTGAAGTTAGGGTTTTCTCCAAGTAAAGTATTGCCAACTAAAACTCGTTCCTACACATTCAAAGGTAATTTTCATGATTACTCCATGTTGTTTAAAGTATGGAAAAGTTGAAACATGTGGATTATGGAAGAAGATGGAAAATGGATTACAAAAGATGAGATTAGTGCCAATTGTGAATAGTAGATTAATATGAATCATGAATAATGATATGTTGTGAATGTAATTACATTGCGCATGATGTTAAGAGCACGAGAGAAACATTAGATGAGAATGAATGTAATGTGGTAGTATGATTATGATTATGATTATGGATGACCATGAGAGGAAATTGTAGGATTTGGATAATAATGAATTTGACCAAAGTCATTGATGATGATATTATGAATGTTATAATTGACGTTTGAGTGTTGAAATATGATATTGGGAAAGTAGTATAAACAAAGGAAATGCTGCCCAATTTTCCCTAGAAATAGTAAGCACGTTTAAGTAATCGATTAGCTAATGTTAATGCGAATTCTCTTGAAGGTGGAACCGTGAGCATCGAAGGAGAACAAGCAAGCGATAGAGTAGTTAAACGTAAAAGGTATGTGAGGCTAGTCCCTTCTTTCTATGGCATGAATCCTATGACATGATTATTCTTTCTTTCCCATGAATCTTCTATATTCCGGAAAGCTAGGAGTCTATGTTCATGAATAATTATATGAGATAAGAGATATGTTATGAGCCAATAGAGTTGATGATGAGCTTGTGTCTAAAGATTCTAGAGTTCATGATATGATGTTCCTACAAAGTTAATGATGCTATTTGTTGTAAACACTCACCTTATATACTATTTCCTTCAAGGTAAGGCAGAATGCTTATAAATGCTCCATAATGGAATCGGGGGTTCATGACCTTATGTCACCCCGGTAGAGTATAATTGTCTTAAGTTTCCAGTCATGCATTATGATGATAATATGATAAGATTATGATAAGTCTATGAGATGTGCATAATGATATCATACCGCGCCTATATGGCCAGGCAGACACCGCTAAGGCGGGCAGCGTATACACCATGTCTAGATGGCATGGGAAGACTCCACTAGTGGGTGGCATGAGATGGTACCCCGTACATGGGAGGCCTGGACGCAGGCTACTGATTATCACACCGTACCTATATGGTCGGGCAGCTTGTACATTTATGCATACATAATATGATGATGATTATTAGTAAGCCAGTATGTGTTATATCTTTTATAAGTGACAGTTATATACAGTTGCTCCTTATTGATGCTTCACTTATCTCATTGACGTATTTTCATTACTTATGCCTCTCATACTCAGTATAATGTTCGTACTGACGTCCGTTTTCTTTGGACGCTGTGTTCATGCCCACAGGTAGACAGGGAGGTATTCTTGATCCAGACTCGTAAGTGACAGTAGCTGATTTGAGAGCACTCCATTATTCTGGAGGTGCGTTTGATTATTTCTTTTATGTATAGATGTATATTTTAGGCACGACGGGGTCCTGTCCTGTCCCTATGTCTAGCACTCTAGTAGAGTCTCGTAGATACACAGTTGTGGGTTATATGGTCTCATGAGGTTACTAATGTATACATATATATTATCATTTTGATAGCTAAAAGGCTTATGTCTATAAAAGTATCTATGTTCTCAAATGAAAAATGATTTTCTTATGACTTTAGTATGAATTTGATAAAAGAATGTTTAATGAGTATGATAAGAAGTAGAACGAGTGGTGCTTGGTGGTTAGCCCTGGCTACCCGTCGTAGCCCCTAGTCAGGTCGTGACAGAAGTGGTATCAGAGCAGTTCAGCCCTACGAAGTGTCTACGAGCCGTGCCTATTAAAGTCTTGTTTATGGTGTGTTGCACGCCACACTAATAAACAGGAGGCTACAGGGCATTTAGGAAAAATGACCATCTTCATCATAAGAGATCGTGCAATAGAGCTGTGTTATAAGATTTTCCCCTCTTAATAGTGTGTTATGATTTCAGCAATGCCGCCAAAGGGAAGAGCTGCAGCCGCCCAGAAGGGCAAGACTATGACAAAAAGGCGGGTAGAAAAAGAGCCACCAATGAATGTAGAAGAGGGAGAGTCACATAATGAGGCCCCATCGAATACTTCCTCCACCCCGTCCAATGTAGAAGAACAAGGAGGAGCTTCAGCTCCAGTTCCTCCACCGGTCGCTTCGGTCAACAAGTGACCGAGGCCATTCATCTATTGACACAGTTGGTTCCTGCCCAGGCACAGCGGCAGAATGTGAGTTCAAGTGACTGGGTAGCTAGTACCAGAGCCCGCGATTTCATGAGTTTAAACCCTCCGGAGTTTTTCGGGTCAAAGCCGGATAAAGACCCGCAAGGTTTTATTGATGAGATGCTGAGAACATTGAGGATTATCCATGCCTCCGAGACTGAATCTGTGGAGTTGGCATCTTATATGCTCCGAGATGTGGCGGTATTGTGGTACAATAATTGGCTTGCATCAAGAAAAGAAAATGTGCCTCCTCTCGTGTGGCAAGAATTCGTAGATGCTTTCATCCTTCACTATTTGCAAGCCGAGGTCCGCCGAGCTACAACGGATAGGTTCTTAAATCTAAAGCGAGGAAATATGAGTGCCCGAGAATATAGCCTTCAATTTAATTCCTTGGCTAGATATGCCCCGACTATGGTGGCCGAGATGGGAGATCGGGTACACAGGTTTGTGAGTGACCTAGGGCCACATCCATTCAATGATTGTTTGACGGCTTCGTTACAAGATGGGATGGATATTTCCCGAATACAATCCCATGCCCAGAACTTAGAGGGACGACAATAACCACAAAGGGGTGATCGTGATATTGATAGGAGGCAAAGAAAGAGGGCCAGATCTATGGGGACAGGCAGTGATTATAGAGGGGGATCAAGGCAGACACATTCTAGGTGCTCAGTCCAGTCGGTGACTAGTGCACCTCCTCGATTTACGGGTAGGAGATTTGATCGGTCCTTTCGTTCAGGACACGGTCAGAGTTCGAGGGCCTCAAATTCTCAGTTTAGGGAAGATTATAGTCAGAGGAGACCCCCAGTACCACAGTGCAGCCAGTGCGGTAGATTACATTCCGGACAGTGTCTCCAAGGTTCGGATGCTTGCTATGCCTGCGGCCAGGTTGGGCACATGATGTGAGATTGCCCGTCGATGAGTGGTAGAGTTGGGGTTCAGCCCACAGGATCAGTGGCTGGTTCATCTTCCGTACGCCTGGTAGGTCAGACTCCCCAGATTCCAGCAGGTCGTGGTAGAGGCAGAGGGGGAGCATCTACTTCAGCTGCCACTCAGCCCCGTGCATATACTCTAGCTGGACGACAGGATCTTGAGTCCTTCCCGGATGTTGTTATAGGTACATTATCCATATTTTCCCATGATGTATATGCATTGATAGATCCAGGTTCTACACTCTCTTATATTACTCCGTATGTTGCTGGTTGAATTGGGGTGAAACCTGAGCCAATCAAACCTTTTGAGGTTCGACTCCGGTTAGTGATCCCGTTATAGTTAGACAAGTGTATAAAAATTGTGTACTTGTGATATGTAATCGCCAGACCAAAGCTGATTTAATTGACCCGGAAATGTCAGATTTCGATGTGATTATGGGTATGGATTGGTTGGCCTCATGTTATGCTAGTGTTGATTGTCGAATGAAAATAGTTTGATTTTAATTTCCGGGAGAGCCCGTACTTGAGTGGAAGGGTAATACAGCATCTCCAAAAGGTTGGTTTATTTCCTACCTTAAGGCAAGGAAGATGATAGCTAAGGGCTATATTTATCACTTAGCCTGAGTACATGACACCGAAGCAGAGTCGCCAACTTTCCAGTCTGTTCCGGTAGTAAATGAATTTCCGGATGTATTTACAGATGAACTTCCAGGCCTTCCTCTAGAAAGAGAGATTTATTTCGCCATTGATGTGTTGCCGGACACCAAGCCTATTTCTATTCCTCCTTATCGAATGGCTCCAGCAGAATTGAAAGAGCTAAAGGCACAGTTGAAATATTTGCTTGAGAAGGGGTTTATCAGACCTAGTTCATCACCGTGGGGAGCACCAGTCTTGTTCGTGAGAAAGAAAGACGGCTCCCTATGAATGTGCATCGATTATAGGCAGTTGAACAAGGTGACAATAAAGAACAAATATCCTCTCCCAAGGATTTATGATTTATTTGATCAACTACAGGGTGCCAAGTGGTTTTCTAAAATAGACATAAGGTCGGGTTATCACCAAGTGAGAGTTAGAGAAGAAGATATTCCTAAAACAGCTTTCAGAACGAGATATGACCACTATGAGTTCCGAGTGATGTCGTTTGGGTTGACTAATGCTCCAGCAGTATTCATGAATTTGATGAATAATTTATTCAGGCCACTCTTGGATTTATTCGTGATAGTATTCATTGATGATATTCTGGTATACTCTCGCACAGAATCAGAACATGCAAATCATTTACGTATTGTTCTTAGGATTCTTCAAACCCGAGAATTATATGCAAAATTTTCAAAGTGTAAGTTTTGGTTGAATTCTGTGATATTTCTGGGCCATGTTATTTCAGATGATGGTATTCGAGTCGACACTCGGAAAATTGAAGCTGTGAAGACTTGGCCAAGGCCTACAACGCTTACAGAGGTCCGTAGTTTTCTGGGATTGGCAGGATACTATAGAAGGTTCGTAGAGGGATTTTCTTCTATTTCAGCCCCATTGACGAAGATAACCCAGAAGTCGGTTAAATTTCAGTGGAGTGATTCTTGTGAACACAGCTTCCAAGAGTTGAAGGATAGATTAAACTCAACTCCAGTCTTAACACTTCCAGAAGGGTCAGATGGTTATGTGGTGTACTGTGATGCTTCCGGTGTTGGGATAGGATGTGTGTTAATGCAACACGGTAGAGTTATTGCTTATGCTTCGAGACAGCTGCAGAAATATGAAAAGAACTATCCAACTCATGATCTCGAATTGGCTGCAGTTATTCATGCATTGAAAATGTGGAGACATTACTTGTATGGTGTGCATGTCGATATTTATACAGATCACAAGAGTCTTCAGTACATCTTCAAACAAAAGGAGTTGAATCTGCGGCAGAGGCGGTGGTTAGAACTATTGAAAGATTATGATGTGAGCATTTTATACCACCTCGGAAAAGCAAATGTAGTAGCCGATGGGCTTAGCCGTCGATCAATGGGCAATTTATGCGAGGTTCCTCCGGAAAAGAAAGAATTAATTCATGAGATCCACCAATTAGCTAATCTTGAAGTACGTGGGATTGATTCAGGCAGTGCAGGGATTAGTATAAATGATCCCACAGTTTCATCCCTGAACATGGAAGTGAAAGAGCGTCAGTACGAAGATCCTCATTTATGCCATTACAGGGATACATCTCATGAAAAAGAGAAGTCCCCATTTGAGATTTTTGTGGATGGAATTCTTAGATACCGAGGCAGGCTATGTGTGCCGAATGTTGCAGAGTTGCGCCACCGAATTCTAGAAGAAGCCCATTATTCTCGGTATTCTATTCACCCAGGTGCAACAAAGATGTATCACGATCTCAAGTTGATAGATTGGTGGGATGGTATGAAAAGAGACATAGCAAAATTTGTAGCTCGATGTCCAAATTGCCAGCAAGTGGAAATCGAGCATCAAAAGCCAGGAGGATTATTGCAAGCAATGGAAATTCGTACTTGGAAATGGGAAGTAATCAACATGGATTTTATTAGGGGGTTACCTCGTTCTCGAGGCAAATATGATTCTATATGGATGATTGTGGACAGATTAACAAAAGCAGCTCAGTTTCTTCCAGTCAGAACCATACACTCAGCAGAAGATTATGCGAGGTTGTATCTCAAAGAAATTGTGCGGCTCCATGGTATTCCACTATCCATTATCACAGATAGAGGAGCCCAATTTACAGGCAAGTTCTGGAAGTCTTTTCAAGAAGGTCTAGGTACTCAAGTGAAGCTTAGCACGACATTTCATCCGCAGACGGATGGGCAAGCCAAACGTACTATTCAGACTCTGGAAGATATGCTACGGGCTTGTGTACTAGACTTTGGTGGTAGCTGGGATGATCACTTACCTCTGATTGAGTTCGCATATAACAATAGCTATCATTCCAGTACCCAAATGGCTCCGTATGAATATTTATATGGAAGGAAGTGTAGATCCCCTATTGGATGGTTTGAAATAGGAGAAGTACAATTAATAGGCCCTGAATTGGTTCAGCAAGCAGTATAAAAAGTCAAAGTGATTCGAGATCGATTGTTGACAGCCCAAAGTCGCCAAAAGTCTTATGCGGACAACCGTCGGCGAGACTTGGAATTTCAGGTGGATGATTAGGTATATTTGAAGGTATCGCCAATGAAAGGGGTGATGAGATTTGGTAAAAAAGGAAAATTAAGTCCTCGATACATTGGACCTTATAAAATTATCCGCAAGGTGGGTCATGTAGCCTACGAATTAGACTTGCCTTCAGAGCTTGAATCAGTTCATCCAGTCTTTCATGTATCGATGCTCCGCAAGTGTGTTGGGGATCCTACGAGGATTGTTCTGGTTGATGATGTGCAAGTGACAGAAAAGCTAGCATATGAAGAAGTGCCTATTGCCATCTTAGATAGGCAAGTACGAAGACTTCGAAATAAGGAAGTAGCCTCAGTCGAAGTATTGTGGCGAAACAACAACCGCGAAAAAATAACTTAGAAGGTGGAAGAGAAAATGAAATCCAACTACCCGCACTTATTCCAACCCCCAGGAGAGATTCAAGATGAAACATTAACATTATAAGGTATGTATACTTTCTTTTCATGCTTATTGGTCGTGTGTGGCCATAAATATATTGATATTGTATTGTAGCCCTGTGAGGCAATGTTATTGTGGGTTGTTATGTCAGGACGGTCATGCCAGATTACAGGGGAAACTCTGGCGAAATTTTCATAGAATTCCCGAGTGTTTAACATTCGAGGATGAATGTTCCAAAAGGGGGTGGGGGGGGGGGGGGGGGGGGGGGAGAATGTTACACCTTGGAAATTTCATGTCGTTGCATAGTGAAAGAACCAATGCGAGCTTGAGGGTAATAGAAATTTTTCAAGACTATAAGATGAATATTTGGTGGTCTTAGAATGCGTACGTTAAGATCTTGAAGTCATATTAATTGATGGAATAAGGATCGATAAGGATAAGTGGAGTTTAAGTGAGGTTTAGGAAAGGTTTCATAAATTATTAGGTTAAGAATTGTTTGGAAAGGCCTTGAGGGCGAGTTATAGGGATGTTTAGATCATTAATGAAGTATTAAACAAATGTTAAGAAGGTTGTATAAGGATTGGAGACCAAACGAAACGACGAGAACAACTTCAGGAAACCTGTGAGTTACATGACCACATTATACGACCCATGGAATGTTATAAGGACCGTATAATGGTCCGTATAACCCAACAACAATGAAGTGTTCCATGGTGGTGAACCACGACCACTTGTACGGACCGTGCAATGTTCCACGGACCGTACAAGTGTCCGTGGAAGCCCCGATGGGCTGAGTTATTCCAAGTATTTAAATGTGATCCCACTCCATTATATTCATTCTCCTCACTTCACCACTTCTCTCCAAGATTCTAGAGGGTTCCACACACACTTCATATACAAGAATACAAAGGAAAGCTATGATCAATATCAAGAATTCAAGTGAATCAAGTGCAAAAAGCTCACTAGGGTTCCTCCAAGTCAAGAATTCTCTTGGGAGTGAAGTTAGGGTTTTCTCCAAGTAAAGTAGTGCCAACTAAAACTTGTTCCTACCCATTCAAAGGTGAGTTTCATGATTACTCCATGTTGTTTAAAGTATGGAAAATTTGAAACATGTGGATTATGGAAGAAGATGGAAAATGGATTACAAAAGATGAGATTAGTGCCAATTGTGAATAGTAGATTAATATGAATCATGAATAATAATATGTTGTGAATGTAATTACATTGTGCATGATGTTAAGAGCATGAGAGAAACATTAGATGAGAATGAACGTAATGTGGTAGTATGATTATGATTATGGATGACCATGAGAGGAAATTGTAGGAATTGGATAATAATGAATTTGACCAAAGTCATTGATGATGATATTATGAATGTTATAATTGACATTTGGGTGTTGAAATATGATATCGGGAAAGTAGTATAAACAAAGGAAATTCTGCCCAATTTTCCCTAGAAATAGTAAGCACGTTTTAGTAATCGATTAGCTTATGTTAATGCGAATTCTCTTGAAGGTGGAAACGTGAGCATTCAAGGAGAACAAGCAAGCGATGGAGTAGTTAAACATAAAAGGTATGTGAGGGTAGTCCCTTCTTTCTATGGAATGAATCCTATGACATGATTATTGTTTCTTTCCCATGAATCTTCTATACGCCAGAAAGTTAGGAGTCTATGTTCATGAATAATTATATGAGATAAGAGATATGTTATGAGCCAATAGAGTTGATGATGAGCTTGTGTCTAAAGATTCTAGAGTTCATGATATGATGTTCCTACAAAGTTAATGATGCTATTTGTTGTAAACAATCACCTTATATACTATTTTCTTCAAGGTGAGGCAAAATGCTTATAAATGCTCCATAATAATATCGGGGTTCACGACCTTATGTCACCCGGATAGAGTATAATTGTCTTAAGTTTCCAGTCATGCATTATGATGATAATATGATAAGATTATGATAAGTCTATGAGATGTGCATAATGATATCACACCGCACCTATATGGCCGGGTAGACACCGCTAAGGCGGGCAGTGTATACAGCATGTCTAGATGGCATGGCCAGACACCACTAGTGGCCGGCATGAGATGGTACCCCGGACGCGAGAGGCCTGGACGCAGGCTACTGATTATCACACCGTACCCATATGGTCGGGCAGCTTGTACATTTATGCATACATGATATGATGATGATTATGAGTAAGCCAGCATGTGTTATTTCTTTTATAAGTGACAGTTATATACAGTTGCTCCTTATTGATGCTTTCTTTATCTCATCGACGTATTTTCATTACTTATGCCTCTCATACTCATTACAATGTTCGTACTGACGTCCGTTTTCTTTGGATGCTGTGTTCATGCCCACAGGTAGACAAGTTGGTGATCTTGATCCAGACTCGTAGGAGCCAGTAGCTGATTTGAGAGCACTCCATTATTCTGGAGGTGCCTTTGATTATTTCTTTTGTGTATAGATGTATATTTTGTGCACGACGGGGTCCTGTCCCGTCCCAATGTCTAGCACTCTAGTAGAGGCTCGTAGATACGCAGTTGTGGGTTATATGGTCTCAGGAGGTTACTAATGTGTATATATATATATATATATATATATATATATATATATATATATATATATATATTATCATTTTAATAGCCGAAAGGCGTATGTCTATAAAAGTATCTATGTTCTCAAATGAAAAATGATTTTCTTATGACTTGAGTATGAATTTGATAAAAGAACGTTTAATAAGTATGATAAGTAGTAGAACGAGTGGTGCTCGGTGGTTAGCGTCGGGTACCCGTCGCGGCCCCTAGTCGGGTCGTGACAATAACATACTTGAAACAGATCCTACACTACTCAAAATGGGGTTCTCAATCTCTCTTAATTGTTTGCGATCCTAACTTTGTGATTTACTGATTACTTGCATAATATTATTGACAAAATCCTAAACTTATTAATTCCTATGAAGACCCCTGACTAGACAGACCCCAAATTTTGTCACGACCCAACCCGCCATGACTGGCACCCACACTAAATCCTAATGGGCGAACCAATGCATAAGTCGTCTATTCATTCAACTCCATTTTTATATTAACCAATTCAATCAGTTATTAATCATTCAAGCACAAGATAAAATCAGATTAAGTCATGCCATAAAAAAATGAAGTAAATGCGGAAGTCCTAACTATTACAAACCTCAAAATTCGAAAGTCACCATACAAGGACTCTAATCTAAAACATGTCTAAGGAATGTAAACTGTCTAAAAAAATAACCACAATGTCTGGAGTAGAAATAGAAATCATAAAAGAAGATCTTCTGGCGGCCTGGCATAGATAAAAGCTCACCCTAAATTTGTCAGCAACGGCCTATATGCTAGCTATGAGGTCAGGTAGCAGTCTCTGGATCACAATCTGCACTCAAAAGAATGCAGTAAGGTAGTATCAGTACAAACACTATGTACCGGTAGATGTCATAGACCGACTAAGATTAGTATTATGCATACATTATAAAATAAATAAAATAGACAAGCCAGCCAACAACACGAAATAAAAATCCAACAAGTCAAACAAGGATATTACGAATCAATTCAACAGAAGCAACAAACGGGAACAAAAGCAACAATATACTCGCTGTCCACACATGCCATATGATGTCATTGCTTAGTAGTCATGACCTGCAGGGGACCCATGGAGTCCATGTACCACTCGTTTCGGATACTCATCGGACCCGAGCCATAAATCCTCCGCTCTGGAATGAACCTCGGACGCAGTCCACATCATGTACCACTCCATTCAGGAATGAACCTCGGATCATGAGCCCATAATCTAGGTCACATTTATTCCTTTTCATGTATATATACATTAGTACTTCTTATCCTCTTGTTTCCAATACTCGAATCATCATTTTATGTCACAGTTCCACTGAGAAGATCATATTAAATTCTCACCATGACAACATTAAACTGTAGGTTCAACGCAATGAATAATGGCACGAAGCCCACACAGTCACACAATCAATTGCATATTGGAGTTCAACTACGCACGCATCATGTATAAAGACTAGGCATGCTTTTTCCTATCGAATTCACAACACATATAATCAACTAATCAAAGTCTAACTCAAATGTAGAGCTGGAACGATGAAAATGACTCCGCTATAGCTTTTCCCTTTCGTAAAGCCTCAGAACGCTCAAAGTCTAGAAATTAGAATGCTCAATGAGTCGTAATTACTCTAGTCACAAAATAAATTCGAGAACACCCTTCCCTTTTAGCCCCATTTCAATGGGTGAATGATTTCTAGGTGTAACACAACCTAACAGTGGCCTTAGTAACCACTAATCATTAATTTATAACAATATTTAATCAACACATCAATTACAAGCAGTTTCCATGGTTAAGCTGCCATTTTTATGAAACCCGAAGTCTCAATTCACTTGGTTCATGACTCTAATGGTTCAATTCTTGATTAAGAGGAGTTAACCCAAGCCATTAGATGATAAATAAATGATAACAATCATAACCCATCAATTATAGAAAGTCTATTAGGTTCTAGGGTTACTATTACTAATTCACCATTGAAGACCCACAAAAGGGATGATAATCATGAAGATGGTAACGTAATAATTGAATGGGATAGTTGAGATTTACCTCTCAAGAATATTCTTCCCCAAACTTGGAAATTCGCCCTAGGTGCATGTGGGGAACTGTTTTGGAGTTTTATGAATAAAGAATTTGGAACTAAGTGTTTAAAACACGGTTACTATTTTTCGTCGACCGCTACAGCGTTCGTTACGCCGCTGCGGCAGTCTCGCTGTAGCGGCCAAGTGCCCGCTATAGCGGACCACGCTAATCCTGACCTCTGCCATGAAGGGCCTGACCCCAGTATAGTGACATTTCCATAGCGGTCCCGTGCCCGCCATAGCAAACACAATGGAACCCGACTGAACGATTGCGGTGAGGGCTCACCATTACAGCGGTACACCCACCACAGCGGTACACTATCACGACCTGACGAGGGACCATGACGGGTACCCGGAGCTAAATACTGAGCACCACTCATTCCAATACTCATCATACTTATCCTGTATACATTTATTGTCCTCACACATCTAGTCATAAGGAAAACCATTTTCGTTCTTAGACCTAACATCATTTATAAACATAAGCCCTTCGGCTATCAAAATAATAGATATACAATGAGGAAATCGTGAGACCATATTACCTACACATACGTATCTACGAGCCTCTACTAGATTACTAGACATATGGATGGGATAGGACCCCATCGTGCCCAAAATATATATGTACACGAAATGATAAATCATTGGCACCTTCGGAACAATAGAGTGCTCTCAAAGTCTGCGGATAGCTCCTACGAATCTGGATCACCTCCCTATCTACATATGGGCATGAACACAACGTCCAAAGAAAAGGACGTCTTATACGAACATTGTACTGAGTATGTAAGGCATAAACAATTATGATACATCGATGAAACTAGGAGACATCAAGTAAGGAGCAACCTGTAACTGATTGACATTTAAGAATGAAATAATGCATGCTAACTTACTTTATAACATTATCATATCATGTATGCATATATGTATAAACTGCCCGACCATACAGGTACGGTGTGATCATCATTAGCCCGCGTCTAGGCCTCCCGCGCCTGGGGTAACCATCTCATGCCGCCCACAAATGGTGTCTGCCCATGCCATCTAGACATGGTGTATACGCTACCCGCCTTAGCGGTGTCTGCCCGGCCATATAGGCGCGGTGTAATATCATCATCATGTACTCATCATAATGCATGCATAGGAACTCAAAGACAACTATACATTATCGGGGTGACATAAGGTCGTGAACCCCCGATTCCATTATGGAGTTTCATAAGCATTCTGCCTCACCTTGAAGGAATTAGCATATGAGGTGAGTGTAGCACAAGGAACGACATCAATTAATCATAGTTAGGATCATTAGATTTGTAGAAGCATCATATCATGAACTTTAGAATCTTTAGACTTAAGCTCATCATCATCATCATACTCATAACGTATCTCTTATCTTTATCTTATACGAGGTTCTTCATTAACATAGACTCATAATTTCTGGAATGTAAGAAGGTCATGGAGAATAAGGGAAAATCATGTCATAAGATTCATGCCTCAGAAAGGAAAGGACTAGCCTCACATACCTTTTCGTTTAGCTACTCCATCACTTGAACATTCCTCTCTAATATTCATGTTTCTACCTTCAAGAGAGTTCATACTAATATTAGATAATCGATAACGTAAGCACACTTGAACTAAAGCTGGAGAAAATTGGGCAGCATCTCCTTTGTTTATACAACTTTCTCTATATCATATATCAACTCCAATCATCAATAATAACATTCATAATACCATAAGCAATAACTTTTGTCAAGTTCATCATTATCCAACTCCCACAATTCCCTCTCGAGGTCATCCATAATCATGATCATAATACAAAATTGCATTCATCCTCATCTAATGTTTCTCCCATGTTCTTTACATCATTCATAACATAATTATAATCACAACATATCAAGAATTGTGATTCATATTAATCTACTACTCAACAATGTCACTATTCTCATGTTTTTAATCCATTTTCTACTTCCATCCATAATCCGAGTCTTTCGACCTCCCAATACTTTAAACAACATGGAATGATCATAAAACTTACTTTTTATTAAGTAGGTATGAGTTTTGGATAGCAATACTCCACTTGAGGAAAACCCTAGTTCTACCTCCAAAGAGATTTCTTGCCTTGGATAAACCCTAGTGAGCTTCTTGCACTTGATTCACTTGAATTTATGACATGAACCTTTGATTTCCTTTGTATTCTTGAAGATGAAATGTGTAGAACCCTCTAGAAGTCTTGAGAGAGATGGAGAAGTGAAAAGTATGAGAAAAAGAAAGTGGGAACATGTATTTATACTTGCACTTAATCAGCCCGTCGGGTATTATACGGACCACTTATACGGTCCGTATAACATTGTACGGTCCGTATAAGTGTCTGTGGTTCACCATAATGGAAAACATCTTCCTGTTGGGTGTTATACGAACCCTTATACAGACCGTATAATATTATATGGACCGTATAAGCCGTCGTAAAACCCCATTTCTCAGAAATTATTTCCATCGTTCGTTTGATCTCCAATCCTTATGGAACCTTCTTGACACTTGTTTAACACTTCATCACCAATCTAAGGAGAGTTATAACTCTTCTTTAAGACATCATCATGTCGACATTAACTCAATTTCAAAATACAACTTGTGCTCAACACTCTTTAACGAACTTTCTTCTCTTACTTCCAATGTCTTTGGAGTCTTAATTAAAATCGTTAAATAACCTTTCTTACTTATAGAAACATCGTATACTCCTTACCCTGCGTTAGCCTATTCACTAGGCAATGACATAAAATTTTCCAAGATGTAACATACACCCCCCGCTACAGCGGTACTACTAAGGCAGTAAGCTTGCAATTTTTACAGTTTTTCAACTCTACCACCCAATATTTCATACGAGGCCTCACAAACATACACAAAACATGCACATAGACATAAAAGCACCATACAAGCTCCTCCATGGCCTCGGAATTCCCAACAGAGTTCTAATTTTCCATGTCACCCCCGATGGACTTAACACAATCAAGCGACAATCACAATAAGTCATGTTTTTAGCTCTTAGACTAATACAATCGTGTTTCTATTAGCTCGTTCAACCCTTAGAAAGGTTCCATTTAGTGGGGCGATCCTATATTTTCCATAACGACTGGGAGGGTCGTTACACCAGATATCAATTAAAACACTGTTCATCCCCGAATGGTCAAAGATGAGGCACCTAGGAAAATTTACCTGACTTGGTGAAAAGCTAAGGATACTTGCTACGTATATCAGATTCTGTTTCCCAAGTAGCGGCCTCTTCCGGGCGATTCTTCCACTGAACTTTCACGGAGGCTATTTCCTTGGACTTCAACTTACGAACATCTCTATCTAAGATACCAATAGGCTCTTCCTCATAAGTCAAATTCTCATCTAGTAAAATCGAATCCCAACGGATTATATATGAACCATCACCATGGTACCTTTTCAAGATCGAAACATGAAATACCGGATGAACGCCTGATAGACCCAGAGGTAAAGACAACTCATAAGCTACCTCCCCCACATGCTTGAGAATCTCGAATGGCCCAATTTACCTCGGGCTAAGCTTCCCAAACCTCATCACACCTTTCATGGGTGAGACCTTCAATAATACTTGCTCTTCCTCTCCAAACTCGACATCTCGGACCTTACGGTCCGCATACTCCTTTTGCCTACTCTGTGCTTCCAAAAGCATAGCTTGAATCACCTTCACCCTCTTTTAATCCTTAGACTATTAGTGAACTAGCATGATAATGGAATCCGAAGGTAATTAAGGAAAATGGAAGAGCAAATAGAATAGAAGAACTTACCACAAAGAGTTTCTTCCAAGAATCACCTTGAAAAGCTCACAATAACTCTAAAATTGAAATAATAAATAATAAGGGTCTTAGGCCTTTTAATACTCATTTAATGAAATAATCTGCTCGATACTGCTTCTGGACAACAGCGGTCCCGCTTCGACGACCACTGAGATCACCACGACTGTATGCCAACATTTGCGCTTAACCGCTATTGTGGCAAGTCCACCTCTATAGCGGTGACGCTGCTGCAGTAATGGTGCCGCTAAAGCGGGAACCAGAACGAGAAATTCCAAAAATCAAAATCTCAACCCGAAATCCCAACTATCACCCGAGGCCATCTGCTCACATACCATATATGCAGACATACCTAAAACCCGCTACGAATGCTCTCGTGGTCTCGAAATTTCCAACGGAGGTCTCGTTGACCGAGTCAACCCCCGATACCTCAAATCCAACTTCCCAACCCAAGTCTCAAAATGTACCCGAGTGCATTGGGAACCAAACCAAATATGCACACAAATTCTAAATGATCATCTGGACCTCTCGAAATCGACGGATTTCAGAAAAAGGTCTGTTACCCAAAAGTCAACATTGAGTCAACTCTTTTTCAATTAAATCCCAGATTTCCCTAAAAGTCACCGAATCATATCCAAACACGTCGGGAAGCATATCAATGGCCCCTTTGGGTCAAAAGTGAGCTAAACAAGCTCGATGATGGGTCAAAAGTGCCGAAACACTATATCAACCAAACGGGTCGTTACATTATGAGACTAAGAAGGAATTTAAAGATTAAGTAAACATTAAAGCAAGCACATATGCATAGACATTCATACACAGTCCATATATAGTATTAATAAATTTCAGACAAACAATAAGTGCAATCTCCTACTTAGTTTACAAGATGTAAGTGCACATACAAACAACAAGCAAACTACCGAGAATACATATAGGCCTGATTTCCTAAATTTCTTATGATATGGATCTCCATAACCAAATTAGACCACAAGGTGAACT
This sequence comes from Lycium barbarum, assembly GCF_019175385.1. Classification (NCBI taxonomy): domain Eukaryota; kingdom Viridiplantae; phylum Streptophyta; class Magnoliopsida; order Solanales; family Solanaceae; genus Lycium; species Lycium barbarum. The sequence continues at coordinate 40,042,597 of NC_083345.1, forward strand.
GAACAGAGACGTAAACTAACAATTAGCCATTGCTAATGATTCATTTTAGTTAACAGACTTTATTCAAACAGGGGATGGTTTTCATGTAAAAAAAAATTTAACCTCCAAGTACCCTAAATAATTACTGCAATCCTGAGAAAGAAATAAACAACTTCTTTGAAAATCCATATAGTGTTTTTAGGGATAACAAATGTAGAGATGGAAACATATTCAGACTCAATAAGAAAAATAGCTAATCTCAAGGTAAAATAAGCCAAAAAGATATTAACCTAGCCAGGATAGTCAAAGTAAAAGGAGAACTAAAATTAAGCTAAAGCAAACACCCATCAACTTGATTCACACAACAAAATCAAGTTACACCCAATAAAACGATACAACAGGACACACTTATCAAATAGAATAAGACATTCTTATCATGTTATTGCAAAAAAGAGCTGACAACTGATTATGTTCACTACTTGACTAACAAACAGTTTGAATGCTATCCACACAACTAATTTAGATATAATCCAAAAGCATTTTTAACAGTATCAAACTCAGTATAGGTGGCCTAGGCTGTACCGATATTAAGATGTGTAGAACTACTTAATCAACAATCTAGTTTTCAGCCTAAGTGAGACATAGACATAACATATTTGAAACAGATCCTACACTAGTCAAAATGGGGTTCTCAATCTCTCTTAATTGTTTGTGATCCTAACTATGTGATTTACTGATTACTTGCCTAATATTATTGACAAAATCCTAAACATATTAAATCCTATGAAGACCCTTGACTAGGCAGACCTCAAATTTTTTCATCACCCAACCAGCCATGACTGCCACCCATACTAAATCCTAGTGGGCGAACCAATGCATAAGTCGTCTATTCATTCAAGTTCATTTTTATAGTAACCAATTCAATCAATTATTAATCATTCAAGCACAAGATAAAATAAAATTAAGTCATGCCATAAAACAAAGAAGTAAATGCAGAAGTCCTAACTATGACAAACCCCAAAATTCGAAAGTCACCGTACAATGACTCTAATCTTAAACATGTTAAGGAATGTAAACTGTCTAAACAAATAACCACAATGTCAGGAGAAGAAATAGAAATCATAAAAGAAGATAATAGAAATCGTAAAAGAAGATCTTCGGGCGGCCTGGCATAGATAGAAGCTCATCCTAAATCTATCAGCAACGGTCTAAACGCTAGATATGAGGTCGGGTAGCAGTCTCTGGATCACAATCTGCACTCAAAAGAATGCAGCAAGGTAGGATTAGTACAAACACTATGTGCTGGTAGATACCATAGGTCGACTAAGATTAGTATCATGCATACGTTATAAAATCAATAAAATAGAAAGCCAACCAACAACACGAAATCAAAATCCAACAACAAGTCAAACAATGATATTACGAATCAATTCAACAGCAGTAACAAACAGGAACAAGCCTACCTAAAGTAACCATATACTAGCTGTACACACATACCAACTGATGGCATTGCTCAATAGTCATTACCTGTAGGGGACCCATAGTGTCCATGCACCACTCGTTTCGCATACTCATTGGACCCGAGCCATAAATTGTCCGTTTCGGAAAGAACCTCGGACGCGGTCCACATCATGTACCACTCCTTTCCGGAACGAACCTTTAACCATGAGCCATAATCTAGGTCACATTTGTGCCTTTTCATGTATATATCCATTAGTACTTCTTTTCCTCTTGTTTCCAATACTCGAATCATCATTTTATGTCATAATTCCACCGAGAAGATCATATTTACTTCTCACCACAACAACATCAAACTGTAGGTTCAACACAATGAATAGTGGCACGAAGCCCACACGTCACACAATCATTGCATATAGGAGTTTAACTACACACGCATCATGTATGAAGACTAGATATGTTTTTTCCTATCAAATTCACAACACATACAATCAACTAATCAAGGTATAACTCAAGTAGACCGTAACCTACCTAAAACGTAGAGCTGGAACGATGCGAATTAATCCGCTACAACTTTTCCCTTTTGTAAAGCCTCTGAACGCCCAAAGTCTAGCAATTAGAATGCTCAATGAGTCATAATTACTCTAGTCACAAAATCAATTCAAGAACACCATTCCCGTTTAGCCATATTCAAATGGGTGAATGATTTCTAGGTGTAACACAACCTAACAATGTCCTAAGTAACCACTAATCATCAATTTATTACCATATTTAATCAATACACATCAATTACAAGCAGTTTCCATGGTTATGCTACCATTTTTATGAAACCCTAAGCCTCAATTAACTTGGTTCATGACTCTAATGGTTCAATTCTTGATTAAGAGGAGTTAACCCAAGCCATTAGATGATAAATAACTGATAACAATCATAACCCATCAATTATAGAAAGTCTATTAGGTTCGAGGGTTACTATTACTAATTCACTATTGAAGACCCATAAAAGGGATGATAATCATGAAAATGATAACGTAATGATTAAAAGAGATAGTTGAGACTTACCTCTTAAGAATATTCTTGCCGTAGCTTGGAAATTCTCCGTAAGTACTTGTGGGGAACTGTTTTGCAGTTTTATAAATAGAGAATTTGGAACTAAGTGTTTAAAACACGGTTATTATTTTTCGTCGATCGCTACAGCGGTCGATACGCCGTAGCGGCGGTCTCGCTATAGTGGCCAAGTGCTCGCTATAGCGGCCCATGCTAATCCTGACCTCCGCCGTAAAGGGCCTGACCCCACTATAGCGACATCGCCATAGCGGTCTCGTGCCCGCCATAGCAGACACAATGGAACCCGACAGACCGCTTGCGGCGAGGGCTCACCGCTACAGCAGTACCGCCTCAGCAGTACACCCTCCGCCGCAGTGGTACTACTAAGGCAATAAGCTCGCAATTTTCACAGTTGTTCAACTCTACCACCCAACATTTCATCTGAGGCTTCAAAAACATAAAAAACAAAGCATGTACATAGACATTAAAACACACTACAAACTCACCCGTGGCCTCGGCATTCCCAACGAAGTTCTAATTTCCCACATCACCCCCCGATGGACTCAACATAATCAAGCTAGAATCACAACAAGTCAAGTTTTCATCTCTTAGACTTATATAATCGTGTTTCTATTCGGTCGTTCTACCCTTTGGAAAGTTCTATTTGGTGGGGTGATCCTGTATTTTCCATAACGACAGGGAGGGTCATTACAGTAGATACCAAATAAAAAACTATTCATCCCTGAATGGTCAAGGAGGAGGCATCTAGGAAAAGTTACCTGACTCAGCAAAAAGCTGAGGATACTTGCTACGCATATCCGATTCTATTTCCTAAGTATCTTCCTCTACCGAGCGATTCTTCCACTGAACTTTCATGGAGGCTATTTTCTTGGACCTCAACTTACGAACATCTCTATCTAAGATAGCAACAGGATCTTCCTCATAAGTCAAATTCTTATCTAGAAAAATCGAATTCCAACAGATTATATATGAACCACCACTGTGGTACCTTTTTAGCATCGAAACGTGAAATACTGGATGAACACGTGATAAAGCTGGAGGTAAAGCCAACTCATAAGCTACCTCCCCCATATGCTTGAGAATCTCGAATGGCCCAATGTATCTCAGGCTAAGCTTACCCTTCTTTCTAAACCTCATCACACCCTTCATGGGTGAGACCTTGAACAATACTTGCTCTCCATCTCGAAACTCAAGATCTCGGACCTTATGGTCTGCATACTTCTTTTGCCTACTCTGTGCTGCTAGAAGCTTAGCTTGAATCACCTTCATCACCTTCTCTAAGGACTCTTGCATAAGATCTGTACCCCAAGGTCTCACCTCAAACGCATCAAACAATCCAATAGGAGACCTACACCTTCTCCCATACAACGCCTCAAACGGAGGCATATCAATACTCGAGTGGTAGCTATTATTATATGCAAACTCGACTAATGGCAAGAACTGATCCCAATGACCACCAAAGTCTATCGCACAAGCTCGAAGCATATGTTCAAGAACTTGAATAGTCCACTCGAATTGCTCGTCAATCTGTGAGTGCAAAGCTGTAATAAGGTCCAACCTAGTACCGCATTCCTCATGCAAATGCTCCCAAAATCTTGATGTGAATGTTGTGCCCCTGTCGGATACAATGGAGATAGGAACCCTATGTAGCCTAACCACCTCACGAATGTAGATCTTGGCCAATTTCTCCTCATCATAGGTTATTCGCACCGGAATAAAGTTGGCAGACTTAGTCAACCTATCAACAATAACCCAGATAGAATGAAATTTCCCCAACATCTTCGGAAGACCAACCACGAAATCCATTACTATTCTTTCCCACTTCCCTCAGGAATGGGCATCCTCTGAAGTATACCCCTAGGTTTCTGATGTTCATACTTTACCTGTTGGCAGTTCAGGCACTAAGCAACAAACTCCACTATATCACGCTTCATCCTATTCCACCAGTAGTGTTGTATCAAATCACGATACATCTTAGTAGCGCCAAGATTAATGGAATACCTCAAACTATGAGCCTCTGTCATAATGGTCTTAATCAAATCACCCACATGTGGCACGCAAACTCGCCCCTTAATCCGTAACACACCCTCTCATTCAATCACGGCCTCCTTGGCATGAATTTTATACAACTTAGCATCTTCAAGCTGCATAGCCTTAATCTACTCCAGAAAGGATGACCGAACCTCAACATAAACCAACAGCCTGCCTGTGTAAGAAATATCCAGCCTCATAAAGCTGTTAGCCAGAGTCTGAACCTTTCTAGCTAATGGATGCTCCGAAGAGATCAAACGAGCCAGACTTCCCATGCTAGCCGACTTCCTGCTCAACACGTCAGCCACTACATTTGCCTTATCAGGATGATGCAGAATGGTGATGTCATATTCTTTCAGCAGTTCCATCCATCTTCGCTTCCTAGAGTTTAGATCCCTCTGAGTGAACACATGCTGCAAGATGCGATGGTCAGTGTACACCTCACAGTGGACACCATACAAGTAGTGCATCCAGATTTTCAATGCGAACACCACCGCTGCCAATTCTAAGTCATGAGTAGGATAGTTCTTCGCATACACTTTCGGCTACACCTCGTACTTTCAGAACATGAGCACGCCATGTATTTCACCGTATTAATGGAGTATCGGACACGTCCCGTGAAGTTTTGAAAGGTACAAGCCATGGGAAGTACGTAACAATGAAGTAAAAGATGAATTATGATCTCGTAAGTCGTAATTGGGAAGGATAACCTTGGAACCAAAGGAAATAACCCTTATCAAGTATAATTACTGATAAATATCATGCATGGAAAGTTTTGAAAGATTTTGGGATCAAGCAAATCTGTAACGACTCTTCCGATTATTATGGGAAATTAGGACTCCGTTGGGAATTCTGAGGCCGCGGGTGGATTGTAGGGCATCTTTTTGAATGTGTGAATGTTTTGTGTTGTGTTTTTGAGGCCTTGGATGAAATGTGGAGTGATAGGGGAAAAACTGGAAAATATAAAGCTCACTGGCCAAAACGTACAGCTGTGGCGGTAGGGGTACCGCTGTGGCTGTACCGCTATGGCGGTATATGGACCGCTGCCAGTGGCCATCCATTTTCCTTGATGGCTGGTGTAGTGGGTAGTGTACCGCTATGTCGGCACCGCTATAGCAGTGGGTGGACCGCCATAGCGGCCATGGGGAAATCATGGTGGCCCGCTATAGCGGTACCGCTGCAGCGTCGTGATGACCACTGTAGCGGTCGACGTAAAATAGTAGCGGAATTTTATACTCAGTTTTATTTTCTCTTTTCATAAAACACCAACACACTTCCCAACAAACACCTAGAGAGAATTTTCAAGCTAGTGCAAGATAACTTTGTGAGGTAAGTTCATTGATTTCCATTCTATCATTCCTTCTCCTTTATTATTGTAATCATCTTCATGGGTCTTTAACGGTGAAATTGAAGTGGAAACCCTAGGATGTCAATAGACCTTCTAAACATGATGGGTTACGGTTATTATCGCTTAGTTATCATCTAGATGCATTGGTTAGTTTCTATTGATCATAAATTGAATAATTAGAGACATAAACTAAGTGATTGGAGACCTAGGGTTCTATAAAAATGGTATCTTTACCATAAAAACTGTTTGTAATGGAAATGTTGATAGAAAATTGTTATAAAATGATGATTAATGATTACCAAAGGCTTTGATAGGCTGTTTATCACCTAGAAAATCATCCATCCCTTGGAATGGGGTAAGGGAAGGGTATTCTTGCTTGGTGCTTGTGAATTGAGTATTGTGACTCATTTAGCCTTCTATTTCTAGACTTTGAGCGTTCTGAGGCTTTAAGGAAAGGAAAGGTTGTAGCAGAGTGACATGTGTGTCCCAGCTCTACATTGAGGTAGGTTACGGTCTACTTGAGTTAGACTTTGGTTAGTGGATTGTATGTTTTGTGATTTTCGTAGGAGAAAGCATGTTTAGTTTTCATGCATGATATTGTGTGGTTAAACTCCTATGTGGATGCGAATTGAGTGTTTGTGTAGGATTCGTGCCATTATTCCAGTGTGATTGAATCTGCAGTAGATGTGTTCTGATGAGAAGCTAATATAATCTTCTCGATGGCATCGTGACATGAAATGATGAGTTGAGTATTGATACTGAAAGGTAAGAAACATTGTTTTGTAAGAGGTATGGAAAGACACATATGTGTCCTAGATTATGGATTCGTGGTCCGAGGATAGTTTAAAAAATGAGAGGTGCATTTATATGTCCCGTGTCCGAGGTTCGTTTCGGAGCGGAAGTTTGTGCTCGGGTCTGAGCAGTGGATCCGGAATAAGTGGTACATGGACATCATAAGTCCCCTGCAGGTCATGACTATTGAGCTATGACATCAGATAACATGTGTGTACCGCGAGTGAGGTTATCGTGGTAAATTTACTTTCGTGGTAGCATACGTGATTGTGATACTTGATATCTTGGTGATTTGATTGTGATTGTCCTTGGTTGACTTGCTGTGATTTATTGATAATCGTGTCTGTTGACTGGCTTGTTTTATTCTATTGATTTTATTAAATATTCATGATACTATTCTTAGTCGGCCTATGATATCTACCGGTATAATAGTGTCTGTACTGATACTACCTTGCTGCATTCTTTTGAGTTCAGATTGTGATACAGAGACCACTATTCACCCTCACATCTAGCATGGAGTACATTTGCTGACAAATTTAGAGTGAGCTTCTTCCCATGCCAGGCCGCCCGAAGATCTTCTTGCTATGATGTCTTTTCGTACTCTGGACATTAAGGTTATTTATTTGTTAGACCTCCGTTCTTAGACATGTTTAAGATTAGAGTCCTGTACGATGACTTTCGAATTTTGGGGATTTCTTAATACTTAATTTAGTATTTTATGGCATGACTTACTTAGTTTATTTTGGTGCGTGAATGAGTATAATCGCTTGACTTGGTTAATATAAAATCATACTTGAATGAATAGAGATCCTGTGTGTTATTTCGCCCACTAGGATTTAGTTGGGTGCCAGTCATGGCGGGTTGGGTCGTGACAAAATCGAAGAAAATAAGTTTGTCGAAAATTTGGAAATATTTGGCAGAATTTTGGACAGAAATTCTGGGTCAACTTCAGAGAGGTATATCTCATGGTATATCAGAAGTTTTGAGGTGTTTCTAGAGCCTAAAAGGAAGTTCGTCGAGTGTAGTTTCCAACGCAACAAACCGTTCGTTAATACGACATCGGAGTATGGAGTTATGTGCGTTTTGAAATGGGCTGCCAGAAGCCTGCGAACCTATGCGAAATTTCTAGAAACTACTTAAAAAGCCCACCAATTTCGGCCCATCAGCCAAAACCGAATTGGACTATTATATATACCCCCTTAAGTCATCTAAATCACCACAGTTTTCACCATTTCTCATCTCCACACTTCTCTAGAAGCTCCCACAACATTCATCCAATATTCTTACACCAAGATATAGTAAATTTAGGGGTTCCTACATCAAATTAAGCTCGGGTTTGTAAAATTAACAACGAATCTCGACGAATCAAAGAAGAGCCACGAATTTGGGGCTCATATTTTAACCAAAGCCGAACCTTCTAGACCTTATGAGCTCTTTCCAACACTCCAAATCATTCCAAATCAAATCAAGAGAAGATCAAGCCATAAAATCCTTAACTAGTTCATGGAAGGAGCTTGTTCGTACTTCTAATTGAAGTTATGGTAGATAAGCTTTAGGGTGAATTGTGTAAGGTAAAGTTCTTCAAGTTATAAGGTATGTTTTTCATCTTGAGTTTGATATTAAGTCGTTTCTTTTGAATATTTTAATGATTTAAAGTAGGGGAAAACATGACATAAAGTTCGTAGATAGATATGTTGATGTTGTTGGCTTATGGACCAATTTTCGAAGGAAGTTTTGGACGGATTTGTATACGTTTGTCATGTAGTATGTTGATTACGTTATGGTTGATGTTGTTAATGATGTTTGTGAGTTGTTTTGGAGATTGGAGGAAGTAGATAATATAGGGGAAATATTGTCCAATTTTCGTTGGCTCATTTATTAGTCTAGTTTGATCTTATGAGAGTTTCAATGGCTTGACCTTGGTATGAATTATCTTGAATGTAGATTTGCAAGTTCTGGAGGATAAGCGTTAATTAGTTAAGGAAATGATAAGGTATGTTAAGGAATTGATAAGGTATGTTAAGGCTAGTCCATTTCTTTCTAAAGGCATAATTTTTTTTGTATGAACCCGTACATGACTTCCATAATATCCTTATTTCCAAAAAGCTAGAAGTTCATGATTTTCAAAATTCTTATGATGACAAAGATAGATGTTTTCTATGATGACAATGATGATGATTCCGTTCCTAGAGATTCAAAGGCTTATGGATTTGATGCTATTAATAGATTATTGAGCTTATTTCATGATTTTCTCAATTTTATTCATTATTGTTAATCTCATCTTATGATAGTTGTTCCTTCAAGGTGAGATATAGCGATGATGATAATTCCATTTCTAATGCTATCCAAGTTCATCGTTCTTGATACTCTCATGACACTATTGATCTCATCCTACGATAGTTGATCCTCTAAGGAAAGATACAGTGATAACGATAACGATGATGATGATGATGATGATGTGCTTTTATTTACGTACTCTTATATATATATATGTATAGTCATGTGTGACACCGAGCCTATGTGGCCAGGTACGAGATATATTGCGCATGCACCACTGCAGTTGGGTACGGACGTTACCGAGTCCTATTATGGCTGGGTACTGATATTACCGAGTCCTATTATGGTCGGGTACGTACATCACTGACTCCTATTATAGTCGGGTACTGATATTACCGAGCCTTGTTATAGCCGGGTACAAATATTACCGATATTGTATAGGTATGTATGTGGATATATGAAATGTTTTCTAGAAAAGGTTAAGTAAGCATGACAAATGACTTAAAAGGTATCATGAGGTGTAAACGATTCTTTTATCTTACGCTAGTCTTCATGCTTCTATCATGTTACTATTCATGCCTTACTTACTCAGTACAGTATTCGTACTTTCATCCTTTTGTTTGTGGACGATGCGCTCATGCCCCCAGGTAGGCAGGGAGACGAATCAGATCCATAGGTGTTTTATCAACGGATTCTTAGGAGCACTCCATTTACTTCGGAGCTGAAGTCTATTGGTATTGATCTTTATGGTCACTTGTATTTTATGTAGAGGCTCGTAGACATGTGTGTGCCGTTAGGCGTTTCATCACCCTATCGGTTCATATTGTTATATAATATTTTAGCAGCTTTGTCGGCTGGTGATAATGGGCATAGTTGTTGAGGATTATATAGAGATGTGTCGTTATGTGGTGATATATGTCCTTACAGATTATGATATCCATAAGCTATCTTTATGGTCCACCCAGAAATGATTATGAGATGTATGCTTAGAGGTGCTCCGTATGTTAGTTCCGAGTGCCCGTCATGGCTGTTATATCCCGTATTTTGTACATTCGGATATTTCAAGATAATCGCGATAAGTTAAGGGCAAGGCTATTTTTCGGTTTTGCTTTAATGCACAAGTTGCTTATAAATATTATTGGTATGGAATATTAAGGACAAAGTGGAATTAGGAATTTATTTGTTCATGAACCACAAAAAGCCATAAGTGGCCGTGTGGCATGTGTGGGTCCCACCCATGGCTTGGCCAATTAACTCAAGCCATGAGTGGGGGCATGTGTCCACCTTGTATTTGTAGGGACTAAGTATATATATTGTTGAGAGATGACATAGCAAGATAATTCTTCATCACTTCACAAACTCAAGAAACTTGGAGAAACTTGGAGAAGTATTCGGCCATGGCTAGCCGAATTTGATGCCCTTGGATTTGATCAAAAAAATAATAATTTTATTCTAGTATTCAAACCAATTGGAAGGCCCTTATTAACGTGGAGTAGTTGTGGGAGCAAGCAAAGCATTTATTCTGCAATTTACAACCCTAGCCAAGTTGAGAAGTTTAGTGAAAAAGGTAAGGTTTAATCTCCTTTTGTATGTGTTAGGGATGATTTGTGGGTGTTGTAGTATGTAGAAATGGATGAAATTCATGAAACATGTGTGTGTGGGTTGTGGCCATATAGGGGCTGCTTTGGTAGAATGTGATGAATTGATTTTATTTAAAAATTTTTGTTGTTGTTGTTGTGGATTCCATGATGAAAATGAAGGTTTGATGGCTTAAAATGAAGTTGTAATCATTTTGGGTTGTTGTAGAAGTTAATGTGACGTTAGCATGGTTTTTTATATTTGCATGAATGATGTTGTTAACGTGTGGTTGTTGGTATAATTCATGAACTTGGAAGCGAGGAAGGTGTTGTTGTTGTTCTTATTGAGTTGAAAGATTGTGAGATGGGTTGTTGTGGTTAATTGGAATCTAAATGAAATGCCGTCGAATTATGTAGAAAGGGTTGCTAACATTAGAATGCATTTTGAATTAATTGTTGAGGTTGTTAATGTGGTTGTTGGTATTGTTATTGATGATTTGGCCGAGTTGAATTCTCGGGGTTGGTTGAATTTATAGGGGAAATGCTGCCCAAATTTCTATAGGTGAAGTACTAGCTTAGAATCGGATTCCTAAATACCTATAGCTAATGTTTGCTATCTTCTGACGTTGTTGTAGATCTTGGGAAAGCCGAGACTTAAGTTCGGATTAGCTTAGGAAGCGGACAAGGTATGTAAGGCTTACCCTTTCTTTCTTTTGGCATGTCCTAGAGGTAAGTAAGATATGACACGCACATTGGGGTAACTCTATTCTTTAGTTCCGAGCTTATTTACGATTCTTATTCACTTCTTGACACTAGCATACTTAGTGTAGTCGAGCCTATTGTATGATTGAATAGCGAGCAAAGCATAAAGAGTCCCTATTCCTAAAAGGGTTCTATAAGGATTGATATCCCTAACTTTCATAGACGGTCTCGGATTACTTTGGTACATTCGTAGAGGTTTCTGTAATGAATAACGGCCATAACTTTCTTATGCTAACTCAGATTGACTCGAAACGTGTCTATGATCCTTCAAGTGTCGATTAGTGTACTTATCTGTTGAGTCCAAAAAAAATTGATTTATATGCATATGGTTTCTCACTACTCTGCTCGTGCATACGGTCATTACTTCCTTCACTGAGTCCCGGGCTAGGACACGTTCTCGTGTGTAATTCCACTGCATTGTTCACCGAGTCCCTCACTAGAGGGCCGGGACACGTTATATGTATATGTACATGATGATATGATGACATGATGATATGATGATACGGGGATGGCGGCCAGGACGGCATATGATGACTTTATTCACCGAGTCCCTCACTAGAGGGCCGGGACACGTTATATATATATGATATATGATGTTGATATGGATGACTTTCATTTCATAAGGCAAGTGTATTGATGTTTTTAATAGTCATACTTGTTTCTGGTAAATCTCCATTTTAGTTATGATCCTCTTTACTGTATTTCATGCCTTACATGCTCAGTACATATTCCGTACTGACCCCCTTTTCTTCGGGGGCTGCGTTTCATGCCCGCAGGTACAAACGCTCGTTGTGGTGACCTGCCAGCCTAGGATATCGATTCTGCTACTTTGGAGTGCTCCCTTGTTCCAGAGCCTATACTTTTGGTACAGATCCTTCTGTTGTATATATATATATATATATATATGTCTATATAGGGGTACGGCGGGGCCCTGTCCCGCCATATGACAATGTTGTTACTCTTAGAGGCCTGTAGACATGTATGTGGGTCATGAATGGTTGTTGTTCCATTGTGTCAGCATGATTTACGTTTTGGCATTTCTCTACATTACGACAGCCTGACCGGCTTGTATGTGACATTATACGCAACAGTTTCAAACAACGTTTTGTCTTGTATTTATAAAAGCCCTTAATATGCTAAACGCAAGTATGATAAGTGTCCATCTCGGGCACTAGTCACGGCCGACGGGGTTGGGTCGTAACAGTACCGGTTGAACGATAGATAGTATGATAAGGGGTGCTCGGTAGCCAATACTGGGTACGTGTCATGGCCCTCTGGTCGGGTCGTGACAATGGCCCTCTGGTTGGGTTATGACACTTTCAACTGACGAGAATCATAAGCAATCACCTTATTTTCCTTCATCAAATCAACACCCAAACAAGAATGTGAAGCATCACAATAAACAACAAAATCCTTGCCCTCCACGGGCAATGCTAGAATAGGTGTTGTAGTCAATAATGTCTTGAGCTTTTGGAAGCTCTCCTCACACTTGTCGGACCACTGAAATGGTACCTCTTTCTGAGTCAAATGAGAAGTAATAGAGGCAAACCCTTTCACAAACCGACGATAATAGCTAGCTAGACCCACGAAACTACGGATCTCGGTCACTGATGTGGGCTTAGCCCATTCCCTGACTGCCTAAATTTTCTGCGGATCCACCATAATACCCTTCTTCGAAATTACATGCCCCAAAAAGGACACAAAAAACAACCAAAATTCACACTTGGAGAATTTAGCATACAACTCTTTCTCCTGCAATACCCACAGAGCAATCCTCAAATGTTTCTCATGCTCCTCTTTACTTCTAGAATACACTAAGATATCATCAATGAACACTATCACAAAAGAGTATAGAAAGGGCTTAAAAACACTGTTCATCAAATCCTTGAATGCCTCTGCTCGAATCTTCAACTGGTGATACCCTGACCTTAAGTCAATTTTAAAGAACACGGAAGCTCCCTGTAACTTATCAAACAAGTCATTAATACGGGGAATGGAATACTTTTTTTTGGACAGTTACCTTATTCAACTGACGGTAGTAAATACACATACGCATAAATCCATCCTTCTATTTAACAAACAATACAGGAGCACCCCAAGGAGAGGCACTCAGGCGAATAAACCCCTTACTCAGAAAGATATTGCAACTGTTCTTCCAATTCCGTGAGTTCTGTTGTCGCCATCCTATAAGGTGGAATAGAGATAGGATGAGTCCCTGGGTCTAAATTAATCCGAAAATCAATGTCACGGTTAGGTGGCATACCCGACAAGTCCGCGGGAAACACATCCACAAACTTGCGTACCACTGTAACTGAATCAATAGATGGACTATATGCACTAGTGTCACAGATATGTGCCAAATAAGCTAGACAACCCTTCTCCACTAGCTTTCGAGCACAAGCGAAGGATATGACTTTCTTACAGAGGGGACTAAGGTTACCCTTCTAATCAAGTCTATGTGCCCCGGGCATAGCTAAGTTAATGATCTTAAAGTGACAATCAAGGATAGCATAATGCGGGGACAACTAACTCGTGCCTAAAATGACATTGAAATCTACCATATCTAGGATCATCAAATCCGCCCAAGTACTATATCTTATGAATGTAATCGCGCAAGAAGGGTATACGCTATCTACCACCACCGAATCCCCAATCGATGTAGATACATAAATAGGGGAATCAAGAGTATCACACATCATATCCAAACCCACAACAAAATATGTAGACACATAAGAAAAACAGAGCCCGAATCAAATAAAATAGAAGCCATCCGGTCATAACCTGAGATAGTACCTGTGATGACAGCATCGGAGGCCTCAGCCTCAAGTCTACCTGGGAAGGCGTACAAATGACTACACCCTCCTATAGCCTACGAACCACCACGATTACCTTGTCCAGTCTGAGCCCCGCCCCTGCAGGGCTGCTGTCCGTCTCTGCCTGCCTGAGGACCGCCTCGGTTAGGTTGAGCGCCACCCCTACCCTCGGTGTGGCGGCCCAACCCTACTGGTGCACAGTCCTTACATCCTCTATCTGGTGTAAATGGAGCTCGGGGAGCTTAATACTGAGTCCCCTGTCCACCCTGTTTGAGTCTGGGGCAATACCTCTTAATATGCCATACCTTACAGCACGCGTAACATGCATGGTCCAGCGTAGGTCGCTGGACAGAAGCTGATAAAGTAGTATAACCCCCATGCTGACCTGAAGATTAATAATTGGCCCCTGATGGACCCCCAGCAGACACCTGCATAGCGGACTGAACCGGACGTCATGTATACACCTATGAACTCTAACGCCTCGAGAAGGAGTTGCTAAAATTTCCACCCCTTCGGGATTTCTTCTCTACCTGATTTGCATGACTCTCCTGTTTGATCCCCTCAACAACACGGACGTGCTCTACTACCTCCTGGAATGAAGCCCAGTGGCTACAAGGTGAAGAGATGTTAGCTGAAGTCCAGTGTTCAATCCCTTCACGAACTGCCTTATCCTCTCCCCCTTAGTAGGCAGAAACTGAAGAGCATAGCGGGACAAAGATAGGAAACAAGACTGGTAAACAGCAATAAACGAGTTTCCCTGATCAATATTAGCAAACTCATCCTTCCTTTGGTCCCTCAGAGTACACAGGACATACTTATCTAAGAACACTGAATATAACTGAACCCAAGTCAATGGAGGTGACCTAGATGGCCTGCACTCCACATATGCCCTCCACCATAACTTGGCATCACCCAAGAACTGGAAGGTCACAAATTCCACACCGTACCTGTCCACAACCCCCATCTTATGGAGCCTCTCGTGAGAGTTTATGATGAACTCGTACGCATCCTCTGATTCAGTACCATAGAACACCGGAGGCTTAATTTTAGTAAACCTCCAAAACAAATCATGTTTCTCGCCAGTCATTATCAACCTTGCAACTGGCCTCGGAAAAGCCTCAAAACCCAGAACTTCATCTAAGTGAGGTGCCACTGCTGTGGCATGCTGACCTGGGGATGCTATCCTTACGTCCCTACCTACTGGAATGGTTGGTATAGCCCCGGCCTGTGCTAGCCCATGCAACCAATTCAGCACCTGTACTATCACATCTGATATACTAGGAGCAGCTGCAGCCCCTAGCAGAACTAGTATTGGAGCTGGTTGCATCTCCTGCCGCCTCATTAGGAACAACTAGAGGCACGGGATCAACTACTGGGACCCCGCTCCCAGTTGGGGCCGCCCCTCTACTAACTCCTCTACCTCCACCTCTGCCTCTAGCTGCTGCCGCGCGCATTCTCGCCATCTGCGAGAGAATGAAGGATAGTCAGATACCAATTTGAATCATCCAGATACCAATTGAAATCAAGTAGCACGAAAGAAATAAAGAAAAGGGAATTTTCCTAGTGTTTGGTAGCCTCTCGAAGATAAGTACAGACGTCTCTGTACCGATCCGCAAGACTCTGTTAGACATGTCCTTGTATGACGTGATTGATGAACCTAAACCTCTGATACAAACTCTGTCACGACCCAACTCGCCATGACTGGCACCCACACCAACTCCTAGTGGGCGAACCAACACATAAGTTGTCTATTCATTTAAGATCATTTTTATATTAACCAATTCAATCAGTTATTAATCATTCAAGCACAAGATAAAATCAAATTAAGTCATGCCATAAAATAATGAAGTAAATGCGGAAGTCCTAACTATTACAAACTCCAAAATCCGAAAGTCACCGTACAAGGACTCTAATCTAAAACATGTCTAAGGAATGTAAACTATCTAAACAAATAACCACAATGTCTAGAGTAGCCATAGACATCATAAAAGAAGATCTTCGGGAGTCCTAGCATGGATAGAAACTCACCTTAAATCTGTTAGCAACGGCCTCAATGCTAGATATGAGGTTGGGTAGCAGTCTCTGGATCACAATCTGCACTAAAACGAATGCAGCAAGGTAGTATTAGTACAAACACTATGTACCGATAAATATCATAGGCCGACTAAGATTAGTATCATGCATACATTATAAAATCAATAAAATAGACAAGCCAGCTAACAACACGAAATCAAAATCCAACAAGTCAAATAAGGATATTATGAATCAATTCAACAGAAGCAATAAACGGGAACAAGTCTACCAACAGTAACCATATACTCGTTGTATACACACGCTAATTGATGGCATTGCTTAGTAGTCATGACTTGCACGGGATCCATGGTGTTCATGTACCACTCGTTCCGGATACTCATCGGACCCGAGCTATAAATCCTCCACTCCAAAAAGAACCTCCGACGCGGTCCACATCATGTACCACTCATTTTCGGAACAAACCTTAGACCACGAGCCCATAATCTAGGTCACATTTGTGCCTTTTCATGTATATATACATTAGTACTTCTTATCCTCTTGTTTCCAATACTCGAATCATCATTTTATGTCACAATTCCACCAAGAAGATCACATTAACTTCTCAACACAACAACATCAAACTACAGGTTCAACACAATGAATAGTGGCATGATGCCCACACTGTCACACAATCAATTGCATGTAGGAGTTTAACTGCACACGCATCATGTATGAAAACTAGACATGTTTTCTCCTATCGAATTCACAACACATACAATCAACTAATCAATGTCTAACTTAAGTAGACCGTAACCTACCTCAAACGTAGAGCTGGAAAATTCGAATTACTCCGCTACAGTTTTTTCCTTCCGTAAAGCCTCAGAACGCGCAAAGTCAAGAAAGTAGAATGCTCAATGAGGCATAATTGCTCTAGTCACAAAATCAATTCAAGAACACCCTTTCCTTTTAGCTCCATTCCAATGGGTGAATGATTTCTAAGTGTAACACAACCGAAAAAGGGCCTTAGTAACCACTAATTAACAATTTATAACAATATTTAATCAACACATCAATTACAAGCAGTTTCCATGGTCAAGCTACCATTTTTATGAAACCCTAAGTGTCAATTCACTTGGTTCATGACTCTAATGGTTCAATTCTTGATTAAGAGGAGTTAACACAATCCATTAGATGATAAATAAATGATAACAATCATAACCGATCAATTATAGAAGGTTTATTAGGTTCTAGGGTTACTATTACTAATTCACCATTGAAGACCCATAAAAGGGATGATAATAATGAAGATGATAACGTAATGGTTGAAAGGGATAGTTGAGACTTACCTCTCAAGAACATTCTTGTCGTAGCTTTGACATTCGTCCTAGGTACTTGTGGGGAATTGTTTTGGAGTTTTATGAATAAAGAAATTGGAACTAAGTGTTTAAAACACGATTGCTATTTTTTGTCGACCTCTACAGTGGCTGTTACGCCGCTGCGGCGGTCTCACTATAGCGGCCAAGTGCCCGCTATAGCAGACCATGCTAATCCTAACCGCCGCCATAGCGAGCCTAGGCTCAGTATAGCGACATCGCCATAGCGGTCCCGTGCCTGCCATAGCAGACACAATGGAACCCGACTGACCGCTTGCAGTGCGGGCTCACCGCTCAGCGGTACCGGTTCAACGGTACACCCCCCCCCCCCACCACAGCGGTACTACTGAGGTAGTAAGCTTGCAATTTCCATTTTTTTTCAACTCTACAACCCAACATTTCATCCGAGTCCTCACAAACATAAACAAAACATGTACATAGACATAAAAACACCATAATAATTCACCCGTGGCCTCAGAATTCCCAATGGGGTTATAATTGTCACGACCCGTCTAGGGGCCGCGACGGGTACCCGTGGCTAACCACCGAGCACCGCTCATTCTACCGTTTATCATACTCATTAGACATTCCTTTATCAAATTCATGCTCATTTTATAAGAAAATCATCCCTCATTTGAAACATAAATACTTTTATAGACATAAGCCTCTAGGCTATCAAAATAATATATATATATATATATATATATATATATATATATATACACATAAGGGAAACCTCGTGATACCACATAACCCGCACTGCGTAACTACGAGCCTCTACTAGAGTGCTAGACATAGAGACGGGACAGGACCCCGTCGTGCCCAACATAAACAAATGTACACAAAAGAATAATCAAGCACCTCCGGAACAAAGGAGTGCTTTCAATTAGCTAACAGCTCCTATGAGTCTGGATCAAGCTCGCCTCCCTGTCTACCTGTGGGCATGAACACACCGTCAAAGAAAATGGACGTCAGTACGAACATTGTACTGAGTATGTAAGACAGGAATGAAATAAATATAATAGAAGGATCATGAGCCATAAGAGAAAGATATAACCTGCATGAGTGTCATAGGCAAATACATTTCATACATATATCATATTTAACATAATCATGGTACATATGTCATCACATCAAATATATCAATACATCATAATCTTCGTCGTTAACCCGCGTCCGGGTAACCATCATATGCCGCCCACTAGTAGTGATCATGCTCGGCTCTCTAGGCTCGGTGTAAACTTAGCAGCCCGCCTTATCGGTGGCATGCCCGGCCATCTAGGCATGGTGGAATCATATGCAGCCCGCCTTAGCAGTGACATGCCCGGCCATCTAGGCACGGTGGAATCATATGCAGCCCGCCTTAGCGGTGACATGCCCGGCCATATTGGCGCGGTGGAATCATATCGTCATATAGTCAATCATAACCCATCATTATTACACATCTCATGAACATATTATAACCTTATCATAGCTCGACATTTTTATACATAACATAAGCATTTTATAAGCTAGCATTATTAATCATCTTGTAGACATATCATGACTTAACATCATTTCACATTTATTATTAGGAGCATACATTAGACCTTGAAGGCAACTATGGCTATGTCGGGGTGACGTAAGGTCGTGAACCCCCGATTATATTATGAACATTTATAAGTATTCTGCCTCACCTTGAAGGGAATAGTGTATAATGTGAGTGTTAACAATAATGACATCATTAACGTTATAGGATCATCATATCGTGAACTCTAGAATCCCTATACTTTAGTTCATCATCATCATTATCATGCTCGTATGTAGTTTGGTATATTTACGGACTCATAATCTCCATCATATCGGAGAATCATGGAAAACTTGAAAGATTCATGCCCTTTAAGGAAGGGATTAGCCTTACATACCTTTGTCGTTTACTAATCCATCGCTTGTTTCTTCTCCTTTAATGCCCATGTTCTACCTTCAAGAGAATTCGTATCGACATTAGCTAACAATTATAAGAACGGACTTACTAACGCTAGAGAAAATTGGGCAGCATTTGCTTTCTTTATACTACTTTTACCATGTTCTATATCAGCTCCCAAACGTTCATATCAACATTCACAATATTGCAACTAACAATCATCATTTATCTACATTTACCATAATTCACCATTTCTCTTCGATTTCTCCACAATTATGGTTATAGCTCATTATCGCGTTTTCTCACATATAATACTTATTCCATGGTCTAAATGTCATTTATAACGTATTCACGATCACAACATACCAACATTCATCATTCATCCCAACCACTATTCAACAATGACACTATTCACTCATTTATGACCCATTTTCTATGTCTTTCTACAATTCAAGTGTCTTAGCCTTCCAATACCTTAAACAACATGGTATGGTCACGAAACTTACCTTGGATGATGGATGAACAAGCCTTGAATGGAAATACTCTTCTAGCACCAAAACCCTATTTCACATCCCTTGGGTTTTCTTGAGGTAGATGAACTTTTACTAGTTTCACACACTTGTTTTCATGGATCTGAAGTGGTTGATCTTGGATTTCCTTTGATTTCTTATGGATGAAGAGTGGAGAGAATATTCTAGAGGTTTCTTGACCAAACAATGGTGAATATATGATTTTTGGGTCGAGTTTGATCTATATATAGTGGTCTAGAAAATTCTGGATCGACACAACATGCGGCAACCATTGCTAGACACAAAACATGCTTTGCGAGACACATGTTGTGTCGCAGACTGCGCACAACACCAATTTTCACTGTCACACTTTATTGTGCAACTGCGTGGCCGCAAAGCGTGTTTGCTGCTCGCATGTTGCGTCGCAAAGTGCGCCATAATGTGACATTTTACCCAACTTCCACTGAAACTTAACTCCGATGATCCGACGAGTCTTAAACCTTCCCGAGGCTTACTAAACATGTTTTTTCTCCACTATATACCCAAGATGGACATATCTATCCCCATGACCTCGAAAAATTTATCCTACTTCCTAAGGCTAGGACAATTAGCATTCGGCGAAACTCAACGTAGGAAAATGAGAGGTGTAACACTAATTTTCCACGTCACCCCCTGATGGACTCAACACAATCAAATAAAAATCACAACAAGTCAAGTTTTCAGCTCTCTTAGACTTATACAATAGAGTTTCTATTAGCTTGTTCTACCCTTGGGAAGGTTCTATTTGGTGGGGCGATCCTATATATTCCATAACGACCAGGAACGTCGTTACAGATTTTCAATAACACAGGGATAAGACTAAAAAGAAAAAACCTTTAAATCGGATTAAATAAAACTAATGAGAAGATATGAGTTATGTAGATTATCTCCTGGCATATACATACCTATATTTAACTAACAAACCTACAACTATTCTAACAGTTTAACATAGCTAAATTAAACATGACAATTAAACAGTAGTCTAATTAACACTTAATCACTCAAACTAACACATAGCTAATACATGAATATCCAAGCATTATATACTAAAAAAAAAAAAGAGAAAATACCTTTTGTGAGTGCAGCCGAGGTTCGAGATTGAACTTGGAAGAATCTTAACTCCCTTCACCTCCAATATTCAACCCCAAAACACACGAGAAAGGAATTTTTTTTTTTTTAAATTTAGACTAATTGGAAAATTTAAGGATCTTCAAGCAAAAATGATAAAAATCCTAAGTATTTAAAGTTTTTGTGGATATCTGTGTATTCAATATTCCAGGTCCTTTTCAAATGGTAGAAATGGGGTTCTTATTTATAGAACCCCCAAACTTGAAAAAACCTAATCCCAAACCGATGTGGAAAAAGTTCAATTTCTAGAAATTTCTCTCTAATTCAACATGCAACGGCTGGGATTCAAACAATTACACATATAAAGGGTTAGATTTGACCCAAATCAGATCAATCCGTCCGAGTCTAGATGAACCAATGAAAATCCATGATTCAAAATAGGTTAAAACAAATCCCATTAAGGGATTCGTCCTTGTTTGACCATGAATTCAGAAAAAGGTAAGAGAAGAGAGGGGTTATACCTCGTTTGGGTTGCGTTTGGTGGAGAGAGGAGGCAAACATTTAATCCTTTGCCTTAAATTGTTGAACCACGACTGCATAAAGTGATTGTACACAGCCATTTTGCCATTTCAGGCAATGGTGATGAGAATAGAGGAAAGGGTAAGGGGAGGCAGCACCAGGGTTTCACAAGAAACCCTCCCCTTAACCCTTAGGATCTTTTGGTTGTTGATTGATGTAAATAAGGGGTATTACCCCCCTTAAACTCGTTCTTGGTCCGGGTCACGGTCTTATTGGATCGAGCTCGGCTATAACCAAAGGGAAATGGGGCAGTGTATATCATGGAAACAAGTTGAAGAAGTTGAGTTAGTATGGCGTGAGAAGAAGATGAGTGTTATATTGAACAACAAAGTATGAGTGTGTTATACCCCGTATTTTTATACGTCGAGTTATTCGCAAGAGAATCGACTCGAGTTAAAGACGGGATCATTCTCGGATATGGAATAGAAATCCTTTAATTTTCAAATTTTAAATTAGAATATAAACTGTTTATAATTTTATTTAGTGTAAAAAAATATTATTGGAGATTAGGACTTAATTAATTGTGATTAGATTATTAAGTAGGAATTATTAAATTAATTAAAGTTAACTACAAGGGTGGGCCCCACCCGATTTTTAATTAAAAAAAATAAAATAAAATAAAAATAAAAACAAAACACAAACTATTGACACATAAGAGGGGGTACGTGTAGGGCCTACGAAAGGCATATACATATTGCCAAGAAGACTCATAAGTCATTTGTCTTCAACATTGAAATACAAGAACAAAAAAAAAAAAAAAAAAAAAAAGAGGAAAAGAGGAATTGGAGGTGTAAAATTGTTGTAACATCCAAGTGATTAGCAAGGTTAAGCAGCCAGGTTTATTAAGGTATGATTTCATCCTTTTTTTTACCACGTTTTGGAGGTGGTTAAACTTGTATAAATTTGTAAATGTGTGATGAATGTAAGAAGTTGTAGATGTTGATGTTGAAATGTAAATTGAGCCGTGTAGAGGGCTACTTTAATTGGACATGGTAAATTGATTTTTAAGTGACAATGTGGTTGTTGTTATCATAAATTATATGGGAAACGAATGAAGGAATTAGATATAAGGTTAAAGTTGTGTTGATATGAACATGCTGTTATCCTTATGGAATTAAAGAATTTAAGATATGATTATGTCCATATGTTGTTGTTGGTATTTCTGTGTTAATAGGAGAGTAATTGGAAATTCGGGATAGGCGAATATATAGGGGAAGTGCTGGCCGATTTTTGTTAGGTCTTCAGCTAATAGAAAACCCTAAAACGAGAATGTGTGAGCTAAAGGATAAATCCTATAAACAATGGGCTATAGATTTGTGAACTAGAAAGTATAGCTACTAACGATAACGTTACTCTTATATTAATAGGCTAAAACAACGATGAGACGAACGGGTTACGAATAGCCGCTAACAGGTATGTAAAGCCGTCCCTTCTTTCTTTTGGCATGTCTTAGATCTAAGTAATGAATGATATGAACCTTGGGGTAACTCTATTCATAAGTTTCGAGGGTGATTTACGATTCTTATTCACTTCTTGATATTATAATCCTCAAGTGATTGAGCCTCCCTCTTCAGTTTTCTGTACTTTGGATAGTAGTCGATACATATCCGTTCCTATTCTTAGGAACTCTATGATAACTAATGTTTGGACTTCTATAAGATGTTTCATACTATATTGACCTATGACTATGATTCCTAAGGCTCTTTGATATACTCTATAATGACATTCGAGGGATACTTGATATGATTGTTGCTATTAATACTCCGGTGTTAATCTTTTCTTCTTATTCTGTTTGAGTCTTGACTATGATTTAAATTGCATATGGTTGCTCACTACTCTGCTCGTGCATGCCTCAATATATCTTTTACCGAGTCCCAGGCCTGGTATGTTATCGTGCACAGTTTCACTGCATTGTTCACCGAGTCCCTCACTAGAAGGCCAGGTATGGTATATATATATATATATATGATGATATGATGATATGTTATGGCGGCCACGAGGGCGTATGATGACTTTATTCACCAAGTCCCTCACTAGAGGGCCGGGTACGGTATATATATGTATATGATGATGATATAATTATGCCACCGAGTCCCACAATGGGCCGGGTACGAAATATGATATTGATATGCAGGATTTATGCTTCAAGGGCAAGTGTTTTGGTATTCTAGACATTGTACTTGTTTTCTGTACTCCTTATTTCAGTTATGATCCTGTTCACTGTATTTCATGCTTTGCATGCTCAGTACATATTCCGTACTGACCCCCTGTCCTCGGGGGGCTGCGATTCATGCCCGCAGGTGCAGATACTCGCTTTGGTGATCCGCCAGCTTAGGATTCCCTTTCTGCTATCTTGGAGAACTCCGCTATTTCGGAGCCTAGATTTTGGTACAGACCCTTTTTGATGTATATATGTACATGTTGTCTAGGGGTACGATGAGGCCCTGTCCCGTCATATTTCACTGTTGAAACTCTTAGAGGTCTGTAGACATGTATGTGGGTTGTATTCAGATGTGATCAGTTGTGTTTATATGATCATTATGGATGTTCTGTCGTTGTAGCAGCCTTGCCGGCTTGCATATATTGTCGTATTGTTGTAGCAGCCTTGTCGGCTTGCTTATATTATCGTTTCGTTGTGGCAGCCTTGTCGTCTCGCATAATATTTTGATGTGTAGTGGCAGCCTTGTCGGCTTGCGTAGAATAATGACATATTCAGTGGCGGCCTCATCAGCTTGCGTATGTTAATACGATGTGATATGGTTAATTGAGGGACCTATAGTATCAGTCCGATAATGTTAACAGGTACGTATGGGTGTCCAGCTCGGGCACTAGTCATGGCCCACGGGGCTGGGTCGTGACAAAAGTGGTATCCGAGCAGTTCATCCTCGGAGTGTCTACAGACCGTGTCTAGTAGAGTCTTATTTATCGGTGTGTTGTGCACCACATCTATAAACAAGAAGCTACAGGACATTTAGGCTGTCATCTTTCCTTTTTATCCTAGATCGTGCGATAGAGCTGAATTATCAGGATAAATCGTTTCTAACAGACTATTATGTTTACAGCTATGCCTTCAAAGAAAGCGACAACTGCCCAAAAGGGCAAATCGATAGCAGGGGATACTAGCTAGACTCGGAGATTTACTAGGGCCCATGCCTAGTTTATGCCTGAGGTTGGGTTTCAGTCCGCGAGTTCTGCTACACCGCCACTTCTAGAGGAACCTAGGACAGCGACAGCTCCAGGTCAGGGGGCGGCTCCACCGCCAGTTCCTGAGGTTCCAGCAATTGAGACTCCAGCCCCTCAGCCAGAGGCAGAGGATAGGGCCATGAGAGATGCAGTTCAGTTGCTCACCAGATTAGTGGCAGGACAGACTCGCAGGCATGGACTAGGGGTTGACCAGACGGATAGATATGATAGTTTGAGAGCCTGTGACTTTCTAAGCTGTAATCCTCCATAGTTTTTTGGGTCGAAGCCCGAGGATGACCCGCAGGAGTTCGTTCGGCAGATGCAGCGTACGTTGCGGATAATTAAGGCTTCTGAGACTGAGTCTGTTGAGTTAGCTTCGTATCGATTGCGGGATGTAGCTGTCAATTGGTATGAGTCGTGGGAGTTATCTAGGGGCGAGGATGCTCTTCCAGCAGTATGGGATGAGTTTGTGGAGGCCTTCCTTGGCCCCTTTCTGCCTCCAGAGATGCAGCGAGCTAGAATTGATAGATTTCTACAGTTGAGACAGAGGGGCAGGAGTGTTCGAGAGTATAGTCTAGAGTTTGACTCATTGGCTAGACATGCACCCTCTATTGTAGCTGATATGACCTACAGAATGCATCGATATGTGGTGGGGTTGGATCGTTATTTGATTGATAGATGTATGGTAATGGCTTCCCAGCCAGGGATGGATATTGCTCGGGTACAGGCGTATGCACAGGGGGTAGAGGATCGACACAGAGGGCGTCAGACCGACAGAGATCATGACAGGGGCCAGCACAAGAGAGCTAGATCGGCTGGTTATTCTAGTGAGTTTCGAGGCGGGCAGCCTCAGCAGTATAATAGATATCCTTCTCAGCCAGCCCGGAGTGCACCCCCACAGTTCACAGATAGAAGGATTGATAGCACAAGGTATTCAGGAGCCGGTCAGAGCTCCAGGGGCTCAGGTTCACAGATGAGCAGGGGTTCGCGCCAGTCAAGGCCACCTTTGCCTCGGTGTTCTCGTTGTGGTAGGCCCCATTTTGGGGAATGTCATTTTGCTATAGGTGCTTGCTTTACTTGTGGCCGTCAGGGCCATATCATGAGGGAGTGTCCACTCGGGGGTAGTCCAGGTGGTGCAGCTCAGCCTACTGGGTCGGTTGCTGGTTCATCTTCATCTGTAGCTATGCGCCCTATGGGGCAGGGTTTCCAGGTACCAACCGGCCGTGGTAGAGGTCGTGGCGGAGCTTCTAATTCTAGCGGTCCTTCAAACAACATATATGCTTTGGCTAGTAGACAGGATCAGGAGGCGTCACCAAATGTGGTTACAGGTAAACTATCGATTTTCTCCCGAGATGTATATGCATTGATAGACCCAGGCTCTACTTTATTGTATATTTCTCCCCTTGTTGCTAGTAGAATTGGCATAAAGCCTGAACCGATAGAACCGTTGGAGGTAGCTACACCGGTAAGAGATTCTGTTATAGCAAGGCAAGTATATAGAGATTGTTCGGTAATTATATGTAGCCGTTGCACCAAAGAAGATCTGATAGAGTTGGATATGACTGAATTCGATGTTATTATGGGTATGGATTGGCTAGCTTCTTGTTATGCCAACGTTGATTGTCGGGGAAAGGTAGTTCATTTCCAATTTCCAGGAGAGCCAATTATAGAGTGGATGGGAAATACACCATCGCCGAGGGGTAAGTTTATTTCATACCTCAAGGCCAGGAAGATGGTTAGAAAGGGGCATATATATCATCTGGTTCGGGTGCCTGACCTGAAGGCAGAAGCTCCGACTCTTCAGTCAGTGCCGGTAGTTAGCGAATTTCTAGAAGTATTCCTAGATGAACGTCTAGGTCTTCCTCCTGAGCGTGAGATAGAGTTCACTATAGACGTATTGCCAGACACTCAGCCCATATCTGTTCCTCCCTATAGGATGGCTCCTGCAGAACTGAAAGAGTTGAAGGAGCAATTGAGAGATCTACTAGGAAAGGGCTTCATCAGGCCCAGTACATTACCTTGGGGAGCACCGGTACTATTTGTAAGAAATAAGGATGGGTCGCTGCGAATGTGTATTGATTATAGGCAGCTGAACAAGGCGACGATAAAGAATAGATATCCCCTCCCCAGAATTGATGATTTGTTTGACCAGTTGCAGGGTGCTAAGTACTTCTCAAAGATAGACTTACGGTCAGGCTACCACCAGGTGCTATTAAGGGAGGCAGATATTCCGAAGACTGCATTCAGGACCCGATACGGGCATTATGAGTTTAGAGTGATGTCCTTTGGGCTGACCAATAGTCCAGCAGTATTTATGGATTTGATAAACCAAGTGTTCAAGCCATTCCTTGACCTGTTCGTGATTGTATTTATTGATGATATTCTGGTCTATTCACGATCAGAAGAGTAGCATGCAGATCATTTGAGGACGGTACTTAGGGTGCTCCTGCGCCAGAAATTGTATGCTAAGTTCTCCAAATGTGAATTCTGGTTAACTGCAGTAGCATTCTTGGGGCATATTGTCGGAGCTGATGGCATTTGGGTAGACTCACAGAAGATTGAGGCGGTGAAGACTTGGCCGAGACCTGCGACGCCTACCGAGGTACGTAGTTTTCTAGGGCTAGCAGGGTATTAAAGGAGGTTCGTGGAGAAGTTTGCCTCAATTTCAGTGCCTTTGACAAGGCTGACGTAGAAGGCAGCTAAGTTTCAGTGGACCGACGCTTGTGAGCGTAGATTTCAGTTATTGAAGGAGAAGTTGACTACGGCTCCGGTCCTAACACTTCCTGAGGGACCAGATGGCTATGTTATCTATTGTGATGCCTCAGGCGTTGGGTTAGGTTGTGTGTTGATGCAGCATGGCAGAGTTATAGCCTATGCCTCCCGACAGCTCAGAAAGCACGAAAGAAATTATCCCACTCACGATTTGGAGTTAGCAGTGGTGATTCATGCCTTGAAGATATGAAGACATTATTTATATGGTGTGCATGTTGATATTTATACATATAATAAGAGTCTCCAATACATCATTAAGCAGAAGGAGCTGAATTTGCGGCAGAGGCGGTGGCTAGAGTTGCTGAAAGACTATGATGTTGACATTCTATACCACCCAGGGAAAGCAAATGTTGTAGCAGATGTACAACCGAAACAGAAAGAGATAGTCCATGAGATTTGCCAGTTAGCTAATCTAGGAGTCCGTTTGGCTGATTCTGATAATGGCAGGGTTTCTGTTCGAGGAGTTGCTGAGTCCTCTATCATAGAAGAGATAAAGAGATAAAGAAATCAAACGATAGCCATAGTACGTACCTTTCGGATGTCACGACGGATTATGTTAAAGAAAAACTTCTGAGATCATTTGTACATATCAAAATATATCATAGGGTTCAATGGAATAGTTAAAACAGCTATCGTTTAGTAGTCGGAACAATATCTAAAGGTTTCTTTTAATCATAGTACGGAAATAGGTCAAATAGAACAATACAAGAAGGTTTCAGAAATTGAGGGCCCACCTCGGGTCAAGTCGAGGTGGCGTACATAAATTGCAGACGTTAGGCCTTATGGAGACGTCAATGAAAGTTTCGGGCATTCCGGTTCTCTTTGGGAAAGTTATGAACGTTTTATGACGCAAGACCCTTTTTGGAGTAATAAGGTGTTCAAACATATTTTTCCAACAAAACCTAATTCAATTACTTTGAATGAAAAAGGGTCAAAATTAAGCTTGGATTTTAAGGAGTAAAGTTATCCCCGAGGTTCGTATCATAGCCTATCATAACTAGGACATGCCAAAGAAAGAAAAAGTAGAGCTTTACATACCTTATTTGCCTTTTACGCTTGTCCAAACTCAAATCCCATTTCCTCCAATATCTACAACTGGTCACGATCACCAAATATTAATTATAAGCCTTTAGGAATTAAATCTTGAACCCATACTTGTCTACAGAAATTTGGGCAGCATCTCCCCTATAAATTCAGCATCCCCGAGAATTTAACTCGGCCAAATGTCAACAACAACACCCACAGCAATACCAACAACACCAACAATCAATACAAAACACATTCTAACATAAATAGTCTTCCTTTCTACATAATGCAACAACTTCTACTCCAACTTCACACTTTCAAACCAATATCAACGTATTCATATTCATTTACTAATTCAAGATCATTCAAATACAATTCGAAAGCATTTCATATCATTCAACAAAATATACAAAAATTCCACCAAAACCAGAATTCACCCGAAAATTCCCCAACTTCCCTAGAAACAATTTTTAATGCATTTCTTGCTTCCAAATTCATGAACTACCCCAACAACACACATTCTAACAACATTATTCTCACATTTAAAGAAACGACACTAACATCATATTGGCTTCCAAATCAGCCCATAACAATTCCAACATCAATTTAAGTTATCAAATTCTCATTTCCATCCCAAAATACATATCTACAACAATCAAATTACTACATAGAAATTGTCACATCCTTCCTACACACAACATATACACACGGCCCATATGCATATACACACCACCATACAAACTTCCATATTTTCATAATTTCTATCCATTTCTACATACTACAACATAAACAAACCCTTCATAACATATAAAAGGGATTAAATCTTACCTTTTCTTCTCAACTTCTCCACTTAGCTAGAGTTGTGATTTTGCAACGAAGAGCGATTTTCTTGTTTCAACGATTATGCCACCTTAGAGAGGACCTTTGAATTAGTAGGAATACTAGGAGAAATAATTTTTTGGGATCAAAATTCTTGGTCTTGAATTTTTGGCCTCTTGGCAGAATATGTTGCCCCCTTAATTTTCTCTCAAGTCTTCTTCCTTTTTCTTGAATATTCTTGACAAATAATGACCCTTCTCTCTCTTTTATTACTTAAATTTAATTTCCACATGGGCTTGGCCCATGCCCATGGCTGGTTGGGCCCCCTTGTTTTTTTTAAATTTTCAAGCCCAATTATTTCATGGCTAGTTGTAATTCATGAAAACTAATTTTTTCCCAATTTACAATTTTTCCCTTAGCCTTCCTCAATATTTCCGCACCCATAACTCTTATAAACAACTTATGTACTAAACAAGGTTAAAATGTAGGCTTGCACTCAACCTCCCGCAATTATCTTGAATTTTGCGAATGCGCGAAATGCTGGATATAACATCCTCCCCCCCTTTAAAACATTCGTCCTCGAATGTTAAACTAGCCTTATCGGGACTTATGAGCGCTCTGGGGGAGTTTCTTTTTATGGTTATCACATACAATTCATTCATTCACCAACGCAGCCAAATAAGAAATTTTTTAGTACCTGTGGGTATAGGAAATAGGTGGGTTATTCCTTCTTCATCTCCTCTTCAATTCTTTCCTATTATTGTTCCGTCATAATACCTGACGATCCGGTATGGCTGTTGGCTGTACCTCGTAGGACGATTGCTTTGTCACTTGGATGTCTTCCGCGGGAAACATTCTGGAAGGGTCACTAATGCATTTGCAAAGCATAGATACGTGGAGCACTGAATGTACCGCCTCTAAGTTAGATGGTAGGTCTAAATCATAGGTAATCTTTCCTACCTTACGAACAATTTGATAAGGTCCCATATATCTCGGTTGAGCTTTCTTTTCCTGCCGAATCTCGTAACGCCCTTCATATGAGATACTTTTAGAAGTACCCAATCACCGACTTGGACTCTAAATGTCGACGTCGGTCGTCTGCGTATAATTTCTGTTGACTCCGAGCTGCTACTAGCCGTTCCCGAATGAGTTTCACTGTGTCAACTGTCCGTCGAGTTATATCCGTGCCAAGTAACTTAGCCTTGTCACTATTAAACCAGCCAAGTAATGGCGCACCCCTCTTGCCATACAGAAACTTATACGGTGTCTTCTGCAAGCTAGAATGGCGGCTATTATTGCCAGTAAACTCAACAAATGGCAAGTGTCCATTCCTGCTGCTTCTGCAAGCAATGACACGGACTCACAACTTGTCTTCTAGCGTCTGGATAATACGCTTAGCCTGTTCATCAATTAAAAGCTAATGCTGTGGTAAGACTTATTTGTGTCCTCAATTCCTTCCGAAAAGATTTCCAGAAATTACTATACACTATGCCCTCTGTCCGATATAATAGATGTGAAAACCTTGTGAAATCTCACTACTTCCCTGAGGTATAACTTTACCTAGTCCTAACCGTCCTGCTTAAATCATTCCATAATTTCCTTAATTTGACTTGTCATGCCTTAGACATATTACCTTGTGTCACTCTTTTGTCTTTAATTCAAATTCTTCTATTGCCCTTTGTCCGCGGTTTGCTCTTAACTTTCCGTCCCTCATTAGGTCACAATCTTTACGAGGACATATGAAAATACGCACGTTAGCTCAAGAAATACCTTCGCGACACTTCACCAATCTCTACGCTTTTCCTTGACTTCTCTCAATCATCTTACAATCAGTATCGGGAGGGGTCTTTGATTCAACCCTGATTAATTTCTACTTGCCCTTAGTACCGACTCTATCTTTGTCACTTGGTTTAAACCGTCTCCGCATTTTTCTATATCGTATCCAAAATATCATAACTATATTTTTATTATTGAATCCTTACTTCTCCTTATCAGGTACTCACTCACTTAGCTTGCCTAACGTACAAATATTCATAAGTTGCATAACCATTCTTGCATATCCGTATAGAAGGTATTCGATCTCAGACATATTCTTTCCATTTCCTGATTTATTCTGTTTTACACATCCCGTTCCGTCCACCATTATTCCTTGTTGGCCCTCCAGTGCGGATTCCTTACAAATATGATTGAACACCACTTCACGCCGATGATTCATATAATTTCATGACGTATCTTCTCATGTTTCATGTAATTAATGGTCCACGAACTATTTTCTAGTATCTAACGAACCCTTTTATTTCATTCATAGGCATTACGTCCTTTCTTTCTTTCAAAAATTTTCCAAACTACCAAGCGCTGGTATTCCTGTTACGATAATCGTTTTTATCCGAAATATCCTTTGAGTCTTATAATTCTCTCCATTATTCTTTAAGAACTTAGCTCGTAGCCATTTTATTGCTTTCTTTACTATTCTTTAAAACATATTACTGCGTACTTAGGTACGACGCCAGTTTTCCCGATAGGAGGGATTCAAATCATGACATAAACATGTCATAATTCATCTTGGCAAGAAGCATTCCCTTAAGGTATCTTTTATTCTTTCCCTCTATGTCGGCCTCTCGGCGCACTCATTATTAATTCATTTCTACTTCTTTCATGTATTCTCTTGGTACGCCGATACATTTAAGCTCCGGCCTCGAGCTAATAGATTTCCTTCCTTAACACTTGAAGATATTGTGATTCCGTCCTAAGTCTAATATAATACGTTCTCCCCCCCTCCCCCTTTAAGGGGCTCCTTGGGTGTCAACAGTCCTCGAGTACCTTCGGCTACGATAATTACCTCATTCCTCGTCCTTGTTTCCGATTCCGTACATAACACATCCAAACTCCTTGTCCTAAAATTTTTTCCTTTTAATTCTTGTCCATATCGTCATTCTATCCATATTTCTGCCTTTTTTCACCTACTATTAATCCTTTCACTCATTTAATTCACATACTCGTAAGTCTTCTTAATTATGCATTGGTGCCACAGTTGTGCATCCATACGTTTTGAGCGTTCACTACTTTTGCTCTAAGCACAAAGTCCATACAGTTTACACTCTCTCTATCTTTACTCATTGAGCTTTTAATTACACTTATGACAGTATGATCGAGCGGTCTTCCATACACATTCTTTAAACCTTTTTATCCTAATTCCTTCAAGACCGAATCTCCCAAACCTCACATGAATTCTCATTCCATACCACTAATTTCCCAATTAACGATGTCGACCCGTCATCCTTATTCTTTCCTTGGTGCGTAACCGAGTTCCCATCGCCAATTCGTCAAAGTATCCCTCTACTCCTATGATTAAAGATTTCCAAAGGTTCTCCTCTTCCTTGGACTATCCCATTAGTATATTTTTCCTACTTTCATCCTTAATCTTCCTTAATTTCCTTCCTCCTTGAACACTCTTCTGCCTTTGCCCTTTGTGGCATCGACTCTAAAGTTTACGAAATTTTCACTTTAGGCTCGCAAATCTGTTTCATTTCTAGATCATCCTTCCAGGCGAACACTTTTGCGTTCGAGGTAATAATATTAACGCGACTGCATATTGTCCCTTTCTATGCCACATCTCCTGTCATCGTCGCAAGGCTTTATCGTTCTTTTTCTTACTTCACATTCCTTGTCGTAGTCACTATTTCTTTAGTCCCGCTTTTTGAAATTGGTTCTCGAACCTCACACATTCCTCCTTTGCTCCATATAATCGCATCTTATCCTTTTCATATGCCTATCTTCGAATTTTTATTCAAATAATCTCGTACTTTGCTGATAATTCCTCTCGGGCTTCCCTTACCGGGATTTCATACCTTCTTCTGACATTTTGGTATCTTTGTCTTCCATTCACTCACTCTCTTTCTTTTTCAAATATCACTGCACTATAACCTTTCCAGTCTTAGCCTGTAATGAAAATAACAACAGCTTGCCTTATAGCCCTTGCACCATTTATTTCTGTCGTCATTTAAGCTTTGGTGACCTTACTCAATTAATGCCTTCCACACCGTAGTGCCGGTTGCTGGGATTCACATGTCCGCCGACACGATCACATATGGGATGTCGTACACATTCATACATACATATATAATTATTACCAACTAGCCCACAAAATACCTCCAAACGCTATTCAAGCCTATCCTAATTCCAGGGCTGTGGCGTACTTTCTGTCTTCCTTCTAGTCTAGCCTGTTGTGTGCTGGGTGGCCTTTCATGGTCTCCAACTATCCCGTATACTCTAATTTCTTTCAAACTATCCTAGCTTTTCATTTGTTTCTTATGGCCAAATCTTTGGGATTTCTTGCATACTTCCAGAGGGTCACCCATCCTGAAATTGCTCTCACCGTAGCACGCTTAACCTCGAAACTTTGGTGGAATCCGGTGCCTTAATACTGATATAATCGCGTCCGCTTTCTCGTATGGCCTTTATTACATAATTTGAGGCCAGTCGAGGTCTTACAGGTTCCGAGGCATTTTCGTATTACGCCCTTCTTTGTACAATTACTATTTTATCCTTTTCCCTTAGGTGTATGATTATTGCCTGTCCTGGGCTTCCAGATTACTGATGGTGGCGGACATACCTTCGTCGCTATTACCTATAGGTACTCAGGTATCCGTATGTCCAGATTTCCTCTTACCATCCGTACATATTAATCTACAGTAAAACTGATTGTTAACTTTCTCTGAATCATCCAACAAACCTTGTTCTTACTAACCTCAAATTTTTATCCCATTTTAACTCTTAAAACTATTAATCATCTTTCTTACAATCGTTCTTCACGTCGTGCCCAAATCTGTAGCTTTTCTAAAATGTCACATCCTACTTATCGTCTATTTACGATGTTTCCATTCCATGCTTCTTCCTGTTAGGTATACCTAGTTAAATGACCACATTTTGAAAATTTTGACCAAGTCTCCTTTACCATTCTTATTATTCAGAATCTGCACACCACAAATATCAACAATACAGTTATAACCTTCCGTGTCATCCCTTACCTTCTCCCGTAGTATGTAGAGCTCATATAAGGAATTTCATTTTCCTATGACTCGGCTCTATCGCACGATCTAAGATAGCAAGAAGGTCAACAATCCCTAGATGCCCCGTAGCCTCCTGTTTATAAATGTGGCGCGCTTCACACCATAAACAGGACTCTACCTGACACGACTTTGCAGACAACCCCTAGGACAGACCTACTCTGATACCACTTTGTCACACCCTAATTCCACTAGGGTGTGATGGGCACCCGACCCAACATCCGGAGCCGAGCGAACCCACTGACCTTTGGGACACACAAAATCTTATTAGACTTTTAAATCAAATAAAAAGAAAATACATAATAACCTCTCAAAATATTCTTTTCGATGCTTTCCAAATCAAACAGAATCTGTGATCACATAGAATTTAATACATAATACAGAATGACATATCGGCTGACGAAGCCGCTTTACACAACTGACATACTATACCCACGACCCTGTCTGCAAAGTCTCTAACATCAATCCAGAAAAGCATAACATAGAAACTCTGACTCGGCAGCACTCCAGGAGCAAATGGAGCTTGCCAACTCTGCTGGAACATCCTCTACAATAACTTCACATCATCTGGGTGTACCTGCGTGGCATGAAACGTAGCCCCCGAAGAAAGGGGGTCAGTACGGAATATGTACTGAGTATGTAAAGCATGAGATACAATAAACAGAATCATAATCTGAGCAGGGAGTACATAAAATAAGTGCAATAACAGGAGTATATAAATGCTTACTCATAAAACATAGGTAATGGAAGTCAGAACATATGCCATATCCGGCCCCATTATGGGACACGGTGGATAGAACGTGGTCGCCACCCCGTCATTGGCGCCACAACACAGCATAACTCCAGAGTAGGGAATATCTCCGTAACATATCAGATGGCCATATCATATCATATCATCAAATATCAGAATATGTGTACATGGCACAGCATACTCCACAACCCATGTACATGTATACCTGCCCCCTCACATCGAGGCACGACGAACAATGCAGTGGAATACGCGTGATAACATATCCTGGCCCGGGCTCAGTGAAGGAAGCATTGAGGTTTCCATGAGTAGAGTAGTGAGAAACTATATGCATTATCAAATATTTAAAAAGACTCGATAGAATAGTCCGAACGATAGGTCATTTAGAAAAGAAATCAAACGATAGCCATAGTACGTACCTTTCGGATGTCACGACGGATTATGTTAAAGAAAAATTTCTGAGATCATTTGTACATATCAAAATATATCATAGGGTTCAATGGAATAGTTAAAACAACTATCGTTTAGTAGTCGGAACAATATCTAAAGGTTTCTTTTAATCATAGTACGGAAATAGGTCAAATAGAACAATACAAGAAGGTTTCGGAAATTGAGGGCCCACCTCGGGTCAAGTCGAGGTGGCGTACATAAATTACGGATGTTAGGCCTTATGGAGACGTCAACGAAAGTTTCGGGCATTCCGGTTCTCTTTGTGAAAGTTATGAACGTTTTATGACGCAAGACCCTTTTTGGAGTAATAAGGTGTTCAAACATATTTTTCCAACAAAACCTAATTCAATTACATTGAATGAAAAAGGGTCAAAATTAAGCTCGGATTTTAAGGAGTAGAGTTATCCCCGAGGTTCTTATCATAGCCTATCATAACTAGGACATGCCAAAGAAAGAAAAAGTAGAGCTATACATACCTTATTTGCCTTTTACGCTTGTCCAAACTCAAATTCCGCTTCCTCCAAAATCTACAATTGGTCACGATCACCAAATATTAATTATAAGCCTTTAGGAATTAAATCTTGAACCCATACTTGTCTACAGAAATTTGGGCAGCATCTCCCCTATAAATTCAACATCCCCGAGAATTTAACTCGGCCAAATGTCAACAACAACACCCACAGCAATACCAACAACACCAACAATCAATACAAAACACATTCTAACATAAATAGTCTTCCTTTCTACATAATGCAACAACTTCTACTCCAACTTCACACTTTCAAACCAATATCAACGTTTTCATATTCATTTACTAATTCAAGATCATTCACATACAATTCGAAAGCATTTCATATCATTCAACAAAATATACAAAAATTCCACCAAAACCATAATTCACCTGAAAATTCCCCAACTTCCCTAGAAACAATTTTTAATGCATTTCTTGCTTCCAAATTCATGAACTATCCCAACAACACACATTCTAACAACATTATTCTCACATTTAAAGAAACGACACTAACATCATATTGGCTTCCAAATCAGCCCACAACAATTCCAACATCAATCTAAGTTATCAAATTCTCATTTCCATCACAAAATACATATCTACAACAATCAAATTACTACATAGAAATTGTCACATCCTTCCTACACACAACATATACACACGACCCATATGCATATACACACCACCATACAAACTTCCATATTTTCATAATTTCTATCCATTTCTACATACTACAACATAAACAAACCCTTCATAACATATAAAAGGATTAAATATTACCTTTTCTTCTCAACTTCTCCACTTAGCTAGAGTTGTGATTGTGGAACGAAGAGCGATTTTCTTGTTTCAACGATTATGCCACCTTAGAGAGGACCTTTGAATTAGTAGGAATACTAGGAGAAATAATTTTTTGGGATCAAAATTCTTGGTCTTGAATTTTTGGCCTCTTGGCAGAATATGTTGCCCCCTTAATTTTCTCTCATGTCTTCTTGCATTTTCTTGAATATTCTTGACAAATAATGACCCTTCTCTCTCTTTTATTACTTAAATTTAATTTCCACATGTGCTTGGCCCATGCACATGGCCGGTTGGGCCCCTTTTTTTTTCAAATTTTCAAGCCCAATTATTTCATGGCTAGTTGTAATTCATGAAAACTAATTTTTTCCCAATTTCCAATTTTGCCCTTAGCTTGCCTCAATATATCCGCACCCATAACTCTTATAAACAACTTATGTACCAAACATGGTTAAAATGTAGGCTTGCACTCAACCTCCTGCAATTATCTTGAATTTTTCGAATGCGCGAAATGCGGGATATAACACGAGCACTATTATGAAATACGCATGAGAAATGGAAAGTTCCTATGAAAGGCAGGTAAGTGCCATGATGATGATATTATTGTCTCCACCCCCCCCCCCACCCCTATGCCACTTCATATATTGCCTATGATGTTTCTATATTGATGTTAATCATGCTTTACATACTCAGTACATTCTTCGTACTGACGTCCTATTGTTTGTGGATGCTGCGTCAGGGCCGCAGGTGCACAGGGAGACAAACTTGATCCATAGCTGCTTATTCAGAGATTACATAGCTGAGCTCCATTTCCTTCGGAGCCACAACTTTTGTGTACTTATTCTTTTAGGTATATAATTATGGGCATAGCGGGGTCCTGTCCCGCTCATGTGATATGTTTTATTCTTCTTAGAGGCTCGTAGTCACGTGTATATGGTTAGACATGTCTAGCCTTGTCGGCCTATACTTTGTATATCATTTTGTTGGCCGCGTCGGCCCATGTACATTGTTGTGGCACAGATGCCTATAATGATTAAAGATGTTGTTATCCAATGGGACTAGTATGATCGATGCTTAGAAATGTATGATTCATGATGTGCCTCACCTAGATGCAAGTCTAAGTGTAAGCTAAGGGGTGCCCGGGTGGGCTAGCACTGGGTGCTCGTTGCGGCCCTCTAGTCGGGTCGTGACAAAAGTGGTATCAGAGCAGTTCAGTCCTACGGTGTGTCTACGAGTCGTGTCTAGTAGAGTCTTGGTTATGGGTGTGTTGCGCGCCACACTTATAAACAGGAAGCTGCGGACATTTTAGGAATAAATGGCCTTCTTTCTTCATAAGAATCGTTCGATAGAGCTATGATGTAAGATATTTTTGATGCTTAATCGTGTGTTGTGTATTTCAGTGATGCCTAAAAAAAAAAGGCTACAGCGGCCCAAAAGGGCAAGACGGTGGCAGAAAAGCGGGCTACAAGAGCACCGCCACCGGTAGTAGAGGAAAATGAGTCCCAGCGTGCGGCTCAATCTCAGTCCTCCCAAACAGTGCCTATTACTGAGGAGTGTGAGGGAGCCTCAGCCCCAGCTCCAGCACCCCCAGCTCCTCCACCGGATGCTTCTGGCCAAGATGTGAAAGAGGCCATTAATTTGTTGACTCAGTTGGTTGCGGCCCAGACTTAGGGGCAAAGTTTAGGGCATGGTGATAGGTATGTTAGTGAGAGGGCCCGTGATTTCATTACTTTGAACCCTCCGGAATTCTTTGGGTCAAAGCCGGAGGAGGACCCTCAGGATTTCATAGATGGTATGCTAAGGACGCTTCGGTCTATACATGCTTCAGACACCGAATCGGTGGAGCTAGCGTCATATAGATTGAGAGATGTCTCGATCCAGTGGTATACGGTATGGATGGCTTCACGGGGGGCCAATGCACCTCCTCCGGTATGGTAAGAGTTTGTTAATGCTTTTCTCCGTCATTATATGCCTCCGGAAGTTCGGCGAGCTAGGGCTGATAAGTTCTTGAACTTGAGGCAAGGTAGTATGAGTGCCCTAGAGTATAGCCTCCACTTTTACTCCTTGGCTAGGTATGCTTCTGCCATGGTAGCGGATATGGGCGACCGGGTACACCGATTTTTAAAGGGCCTAGGGCCACACATGATGGATAAATGCTTGACTGCGTCCCTTCAGGACGGTATGGATATAGCACGCATTCAGGCACATGGTCAGAACCTAGAAGAAAGCCTACAATAGTGGAGAAGTGAGCGTGAGCAAGATAGAAGTCATAGCAAGAGGGCCAGATCTTCATGCCCAATGAGTGACTCTAGAGGCGGACACTGGCAGCATTACCCTAGGCATTCAGGCTATTCCATGAACAGTGCACCCCCACGGGTTTCAAGCCAGGGATTTGATAGATCTGCTCGTTTAGGGTCGTGTCCGAGTTATTCAGGACCTCAGTTCAGGGATGATTTAGGCTAGTCAAGGCCACCGGTAACACGATGTTCCCAGTGTGGGATGTCGCATTGGGGTCGATGCCGATTGGGTTCAGATGGTTGCTATTCATGTGGTCAACCAGGACATATCATGCGTGATTGCCCCTCAGTACATGGTAGAGGTAGGACCCAGCCATCAGGGTCGGCAGCCGGATCTACAGCATCTGCACGCCCTACGGGGCCAGGTTCACATGAGCCAGTCGGCCATGGTAGAGGTAGAGGGAGAGCTCCCACTTCTAGCGGTCCTCAGCACCGTATTTATGCTTTGGCTGGACGCCAAGATCTTGAGTCTTCTCCTGACGTGGTCACAGGTATATTATCAGTATTCTCTCATGATGTATATGCTTTGATTGATCCGGGCTCCACATTATCATATGTTACACAATATATTGCGGGTCGATTTATAGTCGAGCCGGAGTCGATCAAACCTTTTGAGGTGTCTACACCTGTGGGTGAATCGGTAATAGCTAGCCGAGCGTATAAAGATTGTGTAGTTGCGATATGTGACCGCCGTACTATATTTGACTTGCATGAACTAAAGATGGTAGATTTTGATGTCATTATGGGTATGGATTGGTTGGCTTCTTGTTATGCCAATGTTGATTGCCGGATGAAAATGGTTCGTTTCCAGTTTCTGGGAGAACCAGTTTTAGTATGGATTGGTTGGCTTCTTGTTATGCCAATGTTGATTGCCGGATGAAAATGGTTCGTTTCCAGTTTCTGGGAGAACCAGTTTTAGAATGGAAAGGAAATACGGCATCACCAAAAGGTAGGTTTATTTCCTATCTAAAGGTAAGGAAAATGACCACAAAAGGGTGTATTTATCATCTAGTACGAGTTCAAGATTTAGAAGCTGAGTCGCCGACTCTACAGTCAGTTCCAGTGGTGAATGAATTCCCGGATGTGTTCCCGGAAGAGCTTCCAGGCCTTCCTCCCAAGCGGGAGATTGATTTTGCTATTGAGGTGTTGCCAGACGCTAAGCCTATATCTATTCCTCCCTATAGAATAGCTCCTCCAGAATTGAAAGAGTTAAAGGAGCAATTGAAAGATTTGCTTGATAAAGGCTTCATTAGGCCTAGTTCATCCCCGTGGGGAGCACCCGTATTGTTTGTTCGAAAGAAAGATGGCTCGTTGAGAATGTGCATTGATTATCGAAAATTGAATAAAGTGACGATTAAGAACAAATATCCTCTTCCGAGGATTGATGATTTATTTGATCAGTTGCAAAGTGCCAATTGGTTTTCATAGATTGATTCGAGGTCCAGGTACAACCAAGTGAGAGTTAGGGAGAAAGATATCCCTAAGACAGCCTTCAGAACGAGATACGACCATTTTGAGTTCCGAGTAATGTCATTTGGGCTAACCAATGCGCCGACAGTGTTCATGGACTTGATGAACAATGTATTCAGGCCTTTTCGGGATTTGTTCGTGATTGTGTTCATCGACGATATCTTGGTGTATTCTAGATCCGAAGCCGAACATGCGGATCATTTGCGTATTGTCCTTGGAATTCTTCGAACTCGAGAGTTGTTTGCAAAGTTTTCCAAATGCGAGTTCTGGTTGAACTCAGTGGCATTCGTAGGGCATATTGTTGGAGCCGATGATATTCGAGTGGATAGCCAAAAGATTGAGGCTGTGAAGACTTAGCCACGACCCACAACTCCTATGGAGGTACGCAGCTTTCTGGGCTTAGCAGGTTATTACATGAGATTCGTTGAGGGTTTTTCTTCTATTTTTGCACCACTTACAAGGTTGACCCAGAAATCGGCAAGATTTCAATGGACAGATGCTTGCGAACGTAGTTTCCAAGAGCTAAAGGGTAGATTGACTTCCGCCCCAGTCTTGACTCTTCCAGAGGGGTTGGAAGGATATGTCATTTATTGTGATGCTTCAGGTGTTGGGCTAGGCTATGTATTGATGCAACATGCCAAAGTGATTGCGTATGTTTCAAGGCAATTGTGAAAACATAAGCAGAATTATCCTACCCATGATCTAGAATTGGCCGCGGTGGTCCATACATTAAAAATATGGAGACATTATTTATATGGTGTACACGTGGATATTTACACAGATCATAAGAGACAACGACGATGGTTAGAATTGCTAAAGGATTATGATGTTGATATTTTGTATCACCCCGGAAAGGAAAATGTTGGGGCTGACGCTCTTAGCCGTTGGTCGATGGGAAGTCTATGGGATGTACGACCAGAAAGGAGGGAAATGGCCCATGAACTCCAACAGTTAGCTAGCCTAGGAGTCCGAGTAGTGGATTCAGGTAGCAGCGGAGCTACTATTCAGAATTATGCAGTCTCGTCGCTATTAGCAGAGGTGAAGGAGCGACAATATGAGGATCCCATGCTAATGCAGTACAGAGATACACTCCCTGAGAAAGAGGAGTCATCATTTGATATTTCAAGAGACGGAGTCCTCCGATGTCGAGGCAGATTATGTGTTCCCGATGTGGCGGGGCTACGCCACCAAATATTGAGAGAAGCTCATTGTTCCCGTTATTCTGTCCACCCCGGAGCGACAAAAATGTATCACGACCTTAAGTCTATATATTGGTGGAATGGGATGAAGAAAGATATAGCTGAGTTTGTATCCCAATGTCCAAATTTCCAGCAAGTGAAAATCGAGCACCAAAAGCCAGGTGGATTATTGCAAGCTATAGAAATCCCAACTTGGAAGTGGGAAGTGATTAATAAGGACTTCGTTTCAGGGTTACCCCGTTCTCGACGTAAGTATAATTCTATGTGGGTGATCGTGGATAGACTCACCAAGTCAGCTCATTTCTTTCCGGTCAGGACGATCTATGCGGCAGAAGATTATGCAAGGCTTTACCTTAAATAAATAGTGAGACTCCACGGCGTTCCGGTATCCATTATCTCCGATCGAGGGACTCAGTTTACAGCAAAATTTTGGAAGTCTTTCCAAGTGGGTTTAGGGACCCGAGTTAGACTTAGCACGGCATTTCATCCACAGACCGACGGACAAGCTGAACGTACTATTCAGACTTTTGAGGATATGCTACGGGCATGTATGATAGATTTTGGAGGAAATTGGGATGATCATTTGCCACTCATTGAATTTGCTTACAATAATAGTTATCATTCTAGCATTCAAATGGCACCGTATGAGGCTTTATATGGGCGAAAGTGTAGATCCCCGATTGGGTGGTTCGAAACAGGAAAGGCTCAATTGATCGGGCCAGACTTGGTTCAGCAGGCAATAGAGAAAGTCAAGCTCATACAAGATCGGCTGTTAGCGGCTCAAAGTCGTCAAAAGTCCTATGCGGATAATCGTCGAAGAGACTTGGAATTCGAAGTGAGAGATTGGGTATTTTTGAAAGTGTCGCCGATGAAGGGCGTTATGAGGTTTGGCAAAAATGGAAAACATAGTCCTCGGTATATTGGGCCATATGAGATTGTACGCAAAATAGGCAAAGTGGCCTATGAGTTAGATCTACCTCCCGATTTGGAGTTAGTTCATCCAGTTTACCACGTCTCGATGCTTCGGAAATGTATTGGAGATCCTACTAGGATCGTCCCAGTGAATGATGTGCAAGTGACAGAGAAATTGACTTATGAAGAGATACCCATTGCCATATTAGACAGGAAAGTACGGAGGCTTAGAAACAAAGAGGTGGCCTCAGTTAAGGTGCTATGGAGAGGCGGCAAACGAGACGAAATGACGTGGGAAGCAGAAGAAAGTATGCGATCGAAATACCCACATTTATTTCAGCCATCGGAAGAAGTCAAAGACGAGACGTCAATATCCTAAGGTATGTATGCTTTCCTTTTATGATTTTGGGTCGGGTGTGGCCAAATTTTTATGCTATTGTGTTGTAGCCCTGTGTGGCATTGATATTATGGGTTGTTGTGACAGGATGGTAGTGCCATATTATAGGGGAAACTCTGGCGAAATTTTTATAGAATTCCCGAACCCTCTAACATTCGAGGATGAATGTTCTTAAGTGGGGAAGAATGTTACACTTCGGAAAATCCTCCGTTGGTACGCAGGTGAATGAACTAGAAAGGAGTTCAAGTATACAATATTTGTGCGAGTAAGAAATGCCATTTGATGACCCTAAGTGAGATTTCAAAGGCGTCCGACCTAGGATGAGAAAGTTGGCTAGGTAAGGCGTAGTATTTGATAAGTATCAAAAAGAAATTACGAGGAACGAGTTAGCGAGAACTTCATGACGTCTTGGGGAAGAGTAATAACGTTCCTTAGATTGGTATTGAAGTGTTGAACAAGTGTTAAGGAGGTTCCATGAGGATCGGAGATCAAACGAATCGACGGAACGAACTTCAGATTCACTGGGGATTATACGGCCAAACATACTGGCCGTACAATATATACGGTCCGTATGTCTAGACCGTATAATCAGCCCAGATTGGCCAAAAGGTTCTGGACCAAATGTACGGCCAGACATACGGCCCGTACAATTTATACGGACCGTATGTTGGTCCGTATATTTTGGTTGGGGCTGAAAATGCTCATTAAATGTAAGGGACCAAGATGATTTCATTTCATTTCCCTTCACACCCCTTCTCTCTCAAACATCTCTCTACATATATTATACAACTTTTCAAGGGTTTGTAGTGATTAACAACATAACCAAGTGAATCAAGAGTAAGAACCCATCAAAGATCATCTAAAGTCAAGAAATCCAAATGGAGGAAAACTAGGGTTTTTGCTCAAGTGGAGTATTATCAACTAAGGATTGTTCCTACAACTTCTAAGGTAAGATTCATGATATTTACATGTTGTTTAAGGTATTTGAAAGTTGAAATACTTGGTCTTTAGAAGAGTGTAGCAAAATGGGTCATGAATGATGAATAGTGACGTTTTGAGAATAGTTTGAATTGAATCATGATTGTTGTTGTGTTGTGATAATAATGTGTTGTAAACGACGTTAAGACCATGAAATAGGAATTGTCAATGAATGGACGAAGTTGGGTGTTGTGACCATGAATATGGATGAATGAAAGTGAATTGAGAATGTGGATAATATAGACTATTAATGGCTATTGTTATGATATTGTGAATGTATTGTTGACGTTCGGGAGTTGAATTGTGACATGGGCAAACGTGGTATAAATAAAGGAGATGCTATCCGATTTTCTCTAGCTTTAGCCATTTGTGCTAGTTATCGATTCTGACGATAGTATGACCTTAATGAAGGTAGAAACGTGAGCATCGGAGGAGTACGTGCAAGTGTAGAATAGTTCAACGGAAAAGGTATGTAAGGCTAACCCTTCTTTCATAAGGCATGGTTCTTTG
The DNA here is from genome assembly GCF_019175385.1 of Lycium barbarum. NCBI lineage: Eukaryota > Viridiplantae > Streptophyta > Magnoliopsida > Solanales > Solanaceae > Lycium > Lycium barbarum. The sequence goes on from NC_083345.1 coordinate 40,087,319, forward strand.
GCCAATTCTCTAAATCCTCTATACGCGTATAATGCCTTCAATTGAAAAAATTTCCGAGCTTGTAAGCTCACGATCCTTGATACATACTACAATTGCACTACGCTCCTCGTATGACGAGTAGGCCCATGATCTAGATGTAACGATAATGATGAGGATAGTAATGATGATGACAATAATGATGATCCTAAAGGTGCCTATGGGATATTATACGTATGTGTGACTATACTGGGCTATAATGAACCCCGAGTTTATAATGCTAGGTAGAATATATGTATATAAATGTATATAGAGTATGTGTATGATTACGTAACGCGCGCACACATCTGCAGATGGTACGGATAACCCTGAAGCCTTGGTAGGGCCAGGTAGATATAACATTGAGCCTTGGTTTGCCAAGTATGTATGAAACACCGAACCTTATGGTCGGGTACGCTATGTACGTATATAAGTGTATGGCTATGTATATACTATGAATATGAATGTGAAAAGACTATGTATACGAATACGAGCACTATTATGAAATGGAAAGTTCCTATGAAAGGCAGGTAAGTGCCATGATGATGATATTATTGTCTCCCCCCCCCCCCCCCCCCCCTCCATGCCACTTCATATATTGTCTATGATACTTCTATATTGATGTTGATCATGCTTTACATACTCCGTACATTCTTCGTACTGACGTCCTTTTATTTTTGGACGCAACGTCATGCCCGCAGGTGCACAGGGAGAGACTTGATCCATAGCTGCTTATTCAGAGATTACATAGCGAAGCTCCATTTCCTTCGGAGCCACAGCTTTTGGGTACTTATTCTTTTGGGTATATAATTATAGGCATAGCGGGGTCCTGTCCCACTCATGTGATACATTTTATTCTTCTTAGAGGCTCGTAGTCACGTGTATATGGTAAGACATGTCTGGCCTTGTCGGCCTATACTTTGTATATCATTTTGTTGGCCGCGTCGGCCCATGTACATTGTTGTGGCACAGATGCCTATAATGATTAAAGATGTTGTTGTCCAATGGGACTAGCATGATCGATGCTTAGAAATGTATGATTAATGATGTGGCTCACCTAGATGCAAGTCTAAGTGTAAGCTAAGGGGTGCCCGGGTGGGCTAGCACCGGGTGCTCGTCGCGGCCCCCTATTCGGGTTGTGACAAAAGTGGTATCAGAGACGTTCAGTCCTAGGGTGTGTCTACGAGCCGTGTCTAGTAGAGTCCTGGTTATGGGTGTGTTGCGCGCCACACTTATAAACAGGAAGCTGCGGACATTTTAGGAATAAATGACCTCCTTTCTTCATAAGAGTCGTGCGATAGAGCTATGATGTAAGAAATTCTTGTTCCTTAATCGTGTGTTGTGTATTTCAGAGATGCCTAAAATGAAAAAGGCAACAGCGGCCCAAAAGGGCAAGACGGTGGCAGAAAAGCGGGCTACAAGAGCACCGCCACCGGTAGTAGAGGAAAATGAGTCCCAGAGTGCGGCTAAATCTCAATCCTCCCAGACAGTGCCTATTACTGAGGAGCGTGAGGGAGCCCCAGCCCCAGCTCCAACACCCCCAGCTCCTCCACCGGATGCTTCTGGCCAAGATGTGAAAGAGGCCATTAATTTGTTGACTCAGTTGGTTGCGGCCCAGACTCGGAGAAAAAGTTCAGGGCATGGTGATAGGGCTGTTAGTGTGAGGGCCCGTGATTTCATTACTTTGAACCCTCCGAAATTCTTTGGGTCAAAGCCGGAGGAGGACCTTCAGGATTTCACAGATGGTATGCTAGGGACGTTTCAGTTGATACATGCTTCAGACACCGAATCGGTGGAGCTATTGTCATATAGATTGAGAGATGTCTCGATCCAGTGGTATACGGTATGGATGGCTTCACGGGGGGCCAATGCACCTCCTCCGGTATGGCAATAGTTTGTTGATGCTTTTCTCCGTCATTATATGCCTCTGGAAGTTAGGCGAGCTAGGGCCGATAAGTTCTTGAACTTGAGGAAAGGTAGTATGAGTGCCCTAGAGTATAGCCTCCGCTTTAACTCCTTGGCTAGGTATGCTTCGACCATGGTAGCGGATATGGGCGACCGAGGACACCGATTTGTAAAGGGCCTAGGGCCATACTTGATGGATAAATGCTTGACTGCGTCCCTTCAGGATGGTATGGATATTGCACGCATTCAGGCACATGCTCAGAACCTAGAAGAAAGCCTACAACAGCCGAGAAATGAGCGTGAGCAAGATAGGGGTCATAGCAAGAAGGCCAGATCTTTAGGCCCAATGAGTGACTCCAGAGGCGGACACAGGCAGCAGATCCCTAGTCATTCAGGCTATTCCATGACCAGTGCACCTCCACGGGTTTCAGGCTAGGGATTTCGTAGATCTGCTCGTTCAGGACCGAGTCCGAGTTATTCAGGACCTCAGTTCAGGGATGATTCAGGCCAGTCAAGGCCACCGGTACCACGATGTTCCCAGTGAGGGAAGTCGCATTGGGGTCGATGCCGATTGGGTTTTGATGGTTGCTATGCATGTGGTCAACCAGGCCGTATCATGCGTGATTGCCCCTCAGTACATGGTAGAGGTAGGACCCAGCCATCAGGGTCGGCAGCCGGATCTACAACATCTGCACACCCGACAGGGCCAGGTTCACATGCGCCAGTCGGCCATGGTAGAGGTAGAGGGAGAGCTCCCACTTCTAGCGGTCCTCAGCACCGTATTTATGCTTTGGCTGGACGCCAAGATCTTGAGTCTTCCCCTGACGTGGTCACACGTATATTATCGGTATTCTCTCATGATGTATATGCTTTGATTGATCCGGGCTCCACATTATCATATGTTACACCATATATTGCGGGTCGATTTATAGTCGAGCCAGAGTCGATCAAACCTTTTGAGGTGTCTACACCCGTGGGTGAATCGGTAATAGCTAGCCGAGTGTATAGAGATTGTGTAGTTGTGATATGTGACCGCCGTACTATAGTTGACTTGCATGAACTAAAGATGGTAGATTTTGATGTAATTATGGGTATGGATTAGTTGGCTTCTTGTTATGCCAATGTTAATTGCCGGATAAAAATGGTTCGTTTCCAGTTCTCGGGAGAACTAGTGTTAGAATGGAAAGGAAATACGGTATCACTAAAAGGTAGGTTTATTTCCTATCTAAAGGCAAGGAAAATGATCACAAAAGGGTGTATTTATCATCTAGTACGAGTTCAAGATTTAGAAGCTGAGTCGCCGACTCTACAGTCAGTTCCAGTGGTGAATGAATTCCCGGATGTGTTCCCGGAAGAGTTTCCAGGCCTTCCTCCCAAGCGGGAGATTGATTTTGCTATTGAGGTGTTTCCAGACGCTAAGCCTATATCTATTCCTCCCTATAGAATGGCTCCCGAAGAATTGAAAGAGTTGAAGGAGCAATTGAAAGGTTTGCTTGATAAAGGCTTCATTGGGCCTAGTTCATCCCCGTGGGGAGCACCCGTATTGTTTGTCCGAAAGAAAGATGGCTCGTTGAGAATGTGCATTGATTATTGGCAATTGAATAAAGTGACGATTAAGAACAAATATCCTCTTCCGAGGATCTGTGATTTATTTGATCAGTTGCAAGGTGACAATTGGTTTTCAAATATCGATTTGAGGTCCGGGTATCACCAAGTGAGAGTTAGGGAGAAAGATATCCCTAAGACAGCCTTCAGAACGAGATACGACCATCTTGAGTTCCGAGTAATGTCATTTGGGCTAACCGATACGCCGACGGTGTTCATGGACTTGATGAACAATGTATTCAGGCCTTTTCTGGATTTGTTCGTGATTGTGTTCATCGACGATATCTTGGTGTTTTCTAGATCCGAAGTAGAACATGCGGATCATTTGCGTATTGTCCTTGGAATTCTTCGAACTCGAGAGTTGTTTGCAAAGTTTTCCAAATGCGAGTTCTGGTTGAACTCAGTGGCATTCCTAGGGCATATTGTTGGAGCCGATGGTATTCGCGTGGATAGCCAAAATATTGAGGCTGTGAAGACTTGGCCACGGCCCACAACTCCTACGGAGGTACGTAGCTTTCTGGGCTTAGCAGGTTATTACAGGAGATTTGTTGAGGGTTTTTCTTCTAGTTCTGCACCACTTACAAGGTTGACCAAGAAATCGACAAGGTTTCAATGGACAGACGCTTGCGAACGTAGTTTCCAAGAGCTAAAGGGTAGATTGACTTCCGCCCCAGTCTTGACACTTCCAGAGGGGTTGGAAGGATATGTCATTTATTGTGATGCTTCAGGTGTTGGGCTAGGCTGTGTATTGATGCAACATGGCAAAGTGATTGCCTATGCTTCAAGGCAATTGCAGAAACATGAGCAGAATTATCCTATCCATGATCAAGAATTGGCCGCGGTGGTCCATGCATTAAAAATATGGAGACATTATTTATATGGTGTCCACGTGGATATTTACACAGATCATAAGAGCCTTCAGTATATCTTCAAGCAGAAGGAATTAAATTTGCGACAACGACGATGGTTAGAATTGCTAAAGGATTATGATGTTGATATTTTGTATCACCCCGGAAAGGCAAAAGTTGTGGCTGACGCTCTTAGCCGTAGGTCGATGGGAAGTCTATGGGATGTACGACCAGAAAGGAGGGAAATGGCCCATGAACTCCAACAGTTAGCTAGCCTAGGAGTCCGAGTAGTGGATTCAGGTAGCAGCGGAGCTACTATTTAGAATTCTGCAGTCTCGTCGCTAGTAGCAGAGGTGAAGGACCGACAATATGAGGATCCCATGCTAATGCAGTACAGAGATACACTCCCTCAGAAAGAGGAGTCATCATTTGATATTTCAAGAGACGGAGTCCTCCGATGTCGAGGCAGATTATGTGTTCCCGATGTAGCGGGGCTACGCCACCGAATATTGAGAGAAGCTCATTGTTCCCGTTATTCTGTCCACCCCGGAGCGACAAAAATGTATCACGACCTTAAGTCTATATATTGGTGGAATGGGATGACGAAAGATATAGCGGAGTTTGTATCCCAATGTCCAAATTGCCAGCAAGTGAAAATCGAGCACCAAAAGCCAGGTGGATTATTGCAAGCTATAGAAATCCCAACTTGGAAGTGGGAAGTGATTAATAAGGACTTCATTTCAGGGTTACCCCGTTCTCGACGTAAGTATAATTCTATGTGGGTGATCATGGATAGACTCACCAAGTCAGCTCATTTCTTTCCGGTCAGGACGATCTATGCGGCAGAAGATTATGCAAGGCTTTACCTTAAATAAATAGTGAGACTCCACGGCGTTCCGGTATCCATTATCTCCGATAGAGGGACTCAGTTTACAGCAAAATTTTGGAAGTCTTTCCAAGTGGGTTTAGGGACCCGAGTTATCCTTAGCACGGCATTTCATCCACAGACCGATGGACAAGCTGAACGTACTATTCAGACTTTTGAGGATATGCTACAGGCATGTATGATAGATTTTTGAGGAAATTGGGATGATCATTTGCCACTCATTGAATTTTCTTACAATAATAGTTATCATTCTAGCATTCAAATGGCACCGTATGAGGCTTTATATGGGCAAAAGTGTAGATCCCCGATTGGGTGGTTCGAAACAGGAGAGGCTCAGTTGATAGGGCCAGACTTGGTTCAGCAGGCCATAAAGAAAGTCAAGCTCATACAAGATCGGCTGTTAGCGGCTCAAAGTCGTCTAAAGTCCTATGCGGATAATCGTCGAAGAGACTTGGAATTCGAAGTGAGAGATTGGGTATTCTTGAAAGTGTCGCCGATGAAGGGCGTTATGAGGTTTGGCAAAAAGGGGAAACTTAGTCCTCGGTATATTGGGCCATATGAGATTGTACGCAAAATAAGCAAAGTGGCCTATGAGTTAGATCTACAACCCGATTTGGAGTTAGGTCAACCAGTTTTCCACATCTCGATGCTTCGGAAATGTATTGGAGATCCTACTAGGATCCTCCCAGTGAATGATGTGCAAGTGACAGAGAAATTGACTTATGAAGAGATACCCATTGCCATATTAGACAGGCAAGTATGGAGGCTTAGAAACAAAGAGGTGGCCTCAGTTAAGGTGTTATGGAGAGGCGGTAAACGAGAGGAAATGACGTGGGAAGCAGAAGAAAGTATGCGATCGAAATACCCACATTTATTTCAGCCATCGGAAGAAGTCCAAGACGAGACGTCAATATCCTAAGGTATGTATGCTTTCCTTTTATGCTTTTGGGTCGGGTGTGGCCAAATTTTTATGCTATTGTGTTGTAGCCCTGTGTGGCATCGATATTATGGGTTGTTGTGACAGGATGGTAGTGCCATATTATAGGGGAAACTTTTGCGAAATTTTTATAGAATCCCCGAACCCTCTAACATTCGAGGACGAATGTTCTTAAGTGGGGAAGAATGTTACACTTCGGAAAATCCTCCGTTGGTACGCAGGTAAATGAACTAGCAAGGAGTTCAAGTATACGATATTTGTGCGAGTAAGAAATTCCATTTGATGACCCTAAGTGAGATTTCAAAGGCGTTCGACGTAGGACGAGAAAGTTGGCTAGGTAAGGCGAAGTATTTGATAAGTATCAAAAAGGAATTACGAGTAACGAGTTAGCGAGAACTTCATGACGTCTTGGGGAAGAGTAATAACGTTCCTTAGATTGGTATTGAAATTTTGAACAAGTGTTAAGGAGGTTCCATGAGGATCGGAGATCAAACGAATCGACGGAAAGAACTTCGGATTCACTGGGGATTATACGGCCAAACATACTGGCCGTACAATATATACAGTCCGTATGTCTGGACCGTATAATCAGCCCAGATTGGCCAAAAGTTTCTTGACCAAATGTACGGCCAGACATACGGCCCGTACAATTTATACGGACCGTATGTTGGTCCGTATATTTTGGTCGGGGCTGAAAATGCTCATTAAATGTAAGGGACCAGGATGATTTCATTTCATTTCCCTTCACACCCCTTCTCTCTAAACCATCTCTCTACATATATTATACAAGTTTTCAAGGGTTTGTAGTGATTAACAACATAACCAAGTGAATCAAGAGTAAGAACCCATCAAAGATCATCTAAAGTGAAGAAATCCAAATGGAGGAAAACTAGGGTTTTTGCTCAAGTGGAGTATTATCAACTAAGGCTTGTTCCTACAACTTCTAAGGTAAGATTCATGATATTTACATGTTGTTTAAGGTATTTGAATGTTGAAATGCTTGGTCTTTAGAAGAGTGTAGCAAAATGGGTCATGAATGATAAATAGTGACGTTTTGAGAATAGTTTGAATTGAATCATGATTGTTGTTGTGTTGTGATAATAATGTGTTGTAAACGACGTTAAGACCATTAAATAGGCATTGTAAATGAATGGACGAAGTTGGGTGTTGTGTCCATGAATATGGATGAATGAAAGTGAATTGAGAATGTGGATAATATAGACTATTAATGGCTATTGTTATGATATTGTGAATGTATTGTTGATGTTCATGAGTTTAATTGTGACATGGGCAAACGTGGTATAAATAAAGGAGATGCTGTCCGATTTTCTCTAGCTTTAGCCATTTGTGGTAGTTATCGATTCTAACGATAGTATGACCTTAATGAAGGTAGAAACGTGAGCATCAGAGGAGTACGTGCAAGTGTAGAATAGTTCAACGGAAAAGGTATGTAAGGCTAACCCTTCTTTCATAAGGCATGGTTCTTTGGCCAATTCTCTAAATCCTCTATACGCGTATGTTGCCTTCAATTGAAAAATTTTCCGAGCTTGTAAGCTCACGATCCTTGATACATACTACGATTGCACTACGCTCCTCGTATGACGAGTAGGCCCATGATCTAGATGTAACGATAATGATGAGGATAGTAATGATGATGACAATAATGATGATGCTAAAGGTGCCTATGGGCTATTATACGTATGTGTGCCTATACAGGCTATAATGAACCCCGAGCTTATAATGCTAGGTAGAATATAGGTATATAAATGTATATAGAGTATATGTATGATTACGTAACGCGCGCACACATCTGCAGATGGTACGGATAACCCTGAAGCCTTGGTAGGGCCAGGTAGATATAACATTGAGCCTTGGTTGGCCAAGTATGTATGAAACACCGAACCTTATGGTCGGGTACGCTATGTACGTACATAAGTGTATGGCTATGTATATAATATGAATATGAATGTTAAAAGCCTATGTATACGAATACGAGCACTATTATGAAATATGCATGAGAAATGGAAAGTTCCTATGAAAGGCAGGTAAGTGCCATGATGATGATATTATTGTCTCCCCCTCCCCCTATGCCACATCATATATTGCCTATGATGCTTCTATAAAGATGTTGATCATGCTTTACATACTCAGTACATTCTTCGTACTGACGTCCTTTTGTTTGTGGACGCTGCGTCATGCCCGCAGGTGCACAGGGAGACAGACTTGATCCATAGCTGCTTATTCAGAGATTACATAGCGAAGCTCCATTTCCTTCGGAGCCACAACTTTTGGGTACTTATTCTTTTGGGTATATAATTATGGGCATAGCGGGGTCCTATCCCGCTCATGTGATACATTTTATTCTTCTTAGAGGCTCGTAGTCACGTGTATATGGTTAGACATGTCTGGCCTTGTCGGCCTATACTTTGTATATCATTTTGTTGGCCGCGTCGGCCCATGTACATTGTTGTGGCACAGATGCCTATAATGATTAAAGATGTTGTTGTCCAATGGGACTAGCATGATCGATGCTTAGAAATGTATGATTAATGATGTGGCTCACCTAGATGCAAGTCTAAGTGTAAGCTAAGGGGTGCCCGGGTGGGCTAGCACCGGGTGCTCGCCGCGGACCCTAGTCGGGTCGTGACAGTAACGAATGATATGAACCTTGGGGTAACTCTATTCATATGTTTCGAGGGTGATTTACGATTCTTATTCACTTCTTGATATTATATTCCTCAAGTGATTGAGCCTCCCTCTTCAGTTTTCTGTACTTTGGATAGTAGTTGATACATATCCGTTCCTATTCTTAGGAACTCTATGATAACTTATGTTCGGACTTATGTAAGATGTTTCATACTATATTGACCTATGACTATGATTCCTAAGGCTCTTTGATATACTCTATAATGACATTCGAGGGATACTTGATATGATTGTCGCTATTGATACTCCGGTGTTAATCTTTTCTTCTTATTCTGTTTGAGTCTTGACAATGATTTAAATTGCATATGGTTGCTCACTACTCTGCTCGTGCATGCCTCAATATGTCTTTCACCGAGTCCCGGGCCGGGTATGTTATCGTGCACAGTTTCACTGCATTGTTCACCGAGTCCCTCACTAGAGGGCCGGGTACGGTATATATATATGATGATATGATGATATGTTATGGCGGCCAGGAGGGCATATGATGACTTTATTCACCGAGTCCCTCACTAGAGGGCCAGGTACGGTATATATATGTATATGATGATAATATAATTATGCCACCGAGTCCCACAATGGACCGGGTACGATATATGATATTGATATTGAGGATTTATGCTTCAAGGGCAAGTGTTTTGGTATTCTGGACATTGTACTTGTTTTCTGTACTCCTTATTTCAGTTATGATCCTATTCACTGTATTTCATGCTTTACATGCTCAGTACATATTCCATACTGACCCTCTTTCCTCGGGGGACTGCGTTTCATACCCGCAGGTGCAGATACTCGCTTTGGTGATCCGCCAGCTTAGGATTCCCTTTCTACTATCTTGGAGAGCTCCGCTGTTCCGGAGCCTAGATTTTGGTACAGACCCTTTTTGATGTATATATGTAAATGTTGTCTAGGGGTACGACGGGGCCCTGTCCTGTCATATTTCACTGTTGAAACTCTTAGAGGTCTGTAGACATATATGTGGGTTGTATTCAGATGTGATCAGTTGTGTTTATATGATCATTATGGATGTTCTGTCGCTGTAGCAGCCTTGCTGGCTTGCATATATTGTTGTATTGTTGTATCAGCCTTGTTGGCTTGCTTATATTATCGTTTCGTAGTGGCAGCCTTGTCGGCTTGCGTAATATTTTGATGTGTAGTGGCAGCCTTGTCGGCTTGCGTAGAATAATGACATATACGGTGGCGGCCTCGTCGGCTTGCGTATGTTAATACGATGTGATGTGGTTAATTGAGTACCTATAGTATCAGTCCGATAATGTTGATAGGTACGTATGGGTGTACAGCTCGGGCACTAGTCATGGCCCACAGGGCTGGGTCGTGACAAAGTGTTACACCTCGAAAAAAATTTCGTTCATGCACAGTAAATAGACTGATGAAGGGTATGACGTATACGATGTTTTGATGAGTAATAAATAACATTCAATGATTCTAAATGAGATTTCAAAGACATTCGAAGTAAGAGAAGAAAGTTGCCAAGAGGAGGCAAGACATACGAGATGTATTGGAGAGGATTTACGAATAACGAATTAACGATGACTTAATGATGCTTTGGAGAAGATTTATAACGTCCCCTAGATTTTTAGTGAAGTGATAAACAAGTGTCATGAAGGTTCCATAAGGATTGGAGATCAAACGAGTCGACGAAAATGATTTTCGAAAAACTGTGGATTGTACGGTCCATTATACGGACCGTACAAAAGATACGGACCGAAGAAGAGAGAAAGTGACAAAAGTGACATTATATGGACGGTGTGGATAACTAAACCCACTACTATTGTGAGCATCCCTATGGGGCAAAAAGTTGTTAATTGGAGTTTGAAGGGATACAGAAAATGGGTCATGAAAGTGTGAATAGTGTCATTTTGAGTGATAACTTGAATTGAGTCACATTTATTGATGTGTTGTGATATAGTTATGTTATAAATGATATTAAAGACATGGGATAAGCATTATATGTGAGAAAATGCACTAGTATACTATGACCATGATTATGGATGAATTGGAGTGAAATTGTGAAACAAGGGTAATGTAGATGAATGAAGATTGTTAGTTATGATATTGTGAACGTTATTATGAATGTTTGGGAGTAGATATGCATTGTGGGAAAGGTTGTATAAACAAAGGAAATGCTGCCTAATTTTCTCTAGCTTTAGTAAGCACGTTCATTTAATCGATTAGCTAATGTGAATGCGAATTCTCTTGGAGGTAGAAACGTGAGCATTGAAGGAGAACAACCAAGCGATGGGAATTGTTAAACGAAAGAGGTATGTAAGGCTAGTCCTTTCCTTCTAAGCCATGAATCATACGGTATGAATCCTCCTATCTCTCTATGATTTTCCTACATATTGGGAACTATGAATCTACGAGTATAAAGAACTTCATATGAGACAAAGAAAAGAGATACATTACGAATAAGACAATGTCGATGATGAATCTAAGTCTAGAAGTCATAAAGCTCATGATATGATATTCCTACGAAGCTAATGATCCTTATATGATTTCTATGATAGTATTTCCCTTACCTCTCCATGACTTTCCTACCTTCCGGAAAACTAAGAGCCTATGTTTATGAATAGCCATATGGGATAAGATAAGAGGTATGTTACGAATGCGGTAATGATGATGATGAGTCTAAGTCTAAGGATTCTAAGGCCGATAATATTATGGTTCTACTAGGCTAATGATCCATATTACGATCCATTGATGTTGTTCATTGACTACACTAACCTTATATGCTAATTCCTTCAAGGTGAGGCATAATGCTTATGAATGCTCCATAATGGAATCGTTGGCTTTCGACCTTATGTCACCCCGACATTGTTATAGGTTGTCTATAAGCTCTAATACGTGTCCTATCACCAATGTTCCGAAAAGTTACGAGTCTATGTTCGTAAGGGGTTCCATATGAGATTAAGGAAAGAGATATGCCATAGATACGATGATAGTAATGATGAGTCTAAGTTAGAGATTATAAAGTTTATTATGCGACGTTATTACGAAGTTCATGCTACGAATACGATGCGAATCTCATAGATTGTCTTTAAATCCAAATGTATGCTCTATGAAAGGTTATGATAAGTTATGAGATATATGTGATGATAATGATGACGATGTTGATAGTGATGACGATAATGATGACGATGATAGTCGTGATAATCTAAAGATGCCTATGAGCTTATATGTATGTGTGCCTATGTATGGTTATTATGAAACCCCGAGCTTATATGGCCGGGTAGAATATATATATTTATGACAATGCGTGCGCACTACTGCTGTTGGGTACGGATAACCCTGAAGCCTTGGTAGGGCCAGGTAGATGTAACCCTGAAGCCTTGGTAGGGCCAGGTATATATAACCCTGAAGCCTTGGTAGGGCCAGGTATGTATAGCCATGAAGCCTTGGTTGGCTAGGTATGTATATAATATAAATATGTATATGATATGAACATGATATATGTAGGAAAAGCCAGGAAAATATGTATGTGATATTGTCAACCACTACGTGGCCGTATACGGATAACGTTTAATGTGTATGAGAAGATGCAGTGTTATGATATACATACATATATATATATATATATATATATGTATGATACGACGATGTGTGAGCTATGATGATACATGTACCGTGATAATCTATGATATAGGCATGAAAGGTATCCTCCCTTAAAAGTTACGCAGGTTATGTCTTAATCTTATGTCTTATGATTCTCTATTATGTTTATTTCATTCATGCCTTACATACTCAGTACAATATTCGTACTGACGTCCGTTTTCTTTGGATGTTGTGTTCATGCCCACAGGTAAGGAGGGAGGAGACTCAGATTTGTGGAAGTCGATAAGCAGAATGTTGAAAGCACTCCATTATTCCGGAAGTGCCATTGAGTTACTATTTTATGTACATATATGTTTTGGGCACGACGGGGTCTTGTCCTGTCCATATGTCTAGTACTCTAGTAGAGGCTCGTAGATACGTATGTGTGGGTAATATAGTCTCACGATTTTGATAAGTGTATGTATGAATTTAGGCATGTGTGTATTATTTTGATAGCCGGAGGGCTTATGTATATAAAAGTAATTATGTTTCCAAATGAAAAAAAATGATTTTTCTATGATTTAAGTACGAATTTGATGAATGAACGTTTAACAAGTATGATAGTAGCAGAATGAGCGGTGTTTGGTGGTTAGCCCCAGGTACCCGTCACGGCCCCTAGTCGGGTCGTGACAAAAGTGGTATCAGAGCAGTTCAGTCCTAGGAAGTGTCTACGAGCCGTGTCTAGTAGAGTCTTGTTTATAGTGTGTTGGGCACCACATCTATAAACAAGAGGCTACAGGGCATTTAGGATGGTTACTCTTCTTTCATCTCTAAGATCATGCGATAGAGCTAAGCCATAGGAAATGAGATTCCTTATACTAACCCCTGATTGCAGCAGAAGAATGGTAACGATAAAAGAAAGTAATTGATGACATTAAAAGTTACGGAGGTAAGCCCCTTCGTTGAGGCCACGTTATCGAAATATGTAATTATATGATGATGAATTGATTGTCGTGGAGGTAAGTCAGTGCTCATATGATAGAGGAATTGATTAAATGTGTCTTTTGATGATAAGTTCAGTTATAAGTTGTGAACTAAGCAAATTGAATGACTCGGAACAAAGGTAAGCGATGGTATGAAAGATGTGTGTCGAATAAAGTAAGAGTGTTGAGATATGATTGAAATGTGAAGCTGAAGGTTGAAAGAGAAACTAAATAGGAAGAGATAACAGATCAGATCGCTAAAGGATCAGGTACATCTCGAAGCGTGCTATATGAGGTGAGTTTCGACATCTTTGAGCTTTTACTTGATAGTGGGAGCCCTGTGTGGCTGAAATATGATATAAGCTTGTAATATGTCCTAACAGGAAACGATGTTGTGCGAAAAAGTAACGGCAAGACGAGATTAAGTTAAGAATATTGTTACCAGCTACAAGAGATAAGTTAAATACTATTGAATTGATAGTGACAATAGTAATGAGATCGACATTGATACGGTCAAGAAAAATGCTAGAGTAAATTAAGGAGATTGGTAGCACTAAAACATGACATAGAAGAGAAAGTGTAACTCCAATAGAGTGTGATACTGAAGGATTGCTTGGACGGATAAGTACAAGTAAGATACGACAAGTCTATTAGCAAAATGAAGTAAAAACTTGACTAAGGAATGGGTACGACGCATGTGAATCCATTGGTAAAACAACTTATATGGTAAAGTGTAAGAGGGCCGATTAGAAAGAGTAACGGGTTGAGTATACTTACTTCGTAAGGGTTATTTTATTAAGTGACAAAAGTGACAAAAGTGACATTATATGGACGGTGTGGATAACTAAACCCACTACTATTGTGAGCATCCCTATGGGGCAAAAGGTTGTTAATTGGAGCGGATTTACACATTGACTTATAACTACCAAATGAGCTAAGTAAATTGTATTCTTGTTTGGATTGCTATGCCGGTTGTATTCCTTGATTACAAAACTGCAAAATGAGTATGTTAAGACCTCCCACATGAATTATCGTAGTTATAAATGATGGGAAATAGCACAAATGAGATGTAGTATAGTAAGGGATATATGAATTCAAGATTTGAAGGTGAGGCAACAGATTTGAGAATGGTACAAGTAAAACCCTTAAAGGGGGGAAGCAAGTAAAGAGAATACGAGTGTAGAGATTGAAATGATGGACTCTAAGATGCGACAGATATAGACTATAAAACAAAGAGTGAGAAATGAGTCTAATGAATAGTAAATGAATGAACACGAATTGAGCAAGCATCTGAGACTATGCGGGAGATCATTCATGAAGACCTTGAACCACGTGACATTGAGAGAAAATAACTCAAGGGGTATTGCAAAGGATGGCGATGTGATACTAGAATGGAGGCAAAGGCACTAAAGGTAGAGTCGTTGTTAATGATATTGTTATTTATGAGTGACAATGAAGGAAGAGACTTAAAGTTTCTATAGTAGAACATAAGATATGTAATCAAGGGAAAAATAAAGGAAGAAAGAGAGTATGACGAGATAAGTTACTACGGATAGACAAAAGAGTTTTAGTATATGTAATCACCGAGCCTAGCCATGGTCGGGCACGCGAAACACCGAACCTTCATGGTCGGGTATGCTATGTAAATGATATGCATAAGAATATGACTATGGATACGATAAGTAAAAGAGTACGATTATGAATATGGATACGGATGTGGATACTTGTATATGTATAGGAATGTATGTACACGAATCACGCAAGAACGATTATGTAACTTGCAAGTATTTATGCGTCGCCAATGAAACCAAGTGGGTACTTAAAGAGAGGAATAAGAGGTGAGCAAGAATAACGTGATCATGATACTCCGGATCAGTCGAACGAAAATATATGGCGAAATTTTCGTAGAATCCCGGATAGCTTAACATTCGAGGACGAATGTTCCCAAGGGGGGAAAATGTTACACCTCGGAAAATTTTCCGTTCATGCACAGTGAATAGATTGACGAAGGGTACGACGTATGCGATGTTTTGATGAGTAAGAAATAACATTCGATGATTCAAAATGAGATTTCAAAGACATTCGAAGTAAGAGAAGAAAGTTGCCAAGAGGAAGCAAGACATACGAGATGTATCAGAAAGGATTTATGAATAACGAATTAACGATGAATTAATGATGCTTTGGAGAAGAGTTATAACATCCCCTAGATTGTTAATAAAGTGATAAACAAGTGTCAAGAAGGTTCCATAAGGATTGGAGATCAAACGAGTCGACGAAAATGATTTTCGGAAAATTGTGGATTGTACGGTCCATTATACGGACCGTACAAAAGATACGGACCATAGGTATGGCCGTATATTTAGCCAAGATGGGTAGTGTTCACTGGAACCATTATACGGTCACACATACGGACCGTATAAATTGTACGGACCGTATGTGTGTCCGTATAAATGGGTCGGGACAGAATTGTGTGTATTTAATAAGGGACCAAGTTCATTTCATTTCATTTCCCTTCACACCCCTTCTCTATAAAACATCTCTATACACTTCTCCAACAAGAATTCAAGGGGTATTTGTGATCTACTACATCAAACCAAATGAATCAAATGTAAGAAACCCATTAAAGTTCATCCAAGACAAGGAATCCAAGTGAAGGTGAAACTAGGATTTTGCTCAAGTGAAGTGTTTGCACTCAAGATTCATTCCTACACCATCTAAGGTAATTTTTATGGTATTTACATGTTTTGTAAGGTATTTTAAAGTTGAAACACTTGGAGTTTGGAGGGATATAGAAAATGGGTCATGAAAGTGTGAATAGTGTCATTTTGAGTGATAACTTGAATTGAGTCACGATTATTGATGTGTTGTGATATGGTTATGTTATAAATGATATTGAAGACATGAGATAAGCATTATATGTTAGAAAATGCACTGGTATACTATGACCATGATTATGGATGAATTGGAGTGGAATTCTGAAACAAGGGTAATGTAGATGAATGAAGATTGTTAGTTATGATATTGTGAACGTTATTATGAATGTTTGGGAGTTGATATGCATTATGGGGAAGGTTTTATAAACAAAGGAAATTCTGCCCAATTTTCTCTTGCTTTAGTAAGCACGTTCATGTAATCGATTAGCTAATGTGAATGCGAATTCTCTTGAAGGTAGAAACGTGAGCATTGAAGGAGAACAACTAAGATATGGGAATTGTTAAACGAAAGAGGTATGTAAGGAAATTCCTTTCCTTCTAAGGCATGAATCATACGGTATGAATCCTCCTATCTCTCTATGATTTTCCTACATATTGGGAACTATGAATCTTCGAGTATAAAGAACTTCATATGAGACAAAGAAAAGAGATACGTTACGAATATGACGATACCGATGATGAATCTAAGTCTATAAGTCATAAAGCATATGATATGATATTCCTACGAAGCTAATGATCCTTATATGATTTCTATGATAGTATTTCCCTTACCTCTCCATGACTTTCCTACCTTTCGGAAAACTAAGAGCCTATGTTTATGAATAGCCATATGGGATAAGATAAGAGGTATTTTACGAATGCAGTAATGATGATGACGAGTCTAAGTCTAAGGATTCTAAGGCCGATAATATTATGGTTCTACAAGGCTAATGATCCATATTACGATCCATTGATGTCGTTCATTGACTACACCCACCTTATATGCTAATTCCTTCAAGGTGAGGCATAATGCTTGTGAATGCTCCATAATGGAATCGGGGGCTCTCGACCTTATGTCACCCTGACATTGTTATAGATTGTCTATATGCTCTAATACGTGTCCTATGACCAATGTTCTGAAAAGTTACGAGTCTATGTTCGTAAGGGGTTCCATATGAGATTAAGGAAAGAGATATGCCATAGATATGATGATAGTAATGATGAGTCTAAGTTTGAGATTATAATGTTTATTATGCGACATTATTACGAAGTTCATGCTACGAATACGATGCGACTCTCATAGATTGTCTTTAAATCCAAATGTATGCTCTGTGAAAGGTTTTGATAAGTTATGAGATATATGTGATGATAATGATGACGATGTTGATGTTGATAGTGACGACGATAATGATGACGATGATAGTGGTGATAATGCTAAAGATGCCTATGAGCTTATATGTGTGTGTGCCTATGTATGGCAATTATGAAACCCCGTGCTTATATGGCCGGGTAGAATATATACACATATATATATATATATATATATATATCACGATGCGCACGCACTCATTTTCTGTACTTTCTGTTCCGGTTATGATTTCGTTTACTGTTCTTCATGCTTTACATATTCAGTACATATTTCGTACTGACCCCCTTTCCTTCGGGGGCTGCGTTTCATGCCACGCAGGTACAGACGCTCGATTTGCTGATCCGCCCGCTTAGGATTTTATTCTGCTGTCTTGGAGTGCTCTCTTGTCCGGAGCCCACATTTTGGTACAGACTTTTCAACTGTACATGTATATGTTATTCAGGGGTATGACGGGGCCCTGTCCCGTCTTATGATTTTTTTGTTATTCGTAGAGGTCTGTAGACATACCTGTGGGTTGTGTATATGTTTTGGGTTGATGTATTCTGTGATAGCCTTATCGGCTTCCACGCGCTATATTTGTTTATCTGCGATAGTTAATAACGCCGTTTGACTTCTATATTTGTGTATTTCGTTTATATGCTGGTTTGGGTTATTGGGTACGTATAGGTGTCCAGCTCGGACACTAGTCGCGGCCTACGGGGTTGGGTCATGACAAAAGTGGTATCAGAGCGGTCCGTCCTCGGAGTGTCTACAGACCGTGTCTAGTAGAGTCCTGTTTATCGGTGTGTTGTGCACCACATCTATAAACAGGAGGCTACAGGACATTTAGGATGCTACTCTTCTTTCTTATCTTAGATCTTGCGATAGAGCTGTGTTATCAGGATGACTTCTCCCTAACAAATTGTTATGTTTTCAGCCATGCCTCCGAAAAAGGCGACAGCTGCCCAGAAGGGCAAGTCAGTAGCAGCGGGAGAGACTAGCCAGACCCAGAGGGTTACCAGGGCCTGTGCCCAGATTATGCCCGAGCTTATGCCCCAGTCAGAGGGCTCCGCTACACCGCCACTACCAGAGGGGATTAGAGCAGCAGCAGCTGCAGATCAGGGGGCGGCTCCACCGCCAGCTCCCGAGGTTCTAGTGCCCGAGCCTCCAGCTCCACAGCCAGGGGCGGAGGATAGGGCCATGAGAGATGTGGTCCAGCTGCTGACCAGATTGGTGGCGGGGTAGGTTCATAGGCATGGATTTGGAGGTGATCGTGCAGACAGACATGATAGTTCGAGGGCCCGAGAGTTCCTGACTTGTAATCCTCCAGAGTTTTTCGGGACAAAGCCCGAGGAGGATCCCCAGGTGTTTATCAGAAAGATGCAATGTACGTTACGGTTTATTAAGGCTTCTGCGACCGAGTCTGTCGAGTTGGCTTCATATCGGTTGTATGATGTAGCTGCAAATTGGTATGAGTCATGGGAGTTGTCCAGAGGCAACGGCGCTCCCCCAGCAGTGTGGGACGAGTTCACTGAGGCCTTTCTTGGCCACTTTCTGCCTCCGGAGCTGCGGCGAGCTAGGGCTGACAGATTTTTACTACTGAGACAGAGGGGCAGGAGCGTCCGAGAGTATAGCCTAGAGTTTGACTCATTGGCCAGATATGCACCCGCTATGGTAGCTGATATGACTGACAGGATGCACCGGTATATAATGGGGCTGGACCGTTATTTGGTTGATAGTTGTCTGGTGATGGATGCTCCGCCCGGTATGGATATTGCACGTATACAGGCGCATGCCCAGGGTATGGAGGACCGACATAAGGGGCATCAGCCCGACAGAGAGCAGGATTGGAGTCAGCCCAAGAGGGCCAGATCAGCTGGGTATTCTGGGGAGTTTCGGAGTAGGCAGCCTCAGCAGCAGCAGCAGTCTAGCAGACATTCTTCCTAGCCGGCACGGAGCACACCTCTACGGTTCCCAGGCAGGAGATTTGACAGCCCAGGGTATTCAGGAGCAGGCCAGAGCTCCAGGGCTTCAGGTTCGCGGACAGACAGGAGTTCCGGTCAGGCGAGACCACCCAGGCCTCAGTGTTCTTATTGTGGGAGGCACCACCCTGGAGAGTGCTATCGTGCTACAGGTGCTTGTTTTTCTTGTGGCCGCCAGGGCCACACTGTGAGAGAGTGCCCATATAAGGGTAATTTGGGCGGTGCAGCTCAGCCTACTGGGTCAGCTGCTGGTTCTTCATCTTCATCCGTAGCTATGCGCCCCACGGGGCAGGGTACACCAGCACCAGCAGGTCGCGGCAGAGGCCGTGGTGGAGTTTCTAGTTCTAGCGGTCCTTCGAACCGCATATATGCCTTGGCCAGCCGCCAGGATCAGGAGGCGTCGCCAAATGTTGTCACAGGTACATTATTGGTCTTCTCTCGATCTGTATATGCATTGATCGATCCAGGTTCTACTTTGTCATATATTTCTCCCCTCGTCGCTAGTAAAATTGGAATAACGCCCGAACCTATAGAGCCATTTGAAGTGGCTACACCGATTGGGGACTTTATTATAGCGAGACAGGTATATAAAGATTGTTCTGTAATTATATGTGGCCGAGCTACTAAGCCAGATCTGGTGGAGTTAGATATGATTGAATTTGATGTTATTATGGGCATGGATTGGCTAGCTTCCTGTTATGCTAATGTTGATTGTCAGAAAAAGGTGGTTCGTTTCCAATTTCCTGGGGAACCAGTTATAGAGTGGACAGGTAATACAGCATCACCGAAAGGTAAGTTTATTTCATAACTTAAGGCGAGGAAGATGATCAGAAAGGGGTATATTTATCATCTGGTCCGGGTATAAGACTTGAAAGCAGAAGCACCGACCCTTCAGTCAGTCCCAGTGGTTAATGAATTTCTAGATGTATTCCCAGATGAGCTTCCAGGTCTTCCTCCGGAGCGAGAGATAGAGTTCACTATCGATGTGCTGCCAAATACTCAGCCTATATCTATTCCCCCGTACAGAATGGCACCTGCAGAATTAAAAGAATTGAAAGAGCAGCTGAAGGACTTATTAGAAAAAGGCTTCATCAGACCCAGCACCTCGCCTTGGGGAGCCCCGGTATTATTTGTAAGAAAGAAAGATGGGTCACTGCGGATGTGCATCGATTATAGACAACTAAATAAGGTAACCATAAAGAATAAATACCCCCTCCCCAGGATTGATGATTTGTTTGATCAGTTGCAGGGCGCTAAGTGTTTTTCGAAGATAGACCTGCGGTCAGGCTACCACCAGGTGCGGGTAAGACAGGCTGATATTCCTAAGATAGCATTCCGGACCCGATATGGGCATTATGAATTCAGAGTGATGTCTTTTGGGCTAACTAACGCTCCAGCAGTATTCATGGATTTGATGAATCGGGTATTCAGGCCGTTCTTGGATATGTTCGTGATTGTATTTATTGACGATATTCTGGTTTATTCACGGTCAGAAGAGGAACACGCAGATCATCTGAGAGCGGTACTTGGGGCACTTCGGCATCAGAAATTATATGCCAAATTCTCTAAATGTGAATTTTGGCTGGCTTCAGTGGCATTCTTGGGACATGTTATTGAAGCTGACGGTATCCGGGTGGACACACAGAAGATTGAGGCAGTAAAGAATTGGCCTAGACCTACGATGCCCACTGAGGTACGTAGTTTTCTGGGATTATCAGGCTATTACAGAAGATTTATGGAAAAGTTTGCTTCGATTTCAACGCCATTAACAAGGCTAACTCAGAAGGGAGCTAAGTTCCAGTGGACTGATGCTTGTGAACGAAGCTTCCAGTTGCTGAAAGGGAAGTTGACTACAGCTCCAGTTCTGACTCTTCCAGAGGGACCAGACGGGTATGTTATTTATTATGATGCTTCCGGTGTGGGGTTAGGCTGTGTATTAATGCAGCACGGCAGAGTTGTAGCCTACGCTTACCGGCAGCTCAAAAAGCATGAAAGAAATTATCCTACCCATGATCTGGAGCTAGCGGCGGTAATCCATGCTTTGAAGATATGGAGACACTATCTATATGGCGTCCATGTTGATATTTATACAGATCACAAGAGCCTCCAGTATATCTTTAAGCAAAAGGAGCTAAATTTGCAGCAGAGGAGGTGGCTGGAGCTGCTGAAAGACTATGATGTTGATATTCTGTATCATCCGGGCAAAGCTAATGTTGTAGCAGATGCACTCAACCGCAAGTCTATGGGTAGCTTGGCAGATTTGCAACCAGAAAGGAAAGAGATAGTACGTGATATTCACCAGCTGGCTAATCTTGGAGTTCGTCTGGCCGATTCTGGAGGTACGAGGATTTCTGTCCGAGGGGTTTCTGAATCATCTATTAGGGAAGAAATAAAGTGACACCAATATGAAGACCCTGTTCTATCACAGTACAGAGACACAACCCGTGAAAAGGAGAGACTCCGTTCAAGTTTACACCAGACGGAATATTGCTATATCGAGGCAGGTTGTGTGTACCTAATGTTGCAGGGCTACGGCAGCGGGTTATGAGCGAAGCACACTATGCCCGTTATTCTGTTCATCCGGGATCGACGAAGATGTACCATGACCTTAGATGCCTATACTGGTGGGATGGCATGAAACGGGACATCGCAGAGTTCGTTGCCAAGTGCCCGAATTGTCAGCAGGTTAAGATTGAGCATCAAAAGCCGGGTGGACTGTTACAAGAAATGGAAAAATCCGACATGGAAGTGGGAGATAATCAATATGGACTTCATTACAGGTTTGCCTCGCACTCCACGGAAGTATGAAACCATATGGGTTATTGTTGATAGGCTGACAAAATCATCCCATTTTCTTCCAGTCAGAACTACTTATTCAGCTGAGGATTATGCCAGACTATATATTAAAGAAATAGTGAGACTTCACGGATTTCCCAGATCTATTATCACTAACAGAGGTGCCTAGTTTACAGCGAATTTCTATAGATCATTTCAGGAAGGATTGGGGACTCAGGTGAGTCTGAGCACAACATTCCATCCTCAGAGCGACGGGCAGGCCGAGCGCACTATACAGACGCTAGAAGATATGTTGCGGGCCTTTATTATTGATTTTAGAGGTAGTTGGGATGATCATCTGCCCCTGATTGAGTTTGCTTATAACAACAACTACCATTCTAGCATCCAGATGGCACCGTACGAGGCTTTGTATGGCAGAAAATGCAGGTCACCGATCGGCTGGTTCGATGTTGGGGAAACTGAATTAATCGGCCCAAATATGATCCAGCAGGCGGTTGATAAGGTAAAACTCATTCGAGAGCGGTAATTAGCAGCCCAGAGTCGACAGAAATCATATGCTGATAAACGACGTCGACCTTTGGAGTTCCAAGTTGGTGATTGGGTATTTCTGAAGGTATCGCCTATGAAGGGCGTCATGAGGTTCGGCTGAAAAGGAAAGCTCAGTCCGCGATATATTGGGCCTTACCAGATTGTTCGAAAGATTGGGAATGTCTCTTACGAGCTAGACCTACCATCTGACTTGGAAGCAGTACATCCGGTGTTCCACGTGTCTATGCTTCGCAAGTGCATTGGCGATCCTTCCAGAATATTTCCAGTAGATGATATTCAGGTGACGGAGAAACTGTCTTACGAAGAGCAACCTATAGCCATCCTGGATCGTCAAGTGAGGAGATTGCGCAATAAAGATATAGCTTCCGTTAAAGTATTGTGGCGAAACAATAACAGGGAGGAGATGACCTGGGAAGCTGAAAAGGAAATGAAGAAGAAGTACCCTCACCTATTTCCTATGCCTGCAGGTAATTTAAATTCCGTAACTGGTTATACTGATTAATGAATAAGTTATATGTGCTGTCCATATAAGGAACTTCCCCAAAATGCTTACAAGACCCTATAAGATTAATTTAACATTCGAGGATGAATGTTTTAAACGGGGGGAGGATGTTATACCCCGTATTTTTGCATATTCGGAAAATTCGAAATAATTTTGAATTGTAAGAAATAACGTCATATGTTGATTTTAATTAATATATGTGTGTTGTTCATGAAATATTAATGTGGAAATATCGAGGAAGGCTAGGGGCAAAATTGGGAATTTCGGAAATTAGCTTCGAAAATTACAAAATAGGGCCCACAACTAATTGGGCTAGAAAGAGCAAAAAAAAAAAAAGAAGAAAAACAAGGCCCAAAAGTGAGGGGTGGCCGGCCACTACATGGCCCAAGCCCATGGAATTAATTAATTATTCCATGTGATTAATTAAATAAAAGAGGTCCTTATCATAGAAGTTTCAAGAAAAATTTGAGAAGGAGAAAACAAAAAGAGGAAGAGCAAAAATACAAAGGCCATTCGGCCATCACCCCAAATTTTCGCCCCTTAAAATCTTGTTCCAAAAATTATTTTCTTGTGGTATTCCTACTAATTCAAGGACCCTCTACAACGTGGTATAGTTGTTTCGGAAGATAGGCCGCTTGTTTCGTTGAATTAGCACCTTGGTCAAGTGAAGAAGCTAGGAAGAAAAAGGTAAGATTTTACTTCTTTTGTCTTGGAAGAAATATATATATGTGTTGTAGAATGTGGAAAGGAATGTAGAGTATGAAAATTGTGTGTTATAGGTATGTGTGTGTATGGCCGAAAATGGTGTTGATGGATAGGGATGATTAAAATTTTATTTGTTATGTTAATTGTGTTGTTGAGGCCTTGTGATGGAAATGGAAGAAAAATGGTTCAAGTTGGCATGAAAAATTGTTGTAAATGATTATAGGAAATTATGTGATTTTAATATAGGTTTTATGTAATTATGAAAGTGGAGTCCTAAATGTGAATTGTTGTGTTGATTGGTGAATTTGGAGGGATGCTAGTCCATAATAGCATGAAAGATTGGCTGTTAAGTTGTTGTAGGAAGTTTTGTGATTTTATGATAGATTTATGTAATTATGAAAATGAAATTGTTAAGGTGCGAATTGTGATTGTTATTAATGAAATTGGAAGATAAAAATGTGTTGTGAATATTTATGTCGAAGGTTGAAGGTTTCGGATGAATTATGGTTTCGGTGGAATTTTTGTATAATTTGTAAAACAATATGAAATGCTTCTGAATTTGATTTGAATGATCTTGAATTAGTAAATGAATATGAAAATGTTGATATTGGTTTGAAAGTGTGAAGTTGGAGTAGAAGTTGTTGCATTATGTAGAAAGGGAGACTATTTATGTTAGAATGTGTTTTGTATTAATTGTTGGTGTTGTTGGTATTGCTGTGGGGGATTGTGGTTGACACTTTTGGCCGAGTTAAAATCTCGCGGATGTTGAATTTACAGGGGAGATGCTGCCCAAATTTCTGTAGAAAAGTGTTAACTTAAGATTCAAGTCCTAAAGGTTTATAGTTAACATTTGGTAATTGTGGCCAATTGTAGATTTTGGAGGAAACGGGATTTGAGTTTGGACAAGCGTAAAGGGAAATTAAGGTATGTAAAGCTCTACCTTTCCTTCTTTTGGCATGTCTTAGACATAATAGGTTTGGATACGAGCCTCGGGGACAACTCTATTTCTAGAAATCCGAGTTTGAATTTGCCCCTTTTTCATTCAATAGAATTGAATTAAGTACTTCGTGCCTTGTTTAGACAATTGCCTAAACATCTATAATTTGCCCTAATGGAACTGGATTACACTTGTTACACCTCGGAAAAGTCCCCGTACATGTACAAGGAATAGAACGACAAGGGTATGAGTGTGGGGTACTTTACCAAACAAGGGGTGATGATTCGTGAAATTTTGGAAATGGAAAAGTTGTAGAATTTCATGCAGCCCAATGGTCGTATAGTGATTTACGGCTCGTAAAGTGATTTACGGACCGTAAACCACCATC
Source organism: Lycium barbarum (assembly GCF_019175385.1). Classification (NCBI taxonomy): domain Eukaryota; kingdom Viridiplantae; phylum Streptophyta; class Magnoliopsida; order Solanales; family Solanaceae; genus Lycium; species Lycium barbarum. The sequence goes on from NC_083345.1 coordinate 40,112,650, forward strand.
GTCCTCCGGCCTTGCAAATTCCAACTTTCTGTTAAAGTGTGGGAATGCTTAAATACGACTTGGAATACGGCCCGTAAACTGGTTTACGGACCGTAAACCTCGATCGTAAACTGCAATATTCTTCAGCCAACTTCTCTGTTTTGGACATGCTTAAATACGACCAGGGAGGACGACTCGTAAACCAGTTTATGGCTCGTAAACTATGGTTTACGACCACTGTTCACCCCGACTGGAATTCATTAAAGATCAAACTTTGAGTTATTAAAAGGGACCAAAGCCTCATTTTATTTCATTTTTCATCCATACAACCTTCAAGAACACTCTAGAAGCTCTCAAAATATTCATCCACAAAATTCAAGAGATCAAAGGGAAACCAAGATCATCAACATCTAATTCATGAAAGCAAGTGCATGAGGCTCTATTGGAGGTCATATTCTTCAAGAAATCTCAAAAGGGTTGAATAGGGTTTTGGTATAAAAAGAGTATTGTTGCTCAAGGCTTGTTCCACCATCATCCAAGGTATGTTTCATGACTATACCATATGGTTCAAGGTATTGGAAGGCTTAGATACTTGAAATGTATAAGAACATAGAAAATGGGCCTTGCATGGGTGAATAGTGGCACAATTGAATAGTAGTTGAACGGAGTCATGAATGTTGATAAGCTACGGTTGTGAATATGTTATAAATAACGTATAGACCATGAAATAAGTATTATATATGAGAAAACGTGATAACGAGCTATAACCATGGATGTGGAGAAATTGGAAGAAAATGGTAGATTTTTCTCAAAGTGTATAAGTGATGACAGTTGAAAGTAATATTCTGAGTGTCGTTACGAATATATGAGAGTAGAAATGAAACATGGGAAAAGTATTAGAAATGAAGGAAGTGCTATCCAATTTTCCTTAGAAATAGTAGTCCGTTCTTATAATTACTTAGCTAACAACGACATGAATTCTCTTGAAGGTATATACGAGTGCATTAAGGGAGAGCGAGCAAGCAATAAGAATTGTAAACGTCGAAGGTATGTGAGGCTATTCCCTTTCTTTCAAAGGCATGATCCCTAGCTTACGATTTCATAAATGCTCCCATCTTTTCGTTGCTATCAAAGGTTAAATAATCTAAGATTCCGAAGCACGATTTCCTTCTTGATATTCCATAAATGTTTTCGAAAGTACTCCCATTTTCCAAAACCAAAAGTTATGATTATGTGAGCGTTTATGATAACGACCGTGGATATTGTTTTCAATAACAATGATGATGTCAAAAATAAGAATATTATTACGCTGACCATGATGAGTGCAAATTTTATGTTTAAAAGTTTCAAGTTTACGATTTCAAGGACTATATGAGAACGTCGAGCTATTTACTGATTTCTCAATTTATTCATGGATGGTGATTTTATTTCTAAATCTTCCAAAGTATATGAATGGATGCCGTATGAAGTTCATGATTTTATCCTATGTTTTCTTTTAATGTTATTCCTCATTGATAGTCTCACCTTATAATAATTGTTCCTTCAAGGTGTGACAAAGCGACAATGATTACTCCATAACATAATCGGAGGCTTTCGACCTTACGTCACTCCGACGTACTTACAGCTTTTCCTTGGGCTCTCAAGCATGCTAAGTATATGGTATAAGTATATGATATGTATATGTATTCAGGGGATATGGGGAAGGTGAGGCGCTATAGACGCATAGCCACCTGGTCAGCTGGCATATCATGATTTCATCCCGGACGCAGGATATATGGGTTATGGATCGGGTCGTACGTTCCTCGGAACTAACTTATTATATTTATGGATCGGGCCGTACGTTCCTCGGCACTAACATATGATGACATATGGATCGGGTTGCGCGTCCTGCAGCAATTTACTATATGATGCTTTATGAGTATGCATGCATGGATCTGCCTTAAGAGGCAAGCAGTTATCGATTATCTCCTTGTACTTACTTTACTTTCTTATTCTTACTTTATTTCTTGATGTATGCCTTACATACTCAGTACAATGCTCGTACTGACATCCTTTTCTTTAGATGTTGTGTTCATGCCCACAGGTAGAGGGGAAAGCGGTCCAGACTGATAGGAGTCACTAGCCGAGCTGAAGAGCACTCCATCTTCCGGAGGTGATAATTGGTTGTTCCTTTTGTGTATATATTTGTATGCCACTCAATAGAGGCTCGTAGATGCTCGATGTGGGTTGTGTGGTTCCACAACGTGGGTAGTACGCATGTGTATAAGTATATTGAAATATGTTTTTGTATCAACGCGTTATATTTTTGTAATGAAAAGCAAATCCTCTTTTTAAAGTTAACCAGAAATAGATGAATGATTGTTAAATGGGTTAGGTAAATGATAGCACGAGCGGTGCTCGGTGGTTAGCCCCGGGTACCCGTCGCGGCCCCTAGCCGGGTCGTGACAGAAGTGGTATCAGAGCAGTTCGTCCTAGGAAGTGTCTACGAGCCGTTTCTAGTAGAGTCTTGTTTATCGGTGTGTTGTGCACCACATCTATAAACAGGAGGCTACCGAGCATTTAGGAAACATGACCATCTTTCTTCTTAATAGATCGTGCGATAGAGCTGTGTTATAAGACTATCTCTCCCCTAACGGTGCGTTCTCATTTCAGCAAAACCGATGAAGGGAAAAGCTACGACGGCCCAGAAGGGCAAGATGGTGGTTGAAGAAGGGCTTGATTGAGAGTCGTCTACGGATATAGGAGGGCGAACCCCAGAATAACGCCCCACTTCGATTTTCCCATACCTCGCCCACTTTTAAGGATCAGAGGGAAGCCTCGATCTTAGCTCCAGTACCCCCCGTTCGTTCGCAAGATACCGCGGGCCAAGAGATGAGACAGGCCATTCTTTTACCGACTCAATTGGTAGCCGCTCAGACTCAGCGGTAGAATGCGAGTCACGATGACAGGGGTTGGAGAAAGGGAGTTAATTCCTTTGGGTCTGACCGTGAGATTAGAGATGCACCTCCACAGTTTCCCAGACCCAGATTTGATGGACCTGCTTATTCAAGGTCATCCAAGAGTCTCAGAGTTTCTCGTTCTCGGGTTTAGAGTGATTCCGGTCAGAAGAGGTCACCAGTACCACGATGTATTCAGTGTCGCAGGTTACATTGGGGACCGTGTCGCCGGGGCTCGGATGATTGTTATGCCTGTGCTAGGCCAGGCCATTTAAAGAGAAATTGTCCATCGCTACATTGTAAAAGTGAGGTTCAGACTACGGGAATGGTAACAGGCTCTTCATCATCGACACGCCCTCCAAGGTCAGGGCCACAGGGGCTAGTAAGCAGTGGTAGAGACCGAAGAACGCCTAGTCCAAGAGGATCCCAGCATCATACCCAGGCGTTAGCTGAACAACGGGATCCTGAGTCTTCCCCTGATATTACTCCAGGTATATTGCTAGCACCCTTTTATGATTAATGCGAATACGTGTGCAAATAAGTCATATGGTAAATGTAATGTGACTGACTAAAAAGGATAACAGGTTGAGCATGCCAGCTTCATGAGGCTACCCTATGTTATGAGCAGGTTTGCAAACGAGATCAAGAAGTGTCACTCTATAGGGTGGATTATGATCTGGGTACAATGAGCCGTAACAAGAATTGTTATGTAAAGTATAGCGAGAAGACGCCTAAGGGCATGGATGATATCTTTAGTTGGCCGTATAAGGCCGAGACTACGGCAAAGATAAATAATGAAAGTAGGATAATTAGTAGGAGGAAGGTCAACGCGATAGGAGCGAGATGGGGGATGATCAGGACGGATAGAATTAGTTTTAGGCCGCAAGGGACGGATTGACACAACTGGTGTATCCTAAAGAACAAAGCGGTACTAAGTTAAGAATATGGTTCCTCATGCGAAGAGTCAAGGATCGATTATTAAGTGGGAGGAGATAAGATAGCAAAGAGGAAATGTACGAGTGCCTAAAGAATAGTGGCGTGGTAGTTAAAGGAGAACATATCTCCTACAAATATCTGTTGCTCCCAAACGCACACGCAAGTATACGTGGTCGTACAAGTAATATAGACTGTTAAGTCCAGATATCGATCCCACAGAGACTTAGATTCTACTGTCAAACTAATTCAAATTCGAATGAAACTATTCAAGAAAGTGAAAATCAAGATTGTTTGTTGTACTAAACTAAAACTTGAAAAGTAAACAATTTATGATGGGTGTTTTTATGACTGGGACTACGTCGACAAGGACTGTAAGAATTATCAGATGAGAGAAAGATCTAGGGTTATGGCTTTCGACAATCCAGTTGATCTTCAGACAATTCCACCTATTTTATTTCCTGGGTTACTAGTTAACGGGTTAATTATGCTTTATGATATTCTGTCGAACTACTCACAAGCTTGTAGATGTTACTATAACGCCTATATCTCTATGGTCATCAGAGGTAACAAGAACACGTTTATTTCTCCGTTTTCAACTAAGTAGGGCTAAAGGGTATATCTCCATCCTCATTAGCGAAACAATTAAATCGAACAAACTCTATTTATTCTTATTACGTACGTGAATTCCCTTTCTCAAGTTCAATTCACGCACCACAGATAGTGTCTAACTATTGGCCAGATAATTAAACAATTAAAACCAATAATAAATAAGCAACCCACAATATGGAAAATCAATAGATAATAATTGTCATCAAATCAACCTTCAAGTCTTTTGCCACAACCCTAGAACTAGGAGATTTAGCTACTCATGATTCGATCATAGACAATAGAAGCCATGAATAAACTAGGGTTGAAAAAGATGAAAAATAAAATAACCTAGAGAGAGAAAAAGGAGAACGGTGGCTTACAAATCCTTGAATAATCCTAGAATACCGTTCTCAGCTCTCAGAACGTCTATATATAGGCTAGGGTAAAAATAATAAATAAGGAATCCAAATCCTAGTCTAATCGGGAAAACATCCGCAGAGTCCCGCTTTCCTTCCGCATCGTGGAACGATCGCGCGACGTTCTGCAGCTTCTAACCTTTAGCCCGCGATGCGGATCGATCGCGGAATCTGATGACTGAGTTTGGTTGTTCCGCTTTCTTCACGCGATGCGGATCGATGGCCTGAATTTCTGGAGCTTCTCGCGATCCTTCCGCGATGCGGAAGGAAAGCGGGGTTCTGCAGTCGATTACTCTCCTTTTAGTTCGCCCTTTGCGGTCATAGACTCGTTACCTCAGCCAATCGACATCTGCTACGACTTCCAATCATTTCAAGCACATTTTCCATCGTTTGTCATCATCGTACCTATACACATGAAAATGTAACGACATAAGTTCAAATACGACGGTTACTTCATGAATTAAGCGATAAAAGTCACAAGAAGAAGTTGTAATACGACACAAAACATGATATTTGTGCCAAATATCACCACCCCCACTTAGACTTCACTCGCCCTCGAGTAGACACAAAGCGACCTCAGACTCTACTTCCAACTCACTCATTCAAACAGGTCTGCAACGGGATTCGGCTAGTATGGCTAACTCTTGAAGTGGGATTTTCAAAACAAACCAGCGACCCAGATTGCGAAAGCCATGCCAAAGGTTTAAAAACAAAACTCATTTTCAGCACCAAGTACTTCTTTTCAACAAAAACATTTCGAATTTCAAAACAGTTTGACTCAACAACACCACTTTAACGCATATAGGTAACCTTATGTTCGAGAAATCAACACTTCACCATTCTATTTCTAATTATGTGCCCTCACCTCAACAAAGTGGTCCATATCTCATCAAGAAATACATGTTTAAATAAATGGACCTGAAATCAATTAATGCACTCACTCTCGCAAAGAACATCACATGTAATGTACGACATACCATATGCTTGCCCGTAGTGTAACCACTCTACTAATACAAGTAAGACGAGCCTAGAATCAAGCAGGACTTCGAGGGTTGTAATGTAGGCTACGAGACGGGTAGGGATTATTTGGATAATAGTGACTAACCTCCCTAAGCACTTTAATACATTATACATTCGTCATTCTTGCATGCTTTCTTTATTAGTCCTTATTCAATCATCAACCAACCTTTAAATTTCTCCCAATCCACCCCCTTTTCTTTGTTTAAGCACCATTCTTTTTTTTTCTTTCTGTTTTTGTTTTTTGATCCATTCCCAACTAACACGTGAATTAGTTCTGTTCACTCGGTGCTCCCATTGTCTTCCTAGATTACAGTTAACAACCATTTCCCCTCTCTTCGCCTCCCAACTCCCATTATGCATGTAAATTGATTAAAGTGCTCTTAGGAGTGTTTTGGATCAAACATTGAGTGCTGTAGAACGAAGGGGTAAGGCTAATTAACTGCTATCAAAGAAAAGGCTAACGGCTCAACGGGGTTAACTAGGGTGTTATTTGCACGCTGGTAGGATAACTTTTGAGGCTTTTTAGTGACTAATCAAAGAAACACCTCTATCACTTTCTAGGCTCAACCAAACTTCATTTCGCTTTGTGCACACACAGGGCAAGTTCTAGATGTCAATACCAAACATGGATTCAAAAACGAAACCTTACTCACACATGGCACATAATCAACGCAAGAAGGATCCGGTTGTCCCTCGAAACAATCAAACACAATGGAAGTCAATAATGCCAAGTGGGTCATACGAGTCAACCCAAAAACCATTTTCAGGTGCTTCCAAGAAAAGTACTACAGTTTCACGACATGCTTTCACAAAACATTTCAAGATCGCTCATATGCCAAGACTTCACCTATCCCGTGCACCTAGCATTTGAATGTACCTAGCCTACGGACTGATTTTCCCTCAAGTAGGTTGTCATCCACCCGTCATCAGGAACAGCCCTTTTTATGACTATAAAAAAAAATCTACCTACGCCCGGTTCAAAGGCCCCCCTCGGGAAAGAACCGAGGCCATAAGAAAACCAAAGGGGGTGGATGATGAATGCCAACTAATGAGGGGCTTAAGAAGTTAACAAAGACAAATAAAGAAAATAAAATCTTTTTGAATTTTTTTTATTATTTTTTTTTCGACACTAAGATGCAAAATTAAAAAAAAAAATCCTATAAAAAAAAATCCTACGGCATTCTAGTCATCATCCGCAACCTCAAAACATGGTGTTACAAACCAGGGACGTATTTCCCCACCCCACACTTAAAGGTATGCACTGCCCTCAATGCATGTAAATTCGAAAACAAATAAAGCACAGGCGAGGTAAGAAATACTCCCTGGGGCCCACTAGGGCCTAGTCGTCCTCATCAAGGAAGTCCTCATCATCGGCCGCGCCCTCATCTGGCTCGGCGTCCTATTCATCCTCATTGTCGTCTCCTTGCATCAGCGACTCTGCCTCCTCCTCCTCTTCGAATGCGATCATTACTCGATCAGCCGAGTTCTCGTCCTTATCCGCGGGTAACTGAGATAACTCTCCCACCAACGCCCGAGAATGTGGAGTGTGTGGGTTATCAATAAAGACCCTGGTGAGATCAACATTAAAGTGCTCACTTGCAACCATCATCCCCGAGTACAGCTGAGCTAGTACGGTTGACTGGGCAGACCTCTCCTCTGCCGGGGTCAAGTGATTTCCAGATACGCTTGCTGGGGCCATGACATTGGAGATATCAAGAGGTTCATTGGGCGCCTCAAGTACTCTATCAGTAGAGTACGCTAACTCACCGTCGAGCCGCATTAGGTAGGAAGTGAGAGTGTTCCCATAACTTAGCCTTTTCGACTTCCCAGCCCGCACTCGGCGGATTTCCTGTAGCATCCAATACCCTATGTTTACTGGCTGCCCTGTCATCAGGAAGTACACAATGCACACTCTCTCCCGTTGTACCTCCGAGAAGTGATCAAGTGGCATTATTCTCGCATTTAGGAGGCGCAGCCACACTCGGGCCTCTCTACAAAATTTGCTCATGCTCATACTTCGGTGTTTCCGCATAGGTCCTGAATATCGGGCCCATTGAGCCTTTGAGTTGGCTCCACACAGCGTTTCCCGAATAGCCCGATAATCCGGCCTTTTGATGAACTCTAGTAAGGGCTCGACAGGCACATCCGGGACTCCGATTTCCCCGCACAAGGTTGATGTCGTTAATGGCACCCAATTTTGCCGAATGTACACAGACTCTCGAGGCAGGCGGGTTGGTATGCTAGCATAACGTTCCATGACCAAATCGATGTTCACATCCCCCGGTTGTTTGAATACAGATGTCCATCCCATGGCAACTATACGGTCGTGGATATCCCGAAAATTCCTCTTCAAAGGGGCTCGACTGATTGCCCGCTCATAGTAGTACCCTTTCGAGGTGTCAAACCCCGCATACCACTCTGCTCCTTCCCCCGAGAGACGGGGGTTGGTTGTCCTTTTAGTTGCTGGAGGAATAACAACCACGGGATGCTTGCCTTTACCGGATGTTTTCCCCTTTTCCTCTTTGGGCGGGTTTTCTGCTCGCCCTCGTTTTGTACCTTGGGAGGAGGAGGAGACAGCTTTGCCCTTGGATTTGCCATGAACCATTTTACCTGCAAAACAACGCATTATCAAACGAGAGGTTTCGGTTAGTCATGTCGGGGTCGTGAAACAACCCCACACTTACTTCAAACTATATTGCGAAAAGAAAAATCAAAAGAAGTTACTACTCCTACAAGACCAAGCAAACAAAACAAGGTACACGATTGTCATGTTGCTTAGGAAGAAACAACAATCGCTATCTTCCCATTCTCCCTCACAATTCGAATTTGGTGGTGAGGTGAATTTCACAAGGGTTCCTAAGCTCGGTTAATGTTCCATTGTTACTCAAGACTTCACAAATTCACAAAAACCTGGTTTGGGACTTTTGTCGAACACTTTGTGGGCGTAAATCCGTCCCTTAACTTTGAGTAACAATGGGGGGTTGAAAAACCCTCCCTTATGCAATGGGAGTCACATTCTAGCCACATTCACACCTATTTACACAAGCAATACCAATCCCTGCCCTCAATTCGCCCATACCCATATCCCTACTCTACACATAACCAACACAATAACAAGGAGAGAGAAAAATAGAGAAGATGAACACTTACCTTGTGGTGTTGATGTGGGATGGATTACAATTTGAAGTTGTTTGTGTGAGAGAGGGAATGGGGGGTGGGCGATTTTTTCCGTATTCAAAGGGAATGGGAAGGGTTGGGGAATGTTGTGTAATGAAAAATGAGAGGAGGGTCCGTGTATACCCTATATTAGTGAAAACAAATATACAAACCGGGTCGACCCGCGTGATCCGTCCGCATCGCGGGTCAATCGCTCGATGCTGCAGAACTCCACGCGATCTGCCCGCATCGCGGGTCTATCGCGCAAATCACTGGGCATTTCTGAGTTTGTGATGCGCAATTTGACCGCATCGCGGGTCTATTGCGCGAATCACTGGGCACTTTGTCAGTTTTCTTCGTTTCCGCTCAATTCTTGCAACATGAACAAACGTGACTTATATCTTACAAATTGTTGGGTTGCCTCCACCCACTTCGAAACATAGTCTACAGCTACCAATATGTATTTATTTCCCTTGGATGGTATAAAGGGCCCCATGAAGTTAATACCCCACACATCAAAAAACTCGATTTCCAAGATGCCTTTCAAAGGCATTTCATGACGCTTGGAAATATTTCCGGTTCTCTGGCAGCTATCACATGACCGCACAAATTCATAAGCGTCTTTGAACAGAGTTGGCCAGTAGAATCCGGACTGAAGTACCTTGGCAGCTGTTCTGTCCCCAGCATGATGTCCTCCATAGGGTGATGAATGACACTTCTTAAGAATCGCTGGGACCTCTTCCTCTGGAACACATCTTCTGATTAACTGATCTGTGCCAACCCGGTAAAGGTAGGGTTCATCCCACACATAGAAATGACTGTCATGCAGAATCCGCTTCTTCTTCTCATGATTACCGCCAGGAGGGTAAATCTCACTCACTATAAAGTTCTCCATGTCTGCATACCATGACACCTCAGCTGATTTAAGAGCAAAAAGTTGTTCGTCCGGAAAAGTTTCATCAATCCCCACTGCTTCATCAACATGTTCCCGATCTTCTAACCTCGATAAGTGATCTGCCACCTGATTTTTTGTGCCCTTTCGATCTAAAATCTCGATGTCGAACTCTTGAAGCAGCAACACCCAACGAATAAGCCTTGCCTTTGCATCCTTCTTTGCAAACAAGTAACGAACTGCCGTGTGATCAGTGTAAACAATCGCCTTCGTGGCCACCAGGTATGATCGGAATTTGTCAAAGGCGTAGACAACCGCCAATAACTCCTTTTCTGTGACAGTATAGTTCATCTGGGCTGCATCAAGTGTTTTGTTGGCGTAATAAATAGGGTGAAAGATCTTTTCCTTTTTCTGACCAAGGACAGCGCCCACAGCAAAATCACTTGCATCACACATTAGAATAAATGGTAGAGACCAATCGGGTGCTACGATAATAGGAGCAGACACCAACCTTCATTTCAGTTCCTCAAAAACCGTCAGACAGGCTTCATTGAAAACAAACTTCACCTCCCTCTCTAAAAGCTTGCACAGTGGGTTAGCAACCTTAGAGAAATCTTTGATGAACCGTCGGTAGAAGCCAGCATGCCCAAGAAAACTGCGCACTCCCCGAACTGAAACGGGTGGTGGCAATCTTTCAATTGCTTCAATCTTCGCTTTGTCGACTTATATTCCTTTACCCGATATCTTGTGTCCAAGAACAATTCCCTCTCGAACCATTAAATGGCATTTTTCCCAGTTGAGTACCAAGTTTGTTTCTTCATAGCACGCTAACACGGCATCCAAATGGTTCAAACAGTCATCAAAGGAATCTCCAAAGACAAAGAAGTCATCCATAAATACCTCTACATAATTTTCCACCATATCGGTGAAGATAGCCATCATGCATCGCTGGAAGGTACCTGGAGCATTGCACAAACCGAAAGGCATCCTCCGGAATGCAAACGTGCCATATGGACATGTGAATGTGGTCTTTTCCTGATCCTCGGGCGCGATCATGATCTGGTTGTAACCCGAATAACCATCCAAAAAGCAATAATAATCATGCCCAGCCAATCTGGCGAGCATCTGATCCATGAAGGGTAAAGGGAAATGATCTTTTCTGGTGGCGTTGTTCAACTTGCGATAGTCGATGCATATCCTCCAGCCTGTAACAGTTCATTGGGGCACCAATTCGTTCTTCTCAATTTCCACCACAGTTATGCCCCCTTTCTTCGGGACACATTGTACAGGACTCACCCAATTGCTGTCCGAGATAGGATAAATAATGCAGCTGTCAAGCCACTTGATTACCTCTTTCTTTACCACCTCCTTAATGATCGGGTTCAGTCGCCTCTGACACTCAATACTGGGTTTGCTGCCTTCCTTCAATAAAATTTTGTGCATGCAAAATGAGCTACTAATACCCCGAATATCAGCTATCGACCACCCAAGGGCTCGGATTCGATTTCTTAGCACTCGCAATACTCGTTCCACCTGTACATCATTCAAATAAGCAGAGAGGATTACGGGCAATGTGTCTCCACTACCCAAGAAATCATAGCGAAGGTGAGGAGGCAATGGCTTCAATTCAAGAACGGGCGCCTCTTCAGTAGACGGTTTCGGCTTCTTCCATGACTCTAATCTGTCCAGCTCCTCAAACGGTGTATGTGCTCGTAGATAAGCACATGAAGTGTCAAGAATGCTAAGACACTCCTCCACTTCTGCATCAATCATCAGCTTTTCCCCATATACCAAAGCTGTCTCCAAAGGGCCTCGCGAGGCTAGGAAGTGATCCAACTCGGTATTTGTAAGCTCAGGTTCCACCACAGAAATCATCTTCAATTCCTCATAATGGGCTGGAAGTCTGGTGGCTTTAAACTCATCGAAAGTTGTTTCTTGCCCATTAACTGTCATGGACATCTTTCCATCTCTCACTCGGATCACAGCATCAACGGTAGCCAGGAAGCCTCTCCCCATGATGAGAGGAACACTCTTATCCGCCTCATAATAAAGTATCACAAAATCAACTGGCAGAATAAATTGGCCTACCTTCACAAGAACGTCCTCAATAATACCATCAGGATAAGCAAGAGAACGATCAGCCAACTGCAAAGTAATAGTGGTTGGCCTAGGCTCACCCAAACCCAACGTCCGGAACACAGAAGTAGGCATCAAATTAATACTAGCACCCAAATCACACAATGCTAGCCCAACCTCAATGTTGCCAATCGTAATTGAAATTGTGAAGCTGCCGGGATCTTTCAACTTTGGCGAGATTTTTCTCCTCACTCTAGAACTGCACTCCTCAGTAAGCGCAACTGTCTCAAACTCTGTCCAACGCCATTTGTTCGCGACCACATCTTTAATATATTTTGCATATTTTGGGACTTCTTGCAGAAGCTCCACTAAAGGTATGTTGATGTGTACCTGTTTTAAGAGTTCAAGAAATTTCCTGCAAGCCGAATCCGCTTTCTGTTTCTGAAGTCGCTGTGGGAAGGGAGGGGGTGGTCGCACCACATCCTCTACATGATGCTCTGCGACTGTTTGCTTTGGTTCAGCTCGCTTAGCCGAGATAAGCTCTGCCTCTGCTGTGTTCTTCTTTTTCGGTGGCACTTCCTCTAGCTCTCTACCATTTCTCAAGGTGACTGCTTTGCATTCTTTTGGATTCTTTTCAGTATCACTCGGAAGAGCACCCGGAGGTCTGACATTCTGCATAAGAGGCATCTGCCCCATCTGTCGCTCAAGCTTGTGAATCGATTTCTGCATCTCACTCTAGATTTTCTGATTTTGCTGCTGCATCGTCTGATTTTGAGCTATGAGCTGCTTCATCATTTCCTCTAAATTGCTAGCTGGCTGAGCTTGAGGTTGTTGATAATTGTTCGGCTTGTGGAAATCCTGCTTTCCAAAGGGAGTGTTGTAATTACTCCCATAATAGTTTCGCCGATTGCCAATGCGATTCTGCTGCCCCACAAAATAGACAGACTCTGGATTCAATGGACAATTGTTGTAATCATGAGGTTCACCGTAACCTACACATGCTGCCTGCTGAATGTGCTGAACTGGTTGAATCTGTTGAGCTTGAGGAAACACCCTCAACATCACATTAGTAAGAGTACCTATATCAACCCGAATGGCTGCAACATCATCAACTTTAAGAACTCCCGCAGCCTTTTGTGTTAACGCCCTGCTGGTCTCGTTATACTCATGATGACCCTCAGACATCATCTCAAGGAGATCTTCCATCTCTTCGTATGTTTTGTTTAATATCTGAACTTGAGCTGACGCATTCAGTAGGGCCCTTGATTCATGGTTAAGACCCTCTACGAAATAGTTGCCAATGATCTCCTTTGGCTGCATGTGATGGGGGCAATCTCGCAGATAGCCGTTATACCTTTCCCAAGCGTGTGGTAGAGATTCGGAATCTCTCTGAGTGAAGTTAGCAATTCTTCCCCGCAGCTCCTTTGTCTTCTTGGGTGAGAAGAATCTGTCGATAAACTTATTTGATAACATTTCCCATGAAGTGATAGAACCGGCAGGTAGATTCGTCAACCATTCCCTCGCTTCGCCAATAAGTGAGAATGGAAATAAGGACAGCTTCACATAATCATCGGGAACATCTCTATATTGAAATTTCTCGCTCAACTCCACGAACTGCATCAAGTGCTTATGCTGGTCTTCACTAGATTTACCCATATACTGGCACGTATGTTGCACCAGCCGCACTGTTCCTTCTTTTAGCTCGAAATTTCCAGTAATGTCAGGCCTAACAATAGCTTTAGCAATGGTCGCCAGACTTGGCCTAGCATAACTGGATAACATAATTCGTTGTTCTTGTGCCCTCGCAGTTGCTCTCTCTCCCTGTTCATCTGTGTTTCGTACTCTATCCCGTTCTGCCTGTTCAAGAGCAAGTCTTGCTGCTTCGTTAGCCATTTGTCTCTGTCGTCGGAAGGTTCTCTCGATTTGTTGATCAAAATCAACTAACGGTTGTCCTGAACTTCTAGTGCTTCGCATAAACCAGAGAAGCCTGAAGAATCACAAGTAGAACAACGAAGAAAAGTAAAGACTTGAATAGAAAAACAAACTCAAATTAGAAAACAGTAAATTTTTCTAAGTCCCCGGCAGCGGCGCCAAAAACTTGTTGTTCCCAAACGCACACGCAAGTATACGTGGTCGTACAAGTAATATAGACTGTTAAGTCCAGATATCGATCCCACAGAGACTTAGATTCTACTGTCAAACTAATTCAAATTCGAATGAAACTATTCAAGAAAGTGAAAATCAAGATTGTTTGTTGTACTAAACTAAAACTTGAAAAGTAAACAATTTATGATGGGTGTTTTTATGACTGGGACTACGTCGACAAGGACTGTAAGAATTATCAGATGAGAGAAAGATCTAGGGTTATGGCTTTCGACAATCCAGTTGATCTTCAGACAATTCCACCTATTTATTTCCTGGGTTACTAGTTAACGGGTTAATTATACTTTATGATATTCTCTCGAACTACTCACAAGCTTGTAGATGTTACTATAACGCCTATATCTCTATGGTCATCAGAGGTAACAAGAACACGTTTATTTCTCCGTTTTCAACTAAGTAGGGCTAAAGGGTATATCTCTATCCTCATTAGCAAAACGATTAAATCGAACAAACTCTATTTATTCTTATTACGTATGTGAATTCCCTTTCTCAAGTTCAATTCACGCACCACAGATAGTGTCTAAATATTGGCCAGATAATTAAACAATTAAAACCAAGAATAAATAAGCAACCCACAATATGGAAAATCAATAGATAATAATTGTCATCAAATCAACCTTCAAGTCTTTCGCCACAACCCTAGAACTAGGAGATTTAGCTACTCATGATTCGATCATAGACAATAGAAGCCATGAATAAACTAGGGTTGGAAAAGATGAAAAATAAAATAACCTAGAGAGAGAAAAAGGAGACCGGTGGCTTACAAATCCTTGAATAATCCCAGAATACCATTCTCCGCTCTCAGAACGTCTATATATAGGCTAGGGTAAAAATAATAAATAGGGAATCCAAATCCTAGTCTAATCGGGAAAACATCCGCAGAGTCCCGCTTTTCTTCCGCATAGCGGAAGGATCGCGCGACGTTCTACAGCTTCTCGCCTTTAGCCCGCGATGCGGATCGATCGCGGAATCTGATGACTGAGTTTGGTTGTTCCGCTTTCTTCACGCGATGCGGATCGATGGCCTGACTTTCTGGAGCTTCTCGCGATCCTTCCGCGATGCGAAAGGAAAGCGGGGTTCTGCAGTCGATTACTCTCCTTTTAGTTTTCCTTTCGCGGTCATCGACTCGTCACCTCAGCCAATCGACATCTGCTACGACTTCCAATCATTTCAAGCACATTTTCCATCGTTTGTCGTCATCGTACCTATACACATGAAAATGTAACGACATAAGTTCAAATACGACGGTTACTTCATGAATTAAGCGATAAAAGTCACAAGAAGAAGTTGTAATACGACACAAAACATGATATTTGTGCCAAATATCAATATCCCATACCAAGTTAGAACGAGTGAAGTGAATGAGGTAAAGAGTTGAAGAGGAAAAGATGATCATGAGTTATGGGTCTACTGTACGACGATGAAGTAGAGTTATAACTAATAATGATAGTGGTACAATGCGGATATGAAATCGGTTCCAAGCGCAAACAAGAGTAAGAGAATAAGGAGGTATGGGGCGCAAGAGCGGCGTAAGAGAGTCCTAAAACCTAGGGAAACGAAGATGGCGTTACAAGAAAATTTTGAGCGCCGAAGAAGAGGGCAAGTTACATTAGATGGGTGGCATGGATAGCTAGACCCACTATTAATGTAAGCATCCCTATGGGGCAGGAAGTTGTTAATCGGAGCAGATTCAGATACAGACACATAACTACTGGATGAGCTAAGTAACATACGTTTTTGCTCGGAGTGTTATATCGGGTGCATTTCTTGGTTATAAGACTGTAAGGCGAGTACGCTAAGACTGCACGACTCCACGTATGAATTGTTATAGCCATAGACTGTAGGGGACGAAATAAGTAAGGCGTAGTGTAGCCAGGAGTACGTGGATTCGAGATTTAAAGGTACGAGTAAAACCCTTAAAAAGGGGGGGGGGGGGGAAGCAAATACAGAGGACACCAGTGTGAAGGTTGAAATGATGAACCATACGGGAGTGTATTGACTAAAAGCGGTAGAATAAGGACACGCAAAAGTAAGAAGAAGGGGGAAGAAGAAGAGCCGTGAGTCGGCAAATATAGTAAAACACTGGTGACGGGCAGAGGTGGACCCACAATTCTCTAAGATTATACCACCTCATCGTCCCTCTAAATTATAAATCTCAGATGAATTTGTAGCGAAGTATAAGGCCGATCTGTGAGACGTTGTGTCCCATAAGGTCCCAAGTGGCGCAAAACGAGGAATAAAATTGCGAAACTCTGATTGCGTGACATGGTTGGAGGAGAGTTGGAATCAGTTTAGGGAGTACTGATTAGTTACTATTACTCTTCCAGCAGAATGGAAACTCTTGTTTCTCTGTCCTTATATTGATTTAATGACTTCCGGGATTGAATACGCTTTTAGCCCAAATGAAAATATAGCCCCGGAGAATGTTGTGAATATAGTGGGTGACGGTAGCCCTAAAAAGAAGGCATGCAGGCCTGAGACACAGAATAATTCATGATATTAACATGGGTCTTATTGTAAAGTTACCCCGTTCTTGAGGTAAGGGCGTTAGCGAAAAGGTCATTGAGAAGGATATTGACACTTAGATGAATATGACCATGGATACGGCATACCGATGAATATGACTATGGATGCTAAGACAGACATGGATACAGGTATACGGATGGATGGGTACGAATGCGAATCGCGCAAAAAGAGTATGTAATTCGAAGATATTTACGCGTCGCCAATGAGACCAAGTGAACACTTAGGAGAGGAGTAAGAGGTATAGTAAGGGTGAGAGAGTCATGATGCCCGGGGTAAGTTGAAGGAGGGTATATGGTAAACGGAACTGAAATGTCGAGTTGGAATTGCTGTGAGAGACAAATGGAATAATTGCTTGGGGCATAGTATAAGTACAGGTTACATATTCACCATAGAAGCCCGAGGATATGACAACCTGCGAGAGCGATAGAATCACGGAATAAAGGGGGAGAGTTAGGTTCTGATGTATTAGATCCTATAAGATCGTATGCAACAAGCAAGGTAGCTTATAAATATGTTAGAACTCCCACTAGGAGCATGTCAATAAAATGATGCTCAAATGACAAGAAAGTTGATGTATGAGAAAGTACCCTTTGCCACATTAGATAGGTAAGTGCGAGGACTCCGAAATAAGGAGGTGGCTTAAATCAGCGTTTGGTGGCAAAAACAATAATCGGGAAGAAATACTAGGGAAGCCAAAGTGAATGCGGCAGCCAAGTATCCGCACCTAGTCGAATCTCCAGGAAAAGTTCATGATGGTATGTATGCTTAGTTTGGACTTTTGGGACGTGTGTGACCATGGACATGTTGGTATTTTGTTATAGCCCTGTGAGGCGATGATATTATGGGTTATTGTGACAAGTTGGTAGTTCCATACGACAAAGGAAACTCCAGCAAAATTTTCTTAGAATCCCCGCTGATTTAACATTCGAGGACGAATGTTCCAAAAGGGGGGAAGAATGTTACACCTCGGAAAAGTCCCCCTACATGTACAAGGAATAGAACGACAAGGGTATGAGTGTGGGGTGTTTTACCAAGCAAGGGGTGATGATTCGTGAATTTTTGGAAATGGAAAAGTTGTAGAATTTCATGCAGCCCAGTGGTCGTATAGTGATTTACGGCCCGTAAAGTGATTTACAGACCGTAAACCACCATTGTCCTCCAGCCTTTCAAATTCCAACTTTCTGTTAAAGTGTGGGAATGCTTAAATACGACTTGTAATACGGCCCGTAAACTGGTTTACGGACCGTAAACCTCGATCATAAACTACAATATTCTTCAGCCAACTTCTCTGTTTTGGACATGCTTAAATACGACCAGGGAGGACGGCTCGTAAACCAGTTTACGGCTCGTAAACTGTGGTTTACGACCACTGTTCACCCCGACTGGAATTCATTAAAGATCAAACTTTGAGTTATTAAAAGGGACCAAAGCCTCATTTTATTTCATTTTTCATCCATACAACCTTCAAGAACACTCTAGAAGCTCTCCAAATATTCATCCACAAAATTCAAGACATCAAAGGGAAACCAAGATCATCAACATCTAATTCATGAAAGCAAGTGCATGAGGCTCTATTGGAGGTCATCTTCTTCAAGAAATCTCAAAAGGGTTGAAATAGGGTTTTGGTATAAAAAGAGTATTGTTGCTCAAGGCTTGTTCCACCATCATCCAAGGTATGTTTCATGACTATACCATATGGTTCAAGGTATTGGAAGGCTTAGATACTTGAAATGTATAAGAACATAGAAAATGGGCCTTGCATGGGTGAATAGTGGCACAATTGAATAGTAGTTGAACGGAGTCATGAATGTTGATAAGCTACGGTTGTGAATATGTTATAAATAACGTCTATACCATGAAATAAGTATTATATACGAGAAAACGTGATAACGAGCTATAACCATGGATGTGGAGAAATTGGAAAAAAATGGTAGATTTTTCTCAAAGTGTATAAGTGATGATTGTTGAAAGTAATATTGTGAGTGTCGTTACGAATGTATGAGAGTTGAAATGAAACATGGGAAAAGTATTAGAAATGAAGGAAGTGCTATCCAATTTTCCTTATAAATAGTAGTCCGTTCTTATAATTACTTAGCTAACGACGACATGAATTCTCTTGAAGGTATATACGAGTGCATTAAGGGAGAGCGAGCAAGCAATAAGAATTGTAAACGTCGAAGTTATGTGAGGCTATTCCCTTTCTTTCAAAGGCATGATCCCTAGCTTACGATTTCATAAATGCTCCCATCTTTTCCTTGCTATCAAAGGTTAAATAGTCTAAGATTCCGAAGCACGATTTCCTTCTTGATATTCCATAAATGTTTTCCAAAGTACTCCTATTTTCCAAAACCAAAGGTTGTTATTATGTGAGCGTTTATGATAACGACCGTGGATATTGTTTTCAATAACAATGATGATGTCAAAAATGAGAATATTATTACGCTGACCATGATGAGAGCAAATTTTATGTTTAAAAGTTTCAAGTTTACTATTTCAAGGACGATATGAGAACGTCGAGCTATTTACTGATTTCTCAATTTATTCATGGATGGTGATTTTTTTTCTAAATCTTCCAAAGTATATGAATGGATGCCGTATGAAGTTCAAGATTTTATCCTATGTTTTCTTTTAATGTTATTCCTCATTGATAGTCTCACCTTATAATAATTGTTCCTTCAAGGTGAGACAAAGCGACAATGATTACTCCATAACATAATCGGAGGCTTTCGACCTTACGTCACTCCGACGTACTTACAGCTTTTCCTTGGGCTCTCAAGCATGCTAAGTATATGGTATAAGTATATGATATGCATATGTATTCAGGGGATATGGGGAAGGTGAGGCGCTATAGACGCATAGCCACCTGGTCAGCTGGCATATCATGATTTCATCCCGGACGCAGGATATATGGGTTATGGATCGGGTCGTACGTTCCTCGGCACTAACATATGATGACATATGGATCGGGTTGCGCGTCCCGCAGCAATTTACTATATGATGCTTTATGAGTATGCATGCATGGATCCGCCTTAAGAGGCAAGCAGTTATCGATTATCTCCTTGTACTTACTTTACTTTCTTATTCTTACTTTATTTCTTGATGTATGCCTTACATACTCAGTACAATGCTCGTACTGACATCCTTTTCTTTGGATGTTGTGTTCATGCCCACAGGTAGAGGGGAAAGCGGTCCAGACTGATAGGAGTCACTAGCCGAGCTGAAGAGCACTCCATCTTCCGGAGGTGATAATTGGTTGTTCCTTTTGTGTATATATTTGTATGCCACTCAATAGAGGCTCGTAGATGCTCGATGTGGGTTGTGTGGTTCCACAACGTGGGTAGTACGCATGTGTATAAGTATATTGAAATATGTTTTTGTATCAACGCATTATATTTTTGTAATGAAAAGCAAATCCTCTTTTTAAAGTTAACCAGAAATAGATGAATGATTGTTAAATGGGTTAGGTAAATGATAGCACGAGCGGTGCTCGGTGGTTATCCCCGGGTAACCGTCGCGGCCCCTAGCCGGGTCGTGACAACACTAAAACCTTCATAAGTGGCTCCATACATCTTTATGTATGTAATTTGTGTGCGCCACCTCAATTGACCCGAGGTGTGGGCCCAGTATTTCCAAATCCTCTCCTATTGTTCTATTGATTTGTTTTCAAGCAATATGTAAAGGAAATCTTTAGTTATTGTTCCGTTTACTAAAATATAATTGTTTTAACCATTCCATTGAGTCCTACGATATATTTTGACATATACAAACGATCCCAAAAGTATTGTTTTGACATAGTTCATCGGAATATCCGAGAGGTACGTACCATGACCCTCGTCTGACTTCTTTTCTGAATGACCTATCGTTCAGACTATTCTATCGAGCCTTTGTAAATATTTTATGATGCATATAGTTTCTCACTACTCTACTCGTGGATGCCTCAATGCTTCCTTCACTGAGCCCGGGCCAGGATATGTTATCAAGCGTATTCCACTGCATTATTCGCCATGCCTCGATGTGAGGGGGCAGGTATACATGTACTTGGGTTGTGGAGTATGCTGTGCCGTGTACACATATTCTGATATGATATGATATGATATGATATGATATGGCCATCTGATATGATATGATATGTTACGGAGTTATTCCCTATTCTGGAGTATGTTGTGTTGTGGCGCCAGTGATGGGGTGGCGACCACGTTCTGTTCACCGAGTCCCATAATGGGGCCGGATATGGCATATGTTTTTGCATGCATTATTTATGTTTTGTAAGTATGCATCCTGATATTCTGGACATTGCACTCATTTTCTGTACTTTCTGTTCCGGTTATGATTTCGTTTACTGTTCTTCATGCTTTACATATTCAGTACATATTTCGTATTGACCCTCTTTCCTTCGGGGGCTGCGTTTCATGCCACGCAGGTACAGACGCTCGATTTGCTGATCCGCCCGCTTAGGATTTTATTCTGCTGTCTTGGAGTGCTCTCTTGTCCGGAGCCCACATTTTGGTACAGACTTTTCTACTGTACATGCATATGTTATTCAGGGGTATGACGGGGCCCTGTCCCGTCTTATGATTTGTTTGTTATTCGTAGAGGTCTGTAGACATACCTGTGGGTTGTGTATATGTTTTGGGTTGATATATTCTGTGATAGCCTTATCGGCTTCCACGCGCTATATCTGTTTATCTGCGATAGTTAATAACGCCGTTTGACTTCTATATTTGTATATTTCGTTTATATGCTGGTTTGGGTTATTGGGAACGTATAGGTGTCCAGCTCGGACACTAGTCGCGGCCTACGGGGTTGGGTCGTGAAAGCCATGACGGGCACCCAGATATAACCTATCGAGCAACACAAGACTAACATACATCACATAGTCATACCTCAATGTGGGCCATAAGGACCATCACAAGACAACCTGCGAACTAATAAATATCATAAGCTGAAAGGGACACAAGCTCAAAGATATACATACAAACGTCATCAAGCTGATCTCAAGTATACATGTCGACAAGGCTATCAAAATTGATGATACAACAAGATACAAACTGAGAAGGCCATAGAATATCTAACTGTGCATATCTGTCTACGAGCCTCTATTAGAGTGCAAAACATAATAAGGACGGGACAGGACCCCGCCATACCCAAATGTACACAAAGGAATCATACCAAGCTAGGTTGCAACTCCGAAACAAGTACAAGCGCTGAGAAGGCAACCTAAGGATATGAATCGTCTCCCTATCTATCTGCGGGCATGAACGCAGCGTCCACAAACAAAAGGGACGTCAGTACGAATAATGTATCGAGTATGTAAGGCATGAAGAAAAACATAATAAAGACATGAAGGTAACATGAGATAAACGAGAAACAACCTGTACATCTGAATGCCTCTAAAGGCGGATGACATGCATGCTTTCCTTTTAAAAAAAACATTTTCATACATACATACATACATATATATATATATATATATATATATATATATATATATATATATATATATATATATATATGCCACACTATGGGGATGAATCATCATCATAATACCGTACCCGGCCTTAATAGGACTCGGTGTCATCGTACCCAATTGCAGTAGTGTACACAATAGGTGTCGTACCCGACCGACTAGAGCGCGGCTCGGTGTCATAATATATATATATATATTTATATATAAAGCATGTATAGGAGTACAAAAAAATGGTACGACTCTATCAAAGTGTCGGAAGGTCGGTATACCACCATTGTGGAACTAACATCAGCATCATAACTTACTTTGAAGGATCAATAACCATAGGACATGATCAATAACCATGAGATAAGATCAATAGTCACGAGACAAGATTAATAACGTCATAAGAACATCAAGAACATAAGCTTCTAATGTTTCTAATAGTAGAGTCATTGTGGATATCATTCGTATATGTTCGTATTAATATGATCATGCCAAAAGAAAGAAAAGGGACAGCCTTAAAATACCTCGTCATCTACTTAATCACTCAACGTCTATCTTTCTGAGCTCGCAAATCTACATTCAAGATGATTCACACTAAGGATAAGTCATTGAAACACTCATAAGATGAAGTTAAACTAATAGGTGAGCTAACAAAATTTGGACAGTATTTTCCCTATATCATCTACTCCACCCAACTCCAAAACAACTCCCAAAACATCAATAACAACATCAACAATACCAAAGCCAAGAGACTACATTCTAACGAGACTCAAATCAATCCGAAACTTCCTTTCAAAATTCGTCCATAACCAATACTTCATCACAACACCTTAAGACCTTTCCATCATGACTCTTTTCACTTTTAAGATTTGTTAAACCTTCAAATCAACTCAACATAAGAAATAGAATGAAAAATATACCTTAGAGATTGAAGAACTTCAACCCACACAATTTACTCTAAGACTTAGTCTCCATAACTTCAATTAGAAGTAAGAACACACACCTTCTATGAACTAGTGGAGGTTTTAGAGCTTGATCTACTCTTGAAATGGTTTGGGATGATTATGGATGTTTGAGAGAGCTTAGAGGGTCACTAGGGATCTGTTTTGGTGGACAAATATGCCCCAAGTCACGGGAAATCAATTTATAGGCCAAGGAAAATTTTCCACCGACTTAAAGTATGGCCTCCATGTACGGGCCCGTATATTTTTGTATGTCCCGTTCTTTCAGCCTGTACCTGGAAGGTCAATTTGTCAACTTTCTGGAAAATTCAGGAAAATGAGGTATGGGACGTACAATGTTGTACGGGCCGTACTTTGTCCCATACTTCTCAGATTTGCGATCTGTCAGTTGCATTGGAAAGAAGACTCATTGAACTTTAATTTACATAGGTTATGCATTCCATAACTCCTCATATTGTAGGATATATACCTCCCTCAATTTGGACCAAAAATTCTTATTGAGAATTCTACCAAGTTTCCCAATGTTTCAACAAACTTAATTCCTTCGATTCGCTTGATCCCAGAACATTTAGACATTTGCTTATCACTTGTTAAAAGTCTTCCTTAACCTTATAAGGGTTCCATAACCTCTCTAAGCTTACATTAGTTTACTTACGATGCAAACGATGCAAAATTTTTTGAGGTATAACATCTTTCTCCCTTTAGGAACATTCGTCCTCGAATGTTAGACTCTTAGGGGTACAAATATTTCGGCTGAGGTTCCCCTGTAACAGTACTACTACTAACCTGCCACACAACAACTCAAACTATTCAATGCCACACAGGGATACAAGAATTAGTAACAACAATGGCCTCACACGACAAGTATTCATAAGTAATGAAACACTATGCACCTTAAGATAATGGTGTCTCAGTCTAGACCTCCTCTGGAAGTGGAAACAAGTGTGAATACCTGGATTTCATATCTTCCTCAGCTTCTCAAGTCATCTCATCGACATTTCTATTCCTCCAAAGGATTTTAACTAAAGCTACATCCTTAGTCCTCAATCTTCGAACCTGTATATCTAGTATAGCAATGGGAACATATTCATACGATAGTTGCTCAGTAACCTGAACATCATTAACAGGTACAACTTTCGAAGGATCTCTGATACACTTACGAAGCATCGACACATGGAAGACCGGATGGACCGATTCTAAGTCTGAAGGTAGGTCTAACTCATAGGCCACCTGGCTCACTCTACGTATAATCCTGTAAGGCCTATTGTACCGAGGACTAAGCTTATCCTTCTTATTGAACCTCATAATGCCTTTTATAGGTGATACCTTCAAAAATACTCAGTCATCAACATGGAATTCTAAGTCTCGCTGATGATTATTTGTATAAGACTTCTGACGACTCTGGGCTGCTAATAATCGATCCTGAATAAGCTTGATGTTCTCCACGACTTACTGAATCAAATATGGCCCTACTAACTTGGTTTCCCCCACTTCAAACCATCCAATAGGTGACCTACACTTTCACTCATATAAAGCTTCTACGGGGCCATCCGGATACTGGAATGATAGTTGTTATTATACGCAAACTCAATAAGCGCCAAATGATTATCCTAGCTATCTCTAAAGTCTATCATACATGCTCGTAGCATATTCTCAAGCGTCTAAATGGTAAGCTCGGCCTGTCCATTTGTCTAGGGGTGAAATACGGTGGTAAGACTCACCTGAGTCCCCAAACCCCTCTAGAAAGACCTCCTGAAGTTAGCTGTAAACTACGCACCCCTGTCGGAGATAATGGATATCGGAACACCATGAAGTCATACTATCTCCTTAATATAAAGTTTTGCATAATCTTTTGTTGTATAAGTAGTCCTAACAGGCAGAGAATGGGATAATTTTGTAAGTCTATCAACAATCACCCATATGAAATCGAACTTATGTAAGAACGGGGCAAGCCTGTAATGAAATCCATATTAATTGCTTCCTATTTCCAAGTCAGAATCTCAATAGCTTGCAATAATCCACCGGGCTTCTGATACTCAATTTTCACTTGCTGACAGTTAGGACACTAGGTTACAAACTCTGCTATGTCTTTCTTCATTCCATCCCACCAATAAACCTCTTTGACATCATGGTACATCTTCGTTTCTCCCGGATGAATAGAGTAGTGGGAGTATTGAGCCTCTCCCATAATCTGTTGACTTAATCCTACAACATCGGGAACACATATCCTACCTCGGTATCTGAGGACTCCGTCTCCAGTAATCTCGACTGGTGACTTTTTCTTCTGAGTGGCTGTATCTCTATAATGGACTAACACAGGATCCTCGTACTGGCGCTCCTTAACCTTGGTTACTAAAGATGATACTACTGAATCTTGAATAGTAGCCCCTGTATCGCCTAAGTCCAATAATCGAACTCTCAGGCTAGCTAATTGCTGAAGCTAATGAACTAGCTCATTTTTCTCTGTTTAAACATAAGATAAGCTACCCATGGATCTGCGGCTAAGGGCATCGGCTACTATGTTCGCCTTTCCAGGATGATACAAGATATTGACATCATAATCCTTCAATAGCTCCACCTATCACCTCTGACGCAAACTCAAATCCTTCTGCTTGATGATATACTAAAGGCTCTTATGGTCCGTATAGATATCAACATGGATACTATATAAATAGTGCCTCCACATTTTAAATGCAAGAATCACACTGGCTAACTCTAGGTCATGGGTCGGGTAGTTCTTCGCGTGCTTTCGCAACCGCCTCAAAGAATAAGATATAACTTTAACGTACTGCATCAACACACAACCTAACCCAACGCCTGAAGTATCACAATAAATAAAATAGCCTTCTCATCCTTCTGGAAGCGTCAGAACAAGTGCTGAAATCAATATGTTCTTAAACTCCTAAAAACTGTGCTCACAAGCATCGGTCCACTGGAACTTAGCATATTTCTGAGTCAATTTCGTTAGTGGTGGAAAAATGTACGAAAATCCCTCTACGAATCTCCTGTAATAACCTGCCAAGCCCAAAAAACTATATACCTTTATCCGCATCGTGGGTCTTGGTCAATTCTTCATAGCTTCAATCTTCTGTGTATCCACCATGATACCCTCATCTGAAATAATATGCCCCAGCAAAGTCACAGAGTTGAACCAGAACTCACATTTAGAAAACATTGCATACAGCTTCCGAGTCTAAAGAACTTTAAGGACGATACGTAAATGATCTGCATGCTCTGCCTCTGATCGAGAATATACCAGAATATCATTAATAAACACGAACAGAACTAGGAAGGGTCTGAATACGCTGTTCATCAAATCCATAAATACCGCCAGCGCATTAGTTAACCCAAACGACATTACACGAAACTCGAAATGACCATATCTAGTTTGGAAAGCTATCTTCGGAATGTCTTTCTTTCTAACCCTCACCTGGTGATACCCTAATCTGAAATCTCTCTTCGAGAACTATCTGGCACCCTGCAACTGATCAAATAAATTATCAATCCTCAGGAGTTGATATTTATTCTTTATTGTCACCTTATTTAACTGTCTATAATCAATGGAAATTTGTAAGGAGCCATATATATTCCTCACAAATAACTCTGGTGCTCTCTACGGTGACGTACTAGGCCTGATAAAGCCGTTCTCAAGCAAGTCCTTCAACTGCTCCTTCAATTCCCTAAGCTCAGCAGGCGCCATCCTATAAGGAGGAATAGATATCAGTTGAGTATCTAGTAATAAGTCGATGGTAAATTTAATCTCCCGCTCTGGCACAAGACCTGAAAGCTCGTTCGAAAATACATCTGGGAACACGTCAACCACTGGAACAGACTGAAGAGTCGGTGATTTTGTTTCTGCATCCTCAACCCGGACTATATGATAAATACAAACTTTGGAAAACATCTTCCTTGCCTTGATATAGGAAATGAACCTACCTCTCAGCGATGTTGTATTACCCTTCCACTCTAGAACTGGCTCTCCTGGAAACTAAAATCAAACCATCTTCTTTCTACAATCAACATTAGCATAACAAGAAGCCAATCAATCATCCCATAATGACATTAAAATCTACCATATCTAACTCAATCAAATCTGCTATACTATAACAATTACAAACTATGACCACACAATCTCTATGTACCCGTCTAGCTATCACTGGATCACCAACAGGTGTAGACACCTCAAAAGGTTTAATTGATTCGAGTTTCACTCCAAATTGACCAGCAATAAAAGGAGTAACATACGACAACATATAACCTGGATCAATCAATGAATATACATCATGGGAAGATACTGATAGTATACCTGTAACAACATTAGGCGAAGGCTCAAGATCCTGTCGACCAGCCAATTCATAAATGCGGTTCTAAGGACTACTCAAACTAGACACTCCCCCTCTATCTCTACCACGACCTATTGATGCCTGAGAGCCTTGCCACAAAGGGCGTACAGATGATGACGAACCAGCTGTTGATTCGGTGGGTGGAACTATACCTCTTCCATCTCTCGATGGGCACTCATGCATAATATGGCCTGGCTGACCGCAAGCATAGCAAACATCTGAACCCAAGCGGCACTGCCTAGTATGCAACTTACCACACTGAGTACATCGTGGTATAGGTGGCCTTATCTAGTTTGGCTCATCTCTATACCGAAAACCTGAGGCTCTAGAACCCTGACCTGGTCCTGAATAAATAGATCGATCAAACCTCTGACTTGCAAATTGTGAAGGTGCACTAGCCACTAAATGGGTTGAATACCTAGGATACTACTGTCTCTGAACTTATTGCCAGCACCTAAAGATCTGGTTTTCTTACTCTGACCCCTATCATGCTCACGCTCGGCCCTCCGCTGCTGCCTACACTCCCCAAGGTTCTGAGCGTGCGCCTGGATGCGAGAAATATCCATACCTGTCTGAAGTGAGGCCGTCGTGCAGTCTTTAATCAGGTGTGGTCCCAAACCACTCACGAACCGGTGAACCCGATCCTCTATTTTAGCTACAACAGTTAGAGCATAGCTATCTAATGAATTAAAATGAAGACTGTACTCTGAACACTCATGCTCCCCTGTATAAGGTTCAGGAACTTATCAGCTCGGGCCCGTCGAATCTCTGGTTGTAAATAGTTGTGGATAAAGGAGTCACACCCTGATCTTACTAGGGTGTGATGGGTACCCGACCCCAAATTCGGAGCCGAGCGAACCCGCTGACTCTTATTACATACATAACCTCTTTGGACTTCTAACTTAAATTAAATAAAATACACAATGAGAGCTTTCAGAAATATTCTTTTTCGTTGTTCCCAAATCAAACAAAATCTGTAATCATTTGGAACTTATCACATACACAGAATGACACATCGGCTGATGGAGCCACTTACATGACCGACATCCTACACCCACGACTCTGTCTGCAAAGTCTCTAACTTCAACCAAAACATCATGGCATAATACTCTGACCCGACAACTCTCCAGGGGCAAATGGAGCTTGCCAACTTCACTGGAACATCTCCTATCATGGCTTCTACTCATCTGGGTGTACCTGCGCGGCATAAAACGCAGCCCCCCGAAGAAAGGGGGTCAGTACGAGCAACGTACTGAATATGTAAGGCATGAATAGTAACATAGTAAGAGATGTAATTATGAATAATAACAGAATTGAGATATAGAGCATATCATGGGGTAAAAGAGTAACCTGTACATCTGAGTGCCCTTTTAGGCGGGTACCATGCATGCTTAGCTTTCGTTGAAAAACATTTCTTTTTCATATATATGGAAGATATAACATATCATATTGCCGAGGCGTCGGCTCCGATCCATTTAACCACATATATCCCGCGTCTGGGACGATATTAACCAATGTAGGATTTGCCTGAACCAATGTGGGATTCGCCTAAACCAATGTGGGATTCGCCTAAGGCAAGCCTTACACTCACCCTCCTTTGGGACTCAGCGTTCTTGCTGAGGTTTGCCCCACCACTGGGTTTGCCCCACCACCGGCTCTGATACTAACTGATCAGGTGGCAATGCGTCTATAGCGCCTCACCTTTTCCCTTGCCCCATATACTTATACATATATCATGTTCATGTATCATATACACATATCATATACATATATCATGTAAGCAGCATGCAAGAGAGCCCAAAGAATGTTATGTCTCTATCAGAGTGACGTAAGGTCGGTAACCTCCGAATATATTATGGTATAATCATCATGGCTTTGTCTCACCTTGAAGGAACAATTATTATAAGGTGAGACTAGCAACGAATAACAGCGTTAAGAGAACATAGAATAAGATCATAAATCTCACAAGGCGTCGCTTCATATACATATGCACATAGAACAATATTTCTTTTTAAAACTCAATGGGTTCGTACATAAATCGACACTTGAGAGTCATAAACACGTTTCAAGTCAATCTGAGTTAGTATGAAAAAGTTATGGACGTTTTAGTACAGAACCTTCTATAAGCGTTTCAGAAGCTATTTTTGGAAAATCAAAGCAATAATCATATCAAGTACTTTTCGAATATCGCTTTGGATCAAATCAACATAGAACTCTTGGAATCACACACCCGTACCAAACATAGCAAAATCGTTCTTCGGAAGTCAAGAACATTAGCCATCCTAGTGGCTCTAAGAATAGGAGGTTCTTTGAAATCATACATATACTTTGTCTGTTTGTTTCACAAAGATCATGCCAAAAAAAGAAAGGGTAAGCCTTACATACCTGCTCCACGTCCTATTAGTTACGCTTAATTGTCCAAGCTCGTTATCGCTAGTCTACATTCAAGAAGAATTACATAATCATTATATTCATCGTCACATACATTTGCCTTAGTCTTTCAAATAAATTCACTTATGATCTGCCGAAATTTCGGCAGCATCTCCCCTGTAAATACACCATCCCCGAGAATCTAATTCGGCCAAATCATCAATCAACAATCCGAGAATTCAACTCGGCCAAACTATCAACAACAATACCAACAATCATGCCAACAACATCAATATTCAACTCAAGACGCATTCTAACATTAACAACCTTTGTCATACAATTCAACGGCATTTCATTTATATTCAATTCAATTCACATAATATTAAAACAACCCAATCAACATACTACTTCACCCGAAACCTGCCAAATTCAACAAGAACAAGAACAACCTATTTTCTTCTTCCAAATTCAGTCACAACAACCCAACTTACAATCTTCCAAACACATGTCTCACTTCCAATTCATGAATTATATTTACAACCTATACATTAACAATATCATTCCTACAATATAAGAAACCATACTAATGTCACACTAACTTCTTCCATAATCCAAAAACGATCACAACTTCATTTCCAACCATTAAATTCTCATTTTACATCATAGAATCCACAACTACAACAATCAAATTACTAAATAAAATCAATTCATCATATCTACACAACATAACCTTCATTCGTCCATCACTCCAACATATCTATTTTCATGTATTTCATCCATTTCTACATGCTACAACATATACAAATCATCCATAACATGTAAAAGAAGATTGAACCTTACCTTTCTCCACTTGTCTTCTTACTTAGCTAGGGTTTGTAAATCACCCAAATAAATGCTTGGCTTGTTCCAACAACTCCTTCGTGTTAATGAGGACCTTCCATTTGGTGGAAATACTAGAAGAAAATTATTTTTCTTGATCAATTTCTATGACCTCATTTCTCCTAGCCATGGCCGAATAACCTTATTTTTTCCTCTCCAAGTTGTATTCTTGAAATTTCATGAATAATTTGTCTTGGCTTAGTCATCTCTCTACATATATATATATATAGCTCCTTCCAATACCAAGTGGACACATGCCCTCTTTCTTGATGTTTCTTAAATTAAACAAATATCACCACTTGTCTTGCTATATAAGCTTGGTCCATATATATTTATATAATTAGCCCCCATTAAATAAAAATGTGGGCATATGCTTATATGCCACACGGCCAACATGGCCCCTTCAAGAACCTTTTTGAATATTTTGTGAAATTCCCATTTTGCCCCTAGCCTTTCACAATATTACCATGAACCACTTTGTGAATTTCCCTTTTTACCCTTAGCCTTTCTCAATATTTCCATACTAATGAATAACTTGTTTACTAAAAAAAATTTTGGAAAATAGTCTTGCTTTTGACTTCTCGCAATTATCTCGAATTATCCGAATGTACAAAATACGGGATATAACAAAAGGCCTCTGTAAACTCCCGCCATACCGCTGGATGAGCATTCTCCCCTCTAGGTAGCTCCCAAGTCTCATACCATAGAACATTAAAATCCCGTAGTCTATAGGAAGCCAACTCCACTGACTCAGTCTCACTAGCGTGCATCACCCTCAGGATTCTTTGCATCCTATCAATAAATTCCTGCGGGTCCTCATCTGGTTTCGATCCAAAGAACCCTGGAGGGTCCAAGTTAAGGAAATCCCTGACCCTCACATTGACAGACCTATCAGCAACACCAACACCGGCACCCTGGCGTCTGGATAAAGCGGCCACTAACCGAGTCAACAACTGAATGGCATCCCACATCTCATGTCCACGTGCATCAGGTGGAGGAATTGGGGGTGCTGGAGCTGGAGTTGGGGCTGGAGCTCCTCTATGCTTCTCTGGAGTTGACGGGGTATAAGAGGTCCTAGATGGAACCTCATTCTTGGACGTGCCCTCCTCAACATCTACGGCTGGTACCTGATCAGTAGTCTTACTTGCCACTGACTTGCCCTTCTGGGCCCACTGAAGCTTTTCTCGTCACGGGTATTACTGAAATCACAACAGAAGGTCAGAAAAAGGGAATCCTCATAACATGGCTCTATCGTACGATCTAGGATAAGAAGAAAGGTCTATCTTCCTAAATGTCCTGCAGCCTCCAATTTATAAGTGTGGTGCACTACACACCAATAAATAGGACTCTACTAGACACGGTTCGTAGACAGCCCTAGGACGAACTGCTCTGATACCACTTTTGTCACGACACAATCGGAGGGCCATGACGGGCATCCAGATCTAACCTACGGAGCACCACAAGATGTACATGCATCACATAGTCATACCTGAATGTGGGCCATAAGGGTTGTCACTAGACAACTTGCTAACTAATAAATATCATAATTTGGATACGACACAAACCCAAAGATACTCATACAAACATCATCAAGCTGATCCCAAGTATACAAGCCGACAAGGCTATCAAAAGTGATGATACAACAAGATATAGACCGAGAAGGTCATAGAATATCTAACTGTACATATCTGTTTACGAGCCTCTACTAGAGTGTAAAACATAATAAGGATGGGACAGGACCCCGCCAAACCCAAATGTAAACAAAAGAATCACACTAAGCTAGGCCGCAGCTCCGAAACAAGTGGAGTGCTCCAGTACAAGCGTTGAGAAGGCAGCGTAAGGATGTGAATCGTCTCCCTATCTATCTGCGAGCATGAACGCAGCATCCACAAATATAAGGGATGTCGGTACGAATAATGTACCGAGTATGTATAGCATAAAGAACAACATAATAAAGACATGAAGGTAACATGAGATAAAAGAGAAATAAACTGTACATCTGAATGCCTCTGAAGACGGATGGCATGTATGTTTTCCTTTAAAAAAAAACATTTTCATACATACATACATTCATACGTACATACATACATACATATATATATATATATATATATATATATATATATATATATATATATATATATATATATATATATATATAAGCCACACTATGGGGCTGCATCATCATCATAATACCATAGCCGACCTTAATAAGACTCGGTATCATCGTACCCAACTGCAGTGGTGAGCACAATAGGTGTCATACCCGACGACTATAGCGTGGCTCGGTGTCATAAAATATATACATATATATATAAAGCATGCATGAGAGTACAAAAAAATGCTACGACTCTAAAAGAGTGACGTAAGGTTGGTATACCTCTGATTACCATTATGGAACTAACATCAGCATCATAACTTACTTTGAGGGATCAATAACCATAGGAAAAGGATAACCATGAGATAAGATCAATAACCATGAGATAAGATCAATAGTCATGAGACAAGATTAATAACGTCATAAGAACATCAAGAACATAAGCTTCTAATGTTTCTAAGAGTAGAGTCATCGTGGATATCATTCGTATACATTCGTATCAATATGATCATGCCAAAAGAAAGAAAGGGATGGCCTTAACATACCTCGTCGTCTACTTAACCACTCAATGTCTATCTTTCCGAGCTCGCAAATCAAGATTCAAGGTGATTCACACAAAGGTTAAGGTGTTGAAACACTTATAAGATTAAGTTAAACTAATAGGTGAGCTAACAGAATTTGGATAGCATTTCCACTATATCATCTACTTCCACCCAACTCCAAAAAAACTCCCAAAACATCAATAATAATATCAACAATACCATATCCAATAGATTATATTCAAACTAGACTCAAATCAATCCAAAACTTCTTTCAAAATCAGTCCATAACCAATATTTCAACACAACAACTTAAGACCTTTCCATCATGACTCTTTTCACTTTTAAGATTTGTTAAGCCTTCAAATCAACTCAACATAAGAAATAAAATGAAAAACATACCTTATAGATTGAAGAACTTCAACCCACACAATTTACTCCAAGACTTAGTCACCACAACTTCAATTACAAGCAAGAACACACACCTTCTATGAACTAGCGGAGGTTTTTAGTGCTTGATCTACTCTTGAAATGGTTTGGGATGATTATGGATGTTTGAGAGAGCTTAGAGGATCACTACGGATCTGTTTTTGTGAACAAATGAGCCCCAAGTCGTGGGATATCAATTTATAAACCAAGGAAAATTTTCCACCGACTTAAAGTACAACCTTCATGTATGGGCCGTACATTTTTGTATGTCCTGTACTTTCAGCCCGTACCTGGAAGGTCAATTTTTCAACCTTCTGGAAAATTCTGGAAAATGAGGTACGGGACGTACAATTTTGTACGGGCCGTACTTTATCCCTTACTTCTCAGATTTCCGATCTATCAGTTGCACTCGAAAGACGACTCGCTGAACCTGAATCTACATAGTTTATGCATTCCATAACTCCTTATATGCTAGGAGATATAGCTCCCTCAATTTGGACCAAAAATTCCTGTCCAGAATTCTTCAAAGTTTTCTAAAGTTTCGACAAACTTAATTCCTTCGATTCGCTTGATCCTGGAACCTTTAGACACTCTCTTAGCACTTGTTAAAAGTCTTTCTTAACCTTATAAGGGTTCCATAACCTCTCTAGGATTACGTTAGTTTACTTATGATGCAAACAACGCGAAAACTTTTGAGGTATAACAATTTCATTGCATCCCCAACAAACACCCAATACATAAAAAAAAAAAACTTTCATAGAAGATAGCCTAAAAGCTTTTATCTAATATTTTCATAAATGAAAGCTTTTCAAAAGTACAATAAAAGGAAATAAAAACTAATCTAGGTGGTTTGAGGAGGGGTGATGTGATGATTTAGATCACCCGTATGAAGTGATTGATACACCGATACTTTTGATAGAAAGTAAAGACAAACATAAGTAATAGCAACAAAACCTCTAAATTCATATATAGCATAACATAAAAACTTTCATTTGATGAAACCTATAACTTCCATTGCTTTCGTGAATAAAATTTTGCAAAAAATAACATAAAAACAATAGTCTATTAGGGGGGGGGGGGGGGGGGGGTACAGGAAGATGGTGCTCAGATCATCAGGTTCTCCCAAGCCTTTCAAGGATTACACGCACAAAATGTGCAACATTGCAGATTTCCATTTCCATCTGCTGTATGTCATCTCCGAACCCCATGAAGAGACGGTCCATGTCATTTCTCAATAGGAGAACGTCGAGTGAAAGGCGTTGACAGTGGTGGTGGTGATTGCTTCTTGGTCGAGCCTGAATCATTCTCGTCAGTTTCTTCTATAGAGTGGCATGATTGGTCGTTATCGTTAAGGACTTTCCTCCTCTCCGTCTTACCATTTTTTTAATCTCGTACAAACAATAGAGTGGTGTTGACCAACCACAATAAAAAAAATTGACGACAAGTCTAGTAATTAACCATGATAAATTTGAAGAAACATAAAAAATAAGTACCGAAACAAGCAAAATAAGTAGAAATGACACATATAAAAAAAAGGCTAAAGTTCCAAAGATTTGAAAAAAACCCAGAACTTTATTAAAACTAGGGTTTATCAAGTTCGAAAAAAAACTAGAACTTTTATATAGGAAATATGGAGCTCAAAATGCTATGCCATGATGTAAAAATTAATTAACATGCCCGAGGATGACGATTGGAGAGCTTCTGAGCTCTGGAGAAAAGAAAAATCAACTGGAGAGATTATGATCTTGATAGAGAAGAGAGTGAGAATACGTGTAGTCACTAAAGAGAGAGAGGGAGACTTATTCAGCCTTTAGAAGAAGAGAGAGGGGATTTTGTATATTTTAACATAAGTGAAAGGGACTTAGTGTATAAGTTTAAATCTCCAGCCTTTTTAAAATTATCAAATGTAGCCCATGCCCCTTTTCTAAACCCTAATCCAAAAAACTAAATGAATTTTTTTTTGAGTGGCCAGATACTAAATTCACGTTTCAAAATGGCCTGGTTGCCAAATCCTCTCATGTCAGTCATAAACGTAGTCCAAATTATAAGTGTAATAATTGGTTATTTGGTCCTGCACTTTATAAGCTTGATGGGTTTAGTGTGGCGGTGAGTGTAGGCTCAAACTACTGAGCCTCGTAATGGGAGGCCCCTGTTGACACCTAATTTTTGATCTACAATAATTTTATTGAATTATTCGGAGTTCCTGAATCTCAAACGGAGTGAAATATTTTTTTTTAAAATTAAAATGATTTTATAAAATTATTTCGATAACATTTTTCCATTTCATTTGGAAAAATGACTTCAAATATATATTGTAAGGCATTTAAAAATAATTTACATATTTTACTATCAATATCAAAGTATTTGATTAATCAGAAAACAACTCAAAACAATTATTCAACTAATTGTTTAAATTATCAAGTGTCAAGTTGACAAATATTTTGCTCCGTTTAATTTCAAGAAAATTGATTAATTAGATGAAATAATCATTTTACCTCTCTTTTGCAAAATAACATTTTTTCATCTTTTCTGTGACCCAAATATATTACAACTATTTAAATGCTTAATTGTGGTTATATTTGAAAATTTGTTTATTATATGATTAGTTGCTGCTACAATTGACATAACCAGTTGTTATTTAACTATGGTCATAATTGAAATAGCCAATTTCATGGTTTAAGTCAATTAAGGTCATATTTGCAATTTAAGTCTTTTTATGCATGTGACCGTATTTTTAAAAAGGGGATTAATTTTATAATTAGCCTTGATGTGGTCATAATTTTAAGAGTTTAAATGGTCATGATTCCTAATTTGGGCAATTTATGAAAGTAATCGGTTTTACCCTTCACCTATATACCCATGTATACAGATGTATACATGTAGATATGCATATATACATGTATACGAGTGTATACATGTGTGTATTTGGGCCCTCCCCTTTTCCTTTTCTTTTTGACCAAGTTCAGCCTAACTTTGGACTAGACCCGACCCACACACGCATATATGCCTATCACACAACCAAACAGACCTCATTTTGTTGAGGTAAGGGTTTCTTAGGGAAACCCTAGCAGCTCCGCCCCTCTCTCCTTTTCTCTCTCTATGTCATCACTCCAAAAGGCAAATGTGCATATGCCATCAGCCTTTTCTAGGTCTTGCATAACTTGTTTCAACAAATCATTAATTGATTTGCTCGTTGTCACCCTCTCTCCATTGTTGAACAACCCAAAAATGGTATAACCTTTCTCTTTTCTCTAATTTTTCTGCAATACACAGTCAAGGGACTGAATTTTCTTAATTATTTTTGTTTGTATGAGAATTTGAATCCACAATTCTTATTGGCCTGTCAGTTTGAGGGGGAAATTCAAGAGAAATTCCCCCCCCCCCCCTCCCCCCAAAACAAAATACTTGTCCCACATCGACTCTAGGGTTTGAGATGATCAAATTTGGGGTTCTATAAAAAGAACCCCATATTTCACTTCAGCACACACAGAGGATATCTGATATATTCACCAAACTCGATACTAGGATTTTTAACAAGTGACCAACATTAGAATTGGACGCTTAGTTAAATTTTCTTAGTTTTCGACCAATAGATTAATTTTATTTTTTCTTTTATGGCTGAAATATGGGGTTGAGGAGCAAAGGATCTTCAAATTTCAAATCTCGACAGCAGGCTGCACTCGAAAAAGGTAAAAACTCTTCCTTTTAGTTTAATTTATAGTGTTTCAATGTTTATGTCTATTTACGATTATTGCTGTTAGATTAGTTGTTAGTTTATCCTATTAGTAAGTTTAGTATTAGAAGTCTATTTTTGTTTAGTTTAATATGAAGTTCTTAAGTGTCTACATGTTAGTTAATGATTGTTATGTGCTCATTATAGTCTGATTTAAGTTGTTTTAGTCTAGCATCTATCAATATTGGTAAGTCTGATTAGTTATTAGCATATTGATTAAATCTTATGTTTGGTTGCTATGTAGCAATATTTGTCATTGATCAAGTTTAATAGTCATTTATACTTGTAAAAACAGTAGATTAGTAGTAGTTTAAGTCATTGGCACCTATATGCCATTCTTTTACTGTCAACTATCATCCATATTAGTATAGTTCCTCCTTAGTTTAGTTAATCATGAGCCTGCTTAGACTAAATATTAATACATGTCCATTTATCTGTTGGCATGATTAAATGATTTTATGTTAGTATAAGTTATATATGGTTAGCTTGTTGGTTTTAGAGCGATGTTTGCTTTAGTCCAAGGTCATTAGAGATCATGTTAAAGTATTATTGCCCTGGTATAGGTGATTCAGTCTTATTTCTAGTCCTTTGTGCGGTACAAAGTGGTCATGATTAATCAACCCTTAAGCATATTTAGTCTAAGAGCTTGTGTATGTTTTATGTTAGTTTGGATTAGCCTTAAACTATTCCATCCATTTAGTCATGTAAACATGCCATCTGTATGCTGCAAAATAGATTTAAAATGCCAAAATTTTCCTGTTCAAATCCATTATGATGTTCAACTATTGACACCTATTGGTTAACCTACTTATCCTACCTCTTTGTTGATCAATAAGCATGCTTATATGGTTAAGTGTTCAGATCCACATATAGGCTTTAACTCTAAGAAATGCTTGACCTCATACTCGTTAAATCATTTTGCTAAGTTCAGTGGAGGTTGTTATTCTAACTGAATTCTTGTGTCAACTAATCATGTGCTAAGTCAATTCCTTTATGTCATTTACATGTTTCCTAGTTTTTCCAAAGTCTCTATATGGTCTGAACCTTATCTATGGGGATACTTGTTGGTGTGTTACTGTGATTAGAGACTTTTTACTTGATAATGTTTAGTTATATGTTTGTAAACTACACCATCCTTTCCTCTTTCCCCTTAGGCTGTGCCGAGAAAATGTTGCCTGAGGATCTCATAGAGGAAGTAGAGCAGTTTGAGAATGATCAAAATTCGAACCTAGATGAAACAAAAGCAATCAATGTAGGAGATGAGGAAACAATCAAGGAAACAAGTATAAGTGTGCATTTGGAAGCGCCTAAAAAGAAGAGCTAATAAACTTGCTGAGAGAATACGTGGATATTTTCGCATGGTTATATGTTGACATGCCAGGACTAAGTACTAGCATAGTAGCCCACAGATTACCCATTAATGCGGGTTTCGCGCCTATCAAGCAGAAAACCAGGCAATTTATGTCGGATCTTATCATCCGCATCAAGGATGAAGTGGAATAATAGATTAAGTGTGGGTAGTGGAAGTGACTTCTTACCCAACGTGGTTGGCTAACACAGTGCTGGTACCTAAGAAAGACGGTAAAATCAGAATATGCAAGGATTACCGAGATCTCAACCGGGCCAGTCTCAAGGAAAACTTCATACTCCCAAACATACACATACTCATTGGTAACTGCACAAAACTCGAGTTACAATCATTCGTGGACTGCTTAGCAGGATATCATCAAATTTTGATGAGCGAAGAGGATGCAGAAAAGACATCATTCATCTCCCCATGAGGAGTGCATCATTACAGAATGATGCCCTTCGGTCTCAAGAACGTCGGTGCCACATACACGAGGGCTATGACCACAATCTTTTATGACATAATCCACAAGGAAATTGAAGTGTTCGTGGGTGATTTAGCCTTGGTTCGGCTCTGCGAAGATTCTCCCGTAGAAGCGAGGTCGCTGCTGTGAAGGGAATTCAGCAGCAGCGAGCCCGAGATATTTTGTAAGGGTTCCACCTCGGTGAGGAAATATCCGCCGATGCGTGTTCGCTGGTGCGAGCTTGAGGGCACAACGAACCGATGAACATAATATGCCTTTAGTGTCTTCCATCCTTAGACAATTCATTCTAAACCCTTAAGTCTTCAGAGCGATTTTGGAGAAGATTGAAGAGATTTTAAAGATAAAACCATTGGGTAAGTCTTCTAACTCATTATCTTGATTATTCCCATGATTTAAGTTCATAACCCATGCTTAGAATGTTTAGATTAAAGAGAAAATGGAAGGGTTTTGGAACCTAACCTAAGAATTGGGGGTTTTTGTAATTGAGCATGAATTAGTGATTATTTATGGATGATTTTTTGTATATGAGTTATATTAAGTATGAGAATCATGATTCTAGGTCCAATTTACTATTTTACCCTTTTGGGTTCGAAATCCTAATTTTAGGGCTTGATTTGGGGATTTGGATTTATGTAGCAATATGGGTGTTGATAGACTCGTATTCTAATGTATAATCCCTATTATACTAAACTTTGATTGCTCGGAGATTGTTTGGCTTGGCAAGAGGGCATTGTGATTCTATAATCGACATTCCAGGGAAGTTGAGACCTTGCACTCTTTCTTGAAGTTGTGATTAGCTAAAATAAATCTAATAAGTGGGTTATGGGGTAATTAAGGGGGTTCCGATACTTGTGAGGTGACGAACACCAGTATCGGATACTGATGATTATGTTATGGGTATTTGCACAACTTAAATTGTATAGTTGGTTTGAATGTCGTGCTTCGAGTACTAGCTGATAGATTAGTACGATCCTTTGGATCTGTGATTGGGGTCCGATGCCCGTACTTTATTTCTCTTATTATTACTTCCTGTCTTAGTTGTTTATGTGCATATCACTCATATATCCTCGTTGAAATGAAAAGAAAGAAAAAAGGTGAAGCTTTTGTGACATTGAGAACTTAGGGATGGATTTCATGCTTATATACTTGTTCTTGACTTGTGGTATGCCATATTCATACTTTATACGTATTTCATGCATACTACTTGAGGATATGATTTTGAGTTCGAGGGGATCTAGTTCTGGACGAGTGATGATGCTATACCGTGTTCCGTTGACAATGGGTCTGGTCGGCTAAGTGATAGGTTATTCAGACATGATATGATAAGACCGTGATCTGAGGATTTACCAAAGCGGTGATAAATGGGCCTCATGATCCCCCCATGGGCCATGATTCATTGACATTCGAACATGTGTATATCGAGAATTGGAAACAGGTCTTGCATTGCATTTGCATCTCATTCATCCATACTTTATACTGTTGTTGTGATTATTGGTATCTTACTTGTCTAATCTTGAATCTATCTATTGTGAGGGTTTAGCTATTAATATGATTATCTTATATTATGGACTAATGACAGACTAGTGTGATTGTGTTATCGTGAACCAGCCCTCATCTCTATTCCGAATAGGGTCGGTCAACGATGCTGCTGAGTACTCATTGTTTGTTGTACTCACGCTACATTTGCTGCACCTTTTTGTGTGCAGATTCGGTCCCCAGCATCAGTAGAGTTCATGACTATCTGGCTGCCCGCTAGATCCTCGCTGAGAGATTGGGGTGAGCACCGTGATTCTGGATGACTCTGGACTCTTTCCTATCCTTTATTTCCTGTCTTTCTTCCTTTCGGGCAGTTTCACTTTTGTATTTGGGACTACATTTACTCTTTAGAAGTCCTTGTGTTTTGTGACATTAGATTTTGGGAAGATTTGTAATAACTTCTATGAATTTCTATTTAAGATTGCTAAGACTTGAAATTGACTTGCATGATTTAATTCCGCTTTTAGCATTTCCTTATATTTTAGGCTGTTAATGGTTTGTGTTGGCTTATTAGTACGGTGAGACTAATTCCATCACGACATGGTAAATTGGGTCTTGACAAATTGGTATCAGAGCGCTAGGTTAATCAATCTTACCAATACAAGGACACTGTCTATTAGAGTCTCGCAAATGGGTACAAAGAGCTTCGTACTTATCTTCGGGAGATTGTAGGACATTTAAGAAAACTCTTCTCTTTAATTCCTTATCATGTGTATTTACTTCTAATGTATTCTAAGACATCCTTATTTCATTCTCTCACAGATGGTGAGAACACGGTCAGTCACAGTAGGTGGTCAGGGTCAAGAACTAGCTCCCATACCCGCTCCCCGAGCGATTAAGAGAAGTAGGGGATGAGGTAGAGGCCGAGGCCGAGCTGGAGCCCTTGTTGCTACAGCGCCCGCAGCCGCTCATGATCCTGTTCATAAGGTATCTCCCGAGCCAGAGGGTGACCGGGTCAAGGGTAAAGAGCCCGTTGAGGTACCAGGTTAGGCTCCCCCAGTTCACACTCGTATAGAGTTTCCCCAGGATGTCATGGCCCGCCTTCTGAGTTACTTTGATTGGATGTCTCAGGTAGGCATGATACTGACTCTTTTTGAGGGATCTCAGACTCGAGTAGGAGCACAGACTCCCGAGAAGGTAGCTGCAGGTTTCAAGAACGCGGCCAGCCGCTGCTGTGGCTCCTCAGGCTCTTCGAGTCCTATCTTTAGGTGTTTTTACTCCGGGTATTTATCTTCCGGGTAATGTTGCATGGCTAGCGGTTCAGCCTACTATGACTGTTGATGAGCAGAAGAGGTGGGACAAGTTTGACAAGATGAAGCCGTAGACTTATGATGGACATCCTGATACCGATGCTTATAAGTTCTTAATTAGCTGCCGAGAGGCAGGACACCCTTGGACTAGTGGAGTCTAATGGTGTGTAATTTGTGGCGATGCAAATGATTGGCCCCGCCAAGCAGTGTTGGAGAGCATTTTTGGAGACGAGGCCCGTTGGATCGCTTTCGCTCACCTGGGAGGAGTTCTTAATAGTTTTGTTAGAGAAGCAGGTCCCGTTTAGCGTGCGTGAGGAGAGGCATGACAGGTTTGACCATCGTGAGCATGGAATTATGAGTATCACAAAGTATAAGATAGAGTTTCATGCCTTATCCTATCATGCTTTGACTATTTTACCTGACGAGGTGGAGAGGATCCATAAGTTCATTCGAGGCTTATCTTATCATCTTAAGGTTGCTGCTACATTTTCTGCCACTTCGGGCAAGAGCTTTTAGGGTGTTGTTGATTCTGTGCATAGTATAGAGACTCTTAGGAGCTAGAAGTTTGAGGATCGGTCTGGGAAGAAGCTCTATTCCACGGGCAGTTTTAGAGGTTCCTTTTCTGGAGGTCGTGATCATTAGAGTAAGGGATACCATCCTTAATTCAGTCGGCCAGTTTAGGAAGCTATTCAACCTTCTCATAGTCGTTTTTTAAGTCATAGTGGGTACACTCCGGTTCAGGGCTCTCAGTCATTGCATTCTCGGGTCGGAGGTCGTGGTAGTTACTTCAGTTCTTCTCAGCAGCCAGCAGCCCGTGGTGGATGTTATGAGTGTGTTCAGGTTGGGTATTATACCAGAGATTGCCCCAAAGTCTGACAGGGTGGTTCACACCCCAGTTCTCAGGTTTCTGCTCTGAGACCAGCTAGTCAGCCGTCAAGAGGTGGTTCACAGAGTGGAAGAGAGAGTTCTCATTCGGGTAGGGGTGGAACCCAGACCGGCCGTGGAGGTGGTCGTGGGGGTTCACAGTCTGCTGGTGGTAGAACTCAGTGTTATGCATTTTCGGGTAGACCCGAGACGAAGGCCTCAGATGCTGTGATCATAGGTAATATTTCCACTTGTCACTGGTCAGCTATTGCCTTATTCGATATGGGTTCTACTTATTCTTATATATCTACTTACTTTGCGTTGGGTCTAAATATGATGTGTGAGTCTCTTGATGTTCCTGTTTATGTTTTTACTCCGGTGGGAGAGTCCGTAATGGTGGATCGGGTGTACCGATCCTGTGTGGTTACTTTGATGGGTTATGACACTTGGGTTGACCTGATGATTTTAGATATGATGGACTTCGATCTCATTTTAGGCATGAGTTGGTTATCCCCGTATCACGCGATCTTGGATTATCATGCCAAGAAGGTTACTTTACCCATGCCTGGGTATTCTAGGTTAGAATGGAAGGGTACGGTTAGCCACGCGCCTAAGCGGATTGTGTCATTTCGTAAGGCTTGACGGATGGTTGAGAAAGGGTGTCTAGCCTATCTTGCTTATGTTCGTGTTACCAGTACAGAGTCTCTTCCACTTGAGTCGATACCAGTTGTGAGAGAGTTTCCAGAGGTTTTCCCGGCTGATCTTTCGGGTGTCCCTCTCGACCAGGATATTAATTTCTGTATCGATGTAGAGCCGGGGACTAGGCCCATTTCTATCTCTACCTATCAGATGGCTCCTGCAGAGTTGAAGAAATTGAAAGAATAGTTGCAGGATATGTTGAACAAAGGGTTTATTCATCCTAGTGTGTCCCCGCGAGGTGCACCAGTGTTATATGTGAAGAAAAATGATAGATCCATAAGGATGCACAGTGATTATAGATAGTTGAACAAGATCACTATTAAGAACAAATATCCCATTCCCAGAATTCGTAACCTGTTCGACTAGCTTCAGGGAGCGTCAGTATTTTCCAA
Source organism: Lycium barbarum (assembly GCF_019175385.1). Taxonomy (NCBI): domain Eukaryota; kingdom Viridiplantae; phylum Streptophyta; class Magnoliopsida; order Solanales; family Solanaceae; genus Lycium; species Lycium barbarum. Next base: position 40,156,716 of record NC_083345.1, read on the forward strand.
TATTGACTTGAGATCTGGGTATCATCAGCTTAAGATCCAGACAGAGATATCCCCAAGATAGCGTTTCGGACTCGTTATGGTCATTATGAGTTTTTGGTTATGTCATTTGGGTTGACTAATTCCCCTGCAACATTTATGGAGTTGATGAATGATGCCTTCTGACTGTATTTGGAGTCTTTCGTGATTGTATTCATCAATGATATCTTGATCTACTCTAGGAGTAGGGAGGAGCACGAGAGGCATTTGAGGATTGTTCTTGGGATTCTGAAGGAAAAGAGGCTTTATTCTAAGTTCTCCAAGTGCGAATTTTGTCTTAGTTTTGTGGAGTTTTTGGGACACGTGGTGTCCAAGGATGGTATAATGGATGATCCACAGAAGATTGAGACTGTTTGTGATTGGGGCGGGCTTACTACAATTTCAGAGGTTCGGAGTTTTGTTGGTTTGTCTAGTTACTATGGGTGATTAGTTGAGGGATTTTCTGCTATAGCTTCTCCTCTGACCAGATTGACCCAAAAAGTTGTTCCTTTTCAGTGGTCGGATGAGTGTGAGGTGAGCTTCCGAAAGAACAAAGCCTTGTTGACTTCAGCTACCATTTTGACTCTTCCCGTGGAGTGAGAAGGTTTTACCGTGTATTATGACTCTTCGAGGTTGGGTCTTGGTTGTGATCTTATGCAGAAAGGGAAAGTCATAGCCTATGCTTCCAAAAAATTGAAGGTGCACGAGAAGAACTACCCTGTTTATGACTTGGAGTTAGCAGCGGTAGTATTTGCTTTGAAGATTTTGAGGCAATATCTCTATGGTGTGCATTGTGAGGTTTTCGCTGATCATAAGAGTCTTCAACATATATTCAATCAGAAAGATCTTAAAACGAGGCAGTGAAGGTGGTTGGAGTTACTCGAGGACTATGATATATCTATTGTTTACCATTCAGGCAAGGCAAATGTTGTCACGGATGCCTTTAGTTGGAAATCAGTTAGTATGGGTAGCCTTGCATGTCTTCAGATTGGGGAACGAACGTTGGCTAGAGATTCAGAGTTTTGAAAATTCCTTGGTTAGGCTTGATATATCTGAACCTGGAAGGGTTCTGGCTTGTGTGGAAGTACAGTCTTCTTTATTGTAGCAGATTCGAGTTCAACAATTTGATAACCCAAAGTTGAGCAAAACTTGTGATAAAGTGTTGATAGGAAAGGCTCGAGAAGCAAGACTTGATGAAGAAGGGATTTTGAGAATTGAGGGATGAGTGTGTGCGCCTCGGACTGGAGACTTGAATAGATTCATTATGGAGGAGGCCTACAGCTCGAGGTAGTCTATTCAACCAATAGCTATGAAGATATATCGGGATTTGAAGCAACACTATTGGTGGTGTAGCATAAAGAGTGATAATGTGAAGTTTGTGTCTCGGTGAACACCAAAAGCCTGGTAGGATTTCTCAGAGGATGACCATTCCTTAGTGGAAATGGGAAAGGATTGCCATGGACTTTGTGGTAGGGTTGCCACGGACTTTGGGTAAGTTTGATTCCATATGGTTGATTATGGATCTTTTGACTAAGTCAGCTCATTTTGTTCCTGTTCATATGACTTACACTTCGGAGAAGCTGGCTAAGATCTATATTCAAGAGATTCGTCGTTTGCACGGAGTGCCTGTTTCCATCATTTCTGATAGAGGGACTCAGTTCACCTCTCACTTCTGGAAGAATTCGCAAAAGGTGTTGGGTACTCCGGTTGAGTTGAGCACAACATTTCATCCTCAGACTTATGGTCAGTCTGAGCGTACTATCCAGGTTTTGAAAGATATGTTGAGAGCGTGTGTGATTAATTTTGGTGGTGATGGAGATGAATTCCTGCCATTGGCCGAGTTCGCTTACAATAACAGTTATCATTCGAGGGTCGAGATGGCTCCATTTGAGGCCTTATATGGTAGGAGATTGTCATGACCCGTCTAGAGGGCCGCGACGAGCGCCCGGTGCTAGCCCACCCCGGGCAACCCTTGGCTTACGCTTCACATACATTTTGGTGAGCCACATAATTAAACATACATTTCTAATCAGCATTCATGCTAGTCCCATTGGATGATAATGCTTTCATATCATGGTTGGCATCTATACCACGTTAATGTACATGAGCCGTCAAGGCTATCAAAATAATATAAAAAATATAGGCCGACAAGGCCGGACACATCTAACTATATTCACATGTCTACGAGCCTCTAAGAAGAGTATAACATATCACATAAGCGGGACAGGACCCCGTTATGCCCATAACTATATACACTAAAGAAAAAGTACCCAAAAGCTATGGCTCCGAATGAAATGGAGCTCTGCTAGGTAGTCTCTGAGAATACCGCTATGGATCGGGCCTGTCTCCCTGTGCACCTGCGGGCATGACGCAGCGTCCACAAACAAAAGGACGTTAGTACGAAGAATGTACTGAGTATGTAAAGCATGATCAATATCAATATAGAAGCATAATAAGCAACATGAGAAATAGCACAAGATGGGAGATAGTAATATCATCGTCATAGGCACTTACTTGTCGTGCATAGGATCTTTCCGTTCTATATTTGTACTCGTATTCGTATACATACCTTTATTCACATTCATATCGTATCATAATCGTATTCATACTCGTAACCATATCATATACAAAATCATATCTTATACATAGCATTTATATAGCATACCCGACCATGCAGGATCTGTGTTTCATACATACTTGGCCAACCAAGGCTCAAGGTTACTCATACCTGGCCCCCAAGGCTTCAGGGTTACATCTACCTGGCCCTACCAAGGCGTCAGGGTTATCTGTACCGTTTCCAGAGGTGTGCGCGCATTACGTAATCATATACATACTTATTTACATATCTTGCCCGGCCTCATAAGCTTGGGGTTCCATAGTAGTCATACATAGACACATATACATAATAGCTCATAAGCATCTTTACTATTTACATCATTATCATAATCGTCATCAACATCGTTATTACTGTTATCGTGATTCATGACATTTATCTTTATAGGCTTACTCGTCATACGAGGGATTTAGTACAATCATGGCGTATCAAGAATCATGAGCTTACTAGCTCGGGAGATCAAGTCATTTGAAGGACATCACAGTCTCATAGAAGAGTTAGATATTTGGCCAAGAACCATGCCTTATGAGAGAAGGGTTAGCCTTACATACCTTTCCGTTCAACTATTTACCACTTGCACGTTCTCCTCCGAAGCTCACGTTTATACCTTCATTAAAGTCATACTATCATTAGAATCGATAGCTAGCATATCCGACCAAAACTAGAGAAAATCGGACAGCCTCTCCTTTATTTATAAGACATTCCTCCATAGCTTATATCAACTCCCAAACGTCAATAATGCATTCACAATACCATAACAATAATCATTATTCATCCACATTATCCACATTTCTAGACTTACTTTCAATTACTCATATCCATGGCTATAACACTCAACAATGTCCATTCACGTACATTGCTCATCTCATGTTCTCAACATCATTTACATCACAATACATCAAGACTCATAACACAATTCAAACTATTTCTCAAAATGGCACTATTCCACATTCATGACCCATTTTGCCATAACTCTCTACAATCCAAGTATTTCAACTCTTAAATACCTTAAACAACATAGAAACATCATAAATCTTACCTTAGATGTCGTAGGAACAAGCCTTGGTTGATAATACTCCACTTGAGCAAAACCCTAGTTTACCTCCAATGAGATTTCTTGACTTGTATGATCCTTAATGGGTTTTCTTATACTTGATACACTTAGTTATGTTGTTGTTCACTAATAATCCTTGAATACTTGTGGAATAATTGTAGAGAGAGGTTTTAGAGAGAAGGGGGTGTCATGTGGAAATGAAATAATGAACTTGGTCTCTTAATAATAACCCAAAATCTGATCTTAAATGAACAGTCGTCGAAAGTGCACAGTGGTCGTAAACACTGTTTACGGTCAGTATTCTAGTTTACAGACCGTATTTCGTGGTCGTATTTAAGGATGACAGAAACAGAAAGTCATGTTGAGGATATGGTGGTTTACGACTCAGTTTACGGGCCGTATTTCAGTTTACGGTCCGTATTCCAAGTCGTCTTTAACCATTCCAGCATTTGACAGAAAGTTGAAGTTTTTGGAAGCTGAAATACGACATGGCAGTTTACAGACCATATACCACTTTACGGTCCGTATTTCATTTTACATCCAACTGGCTAGAATGAAAACCTGCAACTTTTCACATTTCCAAAACCTATATTTAGTCATTGTGGAGCATAACCTACCTTTCATTGCAATTGCCTTTGCAATCTTACTTAGGGTCGTCAAACGTCGTTCCCTTCTTATTAAAACATCATATACTCGTATTCTTCGTTAGTCTATTCACTGTACGTTCACGGGGGAATTCCCGAGGTGTAACATTCTCCCCCCCCCCCTTAAGAACATTCATCCTCGAATGTTAAAGTCTTCGGGGATTCTATAGAAATTTTGCCAGAGTTTCCCCTATAATATGGCACTACCAACCTGTCACAACGACCCAAACGATCATCGCCTCACAGGGCTACGTCACAATATCAACATATCTATGGCCGCACATGACCAAAAGCATGAAAAGGAAATCATACATACCTCATACCGCTGATGTTTCATGTTGAATCTCTCCCAAGGGCTGAAATAAATGAGGGTATCAAGATCGCATACTTTCTTGCGCTTCCCATGTCATTTCTTCTCGTTTACTGCTTCTCCATAAAACCTTAACTGAGGCCACTTCTTTGTTTCTAAGCCTCCGTACTTGCCTATCTAGTATGGCAATGGACACTTCTTCATAAGTAAACTTTTTTGTCACTTGCACATCGCTTATTGGCATGATCCTAGTAGGATCTCCAACACATTTTCGAAGCATCGAGACATGGAAAACTGGGTGAACTGACTCCAAATCCGGAGGTAGATCTAATTCGTAGGCCACTTTGCCCACTTTGCGCACAATCTCATAAGGTCCAATGTACTGGGGACTAAGCTTCCCCTTTTTGCCAAATCTCATTACACCTTTCATCGGTGACACTTTCAAGAATACCCAATCTTTCACTTGGAACTCTAAGCCTCTTCGGCGATTATCCGCATAGGACTTTTGACGACTTTGGGCTGCTAATAACCGATCTTATATGAGCTTGACTTTCTCTATGGCTTGCTGGACCAAGTCTGGCCCTATCAATCTGGCCTCTCCTGTTTCGAACCACCCAATTGGGGATCTACACTTTCGCCCATATAAAGCTTCATACGGTGCCATTTGGATGCTAGAATGATAACTGTTATTGTAAGCAAATTCGATGAGTGGCAAATGGTCATCCCAATTTCCTCCAAAATCTATCATACATACCCGCAACATATCTTCAAGAGTCTGAATGGTACGCTTGGCTTGTCCATCAGTCTACGGGTGAAATGACGTACTAAGGCTCACTTGGGTCCCTAGACCTTGTTGGAAAGACTTCTAAAATTGGCTGTAAACTGAGTTCCTCTGTCTGAGATAATAGATACTGGAACACCATGGAGTCTTACTATCTCTTTAAGATAAATCTTTGCATAATCTTCTGCCACATGCGTCGTTCTGACTGGTAAGAAATGAGCTGACTTAGTGAGTCTATCCACAATCACCCATATGGAGTCATACTTACGGCGAGAACGGGGTAAGCCTATAATGAAGTCCATATTAATCATTTCCCACTTCCAAGTTGGGATTTCTATAGCTTGCAATAATCCACCCGGGTTTTGGTGCTCGATTTTCACTTGTTGACAATTGGGACATTGAGCTACGAATTCCTCTATATCTTTCTTCATTCCATTCCACCAATATATCGACTTGAGGTCATGATACATTTTCGTCGCTCCGGGGTGAACAAAATAATGGGAACGATGAGCTTCTCTCAATATCTGGTGGCGTAGACCTGCCACATTGGGAACACATAATCTGCCTTGATATCGGAGAACTCCGTCTCCTTAAATATCAGATGATGACTCCTCTTTCTGAGGGAGTGTATCTCTGTAATGCATTAGCATGGGATCTTCATACTGTCGCTCTTTCACTTCTGCCACTAGCGATGAGGTTGCTGAATTCTGGATAGTAGTCCCCCTGCTACCTGAGTCCACTACTCGAACTCCTAGGCTAGCTAACTGTTGGAGCTCACGAGTCATTTCTCTCCGCTCGGGTCGTACATCACACAAACTTCCCATAGATCTGCGGCTAAGAGCATCAGCTACTACATTTGCCTTTCCGGGGTGATACAAGATATCAACATCATAATCTTTTAGCAATTCCAACCAGCGTCGTTGCCGTAAATTCAACTCTTTCTGCTTGAAGATATAGACTCTTATGATCTGTATAAATATCCACATGGACACCATATAAATAATGTCTTCATATCTTTAACGCATGAACCACTGCGGCCAATTCTAAATCATAGGTTGGATAATTCCGCTCATGTTTCTGTAATTGCCATGAAGCGTACACAATCACCTTACCATGTTGCATCAATACACAGCCTATCCCAACACCTGAAGCATCGCAATAAACAACATATACTTCCAATCCCTCTGGAAGTGTCAAGACTGGGGCGGAAGTCAATCTACTTTTCAACTCTTGGAAGCTACGCTCACCAGCATCTGTCCATTGAAACTTTGCCGATTTCTGGGTCACCTTTGTGAGTGGTGCAGAAATAGAAGAAAAACCTTCAACAAATCTCCGGTAATAACCTGCTAAGCCCAGAAAGCTACGAACCTCCGTAGGAGTGGTGGGCCTTGGCCAAGTCTTCACAGCCTCAATCTTTTTACTATCCACTCGAATACCATCGGCTGCCACAATATGTCCCAGAAATGCCACTGAGTTCAACCAAAACTCGCATTTGGAAAACTTTGCGAACAACTCTCTAGTTCGAACGACTCCGACAAGAGTACGCAAATGATTCACATGTTCTGCCTCGGATCTAGAATATACCAAGATGTCGTTGATAAATACGGTCACAAATAAATCCAGAAAAGCCTGAACACATTATTCATCAGATCCATAAATGCCGCCGGCGCATTAGCTAGCCCAAATAACATCACCCGGAACTCAAAATTACCATATCTTGTTCTAAAGGCTGTCTTAGGGATATCTTTCTCCCTAACTCTCACTTGATGATACCCGGACCTCAAATCAATCTTTAAAAACCATTTGGCACCTTGCAATTGATCAAATAAGTCATCAATCCTCATAAGAGGATACTTGTTCTTAATTGTCACCTTATTCAATTGCCAGTAATCAATGCACATTCTCAAGGAGCCATCTTTCTTTCGGACAAACAATACGGGTGCTCCCCACGGGGATGAACTAGGCCTAATAAAGCCTTTCTCAAGCAAGTCCTTCAATTGCTCCTTCAACTCTTTCAATTCTGCGGGAGCCATTATATAAAGAGGAATAGATATGGTCTTGGTGCCCGGCAAAACATCAATTACGAAATCAATCTCCCGTTCGGGAGGAAGGCTTGGAAGATCTTCCGGGAACTCATCCGGAAATTCATTTACTACAGGAACTGTCTGAAGAGTCGGCGATTCAGCTTCTACATCTTTAACCCGAACTAGATGATAGCTACATCCTTTCGTGATCATTTTACTTGCCTTTAGATAGGAAATAAATCTACCTTTTGGTGACGCCGTATTCCCTTTCCATTCTAGGACTGGTTCTCCCGAAAATTGGAAACGAACTATTTTCATTCTACTATTAACATTGGCATAACAAGAAGCCAACCAATCCGTGCCCATAATAACATCAAAATCCACCATTTCTAGCTCATGAAAATCAATCATGGTATGACGATCAAAAATCACAATTACACAATTTCTATATACACGGCTAGCTATTACTGATTCACCAACGGGTGTTGACACCTCAAAAGGTTTAATCGACTCTGGCTCGACTCTAAATCGACCCGCAATATATGGAGTAACATATGACAATGTGGAGCCCGGATCAATCAAAGCATATACATCATGAGAGAATATCGACAATATGCCTGTGACCACGTCAGGAGAAGACTCAAGATCTTGGCGTCCAGCCAAAGCATAAACACGGTGCTGAGGACTGCTAGAACTGGGAACTCTCCCTCTGCCTCTACCATGGCCGACTGGCGCATGTGAACCTGGCCCCATAGGGCGTACAGATGCTGAAGACCCGGCTACCGACCCTGAAGGCTGGGTCCTACCTCTACCATGAACTGTGGGGCAATCACGTATAATATGGCCTGGTCGACCACATGAATAGCAAACATCTGAGCCCATTTGGCATCGACCCCAATGAAACTTCCCACATCGTAGTGCGGGTGGCCTTGCCTGACCCGAATCATCTCTAAATTGAGACCCCGAATAACTCTGACTCAGCCCGGAATGTGTAGATCTGTCGAATATCTGGCCTGAAAATCGTGGAGGCGCACCAGTCATAGAATAGCCTGAGTGCCTGGACATCTGCTGCCTGTACCCGCCTCTGAACTCACTCATCGGACCTGAAGATCTGGCCCTCTTGCTATGACCCCTATCCTGCTCGCGTTCACTTCTCTGCTATTGTAAACTTTCTTCTAAGTTCTGAGCATGAGCCTGAATGTGTGCAATATCCATATTATCCTGAAGGGACGCGGTCAAACATCTATCCATCAAATATGGCCCTAGGCCTTTTACAAATTGGTGCACTCGGTCACCCATATCCGCTACCATGGCCGAAGCATACCTAGCCAAAGAATTGAAGCGGAGGCTATACTCTAGAGCACTCATGCTACCTTGCCTCAAATTCAAGAATTTATTGGCCATAGCTCGCCGAACTTCTGGAGGCATATAGTGTCGGAGGAAAGCATCAACAAACTCTTGTCATACCGGGGGAGGTGCATTGGCTCCCCGTGAAGCCATCCAAACCGTATACCATTGGATCGAGACATCTCTCAATCTATACGACGCTAACTCCACCGACTCGGTGTCCAAACCATGTATCAATCGAAGCGTCCTCAACATACCATCAATGAAGTCCTAAGGGTCCTCCTCTGGCTTTGACCCAAAGAATTCTTGAGGGTTCAAAGTGATAAAGTCACGGGCCCTTGCACTAACAACCCTATCACCTTGCCCTGTACTTTGTCGCTGAGTCTAGGCAGCAACCAACTGGGTGAGTAAATGTATAGCCTCCTTCACATCTTGGCCTGAAGCATCTGGTGGGGGAGCTGGAGGTGCTGGGGCAGGGGCTGAGGCTCCCTCATGCTCCTCTAATATAAGTACTGAACGGGAGGACTGAGATTGAGCCGCACTCTGGGACTCACTTTCCTCTACTACCGGTGGCGGTGCTCTTTCAGCCCGCTTTCCTGCCACCGTCTTGCCCTTTTAGGCTGCCGTAGCCTTTCTCTCTACAGGCATTTCTGAAATAGACAATACACGATTAAAGAATAAGACTTTCTCATATCATAGCTCTACCACACGAATCTTATGAAGAAAGAAGGTCAATCATTCCTAAAATGTCCGCAGCTTCTCGTTTATAAGTGTGGCGCGCAACACACCCATAACTAAGATTCTACTAGACACGGCTCGTAAACACACCCTAGGACTGAACTGCTCTGATACTACTTTTGTCACGACCTGTCTAGAGGGCCGCGACGAGCGCCCGGTGCTAGCCCACCCCGGGCACCCCTTGGCTTACTCTTCACTTACATTTAGGTGAGCCACATAATTAAACATACATTTCTAATCACCATTCATGCTAGTCCCATTCGATGACAATGCTTTCATATCATGGTTGGCATCTATACCACGTCAATGTACATGAGCCGTCAAGGCTATCAAAATAATATAAAAAATATAGGCCGACAAGGATGGACACATCTAACCATATTCACATGTCTACCAGCCTCTAAGAAGAGTATAACATATCACATAAGCAGGACAGGACCCCGCTATGCCCATAACTATATACACAAAATAATAAGTGCCCCAAAGTTATGGCTCCGAATGAAATGGAGCTCTGCTAGGTAGTCTCTAAGAATACCGCTATGAATCGGGCCTGTCTCCCTGTGCACCGGCGGGCATGACGCAGCGTCCACAAATAAAAGAACGTCAGTACGAAGAATGTACTGAGTACGTAAAGCATGATCAATATCAATATAGAAGCATAATAAGCATCATGAGAAATAGCACAAGATGGGAGATAGTAATAAAATCGTCATAGGCACTTACTTGCCGTGCATAGGATCTTTCCGTTCCGTATTTGTACTCGTATTCGTATACATACCTTTATTCACATTCATATCGTATCATATTCGTATTCATACTCGTAACCATATCATATACAAAATCATATCATATACATAGCATTTATATACCATACCCGACCATACAGGATCTGTGTTTCATACATACTTGGCCAACCAAGGCTCAAGGTTACTCATACTTGGCCCTACCAATGCTTCAGGGTTACATCTACCTGGCCCTACCAAGGCGTCAGGGTTATCCGTACCTTCTGCAGAGGTGTGCGCGCATTACATTATCATATACATACTTATTTACATATCTTGCCCGGCCTCATAAGCTCGGGGTTCCATAGTAGTCATACATAGACGCATATACATAATAGCTCAGAAGCATTTTTACTATTTACATCATTATCATAATTGTCATCAACATCGTTATTACTATTATCGTGATTCATGACATTTATCTTTATAGGCTTACTCGTCATACGAGGGATTTAGTACAATCATGGCGTATCAAGAATCATGAGCTTACTAGCTCGGGAGATCAAGTCATTTGAAGGACATCACAGTCTCATAGAAGAGTTAGATATTTGGCCAAGAACCATGCCTTATGAGAGAAGGGTTAGAGAGGTATGGCAAAATGGGTCATGAATGTGGAATAGTGCCATTTTGAGAAATAGTTTGAATTGAGTTATGAGTCTTGATGTATTGTGATGTAAATGATGTTGAGAACATGAGATGAGCAATGTACGTGAATGGACATAGTTGTGTGGTATAGCCATGGATATGAGTAATTGAAAGTAAGTCTAGAAATGTGGATAATGTGGATGAATAATGATTATTGTTATGGTATTGTGAATGCATTATTGACGTTTGGGAGTTGATATACGCTATGGAGGAATGTCGTATAAATAAAGGAGAGGCTGTCCGATTTTCTCTAGTTTTGGTCGGATATGCTAGCTATCGATTCTAATTATAGTATGACTTTAATGAAGGTAGAAACGTGAGCTTCGGAGGAGAACATGCAAGTGGTAAATAGTTGAACGGAAAGGTATGTAAGGCTAACACTTCTTTCATAAGGCATGGTTCTTGGCCAAATATCTAACTCTTCTATGACACTGTGATGTCCTTCAAATGACTTGATCTCCCGAGATAGTAAGCTCAAGATTCTTGATATGCCACGATTGTACTAAATCCCTCGTATGACGAGTAAGCCTATAAAGATAAATGTCATGAATCACGATAATAGTAATAACGATGTTGATGACAATTATGATAATGATGTAAATAGTAAAAATACTTATGAGCTATTATGTATATACGTCTATGTATGACTACTATGGAACCCCGAGCTTATGAGGCCGGGCAAGATATGTAAATAAGTATGTATATGATAACGTAATGCGCGCACACCTCTGCAGAAGGTACGGATAACCCTGACGCCTTGGTAGGGCCAGGTAGATGTAACCCTGAAGCCTTGGTAGGGCCAAGTATGAGTAACCTTGAGCCTTGGTTGGCCAAGTATGTATGAAACACTGATCCTGTATGGTCGGGTATGGTATATAAATGCTATGTATATGATATGATTTTGTATATGATATGGTTACGAGTATGAATACGAATATGATACGATATGAATGTGAATAAAGGTATGTATACGAATACGAGTACAAATACGGAACAGAAAGATCATATGCACGGCAAGTAAGTGCCTATGACGATTTTATTACTATCTCTCATCTTGTGCTATTTCTTATGATGCTTATTATGCTTCTATATTGATATTGATCATGCTTTACGTACTCAGTACATTCTTCGTACTGACGTCCTTTTATTTGTGGACGCTGCGTCATGCCCGCCGGTGCACAGGGAGACAGGCCCGATTCATAGCGGTATTCTTAGAGACTACCTAGCAGAGCTCCATTTCATTCGGAGCCATAGCTTTTGGGCACTTATTATTTTGTGTATATAGTTATGGGCATAGCGGGGTCCTGTCCCGCTTATGTGATATGTTATACTCTTCTTAGAGGCTGGTAGACATGTGAATATGGTTAGATGTGTCCATCCTTGTCGGCCTATATTTTTTATATTATTTTGATAGCCTTGACGGCTCATGTACATTGACGTGGTATAGATGCCAACCATGATATGAAAGCATTGTCATCGAATGGGACTAGCATGAATGGTGATTAGAAATGTATGTTTAATTATGTGGCTCACCTAAATGTAAGTGAAGAGTAAGCCAAGGGGTGCCCGGGGTGGGCTAGCACCGGGCGCTCGTCGCGGCCCTCTAGACAGGTCGTGACAAAAGTAGTAGAGAGGTATGGCAACTGACCAGAATGCAAACCTACAACTTTTCACATTTCCAAAACCTATAATTAGTCATTGTGGAGCATAACCTACCTTTCATTGCAATTGCCTTTGCAATCTTACTTAGGGTCGTCAAACGTCGTTCCCTTCTTATTAAAACATCATATACTAATATTCTTCGTTAGTCTATTCACTGTACATTCGAGGGGGAATTCCCGAGATGTAACAGAGATGTCGATCTCCCATTGGATGGTTTGAATCCTTTGATGTGAGGCCTTGGGGTACATACTTTCTTAGAGATTCTTTGGATAAAGTGAAGATTATTCAGAAGAGGCTTCTCACCACTCAGAGTCGCAAAAGAGTTACCCGGACCGGAGCGTTCATGATTTGGTATTTATGGTGGGTGATCTGTTTTTGCTTAAGGTTTCATCCATGAAGGGTGTGATGCAGTTTGGAATGAAAGTAAAGTTGAGTCCTCGTTACATTGGCCCTTTTGAGGTTATTTAGAGAGTTGGACATGTTGCGTATGAGTTAGCACTACCTCCTAGTTTGTAGAGTGTTCATCCCGTGTTCCATGTTTCTATGCTCAAAAAGTATGTTTCAGATGGTTCTCATGTGATTAGAGGGGATTTGGTGATGCTTGATCAGAACTTGTCTTATATGGAAGAGCCGGTTGCTATCTTGGACTAGCATATTCACATGTTGAGATCCAAGGAAATTGCTTCGTTGAAGGTTCAGTGGAGAGGTCATCCGATGGAGGAGCCTACTTGGGAGACCGAGATGGATATGAGGGCGAGGTACCCTCGACTTTTTGATGCCCCAGGTACATCTTTTGTCTTTTATGTTCGAAGACGAATATGTGTTTTAGTGGTGGATGATGTAACGACCCGTTAGGTCATTTTGGTTGTTTTCTCGTTTTTGCCTATTTTGCCTTGGTGAACCCGCCCTTTTACTTGTTTTGCATTGTTGTGTAGTGGGTGTGGTTGGCACAACTCCCGAGATAGCCAAAATATCGTAAGTTGGAAAGTTGCTAAGTTGAAGAATCTTTAAGTGTTAGGCTGATTTTAGGCATCATAGGAGGTATTTGTGTCATTTTGGGAATTTCGTCGGTTCCATTAGCTCCAAGACGTCAAATATAGGGTGGTTGTGTAGTTGGTTCAGTTCCCGAGGGCCTTGGGGGCATTTTGGTCATTTGATTACAAAGCGGGTTTTTGCCGTTCGGGGTTGACTTGGTCAACGAGACCTCTTCTGGAATTTTTGAGTGCGCGAATGAGTTCGTAGCTCATTTTTACATGTGTATGCATATTTGGTTTGTATTGGGAAGGTTTCAGGAGAGTCTCAGGATTACGGGTTGTGAGAGTCAAAAACTAGATTTTTGCTAGTTCTTGTGTGCGCTCGCAAGGGCGAGAGTGGTCCTGCCCCTACGGAAGCGTTCCAGCAAGAGGAGGTCCGCATGAGCGAGACTGGAGATTTATCCTTGGTTCGCCTCAGCGAAGATTCTCCCGCAGAAGTGAGGTCGCAGCTGCTAAGGGAGTTCCGCAGCGGCGAGCCTGGGATATTTTTTAAGGGTTCCACCTCGGCAAGGAGTTGTCCACCGATGCGTGTTCGCTGGAGCGAACTTGAGGGCGCAGGTGCAAATTGCTGATCAAAATGTGCCTTTAGTGTATTCCATCCTTAGACAATTCATTCTAAACCCTTGAGTCTTGAGAGCGGTTTTGGAGAAGATTGAAGAGATTTCATGGAGAAAACCATTGGGTAAGTCTTCTAACTTGGTATTTTTATTATTCCCAGGATTTAGGTTCATAACCCATGCTTAGAATGTTTGGATTAAAGAGGAAATGGAAGGGTTTTTGGAACCTAACCTAAGAATTAGGGGTTTTGGTAATTGAGCATGAATTAGTGATTATTTATGGATGATTTTTGGTGTATGAGTTATATTGAGTATGAGGATCATGATTCTAGGTCCAATTTACTGTTTTACCCTGTTAGGTTCGGAATCCTAATTTTAGGGCTTGATTTGGGGATTTGGATTTATGTAGAAATATGGGTGTTGATAGACTCGTATTCTAACGTATAATCCCTATTTGACTAGACTTTGAACGTTCGGAGATTGTTTGGCTTGGCAAGAGTGTGTTGTGGTTCGATAATCGACAATCCAGGCAAGTTGAGACCTTGCATTCTTTCTTGAACGTGTGGTTGGCTAAAATAAATCTAATAAGAGGGTTATGTGGTAATTAAGGGGGTGGGTTCCGATACTCCTTAGATGACTAGCACTAGTCTCGGATACCGGTCATCATGTTATGGGTATTTGCGTAATTTCAATTGTATAGTTGGTCTGAATGCTAGTCTTTGGGCACTAGCTGATAGATTAGTACGAGCCTTTGGATCTGTGATTAGGGTCCGATGCTCATACATTATGTCTTTTATTATTACCGTCTGTCTTATCTATTGTGTGCATATCACTCATATATCCTCATTGAAATGAAAAAGAAAGTAAAAAGGTGAAGCCTTTTTTATATTGAGAACTTAGGGATGGATTTCATGCTTATATACTTGTTCTTGACTTGCGGTATGACACATTCATACTTTAAACGTATTTCATGCGTATTACTTGTGGATATGATTGTGAGTCCGAGGGGATCTAGTTCCGGATGAGTGATGATACTTTAGAGCATTCCATTGACAATGGGTCCGGTCGGCTAAGTGACAGGTTATTAAGCTATGATATAATGAGACCGTGATCCGAGAATTTACCGGACCAGTGATATATGGGCCTCATGAGCCCCCCATGGGTCACAATTCATTGACATTCGAACGAGTGTATATCGGGAAGTGGAAACAAGCCTTACATTGCATTTGCATCTCATTCATCCATACTTTATATTGTTGTTGTGATTATTGGTATCTGAGTTGTCTTATCTTGAAATCTATCTATTTTGAGGGTTTAGCTATTAATATGATTATCTTGTTTATGGACTAATGGAAGACTAGTGCGGTTGTGGTACCATGAACCAACTCTCGTCTCCGTTCCGAAAAGGGTCAAAGATGTTGTTGAGTACCCACTGATTATTGTACTCACGCTACACTTGTTGCATCTTTTTGTGTGCAGGTTCGGTCCCCAGTACCAGTAGAGCTCGTGACTATCAGGCTGCCCACTAGAGCCTCGTTGAGAGATCGGAGTGAGCATCATGATTCTGGATGGCTCCAGATTCTTTCCCGTCCTTTATTTCCTGTCTTTCTTCCTTTCAGATAGGTTCAATTTTGTATTTGAGACTACATTTACTCTTTAGAATTCCTTGTGTTTGGTGACATCAGATTTTGGGAAGATTTGTAATAACTTCTAAGTATTTCTAGTTAAGATTGCTAACACTTGAAATTGACTTGCATGATTTAATTCCGCTTTTAGCATTTCCTTATATTTTGGGATATTAATGGTTTGTGTTGCCTTACTGCTACGGTGGGACTAGTGGCATCATGACTTGGTAAATTGGGTAGTGACACTAAGAGATAATCGATTCGAAACCCTAAACTGGGGCAAAATTTTTGAGAGGGTCTCAAACTTTCTTACAATCAAGATTCAACGTGAGAGTTCGCCGAAGTGAGATTTAAGCAGGGGCGGGATTTTTGAGAGGGTCTCAAAAATTCCACACAAAGGAGTTGTAGCTTTAACCACAGACACAACAAAGGGCGGAAGAGTCCTCATTTAAATGTGCGTGTCATGACAATCAATTTAGACAATTTTCAAAATTTTCAAATTTTCTTTTATGAGCAAAAATACAAAAACTTTTGATCAACAAAAATGTACATACTGCTTTAAGATAAATTCATCTCTTCAAAAATGTCGAACCCAAAAGGATTGGGCCTAAGGAAGCATACCAAGCCAGCAAAGACAGAACGCGATCGGAGACAACAACATGGATCAATTTTATAGGAAACTAACATTTTTTTTATACAGGTCTCCAGTGTCGTCAGGAGGACGACCATTTATGTGACTTCATTTGTTCATGATAGGTAAAGGTAGTGTATCGGGGAAAGATCCGGACCTCGACCAAGTCAAGGAAGCTATAAACGAATTGAAATGCCACAAAGGCAAACATTTGGCTTCAAAAGGCTAATAAGGGATTGAAATGCCACAAGGGAAAATATCCAGCCAAAAGGGCGAACATCTAGCCAGTAAGGGCTGAAAAATGGTCTAAATGCCACAAGGGCAAACAACAAGCCTATAAGGGCCACAATCAGTATAAAGGACGAAAGAAAGACGATCTAGCCAAATAGGCCATAGCTGTCATTAACATGCCAAAAGGGTCATTCATATCAAACTGCGGAGAGGGCCATTCATCCAAACTGCCGAGAGGGCTATTCATTTAACTGCCAAGAGGGCCATACCGCCAAGAGGGCTATACCTCCAAGAGGGCTATACCGCTAAGAAGGCCATACAGCTAAAAGGGCTATACTGCTGAGAGGGCTATTCGTACAAGTCTCCAAAAGGGCCATACTGCAAAGAGGGCCATACCACCAAGAGGGCTATACTGCTGAGAAGGCTATTCGTACAAGTTTCCAAAAATACCATACTGCCAAGAAGGCCATACCGCCAAGAGGGTTATACTGCTAAGAGGGCTATTTGTACAAGTCGCCAAAAGGGCCATTCGAAACAAACTATCTAGAGGGCCATTTTATACAAGCAAAGCCCAGGAGAGGCTCAACAAAAACAAACAATACCGAGGGGTTCATTTACTTTTAAGAGAGAAGCCAAGAGGGCCGTTAGAAACCATGCAGGGTGGTAAAGTAATGACGTAGGGGCAAGATGGTCATTCAGATTTAAGCGGTGCCGAGAGGGTCAATCTGCAAAACCAAGAAAGTACAAACCAAAACCATGTAAGAATGGTAAAAGCAGAACGAGACCAAGAGGTCAACCACAACGTTACCCTAGCAGATGGAGGTAGGTTAGCTGCCACCAAGGAGTGGAGTAGGCTGATCAAACCAGACCCAGACATATGCGGAACAAACGTAGAACTTTTTCTTATGCAACTAGTCGAGATAGTGTTACACCTCAGAAAAATTTCGTATGTGTTGCCTTGTGGATAGGCTACTGTGAGCTTAATGTGATTATGAAACCCTTATGAGATTGGGGAAAATATTAGATAGCTTAATGTTCATACTAATAGATTTCGAAGTTATACGAATATGTGAAGTTTAGTAATTGGAAGGAAGTGAAATGTAAGTCATGTTCGGGAAGGTTTCCGCAACAATTGAGTTAATGTTTATTTAGTAATATCTTGAAAGGATGCTATAGGGCCTATTGTATGGTTAATGAAGTGTTATATAAGTGTCAAGAAGGTTCCACGAGGATTGGAAGTCAAACGAGTCGACAAGAACGAAAACCAGATTTTTCCGAATATACGGCCATATATACGGACCGTATAAATTATACGGCCCGTATAATGGTCCGTAGGTTTGGTCCAGAAAAGAGTGCTGCCGGTGGAAATATACGGCCTGATATATGGACCGTATAAATTATACGGCCCGTATAGTAGGCCATATAACTCTGGTCGGGTCAGAACTTTTACGTTATAAGGATGGACGACCCTCACTTTATTTCATTTCCCTCATTTCATCTACACTCTTCAAAGCTCCAAAACCCTTCTCCCAACATATTTTACTCAAACCCAAGAGATTACAAAGATTAAATAGCAAGAAATCAAGTGTTCATGTGTTAAAAGGTTTCCTAGGGTTGGTAGATTTCAAGAATACTTGACCATTGTGGCTAGGGTTTTTGGCACAAGTTGATAGCTGCTCCAAAGCTTGTTTCTATGGGATGAAAAGGTTAGTTTCCATGCTTATTTCATGTTAATGAGAATTTTTGGTTGTAGCAAAACTTGGGTAGAAGAAGAAAGTAGAAAATGAGGTCTAAATGTAGCTTTTATGATGTTTATGAGTAGTAAACGAAAATGAGTCATGATTCTTAGTATGATATGGATATAATCATGATATGGAAGGTAATAATGGCGATGAAGAAGTATTATATGAAAATGTGCTAAATGGGTGTGACGTTGTTGGCATGAGTTAAACCTAAGGATGAATTGTTGAAGGCTAGTGTAGTGTGATTACTTGATTATGATATTATGAGTGTATTATGGATGTTATTGTGGTTTTTGGGAGTCGTTTTGTAAAATTGTGGAAGTTGACGAAATAGGGGAAATGTTACCCAATTTTCATTAGATCATGAACGATCCTAGTTTGAGTTTAATAGTATCTTTAAGGTTTAACCAAGGTATGAATTCTTCGAACTGTAGATTATCCAAGCTTCAATGGTGAACCGAAGAGGTATTTAAGGATAACCCTTCTTTCAATAAAGCATGGTTCCTTGGCTATATATATACCCTTTTATGAGTTCTATAGTGTCCTCCAAATGATTCTATCTTTAAAGCTACTAAAACTCATGATTATCGATACTTTTACGATTCTACTATTCTCCTTATATAATGGGTGATCCTCTAAGGATAGATGTAATAAAATGATGATAGTAATGATGTCGATGATATTTATAAGCTCTTATGTATATGTGTCTATGTATGACTAGCTTATATGGCCGAGCATGATATTTATTGCGCGCACACCACTATAGTTGGGTACGGTTAACACTTAGCCTTGGTAGGGCCAGTTATGTATTGCACCAAGCACTGTCATGGCTGGGTACGTGAATAATCGAACCTTCATGGTCGGGTATGCTACGGTTATGAATATAGTTATGAAATATGGTTATGAAAATGGGTATGAAAATGTATATGAATACGGATACGAATACGGATATGGGTATGGATATATGTATATGTATATGTGTATGTACACAAACAACGCATTAGAAATGGAAAGTCCCTATGAAAGACAAGTAAGTATTTACGATGATGGCTCTACTATCTCTCGATTCTCTCATTTTATGCAATTTCTTATGATGTTTCTCATGCTTCTATTAAGATGTTGTTTATGTTTTCCATACTCAGTACATTATCCGTACTAACGTCCGTTTGTTGTCGCGTCATGCCCGCAGGTGGATAGGGAGTCAGGCTTGATCCATGGACTTCTTATTCAGGGACTACATAGAAGAGCTCTATTTCATCCGGTGCAACAGCTTTTGGTATAATTCTTTTGTGTACATATCTATGGGCAAGGCGGGGTCCTGTCCCGCCTATATGATGTTACCTACTCTTCTTAGAGGCTCATAGACAGTTGTATATGGTTAGATGTCTTTAGCCTTGTCAGCTTATATTTTGTATATTATTTTGATAGCCTCGTCGGCTAGTGTATATGTATATGGGCTTTGTGTCGATGATGATATAAATGTATTGTTGCCCAATAAGGTTCGCATGAATGATGGGTAGAAATTATGATTAAGAAATGTGGCTCATCTAGACGTAAATGTGAATGTACGATAGGAGGTGCCCGGGTGGGTTAGCACCGAGTGCCCGTCATGGCTCTCCGGTTGGGTCGTGACAGATAGGGTGTCCATGAGAGTCATGCTCTCCGGCCAGGAATTGGAAGATCGCTCCGCCCCGTGCTCAGCCGCACAAATTTGTTTTTATTTGCGTGCATTACTTGTTTTCTTTTAAAAATTCCCACAATCGGTCAGACACACATTGGAGAAGACACAAAGGCATTCCCGCACAAGGGATACCCTTTTCCTCCTATTGAGTTGTGATTCCTAAGACCAGGGATATGTAGGTGGACTCACTACCAGAGAGTCAGTCACACTCCAATAAACCACTCCGGGTTTCTCAGTTTTGACACTGAAAATTTCGAAATTTGCTTGAACTTGCACTTGGAAGTCTAATTGAATTGAACTACAAATGGCTTGAATTCTCATATAGCCTGAGATATGTAGGAAACCCAGAGACCAGGGTCCGACTATATATTTAAAAACTGTATTAAAAAAAGAAGTATTTAGAAATTGGTCAGCCAAAAATCAGGGTTTATCAAATTTTGATGATTAGTGTTGGGCCAACCATCCCCGAACATAGAAAGGGCAGTTGTTGATCCCTAATTTTTGACCTCCAATAATTTTATTTAATTATCTGGAGTTGCTGAATCTCAAACGGAGTGAAATATGTATTTGTTTAAATCAAACTGATTTTATAAAACTATTTCGATAATATTTTGCCATTTCATTTGGTAAAATAACTTCAAATATATATTGTAGGTCATTTAAAAATAATTTACATATTTTACTATCAATATCAAAGTATTTAATTAATCAGAATACAACTCAAAACAATTATTCAATTAATTGTTTAAATTATCATGTGTCAAGTTGACAAATATTTTGCTCCGTTTAATTTCAAGAAAGTTGATTAATTAGATGAAATAATCATTATATCTCTGTTGCAAAATCACATTTTTGCATCTTTTCTGTGACCTAAATATATTACAATTTGTTAAATGCTTAATTGTGGTTATATTTGAAAATTTGTTTATTATATGATCAGTTGCGGCTACAATTGAAATAACCAATTGTTAGACAATTATGGTCATAATTGAAATAGCCAATTTCATGGCTTAAGTCAATTAAGACCATATTTGCAATTTAAGTGCTTTTATTTGACCGTATTTTTAAAAAGGTGATTAATTGTTTAATTAGCCTTGATGTGGTCATAATTTTAAGAGTTTGAATGGTCTAGATTCCTAATTTGGGCTATTTATGAAAGTAATTGGTTTTACACTTCACCTATATACCAATGTATACACAAGTATACATGTAGATACGCATTTATATATGTATACGAGTGCATACATGTGTGTATTTGGGCCCTCCCCTTTTCCTTTTCTTTTTGACCAAATCCAGCCCAACTTTAAACCAGACCCGACCCACACACGCATATATGCATATCACAAAACCAACAGACCTCATTTTGTTCAGGTAAGGGTTTCTTAGGGAAACCCAAGCAGCGTCGCCCCTCTCTCCTTTTATCTCTCTACGTCATCACACCAAAAATGGCAAATGTGAATAAGCCATCAGCCTTTTCCAGGTCTTGTATGACTTGTTTCAGCAAATAATTAATTGCTTTGCTCGTTGTCACCCTCTCTCCATCATTGAACGACCCAAACAAGGTATAACCTTTCTATTTTCTTTGATTTTTCTGCAATACACGGTCAAGGGACTGAATTTTCTTAATTGTTTTTGTTTGTATGCCACTTTGAATCCTTATTGGTCTATGTCGGTTTGAGGGGGAAATTCAAGAGAAATCCCCCCCAAAAATACTTGTCCCACATTGACTCTAGGGTTTGAGATGATCAAATTTGGGGTTCTATAAAAAGAACCCCATTTTTCACTTCAACACACATTGAGGATATCTGATATATTCACAAAACTCGATACTACAGTTTTTAACAAGTGACCGACATTAGAATTGGACGCTTAGTTAAATTTTCTTAGTTTACAAGCAATAGTTTAATTTTATTTTTTCTTTTGTGGCTGAAATCTAAGGTAGAGGAGAAAAGGATCTCCAAATTTCAAATCTTGACATCAGGCTGCACTCGAAAAAGGTAAAAACTCTTCCTTTTAGTTTAATTTATAGTGTTTTATTATGTTTATGTATATTTACAATTGTTGATGTTAGATTAGTTGTTAGTTTAGCGTATTAGTAAGTTTAGTAATAGAAGTCTGTTTTTGTTTAGTTTAATATGAAGTTCTTAAGTGTCTACATGTTAGTTAATGATTATTATGTGCTCATTATGGTCTAATTTAAATTAGTTTAGTTTAGCATCTATCAATATTGGTAAGTCTGATTAGTTATTAGCTTATTGATTAGATCTTATGTTTGGTTTCTATGTAGCAATATTTGTCATTGGTCATGTTTAATGGTCATTTATACCTGTAAAAATAGTAGATTAGTAGTAGTTTAAGCCATTTGCAGCTATATGAAATTCCTTTACTGTCAGCTATCATCCGTATTAGTATAATTCCTCTTTAGTTTAGTTAATCATGGGCCTGTTTAGCCTAAATATTAATACATGTCTATTTATCTGTTGGCATGATTAAATGATTTGATGTTAATATAAGTTATATATGGTTAGCTTGTTGGTTTTAGAGGGGTGTTTGCTTTAGTCCAAGGTCATTAGAGATAATGTGAGAGTATGATTGCCCTGGTATAGGTGATTCAGTCTTATTTCTAGTCCTTTGTGAGGTATAAAGTGGTGATGATTAATCAACCCTTAAGCATGTTTAGTCTAAGAGCTTGTGTATGTTTGAATGTTAGTTTGGATTAGCCTTAAACTATTGCATCCATTTAGTCAAGTAAACATGCCATCTGTATGCTGTAAAATAGATTTAAAATGCTAAGATTTTCCTATTCAGATCTATTCTGATGTTCAGTTATTGACAACCTATTTGTTAACCTGCTCATCCTACCTCTTTGTTGATCAATAAGCATGTTTATATGGTTATGTGTTCATATCCAGATGGGATTTAGTTAACCATCTAGGCTTTAAATCTAAAAAATGCTTGATCTTATACTAGTTGAATCATTTTTCTAAGTTTAGTGAAGGTTGTTAGTCTAACTAAATTATTTTGTCAACTAATCATGTGCTAAGTCACTTCCTTTATGTCATTTGCATGTTTCCTGGTTTTGCCAAAGTCTCTATATGGTTTGAACCTTGTATACGGGGATACTTGTTGGTGTGTTACTGTGATTAGAGACTTTTTATTTGATCATGTTTAATTATATGTCTGTAAACTACACCATCCTTTCCCCTTTCCCCTTTGGCTGTGCTAAGAAAAAATTACATATTTGCCATGAAAGATCTATCAAGCTGAACATGAACACCATGCTCCCAAAAACCTGAAACCATATTGACTGCATGTTGCCCAATCTGATGATGCTCATTCTAGCCTTTAGTCAGTATGACCTTAAGTGCATAATAGCCTCATCTTCTCAAGTCTCTCCTATCTTTCTATGTTTTACTGTTGTGTCTCATATTAGGAGGCTGATATATGAATCATCATAGTAGTAATAGAGAGAAATTGGTCCTATGTTTGTTCTTGTCTAAATGGGAATCGAGAATTTTTGCATCTATGTGTTAAATGTTGACATAAGCATGTTAGACATCAATAGGGATCAAAATGCACAAAACATGAGTCGTGTATAGCTTGATATATGTTCAGCCTACACTGTTTCATAGTCGTTTATCATCTTTAGACTTGCATTGTGTTGATATTCACATATATACATGAGATATGCAAGATATACACAACCTGTATACACTAAGGTTTAAAATAGGATGGTATACTTTGTATATCATCAAGAGAAACTCATGAATGTGCCTTAGTATGTCTTGTAAAAATGATTGGGCCTGTTTGGTTTTCTTTTATCGCTTTGATATAAAATTTTGGCCTATTCTGGTTCCTTCTTATTGCTTTGCCATTTAACTGGGCCTATCTGAATTTGCTTCTCAACTATTTGAGCTTTGCCCTTTTAGTTTTTCTTTGTCACTCTATGATAAATATAGCCTTTGTGTAATTGTATATGTGTTTCATAATTAAGTCTCATTTTAATTAGTGAATAAGTGTAGATACCCTCTAACAGTAATTTTCTTTCTCCCCCTTTGTGTTTGCGTGGGTTCACACTCGGGCCACCCGGGCGATTCACGCATGAAACCACTATTGGGCCAAAGGCCCAACACTTCTCTTTTATCGAGTCCGGATTAGCAAACAAGCATAGAAGGCCCAACCATGGGTGAAAATGGAAAATAGTGGGCTTTGGTAGGCCCACTAGCCTAACTTTCTCCTTTCATTTCATAAATATATATATTCACGTGTTTGTACTTTGTAATTGTAAATGAATGATTGTACAATATTGAAACCCAAATGCATTAGAAACTTAGAAAACCCACCTAGTAGCTACACGTTTTGCGAATGATTTTCAAATTTAACATAGCATACTTAGAACAAATGCATGCAATTGATAAATGGACTTTGGTAAAGTATTTCAAACTGAACACGAGTATATATGTATGTGTATGTATATATATTTTGAACACAAAAGGAAGAAAAAGTTTTTTTGGGCTTTTGGGCCCCACGAAAGAAAAATAGACTGTTTTGGGCCTTTACTTTGGACAAAAAATAGATGTAATTTCATTAAGACTTGGGCTGATTTTTAAAATGAAAAGAAACCAAAACCTCGAAATGAATGACCTATTTTGTTCCAAAAAGAATCAACTTAAGGTATTTCAAACCCTTTTGGACCGAAAGCCCAAACCTTAAGGCAACAAAACAATAATTTGGAGTAAGATGGCTTTGGGATTGGAATATGGTTGACCTAAAATGGGCTAAAATGAACAAAATAAGTAAACTCTCTTTTCTCTTTATTATACTTACAAAAACCTATTCTATATTTTCAAAAGGGAGATACACTCCACTTATACATACATACATATATATATATATATATATATATAAGGAAACAATCATGACATTGGACCAAATTAGTAGGAACTCTACTTAAGAGAAAATCTTATGTGTGTTCCGGTCCTAAAATGAAGTGATCTTAACCCCCTTATATCGTTTTCCCAAAAAAGAAACCAACTCTTCTCCTTTAAATATATATATTTTCCCAAAAAGATGGAGTTATGATATCGAAATGACAATTTTTGCAAGAAAGAAAATATTTTAGCCCGTGATCACAATTAATCCTAGTTAAGCTCGAAGGTCAATCGTATTATATGGATACTTTATACTAGGGTGCTTAAAAGCTTCCTAGGGGATCACCAGAACCCTTACCTCGAACTCTAATTTAAAAAGGATTTATCTCTTGTTTGACTAAACCCTTTTAACTCGGTTTTCCTAATTTCCTTTATAAAATTAGGTGGCGACTCAAAAAATATAAAATCCGAATATAGTCCACAACCTCTTAGTAGCTTTTATGCACCCGCGTAAAAGTGAACCGTAACAGCCTCTCATGATTTTATTAATTGCAGCTAAGTTCTTACTGTTGACACCTAATTTTTGACCTCCAATAATATACTTTAATTTCCTAGAGTTCTTGGATATCAAACGGAGTGAAATATGTATTTTTTTTAGTAAGTCAAAATGATTTCACAAATTGTTTCGATAATGTTTTGCCATTTCATTTGGCAAAATAACTTCAAATATATATTTAAGTCATTTAGCAAATAGTCTACATATTTTAATAGCTAACATAAAGCAAATGATTTAAAACAATTATATAATTAATTGTTAAAATTATTAAATGTCTAATTAGCAAGTATTTTACTCCATTTAAATTCAATAAAATTTGATTAATTAAATAAATAATCATTTTTACCTCTCAACTTTTAAATCTCTGCACGACCAATTTATAGTACAATCTTTATGTTGAAGGCTATGTGTCCACTAAACACAGTATGGAAGACCTGGTTGAGTACCCGTTCCCTTATGCAATGCAGTAAGTAAAGAAGGCACTATTTTTACCGTGGAAAACTTCTTGCTCAAGGGATTAAAAACCACGTCCTATCCCAGTAGGATTTCAACTCCACTAACCGAGCAAACTCTGGTTACAACTCTATTGCAAGCTAGAAGTTAACTCCCATAACCCCTCACCCTTAAAATAACGCTTATGCAACCCTCAGACTTGACTACCCCCAGCCAGGCACACTAATACACATAGACTCACTCCAGCATAGTGTACCACTCAAAGGCACCCTTTGAGAATTCACCGTGACTAACTCTAGCCACACACTAATACAACTAATCTAACCCTAGCCCAGTGTACCACTCAAGAGCTTCTGGAAGAATTTAGAACACCTACAAACAACTTTCTTTTTAGGAAGAGTAGGTTTACAATTTAAGCACTAGTAAACAAAGACTTACAACAACCTAAGCAACATAGACAATACCTTGTGTCTGGATCAGGTACTTTGGCTTGTAGATGGCTTTGTTCTTAAGAGCACTTGAGAAACTTACATAGGCAGATTCTGCACATTATGGATTAGGTTTTTCAAGTCTACTCAATATGTTGCCATCATGTTGTATATATAGTGGGAGCATGTGGGATGGATAGAGACCACTCATTCATTTTGACCTAAAGCATGGGCCAACTTACAACTGCACTTGTGTATAGCAAGTGGCTCTGCTTTACAGCTGTTCTCTACTGACGGTGCAAAGTGCACAGAGAGCAGGTTATAGACCAGGTCTCTATTTGGTTCTGAAGTAGTTTGATAATCATCAAAACACAAATGCAGTTGGACTTATCAATTTTCCCTTTTTGATGATGACAAACTCATAGACGATGTTCTCCCTGAAAACCAGCTTCCCACTTTTTCCCCCTGCGAAGTAGACCATCATTTTAGAGCACCTGCAACATGTTAGCAACAATACAACACATTTCTACAACATATCTTCCCCCTTAGTTTAGCAGCATGTCTTCCTCCTTAATCACATGTCATATCATTCTCTTATTCTAATCACAGTACAGTTCTCAGTCAGATGTACCCATTCATATCATCAACAACCCATTCAAATCATTAGCAATATCTTCCCCCTTTTGGCATTATCAAAAAGATTCAGTGATGCCCTCTTAGAGCTATGAAACATAAGTATACACGATGATAGAGATAGCTTTTGGCATAAAGATAAAATAATCGTTGCATTCGTCAGATAAGTTTGCCCACAAGATGAAGTAACAATCGTTATTGAAAAGCAGTAGTCTAAACAATACACATATGATAGTTAAAACATCATGTCATAGAGAGAGTGAACTGAGAGGGAAAAAAAAGGGGAGCTTTAGGGACTGGAATGTCAAGACCCAAACCGATGGGTCATGACCAGTGCCCGAGCTGGACACCCGTATACGAACCTACTACATATAATCAGACTAAAACTGAAAACAATATGGCAACATGTAAAAGCATGCTGTAAACTCATCATGTCATATATCAAAATGAACTTGTCTCCTGAGAAGTCAGAGCTAACCAAATCATAGTAAATATGCAAGCCGAAAAGGCTGCCCCTATACACGGGAACACCCAAAATGAACTACATCGATATAGCTGGCTAAAACATAAATACACAACCCACATATGTCTACAGAACTCTAAGAGTATGACAACGTCTATGTCAAAAGGAACTGTACCAAAATGACCCAAGCTCCGGAACAATGGAGCTCTCCAAGCAGCTGAGTAGCAGTCCTAAGCTGGAGGATCACCAGACTGAGGATCTGTACTTGCGGGCATGAAACGCAACCCCTGAAGAAAGAGGGTCAGTATGGAAAATGTACTGCGTATGTAAAGCATGAAGTACAATAAAGAAGATCATGACTGAGTAAAAAGATGATAGGAGACAAGCACGATAATCAAGGATACTAATGCATCTGTGCCTTATGAGATGAGAGTCATGCATATATCTATTTAATATACCGTACCCGGCCCATTATGGGACTTGGTGAAATAATCATATATCGTACCTGACCCTTTATGGGACTCGGTGAAATAATCATATACCGTACCTGGCCCATTATGGGACTCGGTGAAATATAATACGTACTCGGCCCTCTAGTGGGGGACTCGGTGAAATATAATACGTACCCGACCCTCTAGTGGGGGATTTGGTGAAATATATAATATACATACCCAACCCTCTAGTGAGGGATTCGGTGAACAATGCAATGAAACTGTGCACGATTACGTACCTGTCCGGGACTCGGTGAAGTGATACATTAGCAATATGCACGAATACATACCCGACCCTCTAGTGAGGGACTCAGTGAAGTGATACATTACCCATATGCACAAATATAATATTAAGAGCAAGGATGTATAAACTGAATCACCATTTAGAACTTGAGAAAATAAACAGCATGAATCAACACTTGAGAATCAAAGACAACTGTCCTGTCAAGTACCACTGAGAACCAGAGTTTGTTGGAGTCATGTATGTTCATCGTTCGCTCACTTTATGAATTCATGCCAAAAAGAAGGAGGGGATAACTTTACATACACCTTGGAGCCTTTAGAAGTAGAGTCATCATCAATGAATAAAATTGAGAAAATCTAGAAGTAGCTCCACATTCTCATATTCGCTTTGAAATCTTAAACTTGAGTTTTTAAAACACAAAATCAAAATTATTGTTGTCACCATCATAAAATCATTCTTATTCTCGACATCAGGAGAAGCTTTAAGAACCATGGCCTTTTAGCTTTTGGAAACAAGAAGGTTACGGAAACATTTACGAAATCATACCATAGGAATCATGCCTTTGAAAGAAAGAGACAAGCCTTAACATACCTGAACAACCTCCAATTATCTACACCTATTCGTCTGAGCTCATAAGTAATCATTTAAGAGGATTCACGCTATCGTTAGACTCATCGTAGAATACTTGTGTTGAGCTTTTCAAGTTAAACTGTTCTACATCCTGCCAAAAATCGGGTAGCATC
Source organism: Lycium barbarum (assembly GCF_019175385.1). Classification (NCBI taxonomy): domain Eukaryota; kingdom Viridiplantae; phylum Streptophyta; class Magnoliopsida; order Solanales; family Solanaceae; genus Lycium; species Lycium barbarum. The sequence continues at coordinate 40,185,715 of NC_083345.1, forward strand.
TCCCCTGTTTATATTCCGAACCCGAAATTATAACTCAGCAACCCACAACAATAACAATGAAAACCACAACAACAACATCATTATTAACACCAAAATATTCCATAAAACACCCCACACGGTGTTTTTCCAATTTCCATAATTAACCAACTCGCCACACAATTATTTAATGACTTTACCTCCGTAAATAAATCAAAATTAACATTAATGATAAGAGATTCATACCTTACTCCAAATATTATTGCTATATCTTCACTTTACTTCTTTGACTTAAGCCAAAGCATGCCGCGCACTGGCTTATTCCACTGCCTGCGTGTTCGTTCAGTAAAACGTTCATAACCTTTGATCCAGATATTGTATGAGGGCCACTACCTATGGTTGGAAATATAATTCAATTATATACAACTTTCATTTGTGGTGTGATTCCAACTTCCAAACTTATCCTGGCTTTTTGGCCTCTCCAAGTCAGATCATCCGAAAACCTATCCTTAAATCATCCTCTTGGAGGGCTTATGCCCACATTTGTCTTAAGGGTCCTTCTTAAGACTTGCTCAACTTCCCATGTACTACTCTTATAATTTTTCATATGTGATTTATAAAACCCCGACATGTGGGCCCCACCATAGCTTACGGTTACAAAGGCTTCTCATCAACGTATGAACTAATTTACACCATACGGTCTTCAAATGTCATATACATATATATTCTTATACTCAGACCATATAATCTTCATCCCTGACCTGAGCCTAAGATTTGCTCAGCCCGTTCGAGCCCCGTGGTGGCCCGTTCGCGCTGAGTTGGCCCTTGGCCTCCTGCGTGTTCGAGCCACTCCTTGGCGCGTGCGCGCAGGCTATTTTCCTGGCCTGCCATCCCAACTTGTATCGTCCATATCTCCTTACCCCAATGTCCTATTGAGGAGCGGTTTGTTGCGTTGGAAACTGGACTTCATGAACTTCACTCTGGGCTTTTTCTTTGTCTCAAAACTCGTCATGTTTCAAAAGTTATCCTCCCTCCAAGTCGGACCATCAACCCTAGTTTTCGAAATTCCCCTACTTTCCAATCCTCTCGTGGCTTATTACCTGAACTAAATCTTCGTGATTGTAAATTAAACGCATGCAACCATACATGCCTTTGAAAGTAACTCCAAAATCCACACTTGGGCGACTGACACTTACGGATTTCAATGTATAGAACTACGGGGTGTAACATGGAATATGGAGGACCGAACAAGGAGAGGAATAGGGAGCACGAGCAAAGGCTTTCAGAACGTTATTCACTTGCTTACTTGTATCTCTTTGATTTTCAATATCACGAAGCTCATCAATCTTCTCCTTCAAGTGAGCATTCTCAGCTTGGAGCTCAGCATTTGAACATACAAGTTCGGGCTAGGTTCACATGTTTGTTCAACCAATTTAGTTCTTAGGAGATCATTTTCTATTTGAAGCCGACTGATTTCAATGGTTGCTTACTCCTGTGTGTCAATTAGGTCCGATATAACAGAGTTGTTCCCCACACTTTCCCTTTAGTGTATGGATTCATATTCTTCTAATGTCCCTAGAGTGATCATCTGCTTCCTTGTTCCCTTAGTTGCCTTTCCAGTCTTGACACTGAAATGCTCAAACATATTGGTCAAGAAGAAGCCATAAGTAAGCCCATGCTTGCTGTCTTTGATATTCACAACCTTTATCATATTTTCAATCATTAAACCAGGCAAGCTGATAGGTTGAAAGTTTGCAAGAACTTCAAAAAGCACTAGGTCTGACAGCGATGTCGTGCATCTCCCCTCAACTCTAGGAGGTAAGCCTTTGTTAACAAACTCAAAAATAAGTTGATATTACGGCTTCAGTTGCTTCTTATGGAACCTTTCAAACGATGCAGGGCCCTTCTTGACAATCGAGTTTTTGAAATTTTGAGAGGTTTTTCCTTTTACATTTTTCAGTCCCCATGTTGGGATTACTAAGATTTCTCTAAGTTTTGCCTCATCTAGCTCGAATTTCCTTGAATGGATTATCAGAGCCAAGGTAGAGTCATCAATATACATCAGATTCGGGTAGAACTCAGTCACCTCATGTTCAAAAACACTGGGAGCTGGAGCAACAAACAAATGTTCTCATTTCTGAAATTTTACAATCTCTAAAAGTTCCTTCATTCCATGCTTCTCAGAGATGTCATAATCAAATACTCTTCCCAGCAGCACGTTTTGATTCATTAGAGTATTTTTCATTTCCTCAACTGAGTCATGTAACCTTCTCATTTTCTTAGAGCTACCTGGTTCCTTTCTTAGTTTGCTCCCTTTTCTTTTGGGTTATCGAGGTGTACTCTTCTTCTTGACAGCTTGCTTATTTCTATCAGTAGGTGTATCTTCCTTGATAACCCTTTTTCCTTTTTCTTCTTCTTTTATTTTAGGTAACCATTTCTTAGGAGATATTTGTTCAGGTTCCTATTCTTTATCAGGAGTTGTCACCACATCCGAAGACGATGGCACCAATTTCTCTTTGTTTGCCTTTAGGTAGGAGTAAAGCCTAGCTTTTCTCCTTTGTCTAGTGTTTGGAGCTTTATGAGCAATATTTCCTGACTTTCCTACTTCTTGGAGTTACAGGATCAGAGGATCTGTCACACCCTAATATCCCTAGGGTGTGATGGGCACCCGACCCCATATCCGGAGCCGAGCGAACCCACAGACTCTTATTTCATACATAATTTTTTTCCAGACTTTTAAATCAATTAAGCATGAAATACACATTAATGTTTCCAGAAGTCTTTTCTTTTTCTTTGTTTATCAAATCCTACAAAATCTGTATTTATATAGAATTCATATCATAATACAAACTGACACATCGGCTGATGGAGCCGCTTACAGAACTGACATACTATACCCACGACTCTGTCTGCAAAGTCTCTAACATCAATCTAGAAAGCAGATCATACAAACTCTAACTCGGCAACACTCCGGGAGCAAATGGAGTTTGCCATCTCCGCTGGAACATCTTCTATCAAACTGCACATCATCTGGGTGTACCTGCGCGGCATGAAACGCAGCCCCCGAAAACGAGGGGTCAGTACGGAATATGTACTGAGTATGTAAAGCATGGAATAAGGAAAACAGAACAATAACCGAACAGGCAGTACGAAAGTAAGTACGTTGTCCAGAATACCAAAATTCTCATTTTCCAGGCACAAATCATGTGTACCGATGTCATCTGTCAGAAGGAGTACAGAAGTACAGAATACCAAACTGATTACTTTCAAAACACGGATAATGTCATATGTCAGAAGGGATAACGAACGTACAGACTGTCCAAATGCTGACTTTCCAAACACAGATCATGCATGTCAAAATCATGTATCACATATGCATATAACGTGCCCCGGCCCTCCCGCGAGGGACGCGGTGAATAGAATCATGTATATAATCATCGTATATCACATATGCATAACGTGTCGGCCCTCGGTGAGGGACTCGGGGAATGGAATCATGTATATCATCATCGTATATCACATATGCATAACGTGTCCCGGCCCTCGGAGAGGGACTCGGTAAATGGAATCATGTATATCATCATCGTATATCACATATGCATAACGTGTCCCGGCCCTCGGTGAGGGACTCGGTGAATAGAATCATGTACATCACATCAATGTCATGTATGCATGTAACGTGTCCCGGCCCGCCAGTGAGGGACTCGGTGGATAACATGTCCTGGCCCTTCAATAAGGGACTCGGTAGAGGGGATCTGATCCGGATCTGGCGCCATCATCATATAACGTGTCCCGGACCTCTACTGGTGGGTCTCGGTGAACAATGCAGTGGAATACGCATGAGAACATGTCCTGGCCCGGGCTCAGTGAATAGACATATCCAAACTTGCACGAACAGAGTAGTGCGAAACCATATGCACACAAATCAAGACTCAGTACATATACACACTTACCGACATCCGGAGATTCAATAGAACAATCGTACGTGCTGTCGGCTGACAACCAAAACATCAGAGCTTACAGAAGATACTCCTATCAGGATGTTCGTAGCAAATTATTCATAACAGATTACTCATATCATAATTCTTATATCAAATTACATACCGAAATCAGAATACTTTTATCGGAATACTTTTATCAGAATGCTCTTATCCCAATACTTATGTCAGAATACTAGTACCAAAATACTTATGTCAGAATACTTGTATCAGAATACTTACGACAGAATTCTTGTATCAGAATATTCATACGGATTATTTATATCAAATTACATACCCATGTCAGAATATTCATATTAGAGCACTTATATCAAGATACTTATATCAAAATATTCATATCGAAATATTCGGATCAAAATGTTCATATCAGGATACTTATATCGGAGTTGGGAACACTCATATCAAATCACTTGTATCGGACTATTTATATCAGAATAGTCAAATCAGAATACTTATATCGGAGTTTCTAGATGCTTATTTCAGAGGATGCATACGGATCGCAACAAATTCGGACCGATAGCCAAAAGTTTTCCTTAATTATTATACGGAAAGAATCAAATAAGACAACACAAGTAGGTCTCGGGGATTGTGGGCCCGCCTCGGGTCAAGTCGAGGTGGCGTACACAAATTACGTACATTAAAATTTATGGAGTCACTTACGAAAGTCTTAGGGTACTTCGGTTCCATTTGTAGAAGTTATAGATGGTTATATTATTTTTCCAACAAAGCATAGAGTATTTAATTCAATTTCATTGAATGAAAAGGGCCAAATCTAAGCTCAGACTTCTAGGAGTAGAATCGCCCCCGAGGCTCGTATTCAAACCTACTATGTCTAGAACATGCCAAAAGAATAAAAGGTGAAGCTTTACATACCTTTTCCGCTTCTTACGCTACTCCAAATTCAACTCCCAAACTCTCCAAAATCTACAATTTGGTCATATTTATCCAAACATTAATTAGAGCATTGTAGAAGTTGAGTCTTAAGGTAACACTTGTCTACCGAAGTTTTCGGCAGCACTTCCCCTGTAAATACACCATCCCCAAAGATTCAATTGGCTAATTTTAATCAACAACAATCCGGGAATGCAACCCGGCCAAACTATCAACAATAATGCCAACAATCATTCTAACAATTTCAATAATCAACCCAAGTTACATTCTAACAACTCAATCAATATACTACTTCCTTCGGGACCTTCCAACTCCAATAAAAACACTAACAACCTAATAATTTACGCACTAACAACATCATACTAACAACATTATATTCCATACATGCAAGAACATCATATTCAATTTACATACACTTCCAAAACAAGCCTCCAACTACTAAACTTCACTAAGCTCATTAAGCTTTTATTTGCAACATAAAATCCACAACACAACAACCAAAATACTAAATAAAACTTGCTCACCACTCCTTCATAATTCAACACATATACACGGTTATACATATAATATACACCACACGGCCACCACCTCTATATTCATGTTCTTCATGAATTCCATTCATTTTCATACACTACAACATGCACAAACATTCATAACATATAGAAGAAGAGAAATTCTTACCTTTTCCTTCAACTTCCTTACTTAGCTAAAGTTATGAGCTTGCAACAAAGAGGAAGATTCTTGCTTCAACAACTATACCATGTTGAAGAGCATCCTTGAATTAGTGGAAATACATGAAGAAAAAAAATTTTTGGGACAAGATTTCATGGGGGCAAAATCACCCCATCTTGGCCGAACCCCTTAGTCTTCTTGCTCTCTCTTTTGGTTTCTTGAAGTTTCTTGATAAATGGATGATTTTGGCTCCCTTTTTCCTTATTTATCACATGGTTTATTAATGTTTATGGGCTTGGGCCATTTCATTATGCCATGGACGGCCAACACACACATTGGGCCTCTTTTTCCATATTTTTTTAGCCCAATTATTTGTGGCTAATTATTTGTAATTCATGAAACTATTTTCCAAATTTCCAATTTTGCCCTTAGCCTTCTTCAATATTTCCGCATCCATAACTCTTACAAAAAACTTGTGTGCTAAACAAGATAAAAAATATAGGCTTGCTCTCAACCTCCCGCAATTGTCTTAAACTTTCCGAATGCACAAAATGCGGGATATAATAGGATCTCTTGATTACGGTACTTAGAATGATATCACCATCGGAGTCTACTTCCTCAGAGAAGTTGTCAAAACTTTCCTTCTCCAGAGATGGTCCTCTTAAGTGCACAACAGCAGGCATAACATCTCTGATTACTTTAGAGGGGTCTAGAATATCAACCACGGTGGGAGTAGTCTAAAGTAAAAATGATTCGAACACTCCTTTTACTGAGAGACCAGGTCCCTCTGGCATATCCTCTGTACTTTATTCTATCCCCTGAACCTTTTTACTATCCATCTCAGCCTGCATGGCTTCGTCAACCCTGACCATTATTTCTTCTTTACTCTCCAGTATATGAGACAATTCCACTCTTTTCTCTGATAGGTTATTATGTATAACTAAGATGGAGTCCCCTGCTCGTTTTTCACAACCAAAGGAATTAGGATTACCTGAGATTTCTGCACCAACTTCATTTTCCTTAGTGGTACCTCCATTTTTTCAGTCCTGTATATCCTCACAATTTGCCTTTTCAACAACAGATCTTTGGATATTGGTATTTAACCCTTCAGAGCTCATGATGTTGCTTGAAACTTCAACTCTATCAACCCTTGCATTGATTTTCTCAGTGCTTTGGAGGAATTTGGAGACTGAAGGTGTTTGACCACTTTCGTCTGAAACTGGTTTTCTAGATGGAACTGGATTTAAGAATGTATTTTTTGAATGTGAGGGTAGGAGTTTTATGTCTGAGATAGCTTGAGAGGTGGACTCGTTAGTAGACATGACTAATCTCGGCCACTGTTTTGAGAGGAAGAAGAGGGATTTGAGTTTGTGAATGTTACACTAACAAAGGGAACAGAGAAGAGGGGTTTATTAAAAGAGAGACACAAACAGTAGCCTTAAATATTCAAGAAAAGGAACCGATTTTGATTGGTTAGTACCTGAAGTTTCTTACAGACCGGGTAGGTTCAGGAAAGATGTAACGTTTGGGCTCATGATTTTGGGCGGGAAGAATTTTAATGACATGACATGCTAGCATTTTAACACACATATATAAGTATTGGAGAGACTACTAACCTGAGTCACAAGAACCAGGTTCCTTGACAGTTTTTTGAAGCAGCAAGGAACTCGAAAGTATGCAATGTGTCCAAAACTTATATTATCTTGAGAGTGGTATGAGAGTATGCTTCTCTTTGGTCAACACACACTTTCCTTAGAGTTCCTTGAGTGAGGTGACTTTTTTCTTTCAAAAGGACTTTGAGCAATGATACCTTTTGACTGTCCTTTCCTCACCCAAGTCTTCTGGCTGAACTACTGACTCCATTTTGGAACCCGAATTTGATTGGGTCCCTTAGAGTAAGAAGCAGTGTGAATTGAGCTTTTTTCTTTTAATTCAGGCAACCCTTCCTTTTCCTTCTACAGACTAGGTTCCTCCTCTCTTGACTTCTATTTGGCAGTATCTTCATTTTGAAGAAGGTTGAAGATGCTGGTCTTTCGTGATCCACACTCTTGTTTGCCCTCATACTCATCCTGATCTTTGTTTGTCATCTCCTTCCCTCTACATGATGTATTCAACAGTTCTTTGATGTGACTATTTAGAAGAGGATTTTCTTTACTAACTTCCTCAACCTGCTCTTATAGATCTACGATACCAATGACCATCTCATCCCTTTCGTGATCTTGAGTGGTTTTACTACCCTTCATTTTGAGAAGATCAAGCTTTGTACTGATTTTGTTGACTCCATCATATGCACCTTTGAGAGCCTCTCAGATCTCCTTTGTTGTTTCACAAGAGGAAACTAGATTGTACTCCCTTGATCCAATGCTTTGAAGAGGAATCTTTTTAGCTTCTTCATCTTTTGGCAGAGTAAAGCCATTCAGTTCGGGGAGATAAGAACTATACCAAATCATGTCCCACTGATATGTATCCTTACCAGTGATGAAGTCTTGCATTCTAACCTTCCACCATTTATAAAGTTCAGCACTGAAGCTTGGTGATCTTGAGGTAGTATCTGCCTTATTTTGGTTTAGTGAGCTAGCCATGAAGAGATCATTTCTAGATGTTAATCTTTTAGAAAGAATCTGCTCTGATACCAATTTTTGATGGTTATGCGTCCACCAAACACGGTATGGAGGACTTGGTTGAGTACCAGTTCCCTTATGCAATGCAGTATGTAAAGAAGGCACTGTTTTTACCATGGAAAACTCCTTACTCGAGGGATTAAAAATCACGACCTACCCCAGTATGATTTCAACTCCACTAACTGAGCAAACTCAGGTTACAACTCTATTGCAAGCTAGAAGTTAACTCTCATAACACCTCACCCTTACAATAATGTTTATGTGACCCTCACACTTGACTACCCCTAGACAAGCACACTAATACACCTAGACTCACTCAAGACTAGTATACCACTCAAGAGCATGTGGAAGAAACCTTGAGAATTTAGAACACCTACAAACAAATTCTTTATTGCGAAGAGTAGGTTTATAGTTTAAGCACAAGTAAACAAAGACTTACAATAACCTAAAGAACAACAACCTAAAGAACATCAACAATATCTTGTGTCTGGATCAGGTTCTTTGGCTTGTAGATGGCTTTGTTCTTAAGAGCACTTCAGAAACTTGTGTAGGCAGATTCTACACATTATGGGTTAGGTTTTTCAAGTCTACTCAATATGTTTCCATCATGTTGTATATATAGTGAGAGCATGTGGGATAGATAGATATCACTCATTCATTTTGACCTAAAGCATGGGCCAACTCATAGCTGTACTTATGTGTAGCAAGTGGCTCAGCTTTACAGCTGTTCTCTACTGATGGTGTAAGGTGCACAGAGAGCAGGTTACAGGCCAGGTCTCTATTTGGTTCTGAAGTAGCTTGACAATCATCAAACACAAATGCACTTGGACTTATCACTTTAGATTAATCATGATTAATTGAGTGTTCAATTGTGATTTATCCATAAATTGTTTACTATAGTTAATTGCGGCTACAGTTGAAATAATCAATTGTTAGTTAATTATGATCATATCTATAAATAACCAATTTCATGGTTTGGCTCAATTAAGGCTATGTTTTCAATTTAGATCCTTCATGCATTTGGTCGTGTTTCGAACTAGTTAATTAACCTTTATTTATAATATGGCCATGATTGTAAAAATTAATGAACATTTCCAATTTTTGGTTATTCGTTAAATTGCACATCTGCCCCTCCACATATACATATATACATGGATGTACACGGGTATACACGTATGCTTGTGTATATATACATATATCATGTATATGTGTGTAAAGATATGGCCACCTTCTCTCTCTTTTTAAAACTGACCGAGCCCGGTCCATTAGGACCGACCCGGCCCACGAACACATTTTAAACCAACAAAAGACCAAGCTTGGTCTTCATTTTGCGGCTAAGGGTTTTGAAAACTTTAGCACCGCCTGCGTCCCATTCTCTCTCCGCACGTCATGTTGCCAAAAATGGAAGGTTTTCATGCGTGGTTGCTTTTGTTCATTCTTTTACCATCTAAAATGGGTAATATAATTAATTTCTCTTACCCTCTCTCCTCTTCACCACCGCCTCTCAACCAAAAGAAGGTAAAACCCGCATCTATCGTACTTTTTTTGTTCTTTTGGTCAAAATGAGTACAAATCCATTAATGGATTTTGTCTCTACTGATTTTTGAATCCTTGCCTCCCATTAGTTCATACAATACCAACGAGATTCACCAATGGACCTTAAAATCTGACCCTTCATGCGTTTTTGGTTTTTAATCCTGACCTTTGATCGATGGGTAGAAAGACTACTCTTAAAATTGGGGATAGTCCCACATTGTTTGGAATTAGGGTTTCATTTCAATTTGGGGTTCTATATAAAAAACCCCAACCCTTCACATTTAAGAGATAGGACAAACCTTGTATACTTTGAGCTCTAAACTCGATTAAACTAGGGTTAGCAATTGCTTAAAACCTTGACCTAATCGAGTAGTTAGTCTAAAGAAATTATTTTTCTTTACTTTGTGGCTGAGTTGTTTGGGGCTAAGGAGCAAAAGGATCTCCAAGTTTGTTCCTCGACCAAGGCTGCACAAGAAAAAGGTAATTCTTCTTCCTTTAGGTGTTTAGTTTCTGTGTTGTCTTAGTTTGTTGTTGTAATTAATTTGTTGCATGCTTTAGTTGTTGCTTAGTTAATTTTCTGTTAATAGTAGCTTAAGCATGATTAATGTGTATTTAGTTGTTGTTTTAGTTAGTTTTTTGTATATAATACCTAAGCATGATTGATGTGTATTAATTACTGTTTTAGTTAGTTTTCTGTAAATAATAGCTCAGCATGATTAATGCGTATGCATTTGCTAGTTTTAGTTAATTATTTATAGTGGATTAATACAGTATATGTTTTATTTTGTTAGCTGAATCATGTTGCTAGTGCTAGCCCAGTTTAAGATGACCAGTGTTTCATTTATTGCTTAAATCATGTTGTTAATAGTATTTTGGATGGTTTAGTTTATGTCTTATTTTCTGTGTTAAGGAGGATTATCCAGCCTTTTATCTGTTTGTTTGGTTTGCCATTAATGGTCCCTATGAACATCAAAATGCTGCTAGGTTTAGTTTTCAGTCCTGGTACAATTTTATCTTGTGGTGACTGAGCATATGATCTTGTCTGTGTTTCTCATTTAGCTTTAATTGCAATACTAGCCTATATCTATACTATATGAATCATTTAGATAGAAACTCATACCTAAAACATGGTTTAATTGGGCAAACTAGCATGCTAATAGCTTTGGACAATAAGGGTTGTCCATCTCTGCCTGTGGTGTTATTAATGGTCTCTATGTAAGTCCTTGGGTTGATTCTGATAAGTTTTGGTTTGGAATGAGTTTGGTTTGGTTCATAGTCTCCAACATGATAAAGTAGGATTAAAATGATGTTAGCAAGTCTAAATAGCCTTTAAAAGGGTCTATAATCAACCTCAGTTCGCCTATAAACACATAGTATCTCTGATTGGATACCATTTCTGCTTAAAAATGACTTAGATGACTATCATGTTGCAACTAGTTTTGAATTAGGACTCATTCAATAACTAAAGTGGTCTGATATGGATTGAAATGTATGTATGGGATGAAAACCTTAGAAACTAAAACTTGAATAGTTAAACTTGTCACTAGTTCTAATGAATGAGTCATGTGAGAGTCTGTTGAGTTCTGGTGGATGTTTTAAATATGTGGTGACTTGAGTGAAGTTTAATGCCTATGTGTCTGTAAACTTTGCTCATTATTTTTAGTTTGACTCAGACATATGACTGATTTGCTTTGATATCAATTCCTGCACAATCTTGAACCTGTCCACTTTAACTTTTAACTTAGCATGATTAATTGATTGAGTTGAGCTGATATATGCCCTATTCAGTCTCTCCTTATGCCCCCTCCCCCTCCCCCACCCCCCTCCCCAACTGGTTGTTGAGCTTCATATAGAAAACCATATTGACATTAGATGGAGGGAGTTTTGCCCTATGTTTGTCTTTATTTTTGGTGTTATGTCCCGTATTTTCGTATAACGGGAAATTAAGAAATAAAGAAGACTTGTGTGTGTTGAGGAAATATTTTGATTTTGGTGAATATGGCTATGTTGGTTATGGAATCATTAATGTCAAGACCTCGGGGAAGGCCGAGGGTAAATTTGGAATTTTAGAAATTGGTTTCGGGAATTACAAAACGGGACGTTTAGTGAATTAGGCCAAGAAAAATGCAACACAAAAATTGAGGCCCAAAACATGGAAGTGGCCGGCCAAGAGGCAAGCCCAAGCCCACTTTTAAAGAGTCATGTGCTATGCACATGACTCCTATTTGGATATATATCAAGTATACTTGAGAATTTTCAAGATAAACACAAAGCAATTGAAGAACACCAAGCAAAAGGTGCTCTCGGCCGAAGGAGAGAAAAAGGAAAAAAAAAATCTTGGCTTTGTTTCTAATCCAAACACCTAGTCTCTTTTGGAATGATTGATGAGTTCGAGGTGCTCTTCGTTGTGGTACAATTAGTTTGACGAAAGGGCGACGTTTGCGGCGAATCGGAGCCTTAAGAACAAGGTAAGATTTTTATGTTTTAATGTTATGAAATGGATGTATATGTGTTAGTGATTGGATTAGTGTGAAGATTGTGGGATGAAGTTGTGTTTGTGCATGGTGTGTGTGTGGAAAAAAGGGTGTGTTTGGCCATGAGTTCCATGTGGTGCAAGCCATAAGAATTTTATCTTGTTTAGTTTGAATAATGTGTTGTTGAGATCTTTATGTCGTAAAGGATCGATTAAAGAATTGAGTTGGTGCTAGAAAATAATTTCGGACGTTATCGGAAAGCGTATACATTTGGTATATTTGTGTATATCATAGTATATTTATGACACTAAAGACCTTAAATAAGATTTATGATTGATGATAACGAATTTGGAATGAAACGACGCAAGTTAGAACGTTCGTCGTAACTTTTGGTGTTTTGAATGAAAATTGGAAAGTAGTGAACTTTGGGGATGTTTGTATGTGATTTGGAACTTGTATGTAGTGTGTTTGAATAATTGGGAATGAGTGAATGAATGGACTAATGTGGAAATAGATTTGGAATTTTGAAGTTGGGTCAAGAATTTGCCAACTTATGTATTAAAGTGAAATTTTGAAGTTAATGTAGTATGATTGTGGTTTGTATGGTTTTATGATGTTTGGGCTGTTGTTGTCGTTGTATTTTGAGCCGAGCTAAGTCTCGGGGGTGTTAGATTTATAGGGGAAGTGCTGCCGAAATTTCGGTAGCCAAATATAGCCCAAAGACTAAAATGTTAATTCTCATGAATAGTAACTGGTAAAAGTGACCATTTGCAGTTTCTGGACGAAACGGGAATTGCGATTTGAGGAGCGTAAGGCGCCAACCAGGTATGTAAAGCCTACTTATCCTTCTTTTGGCATGTCCTAGTCATACTAGGTTAAGATCGGAATCTCGGGGGTAACTCTGCTCTTGGAAATTTAGGTTCAAGTTTGGGTACTATTCATCCAGCGCAATTGAACCCTTTTGTTGCATTTGGTCCAAAGAATGTTCGAATCGTCATAACTTTTGTTGTTGTGTCCGAAACTCTCCGAAACCTTCGTAGATGGCTCTAGGGAGCCTAAAGTCTGTGATTTGTGTCCGCCGCCTCAATTTGACTCTAGGTGGGCCCGCAAGCCCCGAGGCTTCCCTTATTCGGTTTGTTTGGTTCGTTTGCGTCCGCTATGATCAGCGATCGTTTGTTTATGACCCAATGCTGCGTTTGAACTTCCTATGCCATTAGTGAACGTTTTGTACTTTGAATAATGTGAGATTTTCGGAAAATGACCTATAAACAGTTTTTCTCTAGAAGATTTGGCAGTTTGGAACTTTGTACCTTTTTCCCGCAAATTTTGCTTAATCTGATTCCTACTCCGAGCCTTCTGGCGTCGGTATATACCTATATGTAAACTATATGTTGAGTCCGGTAAATTATTTTGATATGCATATGGTTTCTGCACTACTCTGTTCGTGCTGTCTGCTATGATTTCGTTCGTCGGTACCCGGGCCGACTTTGTGATCGTGCGCGCTAAAATATATTCGGGAGTTATGATGTGTTACGGTTTCCGAGGCCTCGCCATAGGGCCGGTTACCGCTTATGGAGTTATGATGTGATATGGCATTTGATATGTTCTGATGATATGATGTGTGTGTGATATGATGTGTCTGGAGACTGTACGGAGATTTGAAAACTTCTGGAGTTATGATGTGTTGTGGCACCAGCGTCGGGGGGTGACCACGTTCCTAAACCCTATACATGATTTGATTTGAATTTGTACGTTCGCCTCCCACGCAGATTTGCTTTGTTTACGATGTCGGTGTGTTTGTTCTTTCTGACTCCAGCTGTGTTTGTGATTTCTGTACCTTCTGCTTTACATACTCAGTACTTCTCCCGTACTGACCCCCGTTTCTTCGGGGGCTGTGTTTCATGCCCGCAGGTACAGAAGCTCGTTTGGGTGGTCCTCCAGTCTAGGCTACTCATTCTGCTGTGTTGGAGAGCTCCCCTTTGATTCGGAGCCTAGCCATTGGTACATATCTTTTGTTGTGTCTGTATCCTGTATATTTGGATGAGTGGGTACGGCGGGGCCCTGTCCCGTCGTATGTTCTTATGTTCTGTTTTGTCTAGAGGCCTGTAGTCAGATTTGTGGGTCGTGGGTCCGGTGTGTTTGCATGTGAGTCTGTTTTACGATCTTAAGTGGCCCGTACGCTACTATGGCCAAGTCGGCCTCTGAGTTTGTATGTATGTGTATGCATTTGGGGGCGATGTGCATTCCGCCACCCTTCTGATGTGTGTGTGTGAAATTTGGCGATGTACATTCCGCCTTCCTTCTGATTTGTGATTTGTCTGATCTGTACGGGCGACTGCTTAGGATAAGTGTTCGGTAGATGTCTGATTACGATGATGAGTTCGAATAACGTACGTTGAGTTTGGACGAGTCTGATTACGATGGTCTGGGTGTGAGTTCGTTTGGGGTGTCCCAGAAGGACACCAGTTGCGGCCCACGGGGCTGGGTCGTGACATTTGGAATAAGTTGTTGTTGGTTAAACTAGAGAATCATGGAATGCATACCTGTGATGATTGACTGTTGACATAAAACATGTCGTGAGCCTAATAGGACTCGAATGCATTTCATACGATTCATGTGTAAGATTGATATATGCTTAAATGACATACTTTGTGTTCCTTCCTGTGTTTTTCTGTGTTGTTACTATGACAATATACATGAGATATACAAGGTATATGCAACCTAAATACACTACGGGGTACATAAGGGAATATACTCTGTATATCATTGAGTGCAACTTATAATTTGCTTGGTATGCCCTGCAATCGACGTTTGGCGCCTGCTCACCCCCTTTATTTGATTTGTCATTAAAAATGGACCTGTTCCCCACCATTTGGCTAATTCAGGTGTCTGTCAATAGTTGGCCTTGCCCTTTGCGTGTGATTTAGTTTGGGCCTACCTGCGTTCTTTTGTTTTATTTATTTGGCCCACTGTTTATTTAATTTATATATTATGTCATAGCAAAAGATGTTTTATCATACATTTGCATACGTGATTTTATATGTATCCCGTACTTAAGTTTTATTTTATCTAGTAAATAAGCATAGATACCCTCTAACCGTATCTCTATTTCCCCCCTCTTTCTTTGCATGAAATTACCATCACGGGCCACTTGGGCCAATTACCAGTGAAACCTGTTAGTCTAGAGGACCAACTTCTTTTCTTGATCGAGTCTGGGCTAAAGAAATGACCGAAGGCCCATCCATGGGTGAAAATGGAAACTAGTAGGCTTAGGCAGGCCCACCCGCCCAACTCCCTTTCTTCAGTTCATTATTTATATTCTTATGTATCTATATGTATATGTAAAGATATGCTTGTAAATATTGAAACCTGAATGCGCTTAGAACTTAGGAGATACGCGTAGTTGTTAAACAATTTCTCAAATGATTTTTCCAAATTAGACAGTCTTACTATAAGTATGAAATTGGCAATTTTTAAATTAAATCTCCTAAGTATAAGAAACCTGGAAATTTACAACATTTATGTATCAAACAGACCTTTTAATTAAAAGACAAAACTGTTTTGGGCCATCAGCCCACTAAAGAACATCGAAAAAATGGATCATCTTTTGGGTCTGAAGTAAGTTTGGACGGAAAACATTTCAAAGACTTGGATTAATTTTGATGTTATTTGAAAACAAACACTCAGATTTCACAAGTATAAAAATGAACCTTTTCTAAAACTGATCTGAACTTAAGGTGTTTCTCACATTTTTTGGGGCAAAACCCAAACCTTAAGGAATAAAAACAAAGGGAAATACACTTGGACCTTAGTTTAAGATTAAATAGGCTTTGGAGTAGAATAGGGTTGAATATATGAGCTTTAATGGACTAAGGAAACAAAACCATAAATTCCTTTATACTTATATTATTATAAAGGACATATACTCCATTTATTTTCTACATAAGTAATAAAACTTATAAGGACAATAATCATATCATTTGGACCAAGTTAGTAGCAACTCTACTTGGGAGAAATCCCGAGTGTGTTTTGGTCTGGAAATGAAGTGATTTGAACCCCTTATAAACATTTTAAACCAAATCTTTTCCCAAAAGGACATTTCTGCCCAAATGTGAAATTGATGATTAGCATGAAAAGTTTTTTGCGAGAAAAAAATATTTTTAAGCAAAAAATCACATTAATCACACATTGAAGCTCGTAGGTCAACAACATTCTACGGATCCTTAATAATACGGTGTGTAAAACCTTCCTTAGGGGATCACCAAAACCCTTACCTCGAACTCTGGTTTAAAAAGGATTTTTCTCTTGTTTGAATAAACCCTTTTAACTTGGTTTTCCTGATTTCCTTTATAAAATTAGGTGGCGACTCTAAAAATATAAAATCCGAATAGAGTGCACAACTTTTTAGTAGTTTTTATGCACCTGCGTAAAAGTGAACCGTAACAGATGGCGACTCCACTGGGGATTTTTCTATGTTCTAACCATAATTATGAATATGTGCTTAATTGTTTACTTTCTTGCAAAATATAAATTGTCATGCATTCATATCATCAATTCCGCCACTCATGGCAAAAAACAATGTTTCAAAGGGGACATGCGGGCTCGCGGTCTAGCCTTCACTAAAAAACTAGAAACACCCCTTCTTTGGAACATGTTGAACGCGGAGTTGGTGTGCGGTCACCCAACAGGCGACAACGGTTCACCTCGAGTATTCCGCTCGGGTCCAATGTCATTCGAAAAGTCCACTCTTGCATATACCTAAGATAGAGCTAAGACAAATCCAAAGATGAACTAGACGGGTTTTGGATATTTGAAACATATCTAAAGCCCATTAGGTACACTACCTCGTGTCAAAGACGGGCTATGATGCGAACGACACCACATCCCATTATGTGCTACATGAAAATATTTTTTTATGCCTATATGATAAACCATTACCTATTGGGGGGGGGGGGGGAGAAAAATTAACCATGCCTTTATTTTGTAGATGTCGATCGACTTACAGTTCTACATGGTTATTGAGGTGCTTGATTTGTTGAACATTTGATGGGTTTGGATGAGCAAGGATGAGAAAAAGAAGATCACCTACCATCCATTATGACTATGAAGGGTTGTAGAGAGTTGATCGAGGTAATCACCGGGTTTTGGGACCGAGATAGGATTGTTTTTAGATTTGGAGATAATGTTGAAATAGCCCCCACTTTGGAGGAATTGCAAGATGTCATGGATAGTGTGAGAACTTGCTTGAAAAGGAGAAAGAAACCCGACAACAACGTCCTAATCCCACAAAAGCCCACCCCGACCATATTCTAAAAATGCTATCCCTATCCCATGCTAATTGGATATTCGGTCCAACCATACCTTTTAGAGAATTGTACAAAAGATTCGATAACCCAAATGGATTTGTGGAACACCCCACCGAATTAAAAACCTTTGCCGAGTGGGAAGCTGCTCGACCCTTAGCTTTTGCTATTTGCTTTTTTAGGACTCATGGTCTTTCCCAAAGATGGAACCTTAGCCATAGACACTCGAATCATCTCGGTCACCCATGCTATCTTTTATGGCATAACCCAAAATGAAGAAACCAAATACTACGACCTAATCACGTCATCCTTACTGATATGTACCGAGCTTTAAGCTTGTGTAGAAACCATTTTAGGTACTTCTAAGGATGTAACCTACTCGCACAATGGTGGATCATCAAGCACATGAACAAAGGTGAGGGTACCCAGTATTTGAGTATGTTACACCCCGGAAAAATTTCGCGTTACTTCCGAGGCTTTGAAAGAAAGTTAGGCAAGGTCTGATACGAAAATTTTGGTCTAAATGGAGGAAATGATATGTTCTAGTATATTGAGGGTTTTGAAGTAATTTAAGGAAACATTTTCGGATGATCTGACTGCGAGGGCAAAACACGGCATCATAAGTTTGGAATTTGGGACAACTCCCAGAAATAAACGTTGTAGATAATTGTAAGAGCTTTCCAACCATAGGTCGTGGGCCCTCACACGATATCGGGATCAATAATTATGACCGTTTTATTGAACGAAGGTCCAGGCAGAAAAAAAAGGTCAGCGCGAACGCGCCGAACACTTTTCCAGTCGGTTCTGGCAGCTTCTAAAACGTTATATAAAGGGGATTAACCCCTTATTTTCAGATCAAAACACCCCTACATACTCCCAAAAATCTGGAGAGCCTCCCCAACACCCAAGCCATTTTTTTAGCCTAAAACCAGGTATAATTTCCAAATTTCAGTCCGAGTAGCGTATAGTTATTGGTGCAGAATCGTATGGCGGTGCGTTGTGGCATAAAACTAAGGTGAAAAAGTGAAGATACAACAACATTAAAGGGAGAAAGGTATGAATCTCTTTCTACTTGTGTTAATATGGGATTATTTACGAAGAAAGCGTGATTAAATGATTGTATACTGAGTTAATTAGTTATGAAAGTTGGAAAACAGCGTGTGGGCTGTTTTATGAGAAATTTTGGAGTTGGAAACATTATGATTGATGTTGGTATTGTTGTTGTTGTTGTTGGTTGCTGAATTGAGAATTCGGGCTAGGCACATAAACAGGGGAGGTGTTGCCCGATTTTTGGCAGAATATAAAATAGTATAATGTGAAGTATGGTACAAATGTACGATGAAAAGGCTAACATTAGTGTGAATCATCTTAAATGTAGACTTACGAGCTCGGACACTTAAGCATAGCCAATAGGAGGTGGAACCGGTATGTAAGGCTTACCCCTTCTTTCTTTCTTTTGGCATGTCCTAGAGCCAAGTAAGGTATGATATGCACCTTGGGGTTACTCTATTGCTTGATTCCGAGCTTGTTTATGATTTTTATTCACTTCTTGTCATAAGCATGTTTAGTACAGTCGAGTTTATTGTATGATTAATTAATGAATAAGCATAAAGAGTTTCTGTTCTTAAAAGAGTTCTGTAAGTTTTAATATCCCTAACTTTCGTAAACGACCTCAGATTGCTTGGAAACGTTCATAAAGGTTTCTGTACTAAAATGTCCGTAACTTTCTCATACTAAACCGGATTGACTTGAAACGTGCTTATGATCCTTCAAGTGTCGTTTTGTGTACTTATCCATCGAGTCTTAAAAATTGATTTATGTGCATATAGTTTCTCACTACTCTGCTCGTGCATGCCTCAATGTACCTTTCACTGAGTCCCGGGCCAGGATACGTTCTCGTGTGTACTCCACTGCATTGTTCACCGAGTCCCTCACTTGCGGGCCGGGACACGTTATATGTATATGTATTATGATGATATGATGATACGGGGATGGCTGCCAGGACGGCATATGATGACTCCATTCACCGAGTCCCGCACTTGAGGGCCGGGACACGTTATATGCATATATGATATATGATGTTGACATGGATGATTTTATCCACCGAGTCCCTCACTGGAGGGCCGGGATACGTTATATGTATATATGATATATGATGTTGATATGCACGGTTTTCATTTAAAAAGGCAAGTGTATTGATGTCTTTAAAATCCATACTTGTTTCTGGGAAATCTCCGTGTTGGTTATGGTCCCCTTTACTACATTTCATGCCTTACATGCTCAGTACATATTCCGTACAGACCCCCTTTCTTCGGGGGCTGCATTTCATGCCACGCAGGTACACCCAGATGAGTAGAAGACTTTGCTAGAAGGTGTTCCAGTGGGATTGGCGAGCTCCACTTCCTTCCGGAGTGTTGCCGAGTCAGAGTTTATATGTTATGATTTCTGATTAATGTTACAGACTTTGCAGACAGAGTCATGTATGTGGGTTATCAGTCTTGTAGGCGGCTCTGTAAGCCGATGTACTATTATGCATTATTTTACAGATTCCATATGATAACATATTTTACTTGACTTAAGAACGATGAAAAGAATTATTCTGGAAGCCTTAACTATGTATTTCATTTTTGTCTGAGTTAGGAGTCCAAAGCGAGTATGTGTGTACTAGAGTTAGAGGGTTCGCTCGGCCCTAAATAAGGGTCGGGTGCCCATCACACCGTAGCAGGATTGGGGTGTGACAAAGTGGTATCAGAGCAGTTCATCCTAGGGGTTGTCTGCAAAGTCGTGTCCAGTAGAGTCCTGTTTATGGGTGTGAAGCCGGCCACACTTATAAACAGAAGGCTGCAGGGCATCTAGGGATTGTTGACCTTCTTTCTATCTTAGATCGTGCGATAGAGCCAAGTCATAGCAAATGAGATTCCTGGCACTAACCTTTGATCTCAGCAGAAGCACAGTATCGACGAGAGAAGGTGAGTGATGATATGGAAAGTCACAGGGGTAAGTTTTGATATTTTTGTTCTTTTACCTGAAATTAGGGGCCCTGGGTGGCTGGAATATGTCGTATACGTATATATGCCCTGTGAGGCATTGTTGGTGTTTGCTGTGTGCAAATTCTGAATAGTAAGAATTGTAAAAGAAGACTCTGCTAGAAATCTTTCAAAATCAGGTCATTTAGTTTGATACACCTAACAGGAGGAAGCGTGGAAAGGAAATATCGTAAACAGACAATAAGTGGGATGCGTTGTTTCAAGGGTTATGGACTTGGCATGGTATGAAGAATAATTGCGAGAAAGACGATTAACAGTCCGAAGGATTAAAATGGATAACATTCGAGGTTTAGTAGGAACAAGGTCTGTTAGGGGATTCAGGGAAAGTCGACAAATGAGTTCTATTGTAGATTATTATATAAGAATGGTGAATTGAAACCCAAACAGGCTGATACCCGAGTATTTATAGGTAATGGCGACGAAGGTGTGTTCCCTATCATCAGGAACCTGGGAATCTAGGATGAAAGGTAGCCATACACACAGGTGAAAGATAAATATTGGGGATTGAAAGGGGCTAAAATAGTAATTGTTAAAGAAGAGAGATGTGTTACGAGAATGTCTCGGAATCTGTAAGACTTCGAATTGCTCCAGACCATGTAATGAAGGTCATGCGATGAGGTGGATGCGATTATATCAACACTAATGCACCGGATTCCATTGAAGTTTCAAGGTTAAGCATGCTAAGGTGAGAGAAATATTAGGATGGGTGACCCTCTGGGAAGTGTGCAAGAAATCCTATAGATTTAGACATAGGAGACAAATGAGAAGCTAGAGTAGCCTAAGGGAAATTAGAGTATACGGAATGGTTGGAAACCTTAAAAGGTCGCACAGGACGAGGCAGACTAGACCGGTGAAGAAAAAGAAGATGCATATAGCTCTAGAATTAGGGTGAGTTTGAATAGTACTTGGGAAATATTTTGTAGGCGAGATGGTAGTAATTATATATATATATATATATATATATATATATATATATATATATATATATATATATATATATATATATATATATATATATATATGAATGCGTATGATATCCCATATGTGATGTGTCACGACCCGACTAGGGGCCGTGACGAGTACCTGATACTTGTACCGAGCACCCCTTGCTTATCCTTTTAGTTTTTCCTCTTAGCAAGCCGTTTGAACTGTGCCATATTTTTTTTTGAACATTAGCAGCATCATTATGAGCATAGACTAGTCAACTTCATTATCACTTTCTACAACAACATTAACATGCTAGAACACCATATATCTAATTGTACCTGACTGACTGTACATATCTGTCTACGAGCCTCTAGACATAGTACACTTATACATAGAAAGGGTCGAGTACTGTCGTGCCCGAAAATACATACACAAAATAGTACCACGAAAGTGGGGCTCCGGAACAACTGGAGCGCTGTCAACACTGCTGGTAAGGCTTCTAAGGATCAAATCCGCCTGTCTGCTGACCTGCGCGGCATGAAACGCAGCGTCCACAAGAAGGGACGTCAGTACGAATAGTGTACCGAGTATGTAAGGCATGAATAGTAGCATACGGAAAGTATAAAATGGAAATAACGACATAAGAGAATAATAGCACATGTCCTGAGGTAGAAACATAACCTGTATATATATATACCCTTGGCAGGTGCTATGCGTACTTAGCTTTCCTTTAAGAATCTTTCCTTGTTCATATACATATACATATAAAATAGGACATCTCATATTGCCGAGGCATCGGTAGCCGATCCATTTAACCATAAATATACACATCCCGCGTCCGGGCATCCCGCGTCTGGGACGATATCATATCATGTAATGCCAACTGATCAGGTGGATATGCGTTCATAACGCTCTGCCCTTACCTCCATTCCCCCCGTATGCATATGCATATATCATGTACATATATCAACGTCTATAGCGCTCTAGCTCTTTTATCATATACATATACGTGTGTCATGTAGGTACATCAGCGTCTATAGCGCTCTGGTGCTTTTATCATATACATATACGTGTATCATGTGCATGTATCAGCGTCTATAGCGCTCTAGTTCTTTCGTCATGTGCATATTTTAAAAATATATACTCATATCCTACATACATTTACATGTCTTATATGCATTTAGGTATCCTATAAACATATATCTCATAGGCACGCAGGAAAGCCCAAAGAAGCATCATGTAGTCATCGGAGTGACGTAAAGTCGGTAACCTCCGATTACATTATAGAATACTCGTGATCGCTTTGTCTCACCTTGAAGGAACGAGTATTTTAAGGTGAGACTATCAACGGGGAATAATATTAAAGTAAACGTAGAATGAAATCGGGGCATCATAGATGACAGTTCATAGATTTTGAAATCTTTTAGAAAATAAAGTCATAGCTAGGAAATATAAATAATAGTCAAAAATTAGTTTATCATTTTCATGTTTACATAAGATACTTAGCTTAGTCATCTTAGTCATAGAGTCGTTCCGGTAGTACGTATCATAGGCATATTCTCTTATCTAACATCATTGTTATCATTATCGTCATGGAAGTGCCCTCGTTAGAGGAGTCATAGTATTTATCATTTGGTAACGAAATCGGGATCAAAGGTTCCCTTTGGATTCACTTCAAGTAAGTCAGGCAAATCTGTAAGGAAAATATCCGAGAGTAGCGGGCCCACCTCGGGCCGGATGTGGTGACGTATATGATTTACATATATTACGTGTCATGTCATTACTTGTGAGGGTCCTAGGGTAATCGGGTCCCACTTATGCAAGTTCTAGGGGTTTAAAAGGTCTTTCCATCATTTGCACACTTTCTAGTTCAATTCTATTGAACAAAAAGTGGAAAACTTTGGATGCGGATTCCGGGGAAGAGAGTTGTCCCCGAGGCGCGTACCCAACTTATTACGTCTAAGACATGCCATAGAAAGAAGGGTGAAACCTTACATACCTCTTTCCGCTTCTTTTGCTATTCCGAATTCACGTTGCAATCTCGTCAAAATCTGCAAATTGGTCATGTTTACCAAAACTCTTATTAGGATACTTAGAGTTGAATTCTTAAGGAAACATTTGGCTACCGAAATTTCGGCAGCACTTCCCCTATAAATACTCCATCCCACCAAGTTCAACTTGGCTAATTTCAATCAACAACAATCCCGGGAATTCAAACCCGGCCAAAATATCAACCACAATTCCAACAACAACAATACTAACAACTTCCATATTCAATCAACTTACTACTTCTTCCAAAAACTTTCTAACTTTAATGAAAACAATCACAACCTCATGATCTATATTCCAACAACATCATACTAACCACATTACCTTCCATGCATGCAAGAACATTACATTCAATTCACATAACTTCTAAAACAAACCTCCACCTACTTCAACTTCACAAGATTATTATGCATTCATTAGCAATCTAGCATCCACAATTCAACTACAACCAAAACATTAAATAGAATTGACTCCTTTTCTTCCATATTACTCTACAACTACACGGCCAACATCAAGCATACACACTACAACCTCTCCAAATTTATTCAACTTCCATTTTCCACATATCATTCGCAACAATAACAACCAAACACTAGATAAATTAATTAAAACACAATTTCTACACACATATACATGTTCCATACCTCACGGCTACACCCTATTTTTATCTCTTTCATGAATTTCATCCATTTTAACATACTACAACACATATAAACCATTCATAACACATAAAGAAAGATCAAAACTCACCTTTCTTCTTCAACTTCTCACTTGACTACAACTTGGCAACTTGTACGATTTTGAATCTTTCTTGCTCCAACAACAACTCCACCTTGTTAAGCACCCTTTACTTGGTAGGGATTGAATTTTGAAGAATTTTTATCAATTTTTCTCATGGACTTTCTCTATGGCCGAAATGGCCTTAAGCTTTTCTCTCTTCTTTCTCTTGTTCTTCTTTTCTTGAAACCTCTAGAACTTATTGTGATAAGGATGACTTAGTCATCCTTTTATTGACCAAATTTTATTTAATATTAGCTTGGGCCATAACCATGGCCGGTTGGGCCTCACAAATTTGGGCCTTATTATTTTATTTTTTTGATTTTTTTGGGCCAACTCGGTTTGGTCCCGAGTTGGGCCTAGCCCACTGACCTTTCGACCTTAAAACGTTCATATCTCCTTGTACCGACGTCACCTGGGGACCCACGACCTATGGTTGGAAAGCTAATTCAATTATCTACAACTTCTATTTCTTGGTACTTTTCCAAATTCCAAACTTATAATACCGTTTTTTCCCCTTGAAGTCAGATCACCCGAAAACGTTTTCTTAAAAATATTCGTTTGAAGGACTTCCACTTTGATTTGGCCCAAGGGTCTTTCTTGAGTCGTGTTTAACTTCTCATATGTGATTCATATGAATTTTCAGATGTCCCAAAAAAAATCTCGATGTGTGGGTCCCACCTCAGCAAATAATCTGACGTTCAAAAATACGGGATATAACATGATGGTATCAACGGGTATGGGTACCCCAGCAACCGGCGTAGTGGTATATTGAAGGCATCGAAATTTGATCTAACCCTTATAAGTATTGTGAATGGATACAAGACTGTAACTAGCAAGAGGATAAATAAGGCAGAACATACGATGACGGAACCCCGACCTTAAGAAGATAGTGAAGGGCGGTAGATAATTGCCGAAGACGATGGACGTTCGGAGGCTATTGATGTATTAGGACCTCCTTAATAAGAGGGGAAGAACGTATTGGACTTGAAAAGAATTATGATGCTCTCAAGCTCCAGAAGGGAAATTTATTAGCTAGGGGCCAGAGTTCGAAACCTATCGGTATATCAGGAAGGTATCAAAAAGAAGTAGAGACGGATGTGAATAACTGGGTAAGACAACTTATGTGGTAAGTGTAATAGGGTCAGTCAGAAAGAATTACAGGTTAAGTATGCTTACTCCATAAGGTTTATTCTGTCTTATAGGCACTGTTACAAATGAGAGCAAAAAGGTGGTACTTTATAGAATTGATTATGAGTGGGATGTGGTGAGAACGTAGCAAGAACTGTAATGCAAGGTAAATAAAGTATAGCAAGGAGACGACTAAAGAGGTGACATGTCCTATATGAATAGAGAGTGGATGCAAGTGTGAAACCAATAAGCGAGCCATGAAGCAGTGGATAGGAAAGTTTATGAGACCTTGTTAGGGAAAGGATCAGCATAATAAGGATGAGAGGGAATGAGTAGGATGAGTGTGGGGAGCGAAGAATGGATTGTATAGAAGTAATATATTTTGAAGGAAAACGAAGTACGGAGTTAAGAATAAGATCCCTTGTGCGAAGAATAAAGGATTAATTATAAAATGGAGTAAGTACGGGTATCGAAAGAAAAGGAAATATGTGAAGTACACAAGCTTAAGGAGTAGTCGTATTATGGGAAAAGGAGGATGCGTCTCCTATGGATACCCTATACTAAAAAAGGATAGATAAAGTACCTAAAGGAATAAGCTGGGAGGAAACATGTGGCTATGAGTTGCGAGTTCCCCACATGACAATAAGGTGATAAAGTAAGGGTATCATCAATGACAAGTAAAGATATGATTATGATTGTGGTTGAAATCAATGCTGAGTACAACATAAGAATAAACGATTATGACGTACGAGAGGTGCATGAATTCAAGATTGGAGGTCAGGCAATGGATTTGCGAATGATATAAGTGAGACCCTATAAGGGGGAAGCAAGTAAGGAAAGCGTAAGTGAAGAGATTGAAATGACGAATTCCGAGATGTGACAAGTATAGGCCCTAAAACAAAAGTGAAATTTATACGGAAATGATACAGCCGTTATCGTTATGCATTTCAGTATGGACATTAAGGGAATCGGTGAAAGGAACGTATTAAGCTAAAAATTGAAAGTAAGGATTGAAGATTGAAGTGTGGATTTGTCTTGAAGGCACCGTAAGGTAAGACTCATAAGGAGAAAGCAAGTGAATAGAGCGCAAAGATTCTAAACGCACTCAGATATGACAAATAGATGTAGTCCGAAGCGAGAATTTCTGTAGAAAAGAGTTCAATGAGATCCAGGGGTTAGTCAGCAAAGGGATAGAGTGATTGAAGGGTATTTTTAAGATCGGACTAAAAATAATTTGTGAGGAATAAAAGAATTGAGCGATATTCCAATGAAGGGGGGAAAATGTTAACAAGATATTGAAGTAACAAACATGCTTATTATGGTATAACAGCATTAAAGGAAGAATGATCCGATAACGGGATGTACCCGAGAATAGGATTATGGACAGACTAAAAGACTAGTTTGAACATTCGAGGACGAATGTTCCTAAGGAGGGAAGGATGTTACACCCCGGAAAAATTTCGCGTTACCAAAACTGTAGACGGCTTAGTATGGGCCAAAGGAAGAGTAAAGTTATGCCAGGATTAAGGAGGTTAAGCTTCCGAGGCTTTAAAAGAAAGTTAGGCAAGGTCTGATACGAAAATTTTGGTATAAATGGAGGAAATGATATGTTCTAGTATATTGAGGGTTTTGAAGTAAAACAAAAGCTTAAAGTGAAGTTCGTGAAGTCTAGTTTCCAACGGAACAATCGGCTGCTCAATCGGACATCGGGATAAGGAGATATGGACATTACAAGTTAGATGGGCAAGCCAGGAAAGTGGTCTGCGCGAACGTGCCAGGGAGTGGCGCGAACGCGCAGAAGGCCAAAGGGCCAATACAGCGCGAACGCGCCCCCAGGTGGCGCGAACGCGCTGCACAAAAAAATGAAAATCAAGTTCGGAATGAAGGTGGTGTTATAAGAAGGTAATAATAACATATATATGACATTTGGAGACCATATGGTGTAAATTAGTTCATATGTTATTTGACGAAAAGCCCTTGCTGCGGCAAGCTAAGTGGGGCCCACATACCGGAACTTCATAAAGGACATATGATGAGACATATGAATAGTATATGGAAAGTTGAGCAAGTCCTAAGAAGGACCCTTAAGCCAAAAATGGGCATATGCCCTCCAAAAGGGCGATTTAAGGAAACATTTTCGGATGATCTGCCTGCGAGGGGAAACCACGGCATTATAAGTTTGGAATTTGGGAAAACTTGCAGATATAAAAGTTGTAGATAATTGAAAGAGCTTTCCCACCATAGGCCGTGGGCCCTTACACGATATCGGGATCAATAGTTATGACCGTTTTACTGAACGAAGGTCCAGGCAGAAAAAAAAGGCTAACGCGAACGAGCTGAACACTTTTCCAGTCGGTTCTGGCAGCTTCTAAAACGTTATATAATGGGGCTTAACCCCTTAGTTTTAGATCAAAACACCCCTAAATACTCCCAAAAATTTGGAGAGCCTCCCCAACACCCAAGCCAACTTTTTAGCCCAAAACCAGGTATAATTTCCAAATTCCAGTCCGAGTAGCGTATAGTTATTGGTGCAGAATCGTATGGCGGTGCGTTGTGGCTTAAAACTAAGGTGAAAAGTGAAGATACAACAATATTAAAGGGAGAAAAGTATGAATCTCTTTCTACTTGTGTTAATATGGGATTATTTACGAAGAAAGCGTGATTAAATGATTGTATACTGAGTTAATTAGTTATGATAGTTGGAAAATAGCGTGTGGGCTATTTTATGAGACATTTTGGAGTTGGAAACATTATGATTGATGTTGGTATTGTTGTTGTTGTTGTTGGTTGTTGAATCGAGAATTCGGGCTAGGCACATAAACAGGAGAGGTGCTGCCCGATTTTCGGCAGAATATAAAATAGTATAATTTGAAGTATGGTACAAATGTACGATGAAAAGGCTAACATTAGTGTGAATCAGCTTAAATGTAGACTTACGAGCTCGGACACTTAAGCATAGCCAATAGGAGGTGGAACAGGTATGTAAGGCTTACCTCTTCTTTCTTTCTTTGGCATGTCCTAGTGCCAAGTAAGGTATGATATGCACCTTGGGGATTCCGAGCTTGTTTATGATTCTTATTCACTTCTTGTCATGAGCATGTTTAGTACATTCGAGTTTATTGTATGATTAATTAATGAATAAGCATAAAGAGTTTTTGTTCCTAAAAGAGTTCTGTAAGTTTTAATGTCCCTAACTTTCGTAAACGACCTCGGATTGCTTGGAAACGTTCGTAAAGGTTTCTGTACTAAAATGTCCATAACTTTCTCATACTAAACCGGATTGACTTGAAACGTGCTTATGATCCTTCAAGTGCTGCCCGAGTCTTAAAAATTGATTTATGTGCATATAGTTTCTCACTACTCTGCTCGTGCATGCCTCAATGTACCTTTCACTGAGTCCCGGGCCAGGATACGTTCTTGTGCGTACTCCACTGCATTGTTCACCGAGTCCCTCACTTGCGAGCCGGGACACGTTATATGTATATGTATATGATGATACGGGGATGGCGGCCAGGACGACATATGATGACTCCATTCACCGAGTCCCGCACTTGAGGGTCGGGACATGTTATATGCATATATGATGTTAACATGCATGATTTTATCCACCGATTCCCTCACTGGAGGGTCGGGATACGTTATATGTATATATGATATATGATGTTGATATGCACAGTTTTCATTTAAAAAGGCAAGTGTATTGATGTCTTTAAAAGCCATACTTTTTTCTGGTAAATCTCCGTGTTGGTTATGGTCCCCTTTACTACATTTCATGCCTTACATGCTCAGTACATGTTCTGTAGTGACCCCCTTTCTTCGGGGGCTGCGTTTCATGCCACGCAGGTACACCAAGATGAGTAGAAGACTTTGCTAGAAGGTGTTCCAGCGGGATTGGTGAGCTCCACTTCCTTCCGGAGTGTTGCCGAGTCAGAATTTATATGTTATGATTTCTGATTGATGTTAGAGACTTTGCAGACAGAGTCACGTATGTGGGTTATCAGTCTTGTAGGCGGCTCTGTAAGCCGATGTACTATTATGCATTATGTTACAGATTCCATATGATAACAGATTTTACTTGACTTAAGTACGATGAAAAGAATGATTCTGGATGCCTTAACTATGTATTTCATTTTTATCTGAGTTAGGAGTCCAAAGCGAGTATGTGTGTACTAAGAGTCAGAGGGTTCGCTCGGCCCTAAATAAGGGTCAGGTGCCCATCACACCCTAGCAGGATTGGGGTGTGACAGAGTAGGCCGGCTAAGAAAAATGACCTTGACACCCATGGCCCGAATTTTGGGCATCAAACCAAGTAAGGTTGGGTCTTCATCTTTTCCAAACTTAGGGAGGATAACATACAATGGATGTTCAATGAATTCATAACCAACACCGTTGTGGTCAAAGGAAAGAAGTGACCATTCCTACCACTCATGGGGATTTGAGGGATTCGCCCTTATGAACCAGCTAGGTGTTTGAGGCAATTTGGTAGGTCCCAAGTCATACCCCAAGTCGGGAATATAGGGGAGTTTATCATTGACTATGACAATGACAAGATTCAGCAGGTCGGAGATTGTGTTCGAGAATGGAATGGTCGCATATCTTGGGATCCAGACACTTAAGCTCCCGATAGGTTTCATCCGGGGTGTAAAGAAGAATATAGCTATTGGTTGAGTGCTGACTTGCAAGGCACCCTCACTCTTAAGCCCATTCTCTACAATTGTGTGCAAGACAAGGCCTCCAAGGCCGAGATCAATGCCCGCTTGATCCAAAGAACGGCTGATGATAGGGATTCCAAGTATTTGGAAAAGGTAGAACAGCATCAAGCTACCATAGAAAGCTTGACCCATGAGTTGGAGTTCAGCCACAATTGCTTGGTAGAGCTTGATGATCGGATGAAGAAGACTTTAGATGACATTTCCCCTATGAGTTTCACAGAGAAAGGGTTTTTGGTGGATGCCATGCTGATATCGAATCACCTCTACATCTAGACCGCCCTTCAAAAAGCCAAAAAGGTGAGGACCGAAAGGGCTTCATCATCAGCCATAGGAGGGTGATTCTGCTGATTCACTTTTTTGTCTTGTCTTTATTTATCGTTTTGTACCCCTTGGGGAAAAATATTATTAATGAAGAATATTATGATTATAGGGCAATGATTTGGTACAAATGGCACATATATGTTTCAAACCATTAGAAAGCCTTGGATCAAAAAGGTTTAGGAACACGAGTAGTAATTATACTTATTGACATATATTACTATGTGCTTTTGTGTTTCATATGTTTCGTTTGAATGATTGATTGATTGATTGATCTCATGTACCGATCACTATCCCAAAGAAAAACAAAGGAAAATAAAAAATAACTCGAAAACCCTTGTAATGGAGCTAATATTAGTCACATTTCCAAAAGGTTGATTTGACAGCATGAACACTCCGGAACACGCTGCCATCAAGAAGGAAAATGAAGGATCGCTTCGAAGGAAGATTCAAAAATTGGAAAGGAAAATCTAGGCAATCAAGGCTAAAATCAAAAAGGCCGACGAAATGTTGGACTCAGCGGAAAGTCCGCCAAAAGAGCCCACTAGGACGGGGCATCGTCAAGAAGACCTTTTGGACGAGGTCAAAGGAACACTACATGGGTACATACCCCTGCTAGATGGGCAAGAAGTCGAAGACTATGAAGCGGAGTCCGACCCGTAAAAGCCCACTTGGCCATCTAAGGAGGCCGCCTCTATTGCTTCCACAAACCAAGGGGAGGACTCCAAAGTACAGATAAAGTTCGTCCGCTCGGTATCACCAGCTTGGCGGGAAAATGTACTCAAGGCTGTTGCTTGCCCTTACCGTGTCACACCAAAACATGTACGGTGTGAAGAAATATTTGAGAAGCTAAAGAGTGTAGGGGCCACTTGTGCTAGCCATGAGAAGCTACCGCCTTGCGCTCCAATTTTCGCGCACAAGAGGTACCCTTTCCAAACAAATCAGCCTGGTCACACCGCTGATGAATGCATGGCTTTCAGGAGAAGGATTATAAGATTGATTAACGACAAGACAATCCTCAAGCTATGGGGACCCCGATCGTTATTGATTCACGACACAGTCCCTTCATGAAGGAAACACTTTGGACACCCACATTTGGCGTTATGACTTCACCATCTTCAAGTATTCGTAGGCAAGTATTTTTCAGAAGCTGGGAAGTATAGGAAAACTCCACCCAATTAAGGGCACTTGGAAGGGTTCAGCTGTGGGAACAAGTCAAATGAGTATTTGTCTGTTCCATTATGAAGCCCCTGGGCACGACATTGAAGAATGTGAGGCTTTCAAGTTTGAGCCGCATTTGGTCCACGCGGGGGAGATTTGGGTAGTACTCCTGCCCCAGTATTAGGAAGTAGGGCGTTCTTCCGAACACACGGTTGTTAGGACAAACAACCCATTCCGATCTCAAAGAAAGGTCATCTTTTCGGTAGATTTAGGGGATCCCTTTTTGTGTTTTGAAAAGATTTGTCCCTCTTTATTTTTATGTAAAAGAAAGTACATCCGACCTGATGTCCCAAGGAGGGATACGTAGGAAGCCCCTATCGGGCTTGGTCTGGGAAGGGTTTTGGGTCGGTTTATGGTAGGAATTATATATTTTATGTAATCCGAACTACGGAGGGGCCTGAATTCCCGCGGAGGGATACATAGGCAGTATACGTAAGACTCGGTCCCCATATTATATAAATATATATCCATCAATTACCCAAATTAGACCCACATGACTCAAATGAGCCAAAATACCTGAAACCCTGGTACAAGGGAATCAATCAAGCATTCGAATCAAATATATGATTTTTATGTGCTACGTGCTTTACATGCAAACTTTGTGTGATATCTTGCTTTATTTATTATTGCCTAACGTACTAACATCATTTGTCTTTGAGTTGATCTTTTTTTATAGAAAGAGAAAGTTGATCCGTTTTCATTCCACACTAGCATACTTCACTAGATCTAAAGCTGCAATAGCATCCCTTTCTCAACAAGACAAAGGCAGAACAAAAATGGCCAGGACTTCGGAAAAAACAAACAAAATCAAAATGAGCTTGTCATCAGGGACTCACCCCACTAAACTTGCATGAATCCCTGCACTCTGAGGATGTCATCAAAATGCTATTTGAAAAAGTTGCAGACCTTCAAGAGAAGGTTACAAAAGCTGAAATGGCCAACGCTGCCAAAGAGGCGCCCACTGAGGCAAGGAGGCTCCACCACTTTTTCCGTCTTTAAGTTCTCCGCTACCTGATCACTTCCCCACTTATCTTGCTAGAACCACAATGCCATTTACCCCACACCCAACCACTTCTGAACCAGCTCACCCTACTACCTCTTAACACTGTCCAAATCCCTGGAACCCCTCACTCAGTTCCATCCTACCAAGCACCGTAACACGCTCACCCTAGCTTCACCATACGCCCAAGCATCATTTCCTTACCAATTGTAAAAGCTACGCACATAACCAAAAACTACCCCGCACCTCTAACTATTTCTTTCCACACACTTGTTACCCCAAATACCTTCTCACCAGATCACCTAGAGCTTGATCACTGTGAGGATATGGGAAAGGCATAGAAAGCCGAGCAGGATAGATGCGATAAGGAAATAGAGCGCTGGATGGTCAAAATGTTGGAACAATCCGCAAGAGCTACCCGTAAGGCTATGGGTCTAAGCTATGACGACCTATGCATGCATCCGAGTTTGGATTTACTCGAGGGATTCAAAGTGCCCAAATTCAAAATGTTCAATGGAATGGGTAACCCCAAGGCCCATCTACGAGCTTACTGCGACTAGCTGGTCGGTGTCAGGGAAAATCTGACGCTCATTATGAGGCTATTTAGTCGAAGCTTGACTGGAGAAGCCTCCGAATGGTTCATGGCACAAGACATACGTCGATGGATTGCATGGGAAGATATGGCAGGAGCCTTCATGGAAAGGTTCTGTTTTAATGGGGAAACAGTACCAGACCGGGACTACTTGGAAAAGGTAAAATAGAAATCCACCGAGAACTACCGCAAATACGCGAGTAGGCGGAGAGCCGAAGCTGGTCGAGTGCAACCGCCAACGAGTGAGGAAGAACTTGTCCCAGTTTTCATCCGTTCTTCAGAAACGAATTTTTATGATCGAATGTTGTCAATAGCCGGGAGACCATTCTCCAAACATGTAAAAATAGGGGAAGCCATAGGGGATGGCCTCAAGTCGGGATGGATCACAAGCGTAGCTGGCAAGGCTACTAGACAAAGTTCTACGGGATTCGCCAGGAAGAAAAAGGAAAACGTGGCAAATGTTTCCCATACCCCCTAGCCCGAGACCCAAAAGAAAGGAAGATTCCAACGTCCAATGGAGGTATACCCATCACCCCCAAATGCCTACCTACCCGCTCCATACAACCCGGTGCCCGTATATTATGCACAACCCACTTTCCAATCACCACCACCAAATTACCATGCTCCAAAACCAAATTACCCAATTCCCGCACCTGCTTATAGACCACCACAAAACACCCAACTAACAAATTACCAAAACAACCTCCACCAAATGCCTATAATGCGCCACGTCAAAACTTCAAAAAGAAGCCTGCCCGTACGTTCAACCCATTAATGGAGACTCGAACTGAACTGTTCCAAAGGTTGAGTGCCAAAGGAATGATCCAAACACTTCCCCTAAAGATTGTCAATCCCAGAAATAAATTCTATCAAACAGACCAGACATGCGCTTATCATTCTGGTGGGAACAGACATAGCACCGAGGATTGTATTAATTTGTAGTACAAAATACAAGACATGATCGACAAAAAAGAGATCATTCTACAAATAGCTGTGCCAAATGTAAACACCAACCCTTTTCCTAATCACGACAACAATACAATTCATCTGATAGAAAGAGAACAGGATTGGGTCGTAGGCAAGCTATCATTCGGGATCCTATTCAAGCACTCAAGCAGATAGTGGTGTCACTCTCCATACATGAACACCCATAGCTTAAAGTATTGATCCCCCCGCAAGTTATTGCGCACGTGTCTCAGGAGGTGATAATGACACTAAGAAAGGATTTCATGATACAAGTAGCCGCGGCCCATGGAATGACACGGTCTGGGAGGTGTTACACTCCTGAAGATTTGGCCTAAGGGGTACCCCAAAGAGAAGGAAATCAAAAGAGGCCCATCACTGAGGGCGAAGCTGAAGACTTCTGGCGCCGAATGCAGCCAAACGAATACTCGATTGTGGAACATTTAAAGAAATTCCTAGCCCAAATATCTGTGTTAACACTCTTATTAAGTGCACCACAGCACCGTCTAGGTTTAATGAAGGCGTTGGAAGAAGCCCACGTCCCCACCGGGACAAGCAGTGAAAACCTGGCCGCGATGGTCGCCAATGTCATGGAGGAACATCAAATTGCCTTCAGCGACAAAACATTGCCCAAAGAAGGCACGACTCACAACAAAGCACTATACATCATTGTCATGTGCCGAAACAAAGTGGTGACTCGAGTTCTGGTCGACAATGGGGCCGGTCTCAAAATTTTCCCCGAAACCACTCTTAGCCAGTTGGGCTATGATCTCGGGAAAGTTTGCCAAAGTCGTACAAACGTAAGAGCATTCGATGGGACTTAGTGTGACCCTACGGGAGAGGTTGACCTCCATATCCAAATAGGACCCGCAGAATTCGTCACCGAATTCTAGTTCATGAAAATACCTGCTAACTATAATTTGCTGCTAGGGAGACCATGGATCCACATGGCAGGAGCTATGTCATCTTCGCTCCATCAATCGGTGAAATTTGTATGGGATGGCCACGAAGTTGTGATTCACGGAGAAGGTAGCATCCATAACTACCCGGATAATTTGGTGCTGGTCATCGTAGCAATTCCCAAGGGAACATATTTCCACATGGAGAAATTGGTGAGGGCGGCCCACAGAGAGGATTCAACAGAAGTTCATATGCCCGCAGTTTAAAAAATACTTGCCGTAATTATGCTCTAGAATGGGTTTGAACCCGGGCGAGGCCTAGGAATGGATTTACATGGCGTCACAGAGCCAATCCTTATTCAATAAAACAACTCCCACTTTAAGTTGGGGTGTGTCCTAACTGATGATGAAATTTAAGTAGCCACTAGAAAGAAGAAAGGCGATGGGAAGCTCCACAAGCCTATTCCTGACTTGTACCAGTCATTCCCGATAAGAATGCCTATGCCAGATAATGGAAACATAGAAGAAGGGTTAGGGATGCCTGGTGGAATTGAAAGAATGCACAGAAGTGCCCACCATCCGAGATGATGATCTGGACAAACAACTGGCCAATATGGACCTTTACCCCGCTCTTGGCTCTTCGGTAGAGAAAATGATGAATTTATGCTTTGAAAACAGCGAGAATCGGCCGAGGCCGATTACTCACCCTTTACACTATTTTATTAACCTCATGATGTTTTAAGAAACGGAAATGACTCGATGTTAATCCGAGTCAGGACCGTAGTTTGCACTTTCATTGCTATCAAATTAATGAAGCCTCGAATTATGGAGAAAATGATTTTTTTTCTTTATTTTAACTTTTACGCAAGTGCTTTATACTAACCTTACCTTGCCTTGATTTTTCAGTAATAAAAACAATAAAAAAACTCCAAATGTTATGACATGTTGCGAGACGAATGAGTCAAACGACATAGAGAAGGAAGAGTACGAAGAGTATGACGAGGAAACAATGCTACCTGAGGGTCTCATAAAAGAAGTAGAATAGTTGGAAAATGAGCAAAAGCAAAACATGGATGAAACTGAGCCATAAATTTGGGAAACGAAGAAAATATCAAGGAAACTAGGATAAGTGTTCATCTAGAGGCATTCCAAAAGGAAGAATTGATATGTCTACTGAGAGAATATATGGACATTTTCGCATGGTCGTATGCTGCCATGCCAGGATTGAGCACCAGTGTAGTGTCCCACAGATTACCCATCAATACGGGATTTAACCCTGTAAAATAGAAAATCAGGTATTTCAAGCCGGATCTCAATATCTGCATCAAGGACGAAGTGGAAAAACAGATCAAATCAAAAGTGGTGGAAGTTACCTCGTATCCCATGTGGTTTGAAAACATAGTGCCGGTACCTAAGAAGGATTTGATAATACAGATATGTGTGGATTGTCGGGACCTCAACCGAGCCAGTCCCAAAGACAACTTCCCACTCCCTAACATCCACATACTCATAGACAATTGTGCTAAACATGAGCTATAATGGTTCATGGATTACTTCGCAGGATACCATGAAATCCTGATGGACAAAGAGGACGCAGAAAAGACAACCTTCATCCCTCCATGGGGAGTGTATCACTAAAGAGTAATGCCGTTTGGCCTTAAGAATTCTGGCGCCACTTATATGAGGGCTATGTATATCATCTTTCATGACATGTTCCATAGGGAAATTGAAGTATACATGGATGACGTCATCATTAAGTCAAGGGAAAGCTCAGAGCATGCTACATACTTGCAGAAGTTCTTCAACAGACTCCGAAATTTCAATCTCAAATTGAATCCAGACAAATGCGCGTTCGGAGTGCCCGCCGAAAACTACTGGGATTCATAGTCAGCCGGAGGGGCATAGAGCTCGATCCAGCAAAGATTAAAGCAATCCAAGTGCTACCCCCTCCGAAGACTAAGAAAGAGGTTATGAACTTCTTGGGAAGATTGAATAACATCGGGCAGTTCATAGTCCAGTCCACCATCATTGTGGAGCCCATACTTAAGCTCCTGAAGAAAGACGCACCCACAAAGTGGAATGAGGAGTGTCAGAAAGCCTTCGACACCATCAAGAAGTATTTGTCCAATCCACCAGTTTTGGTACCTCCCAGGCCTGGGAGCCCACTTTTGCTATACTTATCAGTCTCAGAAAATGCCTTTGGGTGTGTGTTAGGACAACACCACGAGACAGGAAAAAAGGAGCGTGCAATCTACCACTTGAGCAAGAAATTCAGTACCTGTGAGGCAAGGTATACACTGGTAAAAAAGACATGTTGTGCCTTAAGATGGGTGGCCCAGAAGCAGAGACACTATTTGTCCTTGTATACCACACACCTCATATCCAAGATGGATCCATTGAGATATATCTTTCGCCAGCCTATGCCCATCGGAAAACTGGCCAAGTGGCAAATGCTATTAAGTGAATTTGACATTGTGTACATAGAATAGAAAGCCGTCAAAGGACAAGCATTAGCCTACCTACTGGCTGAAAGCCCCGTGAATGAGGATCTAAAACCACATCGTACCCATTTCCCGGATAAGGGAGCACTGACCGTAGAAGATAAAGTTGTCGAGCCCTACTCAAGATAGAGGTTATTCTTAAATGGTGCCGTTAATTACAAAGGCTCAGGAATCAGGGCGGTCTTAATATCAAAAATTGGGCAACATTACTCGATGCCCGCAAAGCTCAAATTTTGATGTACCAACGACATAGTAGAGTACGAGGCCTGCATCTTAGGCCTCAGGATGGCATTGGATATAGACATCAGCGAGTTATTGGTCATAGGAAATTTCGATCTGTTGATCAATCAAGCACAAGGAGAATGGGACATAAAGAATACTAAGATCTTACCTTATGTGAACCTCGCACAGAGGTTGTGAAAGAAGTTCAAAAAGATCGAATTCAAGCGCACGCCGAAGGCTTAAAACGGGTTTACTGATGCTTTGGCCACCTTAACATCAATGATTCAGCATCCTGAAAGCAGTCACATTGACCCACTGGAAATAATTCTAAGAGAAGAGCACGCCTACTGTTCCCATGTGGAAGCGAAACCAGAGGGAAAACCATGGTATGCCGACATCAAGTTGTATTTGGAAAAGGGAGAGTACCTCGAAAGTACCACGAGTAATCAAAGCAAGATCATCCGAAGAATGGCCAATGGTTTCTTCCTAAACAAGGAAATACTTTACAAACGGACGCCAGATCTAGGTTTGCTCTGATGTGTGGACTTGCTCTGATGTGTGGACGTTGTTGAAGCCACGAAAACTCCTAAAAGAAATACATGCTGGGACCTATGGACCTCAAATGAATGGTTTCGTGCTGGTCAAGAAAATCCTTCGAGCGGGGCATTACTAGATGACAATGGAAGTTGACTAGTGTAAATTTGTGCAATGATATCATCAGTGTCAGATTCCTAGAGACCTAATCAGGGTCCCACCAAGTGAACTCAATGCCATGAGTTCACCCTGGCCGTTTGTCGCCTGGGGCATGGATGTCATTGGACCTATCGAGCCTGCCACCTTGAATAGACATCGATTCGTTTTGGTTGACACAAACTACTTCACAAAATAGGTGGAAGCCACATCGCACAAGTGAGTAACAAAGAAAGTGGTAGTTGTTTTTGTGCGCAACAACATCATATGCCGCTTTGGTGTAGCTGAGTCCATCATAATGGATAATGGAGCAAATATGAACAGTTACCTAATGAAAGATATCTGTGAATAATTCCAAATCACTCATCAGAATTCAACTGCCTACCGTCCACAAAAGAATAGAGTTGTGGAAGCAGGCAACAAGAATATCAAAAGAATATTAAGGAAGATAAAAGTCAATTACAAGTGTTGGCACGAACAATTGCCATATGCCTTATTGGCATACCGATCGACAGCCCTGACTTCAATAGGGACAACTCTGTACCTGCTTGTTTATGGTACTAAATCAGTCATACCCGCTGAAGTCGAAATACCATCATTGGGAATCATTCATGAAGCAGAGCTGGAC
The DNA here is from genome assembly GCF_019175385.1 of Lycium barbarum. Taxonomy (NCBI): domain Eukaryota; kingdom Viridiplantae; phylum Streptophyta; class Magnoliopsida; order Solanales; family Solanaceae; genus Lycium; species Lycium barbarum. The sequence continues at coordinate 40,224,863 of NC_083345.1, forward strand.
GACACAGAAAGGGTCCAGACTCAATATGAGCAGTTGGCTCTGATTGATGAAAAGAGAATGGTCGACATATGTCAGGGCCAACTATACCAACAAAGGATGACGCGTGCCTTCAACAAACGAGTCAGAGTTTGACTCTTTCAGATAGGGAAAATGGTACTCAAGAGAATGTTCCCACACCATGATGAGTATAAAGGGAAATTTGCTCCCAACTAGCAAGGCCCATATGTAGTCTGCAAGGTACTCTCTGGAGGAGCAGTAGTACTAGCAGAAATGGACGGGCAAGAGTGGCCCAAACTAATCAACTCAGACGCAATCAAGCGGTACTACACGCGAGGACACATTTTTCAATATTTATTTGCTTGTAATAGTTATTTCATTGCTTATAATTATTTGTAATAGATAGAAAAAACCAAATAATTTCTTTGTAACATGAACTACGCAATGACCTGACTTCCCCACAGGGGAATACATAGGTATACCATTTGGGATCCGGCCGCATTATTAGTAAAAATCAAAAACTCATTTATTTTATTCTGAACTACGTTCGACCTGATTCCTGCTGCGACAGGATACGTAGACGATTTTTGAGCTCGATCGTACCAAATGAAAAAACCAAAACACCCATAGGAAGCCTCAGGGATAGGATTTCAAGGAGAAATCAAAATTGGTACGAGAAGATTACCATACACGCCCAACTGGGAAAGAATCTTTCAGCAAGTCCGTCACAAGAGCCAGCCGATCCAGAGTCTTAAATTGGGGCAGAAATTTTGAGGTCTCCTCAAAATTTCCTACATTAAGATTTGACACGAGAGTTCGTCGAAGCAATAGGTAACTTGGGGTTGAATTTTTGAGAGGGTCTCAAAAATTTCGTACAAAAAGGCCGAAGCCTCGACTATTAGGAGCAGTGGAGAAGAGAAGAATTCTCATTCGAAAGCACATGTCATGACAATCTACTAAAACCATTTTGGAAAAAATATGTTTTTTCTTCCACAAATAAAAAACTCGTGATCAACAATTTACGAAAGCAATTTTCCTATGTTAAGATAAATTCATCTTTCAATAGCGAACCCAGGAGGATCGGACCCAAGGGTTAAACCGAGCTGGCAAGGCAAAGGCATAGCAAGAGGTAGCAATATGGATAAACTTTATAGGAAACTAACAGCTTGATGATGCAGGTCACCACGTCGTCAGAAGGACGCCCCATTTTTCTTACTTTGCTTTGTTTGCAGATAAAGAAAAGTTCGCCAAACAAGATCGAAGCCACCACCAGAGAAAGGGTTTGCGGAGGTCAACAAGCCACAAGGGCTATAAAAGGACCAAAATGCCACAAGGGCAAATATCTAGCCACGAGGGCTATAAAAAGATTAAAGATTCTATAAGGGTGAATATCTAGCCAAGGGGGCTATAAAAGGATCAAAATTCCACAAGGGAAAACATCAGGCAAAGGATCACAACAGAGCAAACGGCGCATCTAACTGCGAGAGTCACAATTGATATAAATAACGAAAGAAAGACAGTTTAGCCAAAGGGGCCTAAACTGTCATTTGCATTGTAGTGAGGGCCATTCATACAAACTGCCGTGAGGGCCATTCATACAAACTACAGCAAGGGCCATTCATACAAGCTACTGCGAGGGCCAGTAATATAAACTGCCATGAGGGCCATTTATAGAAACTGTCGTGAGGGCCATGCATATAAACTGCCGCTAGAGCCATTCATAGAAACTGCCGAGAGGGCTATTCATACAACCTGTCGTGAGGGCCATTCATACAAACTACCAGAAGGCCCATTCATACAAACTACCGCGAGGCCATTCATATAAACTGCCACGAGGGCCATTCAAACAAACTGTCGCGAGGGCTATTCATATAAACTGCCGCGAGGGCTATTCATACAAATATTCGCCAGGGCCATTCGTAACAAACTACCCTGAGGGCCATAAAACTACATGAAGTGGTCAAAGACAGAGACACAGGACCAAGATGGTCAATTAAATACAAGCAGCGCCACGAAGGTCGCAATCCATAGACAATACCAAGCAGATGTAAGAAAAAACACACCAAAATGAACAGGACCAAGGAGTCTACCACAATGTTACCCAGTAGATGAAAAGTAGGTTTAGTAGCCGCCAGGAAGAGCAACAGGCAGGTTAGTCCAAATTCAGACGCATGTGGAGCAAACGTGGAACTTTTTCTTACGTAGCTAGTCGAGATAGGGTGCCCATGAGAGTCAAGCTCTCCAACCACGATTTGGAAGATCGCTCCACCCTATGCTCAGCCACACAATTTTTTTTATTTGCTTTGCTTTCCTTCTTTCTAATTTTCCTGCCACCGGTCAGGCACATACCAACACACACAGAGGAATTCCTGTATAAGGGATACCTTTTTCCTCCTATCGAGTCGAACTACAAGTGACTTGATTCCCAAGGCCAGGGATATGTAGGCAGAATCTATACCAGAGAGTCAGTCACACTCCAATAAATCACTTCGGACCTTTTAGTTTTGACAACCGGGAAATCTGAAATTTGCATTTAGAAGTATAATTGAGTCGAACTACAAGTGGCTTGAATTTTCATGTAACCTGAGATATGTAAGAAACCCAAAAACCTTGGTCTGGCCATATATTTGAAAATCCCATAAAAAGAGAGGCAGTTTGAAATTGGTCAGTCAAAAATCAGGGCTTCCCAAATTTTGATGATCAAGGATGGGCCCGACATCCCCGAACACCGAAGGGGCAGTTGTTCACACCTAAGTTTTGACCTCCAATAATTTATTTTTATTTCCCAGAATTCTTGGATATTAAATGGAGTGAAATATGTATTTTTTTTAGTAAGTCAAAATGATTTCACAAATTGTTTCGACAATGTTTTGCCATTTCATTTGGCAAAATAACTTCAAATATATATTGTACGTCATTTAGCAAACAATCTACATATTTTTATAACTAACATAAAGCAAATTATTTAAAACAATTCTTTAATTAATTGTTAAAATTATTAAAGGTCTAATTAGCGGTATTTTACTCCGTTTAAATTCAAGAGAGTTTGATTAATTAAATAAATAATCGTTTTTACTTCTCAATTTTTAAATCTCTGCATGACCAATTTATAAACAATCTTTAGCTTAATCATAATTAATGGAGTGTTCAATTGTGATTTATCCACAAATTGTTTACTATAGTTAATTGCGGCTACAATTGAAATAATCAATTGTTAGTTAATTATGGTCATATTTGAAAATAACCAATTTCATGGTTTGGATCAATTAAGGCTATATTTGCAATTTAGATCCTTCACGCATTTGGCCAAGTGTCGAACTAGTTAATTAACATTTATAATATGGCAATGATTGGATAATTTAATGAACATTTCCAAATTTTGATTATTCGTTAAATTGTATATCTGCCCCTCCACATATACATATATACATGGATATACACGAGTATACATGTATATCCACGTATATATACGTATATCATGTATATGTGTGTAAATATTGGGCCACGCCCTCTCTCATTGTAAAAATGACTGGGCCCTTTCCATTTGGACCAACCCGGCCCATGAACACGTTTTAAACCAACAAAAGACCAAGCTTGGTCTTTATTTTGTAGCTAAGGGTTTTGAAAACCCTAGCGCCGCCTGCGCCCCTTTCTCTCTCCGCACGTCAGGTTGCCGTAAAAGAAAAGTTTTCAGGCGTGGTTGCTTTTGTTCAGCCTTTGACCATCTAAAAAAGGTAAAAGCATTAATTGCTCTTACCCTCTCTCCTATTCACCACCGCATCTCAACCAAAACGAAGGTAAAATCGTTACCTCTCCAACTTTTTTTGTTCTTTTGGTCAAAATGAGTACAAATCCATTAATGGATTTTGTCTCTGTTGATTTTTGAATCCTTGGCTCCCATTGGTTCATACATACCAAGGAAATTCACCAACGAACCTTAAAATATGACCCTTCATGCGTCTTTGGTTTTTAATCCTGACCTTTAATCGATGGGTGGAAAGACTATTCTCAGAATAGGTGATAGTCCCAAACCTTTTGGAATTAGGGTTTCATTTCAATTCTGGGTTCTATATAAAGAACCCCAACCCTTCACATTTAAAAGACATGACAAGCCTTGTATACTTACTTGAGCTCTAAACTCGATTAAACTAGGGTTAGCAATTGCTTAAAACCTTGACCTAATCGAGTAGTTAGTCTAAAAATTTATTTTTCTTATTTTGTGGCTGAGTTGTTTGGGGCTAAGGAGCAAAAGGATCTCCAAGTTTGTTCCTCAACCAAGGCTGCACAAGAAAAAGCTAATTCTTCTTCCTTTAGGTGTTTAGTTTCTGTTTTGTCTTGGTTTGTTGTTGTAATTAATTTGTTGCGTGCTTTAGTTGCAGTTTAGTTAATTTTCTGTTAATAGTAGCTTAAGCATGATTAATGTGTATTTAGTTGTTGTTTTATTTAGTTTTCTGTAAATAATTTCTAAGAATGATTAATGTGTATTTAATTGTTGTTTTAGTTAGTTTTCTGTAAATAATAGCTCAGCATGATTAATGTGCATGCATTTTCTTGTTTTAGTTAATTAATTATAGTGGATTAGTATAGTATATATTTCATTTTGTTTGTTGAATCATGTAGCTAGCACTAGCCCAGTTTAACATGACCATTGTTTCATTTATTGCTTAAATCATGTTGTTAATAGTATTTTGGGTGGTTTAGTTTATGTCTCATTTGCTGTGTTAAGGAGGATTATCCAGCCATTTATCTGTTTGTTTAGTTTGCCATTAATGGTCCCTATGAACATCACAATGCGGCTAGGTTTAGTTTTCAGTCCTGGTGCAAGTTTATCTTGTTGTGACTCGACATATGATCTTGTCTGTGTGTCTCATTTAGCTTTAATTGCAATACAAGCCTGTATCTATACTATATGAATCATTTAGATACAAACTCACACCTAAAACATGGTTTAATTGGGAAAACTAGCATGCTAATAGCTTTGGATAATAAGGGTTGTCCATCTCTACCTATGGTGTTATTAATGGTCTCTATGTAAGTCCTTGGGTTGATTTTCATAAGTTTTGGTTTGGTATGAGCTTGGTTTGGTTCATATAGTCTCCAGCATGATAAAGTTGGATTAAAATGATGTCAGCAAGTCTAAATAGGATTAACAAGGGTCTATACTCAACCTCAGTTAGCCTATAAACACATAGTGTCTCTTATTGGATACCATTTCTGTTTAAAAAGGACTTAAATGACTATTATGTTCTAACTCGTTTGGAATTAGGACTCATTCAATAACTAGAGTGGTCTGATATGGATTGAAATGTATGTATGGGAAAATCTTAGAAACTAAGTCTTGAATAGTTAAACTTGTCACTATCTAATGAATGACTCCTGTGAGAGTCTGCTGAGTTTTGGTGGATGTTTTAAATATGTGGTGACTTGAGTGATGTTTAATGCCGATGTGTCTGTAAACTTTGCTCCTTCTTTTTAGTTTGACTCAAACATATGACTGATTTGCTTTGATATCAATTCCTGCACAATCTTGAACTTGTCCACTTAAACTTTTAACTTAGCATGATTAATATATTAAGTTGAGTTAATATATGCCCTATTCAGTCTCTCCTTGTGCCCCCCGCTCCCTGTGAGCTTAATATAGAAAACCATATTGACATTAGGTGGAAGGAGTTTTGCCCTATGTTTGTCTTTATTTTTATAAGATGTTGTTGGTTAAACTGGAGAATCATGGAATGCATACCTGTGATGATTGAATGTTGACATAAAACATGTCGTCAACCTAATTGAACTCGAATGCATTTCATATGATTCATGTGTAAGATTGATATATTCTTAAATGACATGCTTTGTGTTCACTCCTGTGTTTTTCTGTGTTGTTACTATGACAATATACATGAGATATACAAGGTATATGCAACCTAAATACACTACGGTGTATATAGGGGAATATACTATGTATATCGCTAAGTGCAACTTATAATTTGCTTGGTATGCCCTGCAAATGATGTTTGGGCCTACTCATCCCCTTTATTTGATTTGTCATTAAAAATGGGCCTATTCCCCACCATTTGGTTGATTCATATGTCTATCAATATTGGGCCCTGCCCTTTGCGTGTTATTCATTTTGGGCCTATCTACGTTCTTTTGTATTATTTATTTGGCCCTCTGTTCCTTTTATTTATATATTAAGTCATGACAAAAGATGCTTCATCATACATTTGCATGCGTGATTTTATATGTATCGCGTACTTAAGTTTCATTTTATCCAGTAAATAAGCATAAATACCCTCTAACTATATCTCTATTTCCCCATCTTTCTTTGCATGAAATTACCATCGTGGGCCACTTGGGCCAATGACCAGTGAAACCTGTTAGGCCAGCGGCCCAACTTCTTTTCTTGATCGGGTCCAGGCTAAAGGAAGACCGAAGGCCCATACATGGGTGAAAATGGCAACTGGTGGGCTTAGGTATGCCCACATGCCTAACTCCCTTTCTTCAATTCATTATTTATATTATCATGTATTTTAATGTATATGTAAAGATATGCTTGTAAATATTGAAACCCAAATGCAATTAGAACTTAGGAGATACGCATAGCTGTTAATCAATTTCTCAAATGATTTTTCCAAATTGGACAGTCTTGCTATAAGTATGAAATTGGAAAACTTTAAATTTTGTAAATCTCCTAAGTATAAGAAACCCGGAAACTTACAACATTTGTGTATCAAACATACCTTTTGATTAAAAGACAAAACTATTTTGGGCCATCATCCCACTGAAGAACATCGGAAAAATGGATCATCTTTTGGATCTCAAGTAAGTTTGGACAGAAAACATTTGAAAGACTTGGATTAATTTTGTTGCAATTTGAAAACAAAAACTCAGATTTCACAAGTATAAAAATGAACCTTTTCTAAAACTGATCTGACCTTAAGGCATTTCTCACATTTTTTGGGCCAAAAGTCGAAACCTTAAGGCATAACAACAAAAGGAAATACACTTGTACCTTAGCTTAAGATTAAGTTGGCTTTGGAGTAGAATAGGGTTGAATATAAGAGCTTCAGTGGACTAAGGAAACAAAACCATAAATTCCTTTATACTTATATTATTATAAAGAATATATACTCCATTTATTTTCTATACAAGTAATAAAACTTATAAGGACTATAATCATATCATTTGGACCAAGTTAGTAGCAACTACTTGGGAGAAATCCCGAGTGTTTTGTGGTCTGGAAATGAAGTGATTTGAACCCCTTATAAACATTTTAAACCAAATCTTTTCACAAAAGGACATTTTTGCCAAAAAGTAAAATTGATGATTGGCATGACAAGTTTTTTGCAAAAAAGAGACATTTTTAGGAAAACAATCACATTAATCAAACATTGAAGCTCGTAGGTCAACCGTTTTCTACGGATCCTTAATACTAGGGTGCTTAAAACCATCCCTAGGGGATCACCAGAAGCCTTACCTCGAACTCTGGTTTAAAAAGGATTTTTCTCTTATTTGAATAAACCCTTTTAACTTAGTTTTCCTAATTTCCTTTATAAAATTAGGCGGCGACTCTAAAAGTATAAAATCCGAATAGAGTCCATAACCTCTTAGTATCTTTTATGCACCCTCGTAATAATGAACCGTAACACTTACGAGAGGCCCCTCGTGATTTCATTAATTGCTGCTTAGTTCCACTATATCCCTTATTATATATAACCAACTAAAGTTATCATAACATTAGTTGTGTTGTACCTGTCCCATTGAAGCCGCTATACTGTAAAAAAGAAATAGAGGAAGACCTAAACCTCTTTGCGGCATGTGTTAAATAAATACACAATCATCCTTGCTAATCTACACTATTTTTGTATCTTAATATCATGTTTGATTTTGGTTTAGTATGTTAATAGTCTTGCAGTTTGAGCAACTTGATTTGTTTTGGTAGGAATGGAAAAAAAGTAGTTTAGTCGGAAGGCAGATGCGCTGGAGGTTCTGTCACGACCCAATTAGCGGGTCATGATGGCACCCACCCTATCCCCCCTGGTGAGTAAACCATCCCCTTAATCACATTGACTTAAAGAAGGACATGCAGAAATAAAAGTCGAAATTATACTACGAGTCATAACAGATATATAAATAAAATAGGTGTGGTAATACTTATATAGTTACAACCCCGAAACCTGAGCTGAACTTGTACAAGAGCATCTAATACTTAATACATATCATAAATACTGGAATACGAGTCTCAAAATAAGAAAGTAGGAAACTCTCTATGAATAAGAAATAGACAGGATAATCATAAGATGACACCAGGGCTGCAGATCCATCTAGTGGATTTCCCTAGGATCTCCTGATGGAAAACCTCAAAATCAGTCTTGAGGTCGCAAACTAGATCCCGGATCAAACTCTGCACTCAACAAAAAGTGCGGCAAGAGTAGTATGAGTACAACACTAGTATGAGTAGACATCATACGCCGACAATGATTAGATAACACATATAAGATGAAGAAATTAATAAGTAAGGCATGTAAGACAATTAAGTACAGTCACGAAAAAATCTTAAAAAAATCTTTAGTCACAGTTTTAGAAAGAATATGTAATTCATCATCAAACAGTCATGAGTGAATGAATGAATGTAATGCAACGCAGTGTCACACATGCCAACGCTCCCACTCTTATACACACATGCTAAGGATTATGCCTCAAAGCCATGACCCATGAGGGGCCCGCGAAGTCCATGTACCAATTGCCATGCAAGCCATCACTCTCGCTCTCCAGCAAAGACCTCGGAGGCTATTAATCATACTCTCTCTCTGGCAAAGACCTCGGAGGCTTTCAATCTCACTTGCACCATCATGATAGTCACGTATGAAAATATATGGCATGTCATGCATAGAATCAATTTCAACAACATCTCAAACCATAGAATAAATAGATGCATGTCACGAAGACAAATCACAACTCAACTCGACAATATTATTCTTTCCTTTTCCACGAAGTAAGTGAAGTATCAAATGACAAGGCATATACAATCAATAATCACAAGTACTAACAATCACAGTGACAAGCCCACGTAACAACAACCATACCAAACCAGTGGATTCATCACCACAACTATGCCCGACGGCCTATCATGCATTCCCAATCAATATCTATAAACTACATACGATTCTCTAATCAGAGTCTAGAAAGGTAAGCCATAACCAATATTGAAGGCCGAGTGAGAGTCACGAGCAATCAAGGTAATTCCTTCCCCTTGTGGAGAGCCTCTGAACGATCGAAGTCTAAAAAATAAGTACTCTACGTTAGTATATGAATCTAAGGCTAGAAATATTTCTATACTTCTCTATTGGAACTCAAAAACGACCATAAAAAATGACCGGCCCACAAGGGAAAAATTGGAATTTTATTTGCAAAATAGTTTACCCAAAGCCTTACTAGTCAAAAGCCAAAAGACCCATTTAAAAATCCATCAAGTTGATCTTCAATTTCAAGAAAAACCCTCTCTCAGGATTTAGGAATAAAACGTTACACCCCGTATATTATACCTTGAGGTTCGCCGTAAGATAGCCGACGTGGAGTTAGGACGTGAAGTTTTCATCAAGGTTATAAGAGATCCTATAGGGTTATTTTAGGTATATGAGAGTTTAAGTTATGTTCAACAAGTATCGGGAAGGTTGGAGGCTGAGCGAACCAAACGAAACTGAGCATGATAACTGGGCAATTCGACGGCCCATTTCGACTGACCGTCGAATGGTCGATGGATAGTCAATTTGCACCTTCGAACAGCCCTCTGAGAATCAGAGGCTGTCACCATTAAACGGTTGCAAGTCGACGGACCGTCGACCTTGTGGTCGAATTACAGGCGGTGGAAAATATGCTTATTTTATCAATTAAAAGGGCCACGACCTTGGGTCATTATTTACACCTAAAAATCAGATTCTTCTAGAATCTCCAAGCTCTCTCTACCATCTCTACTTATCCATACACCTCTTAAGCTAATTCAAGTGAAACTCAACCTTAAAAACCCTAAAGCTAGTTCATGGAAGATGATGGTTCTTGGTTTTAGTTGAAGTTGTGGTAGATGTGGTTTTAAAACAAGATTGTGTGAGTTTTGACATTGTTATTGATGTTTGGGTGTTGTTTGGAGGATTGGTGGAAATAGGAGATATAAAGGAAATGTTGTCCGATTTTTGTTAGCTCAATTATTAGTTTAGTTGACCTTATGAAAGTTTCAATTGCTTAACCTTAGTATGAATCCTCTTGAATGTAGATTTGCAAACTCGGGAGGATAGGTGTTGAGTAGTAAGTAAGGAGACAACGAGGTATGTAAGGTTATCCCCTTCTTTGTTTTGGCATAATCCTTGTGAATCGAACGTACACGTAACGCTGATACATAATGACCCTACTCTTAGAGATAGGAATGATCCATTTGATTCTTGATCCATAGTGTTATCTTCAGAAAAGATAGCTTAGATCCAGTTTGGTCTTTAGAGTCACTTGCACTCCTATCATGTTTTATGCATTGCATTGCACTTCTATATATACACATATGCAGATACACACCCGAGGCCCTTCAGACGCTATATGTGCGTAAATTATGTATTATGGATATATATGCATGGGGTATAGGGAAGGTGACGACATTATATACGCATTACCACCTAATCAGCTGGTCATATGATCATACGATGACGATGATGATGATGATGATGGCCGATACGATATGATGGGATGCCCGCAGAAGCTTGACAGGCGTTATATACGCATATATGTATACGTATAACCTCATGCATGCATGCACATCATTTATGCATATTATCATCCCTCAGAAGCAGTTCAGATGTACAGATATTATATACGTGATTTACTCTCAAGGTCTGTTCAGACATACAGGTTGCCTTCACTTACATTTAAGTTTTCTTATGTCTCTCTTATGTTACTCTTATGCCTTACATACTCAGTACTTTGTCCATACTGAAGTCCTTTTGTTTGTGGACACTGCATTCATACCCGCAGGTAGACAGGGGGATGGCACAGATCCTTAGGCTGCCCCTTCCGCATTGGTCCAAGAGCACTCCATTATTTCGGGGATACTGTTCATAGTGGTATGATATTTTTGTGTATATATGGGCATGGCGGGGTCCTGTCCCTTCCTTACTACGTTATGTATTCTATGTAGAGGCTCGTAGACCGATGTGTACATCTGGATGTTTTATGACCTCATCGGTCTATATTTTTGATATGACTTTTGTCAGTCATGTCGGCTCGTATATATGGGCCCAGTTGATGATGTACATTTCGATATATATATATATATATATATATATATATATATATATATCTTTTGGGCATGTGCCCCCTTCCAGATATGATATTTATGAGTTAGCTTTACGACCCACTCAGATATGACTATGAGATATACGTTTTGAGGTACTTGGTAGGCTAGCACCGGGTACCCGTCATGGCCCTCTGGTTGGGTCGTGACATAAAACCCCTAATTTCACCAACCCAACATAATTAAAAGGTTAAATAAGGTAGACTAATGGAACATACATATTTAGAGCTTTGAATATTCCCCCCAAGAAGAGTTGAAGCCTAAACATTTGAATTCACCTCTAAAAGAACTCTCAACCAAAAATATGAACATCCGAAGTCTAGGTTAGTTTTTAGGAATTAAATAGTTTTTGATCCCAGAGATTTCCGCTTCTGTAGACCTTTCCTCGCGGGTGCGTGCTCACACCTGCGGAGAAAAAGATACAAAACCGGTGTCCACTTAAATACCCACACGCGCAGGATCGGGGAAGAATCCTCATATGCCCCTCCCCCCCCCCGCGCACCAGCCCACGATTTCTCGCACTTGCGGACCAAAGCCTGTAGGTGCAGCTACATCAGCACCAGAAAAAAACTAATTTTCACTAAGTCCAGTCGAACCCCCGAAACTCATTCGAAACCCCATGAACGTAAACCAAACATGGTAATTCATCAGAAATCACACTACAAACTCGCTCGCACACTCGGATTTCCCAAATGAGGTCTCCTTGACTCGGTGTTGACCTAAGTCAGCTCCACCTAAACCAAAACCAACATTTCAAACCAATGACCCAAAACACAACCGAACGCCTCGGGACCCAAACCAAAGGCCCAATTAAGTCAAAAATCAAGTTCCGGACCTAATAGAATAATCAGAATTCAATTTCGGACCCAATTACGAAAAGGTAAACCATTGGTCAACTCTTTTTTCACTTATTCAACTTAGAAGACTATAAAATCCTCAACCCAACCAAGACACGCCCGATTTGTCTCGAAAACCGCCACCCCTCCCCGTAAGTCATAAACTCTGAGATGAAACTATGAGAAGGGTAATTTGGGAAAAAAAGGAGAAAATATCTAAAACAACCAAATGGATCGTTACATCAGATACCAATTAAATAAACATTCATTCTCGAACAAAAAAGAAATGAAGGATAGGTACCTGAATTAGTATCAACTTCCTAACTTGCCTATCCAAGATTGCTATTGGCTCTTCTTCAAAGGACAGATTCTGATCTAATAGTTTCGAGTTCCAAAGGATGATATAAGACTCATCTGAATGGTATTTCTTCAACATGGTAACATGAAACACCTAGTGTAGACCCACTAAACCTGGTGGCAATGCCAACTCATATGCCACCTCACGAACAGGTTGAAGGATCTCAAAAGGACCAATAAACTCAGTCTTAGCTTGCCCTTCTTGCCAAATCTCCTCACACCCTTCATGAGTGAAACCTTCAATAGAACCTGGTCACCAACCATGAACTCAAAATCCCGAACCTTTCGATACACATGCTCTTTTTGTCAACTCTGAGCAGCAATGAGCTTTTCCAGAACTAGCTTCACTTTATCTAAGGACTCTATCAACAAATCTATACCCCAAGGTCTCACCTCAAATGCATCGAACCAACCAATCGGAGAATGACATCTCCTACCATACAAACCCTCAAATGGAGCAATAATAATGCTCGCGTGATAACTGTTATTGTAAGAAAACTCTGCTAAGGGCAAGAACTGGTCCCAATGACCACCAAAATCAATCATGCAAGCCCGTAACATATCCTTTAACACCTGAATAGTCCTCTCAAACTGACCATCCATCTGCGGGTAAAAACCGGTACTAAGATTCAACTGAGTCCCCAATTCTTTCTGCAAAGTCCTCCAAAAATGGGAAGTGAACTGAGTGTCTCTGTCTAAAATGTAGAAATGGGCACCCCATGCAATCGGACAATCTCTCTAATGTAGATCCTTTCCAACTTCTCTGAATTATAGGTAGTCTGAACTAAAATAATGTTGCCTCACGTCACAGTACATCTTTGTAGCGATAGGATGGATGGAATACTTGGAACTCTGAGCCTTCTCCAAAATCAACTTAATCAAACAACCAACACGAGGAACGCAAACACGCCCCTTTATCCTTAAAGCCCCTTCTCCATCAAGAATCATCTCCTTGGCCTCCGCACTCAACACCTTATCTTGAATCCTGCACAATTTCACATCCTCAAACTGTTGTGCCTTAATCTGCTCCGAAAGAGATGACCTCGCCTCAACACAAGCCAGAACCTTGCCTGGTTCCGAAATATCAGCCTCACTATGCTATTAACCAAAGACTTAACCTCTATAACTAAGGGATGCTCCTCAACGATTAATTGTGCCAAGCTACCCATACTCACAGCCTTTTGGCTCAAAGCATCCGCTACCACATTAACCTTGACTGTATGATAAAGAATGGTAATATCATAGTCTTTGAGCAAATTCATCCACCTACGCTGCCTTAAATTTAGATCCCGTTGATTGAAAACATGTAGAAGACTACAATGATCCTTTAATACCTCACATTGAACTCCATATAGGTAATGTCTCTAAATTTTCAAAGAAAAGATCACCGCCGCCAAATCTAAGTCAGTGAGGGGGCAGTTCTTCTCATGAACCTTCAACTGCCTCAAAGCATATGCTATCACCTTGCATTCTTGCATCAACACACAACCCAACAAAATATGAGAACCATCACAGTACACAATAAAGTCATTTCCTTCCCCAACTAATGCCGAAATTGAGGCTGAAGTCAATAAAGCCTTGAGCTTTTGATAGCTCTTCTCACAACTCGTCAAACCACTGAAAAACTACATTCTTTTGAGTCAACCAAGTAAAACGGGAAGCAATAGATGAGAACCCATTCATGAAACAATGATAGTAACTCACTAAGCCTACGAAACTCCTAGTCTCAGTCATCAAAGTAGGCCTAGCCCAATCTCTGACTGCCTCAATCTTCCTGGGATCCACCATGATGCCATCCTTTGACACTACATACCCCTTCTCTTTTAATAAAGCAAGTACGATCCTCAAATGCTTCTCATGATCCTCCTTACTACGAGAATAGACTAAAATGTCATCGATGAAGACAATCACAAAAAGGAATCCAAATAGGGCTTAAAAGTCCCGTTCATCCAATCCATGAAAGCTGCGAGGGAATTAGTAAGCCCAAAAGACATGACCAAGAACTCATAGTGACCATAGCGGTTCCTGAAAGTTATCTTCGGAATATCCTCCACTCTAATCTTCAACTAATGATATCATGATCTCAAGTCGATCTTAAAGAAGAATGACGCACCCTGAAGCTAATCAAACAAGTCATCTATGCATGGTATCGGATATTTGTTCCTGATCGTAACCTTATTCAACTGTCAATACTCGATACACATCTGCATGGTACCATATTTCTTCTTCACGAACAACAGGGGAGAACCCTAAGAGAAAATAGTAGGTCTAATGAACCCCTTGCTCAACAAATCCTGCAACTGCTCTTTCATCTCTCTCAACTTTTTTCAGAGCCATACAATAGGGCTGAATAGAAATAGGCCGTGTGCCTGGCCCCAAATCAATACAAAAGTCTAAATCTCGATTAGGTGGCATACCAGGAAAATCTGTGGGAAGATCTCTGAAAACTCAATAACTACAGGTACCGACTCTATCCATACTCGTATCGCGGATATGCGCCAAGTAAGCTAAACATCCCTTATCCACCAACTTCTTCGCCCAAAGGAACGACATAATATTTTTGGAAGCAAGCTAGGAGTACCCTTCCACTCTAATCTCAGAATGCCTGACATGGCTAATGTGATCATTTTTGCATGACAGGCTAGAATCGCATGATAAGGACATAAACAAATCATGCCCAAGATAATATCGAAATCCACCATGCTGGGATCACCAAGTCTACCCAAGTGCATAACCCATGAATGTAACCACAGAAGAATGATATACTTGATTTATTACCATAGAATCTCCGACAGGAGTAGAGACATCAAGTAGATCACAAATCATAGCGAAGTCTGTAAAGAAATGTATAGAAACATATGAGAAGTAGAGACCGGATGAAATAATACTAAAGTTGCCTGATGATAGACCGAAATAGTGCATGTGATACCTGCGTCAGAAGCCTATGCCTCTGGTCTATCATGAAAAGCATAGCAATGAACCTGTCCGCCCTCAGACTCTATAACTCTACGGCCATGCTGGCTCGCATGAGTTCTACCCCTTGCTGACTGAGAACTGCCCTTGCTGAGCTGATAACCCCCTCTCATAGACTGATAATCGCCTCTACTAGGCTGTGAACCACCTCTATTAGAAAATCCACCTCTACTAACTGATGGTGCTGCAACCCTGGGTGTTTGAAATGGAGAGCCCTACTGAGCTTCTTCCTATTTGGGTCTAGGACACTCTCTCGTGAAATATCCCCGGTCACCACAGTCATAGAAAATCTTGCCCATGCTGGACTGCGGCAGTGATACAGAAGAATCAGAATACCCTTCATGTTCGAGTGTCGGGTGTAAGAACCTCAAGAAATCTGTCCAAAGCTGAACTCACTAATTTCAGATGGGCTACATGTTGAAACTTGAAGCGTCAACTGAATGGGGCAGCCAGAATGATACTGATGACTCTTGCCAAAATGGCCCTCACCCCAAGAAGTAGAACCACTGAAGCTACCAAATTTGAGAATTGTCTTGTCCTCAACCCTACCATGAGCCCGAGGCCTCGATGACTCGACCTCTATGGAATGATATACCATGGCCTGGAATAAACCCCCAGAAGCTACTAGTTATAAAGTTGCCAACTTCAACGGAAGCGTAAAACCCTTGACGAACCGTCTCACTCTCTCTGCCTCGGTAGGATGTAACTGCACTGCATATAGAGCCAAGGCATGGAACCTAGACTCCTAATCCATAATCAATAACCCTCTCTGCTTTGATGCGGTGAACTCATCCCACCTCATATCTCTCAAATTCCAAGGAACATACTGTCACGACCCAGCTAGGGGCCGCGACGGGTACCCGGGGCTAACCACCGAGCACCGCTCGTTCTATTACTCATTATACTCATTCAACATTCCCTTATCAATTTCATACCCAAATTATAAGAAAATCATCTTTCATTTTGAAAACATAAATTCTTTATATATATATACATAAGCCTTTTGGCCATCAGAATGACATATATGCATAGTAGCAATCTCGTGAGACCATATAACCCACACTGCGTATCTACGAGCCTCTACTAAAGTACTAGACATATGGACGGGACAGGACCCCGGCGTGCCCAACATATACAAATGTACACAAAAGAATAATCAAGCACCTCCGGAACAAAGGAGTGCTTTCAATTAGCTAACCGCTCCTATGAGTCTGGATCGAGCTCACCTCCCTGTCTACCTGTGGGCATGAACACAACGTCCAAAGAAAACAGACGTCAGTACGAACATTGTACTGAGTATGTAAGACAAGAATGAAATAAATATAATAGAGGATCATGAGCCATAAGAGAAAGATGTAACCTGTATGAGTTTCATAAGCAAATACATTTCGTACATATATCATATTTTACATAATCATGGTACATATGTCATCACATCACCTATATCATCACATCATAATCCTCATCGTTAACCCGCATCCGGGTAACCATCATATGCCGCCCACTAGTGGTGATCATGCCCGGCCCTCTAAGCTCGGTGTAAATATAGCAGCCCGCCTTAGCGGTGACATGCCCGGCCATTTAGGCACGGTGGAATCATATGCAGCCCGCAGTAGCGGTGACATGCCCAGCCATTTAGGCACGGTGGAATCGTATCGTCATGTAATCAATCATAACCCATCATTAATACACATCTCATGAGCATATCATAATCTTATCATAGCTTGATATTTTCATACCTAACATAGGCATACTATAAGATAGCTTTATTGATCATCTTAAAGACATACCATGACTTAGCATCATTTCACATTTAACATTAAGAGCATACATTAGACTTTAAAGGCGACTATGGCTATGTCGGGGTGACGTAAGGTCGTGAACCCCCGATTATATTATGAACATTTATGAGTATCCTGCCTCACCTCGAAGGAAATGGTATACAAGGTGAGTGTTAACAATAATGACATCATTAACGTTATGGGAACATCATATCATGAACTCTAGAATCCCTATACTTTAACTCATCATCATCATTATCATGCTCGTATGTAGTTCGATATATTTACGGACTCACAAGCTCCATCATATAGGAGGGTCATGGAAAAACTTGGAAGATTCATGCCTTTAAAGGAAGGGATTAGCCTTACATACCTTTGTCGTTTAACTAGTCTATCGCTTGCTTGTTCTCCTTTAATGCACACGTTCTACCTTCAAGAGAATTTGTTTCGACATTAGCTAACAATTATAAGAACTAACTTACTAACGCTAGAGAAAATTGGGCAGCATTTCCTTTGTTTATACTACTTTTCCCATGTTCAATATCCACTCCCAAACGCTCACAACAACATTCACAATATTGGAAACAACAATCATCATTTATATACATTTACCACAATTCACCATTTCTCTTCAATTTCCCCCCAATTTATGGTTATAGCTCATTGTCACGTTTTCTCATATATAATACTTACTCCATGGTATAAATGTCATTTATAACATATTCACAATCACAACATACCAACATTCGTGATTCACCCCAACCAGTATTCAACAATGACACTATTCACTCATTTATGACCCATTTTCAATGTCTTTATACAATTCAAGTATCTTAGCCTTCCAATACCTTAAACAACATGGTATGGTCATCAAACTTACCTTAGATAGTGTAGAAACAAGGCTTGAATGGAAATACTCTTCTAGCACGAAATCCCTATTTCACTTCTCTTGGGATTTCTTAGCTTGGATGACTTTCACTAGGTTCATACACTTGTTTTCATGGATTGAAGTAGTTGATCATGGATTTCGTTTGATTTTCTTGTGGTTGAATGTTAGAGAGTGTTCTAGAGGTTTCTTAACTTGTGGAGTGAAAAATGAAATGAGAGAGGTCCCTTATATTAAATCACAATCTATCTCAACCAACTTATACGGACCAACATACGGTCCGTACATTTTATATGGACCGTATGTGTGTCCGTATGTTTGGTCCAGAGAGTGGTGTCCCTCTTGGCTAATTATACGGCTAGTATAATTTATACAGTCCGTATGTTTGGCCGTATAGTGCCCAGTTGTTCCGTTTTCGTTCTCGTTGACTCGTTTGATGTCCGATCCTTATGGAACCTCCTTGACACTTGTTTAACACCTCAATACCAATCTAAGGGACGTCATTACTCGTCTCTAAGACATCATTATGCAATCATTAACCCATCGTGCGTAATTCATACCCGACTCATAACATATTTCTTTACTTCCCTTGCCAAACTTCTTCCTTTTAGTCAAATGTCTTTGAATCTTGATTAAGATCATCAAATGCTATTTCTTACTTATCCAAATCACCGTATACGTCGTGTCCCTCGCTATCATATTCACTGTACATTAACGGGGAATTTTCCAAGGTGTAACATTCTTCCCCCCTTTTGGAACATTTTTCCTCGAATGTTAAACACTCGGAATTCTACGAAAATTTAGCCAGAGATTCCCCTGTAATATGGCACTACCAACCTGTCACAACAACCCATAATATCATTGTCTCACAGGGCTACAACATAATAACATTATAAATTGGCCACACACGACCCATGTACATAAAAGAAAAGCATACATACCTCATGATCTCAATGTCTCATCATAGATTTCTTCCGGGGGCTGAAATAAATGCGGATATGTGGATTTCATCTTCTCTTCCACCTCCCAAGTTATTTCTTCTCGGTTGTTGTTTCGCCACAAGACTTTGACTGAAGCTACTTCCTTATTTTAAAGTTTTCGCACTTGCCTGTCTAGAATGGCAATGGGCACTTCCTCATATGTTAGCTTTTATGTCACTTACACATCATCAATCAGAACAATCCTCATGGGATCTCCAACTCACTTGCGGAGCATCGAAACATGGAAGACTGGATGGACTGATTCAAGCTCTGAAGGCAAGTCCAATTCATAGGCTACATGACCCACCTTGTGGGTAATTTTATAGGGTCCAATGTATCTAGGACTTAACTTCCCTTTCTTGCCAAATCTCATCACCCCTTTCATTTGCGACACTTTCAAAAATACCGAATCATCAACCTGAAATTCCAAGTCTCGTCGGCGATTGTCCGCATAAGACTTTTGGCGACTTTGGGCTGTTAGCAATCGATCTGGAATCACCTTGACTTTTTCTACTGCTTGCTGAATCAATTCAGGGCCTATTAGCTGTACTTCTCTTATTTCAAACCATCCGATTGGGGACCTACACTTTCTTCCATATAAAGCTTCATACGGATCCATTTGAATACTTGAATGATAACTATTTTTGTATGCAGATTCGATTAGAGGCAAATGATCATCCCAGCTACCACAAAAACCTAGTATACATGCCCGCAGCATATCTTCCAAAGTCTGAATAGTACGTTCATCCTGTCCATCGGTTTGCGGATGAAATGCGGTGCTAAGCCTCACCTGGGTACCTAGACCTTCTTGAAAGGACTTCTAGAACTTGGCTGTAAACTGTGCTCCTCTATCTGTGATAATGGATAGTGGAATACCATGGAGCCGCACAATTTCTTTGAGATACAACCTAGCATAATCTTCCGCTGTGTATGTGGTTTTTACTGGAAGAAAATGA
Organism: Lycium barbarum; assembly: GCF_019175385.1. Lineage (NCBI taxonomy): Eukaryota > Viridiplantae > Streptophyta > Magnoliopsida > Solanales > Solanaceae > Lycium > Lycium barbarum. The sequence goes on from NC_083345.1 coordinate 40,244,958, forward strand.
GCTACTTTCATGAGTCTGTCCATGATCACCCATATGGAATCATACTTGCCTCGGGAATGAGGTAACCCCACGATAAAATCCATATTGATCACCTCCCATTTCTAAGTATGGATTTCCATGGCTTGCAATAATCCTCCTGGCTTTTGATGTTCGACCTTTACTTGTTGGCAATTTGGACACTGTGCTACAAATTCTGCTATGTCTCTCATCATGCCATCCCACTAATATATCAATTTGAGATCATGATACATCATGGTTGCACCTGGATGAATAGAATACGGAGAACAATGGGCTTCTTCTAGAATTCGTCGGCACAATTCTGCCACATTCGGCACACATAGCCTGCCTCGATACCTAAGAATTCCATCCGTAGAAACATCAAATGGAGACTTCTATTTTTCATAAGATATGTCTCTGTAATGGCTCAACTGAGGATCTTCATATTGTCGCTCTTTCACTTCCGTATCCAAGGACGAAATTGTGAGATCATCAATACTAATCCCTGCATTACCCGAATCAATTACACGTACTCCAAGATTAGCTAGTTGGTGAAGCTCATGAATCATCTCTTTCTTTTCCGGAGGGACTTCGCATAAGCTGCCTATTGATCGGCAGCTAAGCGCATCGGCTACTACATTTGCCTTTCCGGGATGGTACAAAATGTTCACATCATAATCTTTAACAATTCTAACCACCGCCTCTGCCGCAGATTTAACTCCTTCTGCTTGAAAATGTACTGAAGACTTTTGTGATCTCTATAGATATCGACATGCACACCATACAAGTAATGTCTTCACATCTTCAGTGCATGAATAACCGCAGCCAATTCGAGATCATGAGTTGGGTAGTTCTTTTCATGTTTCCGCAACTGTCTCGAAGCATAAGCAATTACTCAACCATGATGCATTAACACACATCCTAGACCAACACCGAAAGCATCACAGTACACTACATAACTATCTGACCCTTCTGGAAGTGTTAAGATCGGAGCTGAGGTTAATCTATCTTTCAACTCTTAGAAGCTGCGCTCACAAGCATCATTCCACTGAAATTTAGCTGACTTCTGGGTTAGCTTCGTCAATGGGGCTGAAATAGATGAGAAGCCCTCTACGAATCTTCTATAATAAACTGCCAAAGCTAGAAAACTACAGACTTCGGTAGGCGTTGTAGGCCTTGGCCAAGTCTTCACAGCTTCAATTTTTAGAGTGTCGACTCGAATACCATCATCTGAAATAACATGGCCCAGAAATGTTACGGAATTCGGCCAAAACTCGCACTTTGAAAATTTTGCATATAATTCTCGGGCTCGAAGGATTCCAAGAACGATACGTAAATGATCTGCATGTTCTAATTCTGCGCGAGAGTACACCAGAATATCATCAATGAATACTATCACAAATAAGTCCAAGAGTGGCCTGAACACATTATTCATCAAATTCATAAACACGGTCGGAGCATTGGTCAGCCCAAACGACATCACCCGGAACTCATAATGGCCATATCTCGTTCTGAAGGATATTTTGGGAATATCTTCTTCTCTAACCCTCACTCGATGATAACCCGACCTCAAGTCTATTTTAGAAAACCACTTAGCACCCTGTAGCTGATCAAATAAATCGTCAATCCTTGGAAGAAGATATTTGTTATTTATTCTCACCTTGTTTAATTGCCTATAATCGATGCACATTCGTAGGGAACCGTCATTCTTTCTCATGAACAAGACTGGTGCTCCCCACGGTGATGAACTGGGTCTAATAAACCCCTTCTCAAGTAAATCTTTCAACTGCGCTTTTAGCTCTTTCAATTATGCTGGAGCCATTCGATAAGAAGGAATAGAAATAGGCTTGGTGTCCGGCAACACATCAATGGCGAAATCAATTTCTCTTTCTGGAGGAAGGCCTTGGAAGTTCATCAGGAAATACATCTGGAAATTCATTCACTACCGGAACGGATTGGAAAGTTGGCGACTTTGCTTCAGTGTCATGAACTCGAACTATATGATAAATATAGCCCTTGGCTATCATCTTTCTTGCCTTATGGTAGGAAATAAACCTACCCTTTGGAGATGCTGCATTACCCTTCCATTCAAGCACGGGCTCTCCCGGAAATTTGAATTGGACTACTTTCAATCGACAATCAACATTAGCATAACATGATGCCAACCAATCCATACCCATAATCGCATCAAAATCTAACATTTCCAGCTTAATCAAATCAGCTTTGGTCTGGCGATCACATATCACAATTACACAATTTTTATACATTTGTCTGGCTATTACGGGATCACCAACCGGAGTAGATACCTCAAAAGGTTTGATTGGCTCAGGTTTCACCCCAATACAACCAGCAACATATGGAGTAATATAAGAGAATGTAGAATTCGGATCTATCAATGCATACACACCACGATCACTCCTTTGTGGTTGTTGTCGTCCCTCTAAGTTCTGGGCATGGGCTTGTATTCGGGAAATATCCATCAATTCTTGCAATGAAGCCATCAAGCAATCTTTGAACAAATGTGGCCCCAAACCACTCACAAATCTATGTACCCGATCTCCCATGTCGGCCACCATAGTCGGGGCATATCTAGCCAAAGAATTAAATTGCATGCTATACTCCCGGGCACTCATATTTCCTTGCTTTAGATTCAAGAACCTATCCGCTCTAGCTCGACGGACCGCGGGTGGCAAATAATGGCGGATGAAAGCATCTACAAATTCTTTCCACACGGGAGAAGGCACATTCTCTTTTATTGATGCTATCCAATTGTTATACAACAATACCGCCACATCTCGGAGTCTATACGATGCCAACTCTACCGATTCAATCTCAGAGGCATGAATAATTTTCAATGTCCTCGACATCTCATCTATGAAACCTTACGGGTCTTCATCCGGCTTCGACCTGAAAAACTTCGGAGGATTCAAACTCATAAAGTTACGGGCTCGGGTACTAGCTGACCGATCACTTGGGCCCGCATTCTGCCCCTATGCTTGAGCGGCAACCAACTGTGTTAATAAGTGAATGGCCTCGGTCACACTTTGACCCGAAGCACCCGGTGGAAGAATTGGAGCTGGAGCTCCTCCTTGTTCTTCCACATTAGGCGGGGTGGAGGAAGTATTAGATGGGGCCTCATTATGTGACTCACCCTGTTCTATATTCATCGGAGGCTCTCTTTCTACCCGCCTTTTTGTCGTAGTCTTGCCCTTCTGGGCGGCTGTAGCTTTTCCCTTTGGCGGCATTTCTGAAATCATAACACACTATTAGGAGGGGAAAATCTTATAAGACAGCTCTATCGCACGATCTTTTAAGAAGAAAGATGGTCATTTTTCCTAATTGCCCTGTAGCCTCCTGTTTATTAGTGTGGCGCGCAATACACCATAAACAAGGCTCTACTAGACATGGCTCGTAGACACTTCCTAGGACTGAATTGCTCTGATACCACTTTTGTCTCGACCCAGCTAGGGGCCACGACGGGTACCCGGGGCTAACCACCGAGCACCGCTCGTTCTATTACTCATTATACTCATTCAACGTTCCCTTACCAATTTCATACCCAAATTATAAGAAAATCATCTTTCATTTTGAAAACATAAATTCTTTATATATAGACATAAGCCTTTCGGCCATCAGAATGACATATATTCATAGTAGCAATCTCGTGAGACCATATAACCCACACTGCGTATCTACGAGCCTCTGCTAGAGTACTAGACATATGGACGGGATAGGACTCCGTCGTGCCCAACATATACAATTGTACACAAAAGAATAATCAAGCACCTCCGGAACAAAGGAGTGCTTTCAATCAGCTAACCGCTCCTACGAGTCTGGATCGAGCTCACCTCCCTGTCTACCTATGGGCATGAACACAACGTCCAAAGAAAACAGACGTCAGTACGAACATTGTACTGAGTATGTAAGACAAGAATGAAATAAATATAATAGAGGATCATGATCCATAAGAGAAAGATGTAACCTGTATGAGTTTCATAAGCAAATACATTTCGTACATATATCATATTTTACATAATCATGGTACATATGTCATCACATCACCTATATCATCACATCATAATCCTCATCGTTAACCCGCGTCCGGGTAACCATCATATGCCGCCCACTAGTGGTGATCATGCCCGGCCCTCTAAGCTCGGTGTAAATATAGCAGCCCGCCTTAGCGGTAACATGCCCGGCCATTTAGGCATGGTGGAATCATATGCAGCCCGCAGTAGCGGTGACATGCCCAGCCATTTAGGCACGGTGGAATCGTATCGTCATGTAATCAATCATAACCCATCGTTAATACACATCTCATGAGCATATCATAATCTTATCATAGCTTGATATTTTCATACCTAACATAGGCATACTATAAGATAGCATTATTGATCATCTTATAGACATACCATGACTTAGCATCATTTCACATTTATCATTAAGAGCATACATTAGACTTTAAAGGCGACTATGGCTATGTCGGGGTGACGTAAGGTCGTGAACCCCCGATTATATTATGAACATTTATGAGTATCCTGCCTCACCTCGAAGGAAATGGTATATAAGGTGAGTGTTAACAATAATGACATCATTAACGTTATGGGAGCATCATATCATGAACTCTAGAATCCCTATACTTTAACTCATCATCATCATTATCATGCTCGTATTTAGTTCGATATATTTACGGACTCACAAGCTCCATCATATAGGAGGGTCATGGAAAAACTTGGAAGATTCATGCCTTTGAAGGAAGGGATTAGCCTTACATACCTTTGTCGTTTAACTAGTCTATCGCTTGCTTGTTCTCCTTTAATGCACACGTTCTAATTTCAAGAGAATTCGTATCGACATTAGCTAACAATTATAAGAACGAACTTACTAACGCTAGAGAAAATTGGGCAGCACTTCCTTTGTTTATACTACTTTTCCCATGTTCTATATCCACTCCCAAACGCTCACAACAGCATTCACAATATTGCAAACTACAATCATCATTTATCTACATTTACTACAATTCACCATTTCTATTCAATTTCCCCCCAATTTATGGTTATAGCTCATTATCACGTTTTATCATATATAATACTTACTCCATGGTCTAAATGTCATTTATAACATATTCACAATCACAACATACCAACATTCGTGATTCACCCCAACCACTATTCAACAATGACACTATTCACTCATTTATGACCCATTTTCTATTTCTTTCTACAATTCAAGTATCTTAGCTTTCCAATACCTTAAACAACATGGTATGGTCATCAAACTTACCATAGATAGTGTAGAAACAAGCCTTGAATGGAAATACTCTTCTAGCACCAAATCCCTATTTCACTTCTCTTGGGATTTCTTGGCTTGGATGACTTTCACTAGGTTCATACACTTGTTTTCATGGATTGAAGTAGTTGATCATGGATTTCCTTTGATTTTCATGTGGTTGAATGTTAGAGAGTGTTCTAGAGGTTTCTTAACTTGTGGAGTGAAAAATGAAATGAGAGATGTCCCTTATATTAAATCACAATCTGTCTCGACCAACTTATACGGTCCGTACATTTTATACGGACCGTATGAGTGTCCGTATGTTTGGTCCAGAGAGTGGTGTCCCTCTTGGCTAATTATACGGCCTCACATATGGCCAGTATAATTTATACAGTCCGTATGTTTGGCCGTATAGTGCCCAGTTGTTCCGTTTTCGTTCTCGTCGACTCGTTTGATGTCCGATCCATATGGAACCTCCTTGACACTTGTTTAACACCTCAATACCAATCTAATGGACGTCATTACTCCTCTCTAAGGCATCATTATGCCATCATTAACCCGTCGTGCGTAATTCATACCCGACTCATAACATATCCTTTACTTCCCTTGCCAAACTTCTTCCTTTTAGTCAAATGTCTTTGAATCTTGATTAAGATCATCAAATACTATTTCTTACTTATCCCAATCACCGTATACGTCGTGCCTCTCGCTAGTCTATTCACTGTACATTAACGGGGAATTTTCCAAGGTGTAACACATACTTCTCCAGAGAAACCTGATAGAACTAGGTCTATGACAAAAGAGTCGACCGAGATGGTCGACAATCGATGTAAAATCTCCACCATGTATGTTCACATCCCATATGCAACTACAAAGCAACATAGTCAATTATATGCGACTCCACCATACCCAACTTGTGAAGCCTCCTATGACAATCAATGATGAACGCATACGCAACCTCCTCAAGGGTACCGTTAAAAATAGGAGGCTTCTGTCATGACCCAAGCCGATGAGTTGTGTAGAGTGCCCAACCTCTACTGATCAAGCACTCATAAACTCGTATCTAAACCTCACTGGACAACATGGTGGCCCATATATGACTTATAACTAAACTGAACACTTCTGTAAAAATAACATAATAAACTCCGCGTAAGGAACTCACAACCAACGCATATATATACATACGTGCTGAAGATAATAGTGCAAGCCGACTACGCCGCTACATATGTTGTACAACAAATATAGGAGCCGATAAGGACACTTAACATCCCATCTACATACAACTGTCTACAGACCTCTATGAAACTCCACGTCTTAACCATATATACATGTCATGATAGCATACCAAATGAATTGCAGCCCCGAACCAAGTGGAGCGCACTGACAACTGCTAGGTGGAAATCCTACTGAGCTGGACCGCCTCTCTGATTACCTGATCCTGCGCGCATAAACGCAGACCGCCCCCCCCCCCCCCCCCCCCCCCCCGAGCAATAGGGGAATCATTGCGGAAAATGTACTGAGTATGTATGGCATAGAAGTAACATAAACATAAGAATTATGAACTGAATCTGAACTCAAAAAAAACCAATTGACTATCTGTATGCATCTGTATGACTGAGTGTTTGGAAGTATTTGCATAAATCTGTATACTGATAATGCCTCTGTTGGCGTATAACATGCATGCTCTCAATGATAATCATGCTCATATATATATATATATATATATATATATATATATATATATATATATATAGGTCATAGTGCTGAGGAACGTTCAGCCCGACCCATTATTTCATATCCAATCGGCCTCTCTGCGGCCATCATCATCATATACATTGCTGTGGAACGTGCTGCCCGATCCATACATCTTCATTATGGTGCACTAGCTGATTAGGTGGTAATGCATATATAACGCCTATCCCTTTCCCCATACCCCATATACATATAATATACGCGTATATAACGTCTTCTGGTCATGGGTCAATATGCATATGTTTAATAAATGCAATGCATATATAAGATGAAATAATAAAACTCTCAGAAAAATATGATGTCACACTAACTCTGGTGGACAACTGCTGAGCTAGCATTACTAATACATGAAATCTCAAGACCCATGAATAGAAGGAACATAATAACAGGGGTATAGGATCATCAAAGACTGAAGTACTCCTAGTGATTCTAAGAGTGGAGTAATATGGAAGCGCGTTTACTCGCTTGTTCGTTCATATCATAGGATCATGCCCAAAATGAAAGAAGGGACAGCCTCAACATACCTGGAGCTTACTTCTCGACTTTCCAACCAACTTCCTATCTTGCGATCTACTTAAGATCACTCGTAGTCTCATAATCTACCTATAAAACCATTCATACTATTGTTAGGATCATCATCATATGTTTGTCTTTAGCATTCAAATTAAACCACTTTAGAATCTGCCAAAATTTAGGCAGCATCTCCCCTGTTTATATCCCTAGCCCGGAATCACAATACCAACAAAAACTACAATAATAGCAACACCAATATCAGCAACATCATCATCCATACCAATATACTCAATAAAACATCCCCATACGATGTTTACCCAATTTCTCATTCAAACAAACGACTTTACGAAGCTTTAACCACTAAATCTCCATAACATAATTCATAATATCAATAATAAAGAATATCCTTACCTCAATCAAGGTTCGAAGATCTTGAAATCTTGTCTATCCTCAATAGCTTCCTTTGGTCCGTCAAGATTTGATGTGTAGAACAAGAACTACAAACTCTATATGTTTCCCGAGCCTCGTATACAGTCCAGTTATTTTAATCTGCTCACAAAATGATCTGTAAATTTTCTTTGAGCCTCCCAGATGGTTTTTGGTGAAAAGGAGTGGAGAAATGAGGCTCAAAGACCAGATTTTGGTCTTATATAGGAGTTGAAGGTCGGTTAGCACCGACTTAAAATTAACCCTGCTCGATCGTGCTGGGAAGTGGCGCGTTCGGGTTGGGTTGGCTGCCACTCTTCTACGCGTTCGAGCAGACCAATTCCATGGCCTACCAGCCAGACATGTAATATCCATAACTCTTAACTCCTATGCCATATCGACGAGTGATTTGTTGCGTTGGAAACTAGACTTCATGAACTTCCATTTAGGCTTTTGTTTCACTTCAGAACTCATCATATGCTATAAGATATTCTTTCGCCAACTTGGCTCATTGTCACGACCCGACTAGGGGCCGTGACGAGTACCCGAGGCTAACCACCGAGCACCACGCATTCTGCTACTATCATATTCGTTAAACGTTCATTCATCAAATTCGTACTCAAATCATAGAAAAATCATTTTTTTTCATTTGGAAACATAATTACTTTTATATACATAAGCCCTTCGGCTATCAAAATAATACACACCTGCCTAAATGCATACACACACTTATCAAAATCGTGAGACCATACTACCCACACATACGTATCTATGAGCCTCTACTAGCGTACTAGACATATGGACGGGACAAGACCCAGTCGTGCCCAAAACATATATGTACATAAAATAGTAACTCAATGGCACATCTAGAATAATGGACTGCTTTCAACATTCTGCTTATCGACTTCTACAAATCTGAGTCTCCTCCCTGCTTACCTGTGGGCATGAACACAGCGTCCAAAGAAAAATGACGTCAGTACGAATATTGTACTGAGTATGTAAGGCATGAATGAAATAAACATAATAGAGAATCATAAGACATAAGATTAAGACATAACCTGCTTAACTTTTAAGGGAGGATACCTTTCATGCCTATGTCATATATTATCACGGTACATGTATCATCATAGCTCATACATCGTCGTATCATATATATATATATATATATATATATATATATATATATATATATATATATATATATATATATCAATCATAACACCACATCTGCTCATACACATTAAACGTTATCCGTATACGGCCACGTAGTGGCTTGACAATATCACATACATATTTTTCGGGCTTTTCCTAAATATATCATGTTCATATCATATACATATTTATATCATATGCATACCTGGCCAACCAAGGCTTTAGGGTTATACATACCTGGCCCTACCAAGGCTTCAGGGTTACATATACCTGACCTTACCAAGGCTTCAGGGTTACATATACCTGACCCTACCAAGGCTTCAAGGTTACATCTACCTGGCCCTACCAAGGCTTCAGGGTTATCCGTACCCAACTGCAGTGGGCGACAATAGCATGATAGTCCTTAGATTTGTTTAAAATTGAGAAAAAAATGTCATTCGCATTGTCGAACGTATAAATTATGTAGTTCCATTTCTGAATACTTGATAAAACCTCGACTGTAGAACGATTATCTCTATGCATCAAATAGCTTTTCATCTCCTTTTGTAAACATTCAAATCCAAGACTATTCACCATATCGTTTTTGTCACAATATTTGGAAGTTTACACATAACACATTAATCTAAATTAATTAGATAGCGCGTAAATCATAAAAGGAGAACTTACGTGTTCTTCGTGTAGCGGAAGCGGAAGTCGAAGCGCGGCTGGAATTACTGGCCGATGGTTGTTGTCACGATATATTGGAACAACCCCCTAAATCACAGTCTAAACCCTAATATATTGTAGAGAAGAGAAGAGCAGAAAAATACTGCGGAAGTGTTTCTTATTTTACACCGTAAGTGTTATTATATAGGAAATATTAGACTAAGTTTAATTACCCTAATGGGCCTTAAGCACCCCTTATGGGTGGACCCAAATTTCCTACATCTCCCACTCACACATAATGGGAGTGCTCATCTAATTTGAGAAACATTTTCTCAACTCATGTCCGCAATCATTCATACAGGGAAGTAGACCGTGCGACCAGCATACTGTGAGAGCTAAGTGCTATACATCTGTTAGGAGTATATAGCCTCTCGTTGAGTGCAAACCTGCAAGTAGATCATAAAGTATGCAGTACCCCAAATCATATGAATCACATTTGATATAATCTCCAAAATCTCATATATCATTATTTCTTGTATTCACAATTGTAACTCATAAGTTATAATTGGTGCACCAGTGAATACAAATTAATGAGATTCCATCAATGATCTTCCTCTTCTCACGATCCTCTTAACATTAGGTTAACTGATTTTCTAGATATACTCTGTCAGACCGAATCTGTATGCATGGTCTTTTGGAAGCACATTAAGATAGCTAACATCAAACTAAGTCTCAAGTATCTGATCCGAGTCACAAAGGGTACAAATCTTGAGCCACCATAAAGGCTCTGGGTCTCACACAACAATAAGTTGAGAATGGACTTATGTTAACCCAATTGGTCGACATTAGCACACATGGTATGAAACACATGCTATAGCATTTTCTCCTTTCTCAGGGAGCATATGTCTTTATCTCGTAAAGAATGTTGTACAGATGATATTTAGACACCATAAGTATCTAAATTTGAGTTCCTTATCTACTATATCATTTTTAACTCACATCTGGCTTAGTAAGTAGACTAGGTGAACGTTTTTCACCTTAACGACCTTATGTCATTATTTATGCGACGTTCATGATTTTAAGTTGAAAGCTCTCAAATTATCCATTTGATAATTTTTCTTAAAATCCAGTCTTATCTCCACTCATCACTAAGATAAGGAGGCGGTTACCTGTGTGAGAAGGTCAACCTCTTGTCTACCCGACATACTTAAAAAAAAACAAATAAGTAACGAATGCACATAACATTCAACATGTAAAATATGTATGTATGTAAATCAACTTTATTGACAATTAAAGAACACCAGTCTTGTGAACATGGGGAAATTAAACAAAATGAAGTATCTTAGAATATACGCAAGCCTTGAGACCTAGTGTGTCTCACAAATGCATCTCTAGACAAAGGCTTGGTCAATGGATCTGCTAACATATCTTTTGTAGACACATACTTCACATTCACTACCTTGCGTTTAACCATGTCTCTCGCATAGTTATACTTGATATCTATGTGTTTTGTTTTGCAATGAAACTTAGGGTCCTTGGTAGAGGAAATTGCAGCCTCACTGTCACAGTAGACTAACACTGGTTCAGCATCTTCTGTGATATCCAATAAGTGTTCCAAGAACCTTTTCAACCAAACAGCTTCTTGTGCTGCTGATGCGAGAGCCACATATTCGGCTTCCATAGTAGATAGTGATATGCATGATTGCTTCTTACTACTCCATGATATGGCGCTATCACTGAGTAAGAAAACATATCCTGAGGTAGACTTCCTCTTGTCTAGATCTCCTCCATGATCAGCATCACTGTATCCAACTAATCGCAGATCTTTGTCGCCTTGGTAACAAAGTGCATAATCAGCAGTTCCCTTCAAATATCTCATGTTTCTCTTTACTGCTTGCCAATGTGCTAAACCTGGGTCGGTTTGATATCTACTTACCAAGCCAACTGCTTGACAGATATCAGGTCTAGTACATACCATAGCATACATTAGACTTCCGACTGCGCTCCTATAAAGAACTCGGCTCATTTTTTCTTTCTCTTTAGGAGTCTTAGGACACATTTGACTACCCAAGGCATGGCCTTTGCTGATAGGAGTATCAACAGGGCTACTATTTTGCATATTGAATCGTTCAAGAACTTTTCTAATGTAATTCTCTTGGGAGAGATACAATAGTTTCTTTGGACGATCTCTTGAAATCTTAACTCCAAGAATATATGCAGCTTCACCCATATCTTTCATCTCAAATTGGGATGATAACCATGACTTTATCTCAGTAATGAACTCCTTATCATTTCCAGCTATAAGTATGTCATCTACATACAATGTTAAAATCACAAACTTGTTTCTTGATCTTTTGGTATAAACGCAATGGTCTTCATCCATCATGGTAAAACCATTGGATACGACAACATTCTGAAAACGTATATACCACTGCCTTGAAGATTGATTGAGGCCATAAATAGACTTCAAAAGTCTACAAACCTTTTGTTCGTGGCCCTTTTCAATGAAACATTCAGGTTGTTCCATATAAATTTCTTCATCTAATTCTCCATTGAGAAAGGCAGTCTTTACATCCATTTGATGTAACTCATGATCCAAGCTTGCAACTATAGCTAGAACAAGATGAATAGAGGTAAACCTAACAGCAGGCAAGAAAGTCTCGTCGTAGTCTATTCCTTTCTGCTGTGTATACCCTTTTGCCACTAGTCGAGCCTTATATCTTTCAACTGTGCCATCAGCCTTGAGCTTTGTTTTGAGAACCCATTTGCTCCCAATAGTTTTGCGTCCCTGAGGGAGGTCAACTAGTTCCCAAAATTTGTTGACTATCATGGACTCCAACTCATCTTCCATTGCTTTTGTCCATTTGTCCTTAGAAGGGCATAAGAGAGCCTTTTTTACATTTTTAGGCTCATTTTCATCTTGCAGGAGCATCATAAATAATTCACCGCCTTCAATGTCAAATCGTCGGCGGGGAGTCTTTTTACTAGAACCACGTCTAGTTTGTGATTCATCATTGTTCCCATTTGGATGAATGTTGCTCCCACTCGGATCAAGAACACTTAACCTGTTCCTACTCGGAACAAGATCGGTGACCATCTCGCTCCCAATTGTAACAAGATCCATTTGGTCACTTTCATTAAGTGTAGAAGGATTACTTTCATTCGCACCTGATGATGGGAGAGGTTGTTGATGAGAAACTAATTCATCATCTGCTAAAATACTCCCACTCGAATGAAGAGATCCTTGTACGTCTTGATCCTCTAGCTCGAACAATGATAGGTCTTGACCTACCTCTCCCTTCTTAGGAAACTCATTCTCTAAGAATGTGACATCTCGTGATTCAAATTCAGTTACACTTCCACTGTTTTGCTGACCTATAAACACATAACCCTTTGAGGTTTCAGTGTACCTTATAAAGATACTTTTCTTTCCTCTCGAACCCAATTTGCCATATTTGTGAGAGGAATCATGTGTATATGCAGCACAACCCTAAGGTCTTAATACACTCAGGTCAGGATGTCTTCCATTCCATAACTCATATGGAGTGGTCGCAACTGATTTTGAAGGCACTCGGTTAAGTACATAGGTGGCAGGAGGTTGGCTTGTGCCATCATTGACCTAACCATTTCTAGGAGCGTTCTGTTTCTTCTCTCCGCAACACCATTTTGTTGTGGAGTATTTGGGATAGTCAACTGATGAAGTATTCCCTTTTTCATCACATAACCCATTAAATTGAGTCGATAAGTACTCCCGGCCACGATCAGTTCGAAGAGCTTTTATCTTCTTGTCTAATTGATTTTCCACTAAGCTTAGATAGCGTTTGAAACAACTTATTGCTTCAGATTTGTGGGAAATTAAATAGACATAACTGAAATGGGTAAAATCATCAATAAATGTAATGAAATAACTTTCTCCATGCCTAGCTCTAATATTCATAGGCCTACAGATATCATAATGGACTAATTGCAAAGGATATTCAGCTCTAGTCGCTTTACCGAAAGGTTTTCGTGTAGATTTTCCCGCTAGACAATTTTCACAAGTGGACAATTCCACATGTTCAATGCCGGCAAGCAAACCTTGTTTCCCTATCCTTTGCATTCTTTGTTGGCCAATATGACCAAGTCTAGCATCCCATATGTTTACATCACTATCATACTTATTTGTAGAAGCAAACATAGAAAAACTAGCATTATTATTAAATGAACCATAATCCAAATCCATAATAAATAAACCTCCGGTCACATGACCAAAACCAAATAATGTTGAATCATAAGTCAACTTGAGATAAGTGTCATGAAAAAACAAGCTAAATCCTAGCCTAAGCAAAACAGAGACTGAAATAACATTTCGACGAATTGTTGGTGCATAGAGGACATCATGTAGAATTAGGTCTCGACCGCCACGCAGGACTAACTTGCATGTACCGATCCCTTCAACAGAAACTTTATTGTTGTTTCCCACATATATCCACTTTGCTTCACGTGAAACTCGCCGAAATTCAACAAAAGCATTGCGCTCCCAAGCTATGTGGTCCGTTGCTCCCGAGTCTACAATCCACAAAGGATTAGATTCAGTTAGTAAAATAGAATTAGAAACACAAAGTTCACTAATTCGAATTTTATGAAATACCTTTCTAGGAGGCTCAGAGAAATCCTTAGCATAGTGACCCTTCTTGTCACAATTATAGCACTTCACTTTAGTAACATTGACACGTTTGGGACGTCTATTCTTTCCTTTTTCAGTCTTTGCTTGTTTAGCAGGCTGAGTTTGAGGTGGCCCTCTCTTCTTTCCCCAGTTCTTTCGCTTTGGATCACCTTTGTTTTTGGAGGTTGTTGCCATGTGCAACTCAGCTATTGGCTTTGTAGCCTCAAGTCGTTCCTCCTCTAACTCAAGATGCCTCCGGACATCTTCCAGAGTTGTGATTCTTTAATTATGAGTCAAGTGCATCTTCATATGATCCCACGAACTAGGCAAAGAGCGTATGACAGCTTGAATTTGTTGTTCATCGGTCAACACATGACCAGCATCTTTTAACTCCCCGATCATGTTTGTTATTTGCCTCAGATGCATTTTCATTGAATGCTCTGGGCGTTTCTTGTATGAGTCAAACTTGATCGTCAGGGATCTTAGCATCGCAGTAGAACAGGTACCAAACCTATTCTTCAAAGCAATCCAAAGTTCCATAGCCCTTTGGTGATCCTTGAACTCCCTTAGGATGTCATCATCTAAGGTGCTTAGCAACATAATGCGAGCAGTGGAGTCCTTTTTCCTCCAAGCATAATACGCTTCACGATCACGCCTATGTTGAACCATGTTGCCATCCTCAGGCTCATTCATGACATTGTTAATGGCCTCCAGAGCCTCTTGCTCTTCCAGCACATATTGAACTTTCAAACTCCAAGTTTCATGGTTGTCACCATTGAGTTTCAACCCTTTGTTTAGCTCAGCAACAATGTTTTTTGAAGCAGTAGTCATTCTTTAACACACAAAAAAATAATGAGAACCATTAAAATAATAAAACGCAAGGCACTATGTTCAACACACATACATATTATGAAACTAAGCATCAATTGACTAAGGTAATAAACACATATATTAATCATGGAGTCGAGAGTTCACTATGTTCCCAATGATCATCCAAAAATTAAAATATCATGAAAATTAGCCTAGTCAATTACCTAGCTTAGCATCTTAATCATATTTAGGCAACATAATTGTCTATCGTGATTTTATAATCCCATATGGATTATCAGTTAAACAAATTAACTTTTATACGCATGCTAATAAATTCACATTAAATTTTAATGTCAAACTAATTAACATAGTACACATGTTAAACAAATTAACAAGCAAGATTAATGTTAAACCAAGTAACATATATTTCATGCTAAATTAACATAAAATGTGTTAAACTAATTAACAGATTATACATGCTAAAAATGTTAACATAGACTTTACCATAATGATGTTAAACTAATTAGCATTTAGCACACATCAAACAAATTAACGTGAAATTAACGTTAAACTAATTAACATTTCCAAGCATAAAAAAATGACAAATAACTTCATTGTCAAGCTAATTAGTATTTCAATCATGTTGAGCACATCAACAAAAAAAAACTAATGTTAAACAAATTAACATTTTAAGCATGCTAAACAAAACAGTCAAATAAATCTAATGTTAAACTAATTAACATTTTTTTTTAAAATTGGGATAATAATTAATTTTATTAAAAAATATAAATACTAAATTTATATTCTGAAAATTAAGTCCATATAGTCAATTTTCTTAATCTGGATTTAAATTATAAAATCAAAACCTTTTAAATCAGGCCATTAGCCCAAACAAATGCAGCAATGTGTAAACTGGACCTTTAGCCCATTCACTATTTCTGTAGCAAAAACGAAAAAAAAATAAAAATTGATATGGGCTCTAATAGCCTGTTTGGCCAAGCTTCTAAAAACAGTTTATTTTAAAAAAGTACTTTTTTTTAAAAGTACTTTTCAGAAAAGTATATTTGGATAAAAGCAGTTTGTGTTTGACCAATTAATTTAAAAAGTACTTTTGAGCAGCAATTAGTGTTTGGCCAAGCTTTTAAAAAGTGTTTTTATGTGTATTTTTCTCAAAAGTACTTTTCAAAAAAAATATTTTTTTTTAGCTTCTGAAAAACTGCTTCTGCTACTCCCCAAAAGTACTTATTTTCTCCCAAAAGCTTGGCCAAACACCTCACTTTTTTTAAAATAAGCACTTATTGAGAAAATAAGTACTTTTGGGGGAAAAATAAGCTTGGCCAAACAGGCTATAAGCCTAAGTCTTCTAATGCTACCAAGAAAAAAAACTACTCAAACCCAATAAAACTAATATCTTTTCTTTAAAAAATATGAAGCTAGGGTTAGAGAAACAAGTTTCTTTGCTTTCTAATTATCTGCTGCAGCTTGGCACTTCACAAAAAAATATAATTTTCATCTCTTCTTCTCTATGTTTCCCCGCCGCCGATGGAGCACCAAGCTCCATATCAGTTCAGCCATCAGAGAAGGTAAACCTTTGCTTCTCTCTTCTCTTCTTAGTCCTTGTGGCTAGAAAAAAATTGAAGCCTCTGCTCCTATATTTTTATTTTTATAATTTTGTAAGACAGAAAGAGAGAAAAAAACTTGATCTTTTCTTCCTCTTTGTTTAATGTCGCCATGTTAGAGCACAAAGCTCCGTTTTCTTTTTGTTTTTTATTTTTTTTTATTTTGCTTCTGCCACTAGAGAATAGGGAAGGAAGAAGTCATTGCATCTTTTACCTTCTTATCTCCGGCACAGCC
This sequence comes from Lycium barbarum, assembly GCF_019175385.1. NCBI lineage: Eukaryota > Viridiplantae > Streptophyta > Magnoliopsida > Solanales > Solanaceae > Lycium > Lycium barbarum. The sequence goes on from NC_083345.1 coordinate 40,262,023, forward strand.
ACCGTCCGTTTGACAGTGGTAGGCAGCGATCTCAGGCGGTGACGAAGCGGGTACTATTGAGAAAACAACCCAAAAAAAAAAACTTTTTTTGTTTTTGTTTTCTTCTGAAAACTGATTTCAGAATCTATTATCGGTTAAAATCTAAATATTTAACAGATTTTAAAAATTTAGTTTATATCAGTAGAAAAAAATTGATAAAGGTTCTGAGTCGAAATATATCCAGATATAAGAAAACATTAACCTGACTTAAAACGTAATTTTAAATCAGTATACTACAAAGTTTTATTATTTCCAATTGCACAGTGCAAAAAAAAAAAATACTCAGTTCTAGATACACACAGTAAATCAGAACATATCTATAATTATTTGTCAGACCAGAAAACCAACCCTATGGCTCTTGATACCAATGTAGGTTTACACATAACAAATTAATCTAAATTAATTAGATAGCGCGTAAACCATAAAAGGAGAACTTACGTGTTCTTCGTGTAGCGGAAGTGGAAGTCGAAGCGCGGCTAGAATTACTGGCCGATGGTGGTTGTCACGATATATTGGAACAACCCCCTAAATCACAGTCTAAACTCTAATATATTGTAGAGAAGAGAAGAGCAGAAAAATACTGTGGAAGTGTTTCTTATTTTACACCGTAAGTGTTATTATATAGGAAATATTAGGCTAAGTTTAATTACCCTAATGGGCCTTAAGCACCCCTTATGGGTGGACCCAAATTTCCTACAATATTGATCTCCGCAACAAAACTCAATCTAGAGAATAAAGCTTCTCATCATCCTCAGGTGCACCGTTAGTCTTATGACTTATGTCCTTTCACCAGCCGAAGGAAGGGCTAAAAGGAAGACCTCTTAATGTAATACGCCAAACTATCAAAATAATTATAGACATTCAAGAAGACAATTGATATCAGAAATTATAATACCATGACAAATCTACTTTTACTTCAAGAATATTCATATATCATACCTAATAGACCAAAATAGAAAGATCCAAAAATAAAATGAAGCAAAAAAAAAAAAAGGGAAATTCACATCAATTAAAAGTCATAATTATCATCCAATCAATCATTAAAAATTAAAATAGGATAAATAAGATTACATCCATCAAACAAGAGTAATAGAACAAAACAAACGACATCTGAAAACAATTATTGAGAAATTAGCATATCTAGAAATTATCCAAAAATAACATTAGAATAATAAAATTACCTCAAGATAATTGATATTCCAGACCAAAATTACAAAAAGACAGCGAAAAAGAAAAGGATTCCAAACCCGGCATAAAATTTTTCTTTACAAATTACAATGAATGAATTAGCATTTCACATTAAAAAACCAATAAAATTTCCTGTGTTTTTGATATTGCAGAAAGCCTAAACAAAATTTCCAACTAAGGTAAAAAACAAAAAAAAAAAAGGGGGGGGGGGGGGGGGGGGGATGAGCATGCGAATGTAATTGTTATTTATAGGTAGGTTAAGACATAAGAATTAGGTTGAAGGGAGCTGAGGAGACATGGCAAATAGATGAATGTTATGAAATAATAAGTGTGGATGCCCATCACTCTAGAAATAAATTCTCACCTCCTCAATGATCTCAATGGTTTAATGTAATGTCTCTCACTTTACCCATGATCTTCCCCACATTCTCATATGTTGAATGTCATATTTATAGCTACCCTTTTATATGCCTCTATGCACCACTATAAATAGAGGCATATGAATTCATATTGTACACACTTGAACATACTTGGACGAATGGGAAAGCTCTCATCTCAGCTCTCTTTATTGTTCTTACTTCATCTTTTGATATATTGTACTAACTCTTTAAGAATGATTTTACACCACGCTATCAGCACGAGTCTGTAACATGTCAAGTTATATATGTCTACGGAGTTGTTCTACATGGAACTATTTTTCTCAAAGCTATGCTTCGCTCCCCCATCTGTTTAAATCTGCTTTTTGTGCTATGAATTTTAAAGTTCTTAAAACAACTGTTTGTAACCACAAATTTTTAAGGATCAAAGAAAAATTTTGTTTCCAAATTACCAGAAAATGTGACACTTATATGGATGTGCTATCATTTATTTTACGTGATTGTCCAGTAGAAATTTTATATATTTTAAGATTGATATGATATTACTGTTCTTTAATTAAAGTTATTCTGGCATATAGACTAAGTAGAAACCAGAGTATGATATCTCATACATATGTTAGTAAGTTCTCATCTAAAAGATTCTACTTTTATGACAATTATCAACCACAACTTGACAAGTTATCAGGCGATGTAATAGGTTGATTATTTATTAAATGTTTGGTTATTTCCATTTCCTTGTCTGCTTGGCCCTTTGTCAACATATTTACATAAGAAAGATTTAGGACTTTTAAGTGGCAGTAGATTATATAATCTACGGAAAGAATTCTTTATTAGTTATATATGTTTATTGACTTGTTGTCAATTACACAGTTGATATTTATTTAGTATACCTGGTAATATAAATATTAGTCTACTTATGAGTAAAAGTTTTCGTTGATAAATTTTCTCTCTATTTCGTTAATATAATTGAGACTGCTCATATAATCTATGAGTAATAAGTACTTCTAATAAGTGAGAGTGCATGAGTTACATTATTGATATCTAAAGGGATGCTATAACATCAAGATGATGAATAAATGCCAGATTGAGAGGTATGTTAATATTCACTATCTTCAATTAAATGTCTTTTATGTGTTAGTTTTTCAATTAAAAAAAAGAAGCTATTACTGATAATTTTCTATGATTAATTTATTGATCTTGAAGTTTTATATTTTAATACAATTTGTGGACTAATGAGCATGAAAATCTGTATAGATCGTTGTGTCTGGACAATCTATCCTTCTGAATAAATTATTGGTAATTCTTCAAATAGTTCATTAGGATGTGTTAAATATTCTATTTATTCAGTACAGAATGGTTATGTATTTTATAAACTTTTTTTTTGTTTATAATCATAATGTGGCAATATTTTTAAAAGATTCAAGAGTGATCTCACTGTACTTTCGCCCAGTATATCATTGGTTGAGGGTAAGATGGTGGATTCAAGTCCTACCACACCATAAGGATAAGACATTGGGTTAAATTCCCAGTGCACCATGATTATAAGATGTTTTGTCTGAGTTCCCTCGATTTATGGCCTAACACGCCTTTATATGGATAAGACATTGGGTTTGAGTCCCAATGCACTATATTAATGATGTAGATGACTAAGGCAAAATAATGTGTATTTGATGAAAAAAACATAAAGGTTGTTCCACTTGATATTCTTCATTCTGTGAGGGGAATGTGATAGCAGTGCATAATAAATCTGAAAGAAAACAAATGGCTAAATATGTGAATGAATGTGGGCATGCCAATGGACAATAATAATAATAATCATCATTGTGATAATTATAAAAGGAAGAACATTATGGGTTCTCAAAATGGTCCTAATAAAGGTGAAGGTAATTTTTGTCATCAATATGGTATGAAATTTCATTGGGTTCACGGTTGTCGTGCCACCGAACTTGACGAAAATTTATAAATCCTCTGTCAAAGCAAAGGATACAATTTCAAAGTGATGTTGAGGTGGGTCTATGAACATGATAAATACAATGAGCTTATAATGAAAATTTATGAAGCACGTATATATGATTATAGTCCATTCCTTGAACAGAATATTATGACTTGTTGTCACGACCCGACTAGGGCCGCGACGGGCACCCGGGGCTAACCACCGAGCACCGCTCGTTCTATTACTCATCATACTCATTTAATGCTCTTTTATCAAATTTATACTCAATTATAAGAAAATCATCTTTCCTTTTGAAACATAATTACTTCCATATACATATGCCTCTTGGCCATCAAAATAATATATATTTACATAATAGCATCCTCAGGAGACCATATAACCCACACTGCGTATCTACGAGCCTCTACTGGAGTGCTAGACATAGGGCCGGGACATGACCCCGTCATGCCCAAAATGCATATATATATATATATATATATATATATATATATATATATATATATATATATATATATATATATATATTAGCACCTCCGGAATAATGGAGTGCTCCTGCAAATCTGCTGATTGCTCCTAAAGGTCTACGCTGTCTCTCTGTCTACCTGTGGGCATGAACACAGCGTCCAAAGAAAACGGACGCCAGTATGAATATTGTACTGAGTATGTAAGGCATGAATGAAATAAACATGATAGAGAAATCATAAGTCATAGGGTGAAGGCAAAACCTGCGCGACCTTTGTGGATGACTACATTTCATACATATATCATATATACATAATCGTTGTACATGAATCATCATAGCGTATACATCATTACGTCATATAATTCATCATCGTAGTATCGTATCTGCTCATACACATAAAAAATTATCCATGTTCGGCCACGTAGGGGCTCGACAATATCCGTATTCAGCCACGTAGTGGCTCAACAATATCCATATTTGGCCATGTAGTGGCTTGACAGTATCCGTATTCGGCCACGTAGTGGCTCGACAGTATCACATACATATCTTCCGTATTCGGCCACGTAGTGCCTCGACCATATCACATACATCATAACTAGGATCAATATATCTCATCATCATCATTGTCATCACATACGTCTTATAAGCGTATCGTAACCTTTCATTTATGCATACATTTAAATTTAAAGACAATCTATGAAAATCACATCATATTCGTAGCATGGACTTCGTATGAATATCGTAGGATAGACTTTATAATCTCTAGGCTTAAGCTCAATATCACCACTACCGTTTATATAGCATATCTCTTACCTTTATCTCATATGAAATTCTCTATGGACATAGACTCGCAACTTTGCGGAACATTGGTCATAAGACGTGCAATAAAGCTTATGGACAATCTATAACAATGTCGGGGTGACATAAGGTCGAGAACCCCCGATTACATTATGGGACATTCATAGGTATTCTGCCTCACCTTGAAGGAAATAGTATATAAGGTGAGTGTATACAACAAGTAACACCAATCGATTATAGTTAATGTCGTTAGCTTGGTAGAAACATTATAACATGAACTCTAGAATCTTTAGACTTCAGCTTATCATCTTCATTATCATATTCATAACGCATTCCTTATCTTTATCTCATAAGGAGAACTCTATCAATGTTGACTCATGGTTTCGGAATATAAGAAAGTCAGGGAGAGGTAGGGAAATAATATCATAGGAATCGTATAAGGATTTCCATCTTCGTAGGAATGTCGTTCATGAGCTTTAGAACTCCTAGACTTAGATTCATCATCAATATCGTTGTGCTCATAACATGTCTCTTTTCTTTATCTTGTGATACTCTTTATAGTCGTAGACTCATAGCTTTTGATACGTAGGAAAATCATGAGGAAGGAGGGGACATCATGCTATAGGACTCATGCCTTAGAAATAAGGGACTAGCCTTACATACCTTTTCCTTTAGTTATTCCACCGCTTGATCGTTCCCCTTCAATATTCGCGTTCCTACCTTCAAGAGAAGCCGTACGAACATTAGTCAATCGATTACTTAAGCGTGCTTACTATTTCTAGGAAAATTTGGGCAGAATCTTCTTTGTTTATACAACTTTCCTCATATAATATATCAACTCCCAAATGTTCATAACAACATTCACAATATCGCAAGCAACAATCATCGTTTATCTACATTTACCACAATTCACCATTTCCCTTCAATTTCTCCACAATTATGGTTATAGCTCATTATCGTGTTTTCTCATATATAATGCTTATTCCATGGTCTAAATGTAATTTATAACATATTCACAATCACAACATACCAACATTCATGATTCACCCCAACCACTATTCAGCAATGATACTATTCACTCATTTATGACCCATTTTCTATGTCTTTCTACAATTCAAGTGTCTTAACCTTCAAATACCTTAAAAACATGGTATGGTCATGAAACTTACCATAGATGATGGATGAACAACCCTTGAGTGGAACTTCTCTTCTTGCACCAAAACCCTAATTCACTTCCCTTGAGTTTTCTTGGTGTAGATGAGCTTTTGCTAGGTTTCACACACTTGTTTTCATGGATTTGGTGTAGTTGATCTTGTTTTTCCCTTGAATTCTTGTGTATGGATATTAGAGAGTGTTCTAGAGTTTTCTTGAAGTGTAGAGGAGTGAAGTGAAATGAAATAAAATGAAGGACAGAGGTCCTTATATTAAATTGAAAGCTGTCCCGACCAACTTATACGGACCAACATACGGCCCGTACAATTTATACGGACCGTATGTGTGTCTGTATGTTTTGTACAGAGAGTGGTGTCCCTCTTGGCTAATTATACGGCCTCACATACGGCCAGTATAATTTATACGGTCCGTATGCTTGGCCGTATAGTGCCCAGTAGTTCCATTTTCGTTCTCGTCGACTCGTTTGATCTCCGATCCTTATGGAACCTTCTTGACACTTGTTTAACACCTCAATACCAATCTAAGAGATGTTATCACCCTTCTCTAAAACATCTTCATGCCATCATTAACTTGTCACTCATAATTCCTACCCGACACATAACATATCCTTTACTTTCTTTGCCAAACTTCTTCCTTTTTGTCACATGTCTTTGAATCTCGATTAGGACCATCAAATGCTATTTCTTACTTACCCAAATCATCGTATACCTCGTGTTCCTCGCTAGACTATTCACTGTACATTAGCGGGGATTTTTCCAAGGTGTGACACTTGTGATGAGCATCGGGAATGCTCGCCCATTTTGAAAGTGATGTCAATACATTATGGATAAGTACATGATCATGTATGGTTGGATAAATACCATAATTAATTGGGAGCTCTAGAAAAGCTAATTTGTTACTACCCGGAGGAATGAGATTGTTCATAATATTGGTGTTGTAGTAAGTCTCAAAGGAAACTTTTTAAGTTTCAAAGGCATTGACCAAATATGATTTATATTGAGACTATAAATTATGAGAAGGTTTAATATTTTCATGTTACTACAACTATAGCGAGTAAACAAAATGTATGTGTAATGTTGCTCATTTGTCCTCCGAATTTGTACTACATAAATACAAGCATGATGGAATCACATTCTATAGAAGTTGGCATGACCGGTTGGCCATCCGGTTCAAATTTGATGAGAAAATAATTAAGAATTCATGTGGTTATATATTGAAGAAATAAAATGTTGCAACTATGATAATGTGGATTTCCATAACTTCTAGGAGTTAATTCACCTTTATGTGTACCATACCTCTATTACTCCCTCATGCATCTCCCACAACCACATATTCTTCCCACCTTTTCAAGGGGTTAATGTCATATTCAAGATAATCTTGTAACCCCCTCTCTATGGAGTAGTATAAATAGAGGTATGATATGTAATGTACTACACACTTGAAAGAAAAGAAGAAAGTCATCTTTACATTGTTTTATTCTTTTATTCTATATTATTTCTCTTGTTCTAATATTTTATATTGTTACTTTGAGCTTGGTTTTACAACACGTTATCAGCATGAAGCTCTCTAATTCTATTTGCATCGTTAGTTCGAGTTCGGTTTTCTTTCAGGTGAAGTCTTATTTGTCTGTTAAGATTCGATAAACATTCAGTGGCAGATTTATTTGTTTTAACATACTTACATTTGGGTAGTGGCTGGTGATCTTTCTGTGAACACAGACTAGATAGCATCATAGATTTTTTTTAACTGCTAATATAACTTCAAAATAGAATGTTTATTTAGAAGTACCTGCCAGTTTCAATTTGATGTAAATTTGCTACTTAATGCCACTAACTTTAAGGTATAAAGCTATTGTTTGTACTACGAATTTCTAAAACATATAACACTAATCACAAAAGGATTGGATGGTAGTACCATCTGTGATGTCATTTAGTTTACTATGATACATGATATATTAACTGTACGAGTAATTTTTACTTTAGTTGTGCATACTGTTTGTGGGAAAAATAGGGTTATTGGTTTATGGAAATAAAAATATTGTTTTGAGATTATGTTATTTTATTATTTCTAACTTAAATATTTTTATGATAGTTTTGATCATCATGTCGAATTTGTCGAAGCTTGATTTTGTGGCACCCGATATCTCCGGAAAGAACTACCTACCATGGGTACTCGATGCTAAAATTCACCTAGACGCCAAAGGTCTTGGTGCCACTATTACTCAGGATAATACAGCATCGAGTTAGGACAAAGCGAAGGCAATGATTTTTCTTCGTCATCATCTGGATGAAGGATTGAAGGTTGAATACCTGACAGTGACAGATCCACTTGAATTGTGGACTGGTTTGAAGGAAAGGTATGACCACATTAAGGTAACGGTATTTCCCAGGGCTCGTTATGAGTGGATTCACTTACGGTTACAGGATTTTGAAACCGTATGTGATTATAACTCTGTTGTTTATAGAATTACTTCCTAATTGAAATTATGTGGGGATAATATAATTGACGACGATATGTTGGAAAAGACTCTTACGACTTTTCATGCCTCCAATTTGGTATTACAACCGAGAGAGGGGTTTTAAAAAGCATGCTGATGATCTTATGTCTTCTTGTGGCTAAGCAGCATAGTATCCTTTTATTGAAAAATTATGAAGCCCGTCTCACTGGAACTGCTCCATTCCTGGAAGAAAATGTGGTAGCAACACATGGCCCAGCTGAAAGAAGACAAAATAATTGGGGCCATAATAATGAGCGTGGGTGTGGCAAGAGCATGGGACGATATAATAATCGTCGTGATGGTGGTCACCAAAAAAGAGAGAACAATATGGGTTATCAAGGCAATCCTTCAAGGAGCAACTGTCATCGTTGTGGTTTAAAAGGTAGCTGGAAAAATCAATGCCGGGCGCCTGAACATTTTGCCAGGCTATATCAAAATTAGGCAAATAGAGGTGGTGCCTCTTCTGTTAATGCCCGGGTGGAGTCACACATGACTTTAAAAAATGATGATGAGGCAGGGACTTCATGAAAATATGATGATAATGTTGAAGCTAATTTGGCTTTGAAAGATGATGATTTTGATGGGCTTGATGATATTACTCATTTGGAAGTTGAAGACTCTTTGGAGATCAAAATTGAGATTTGATCGTTTCACTTGGGAATGTGTTATGCTGCTATTTTGTTTTTATGTTCTTTAAGTTGTCTCTACGTTGTTTTATTTTCAAGGATTAGTACTTACGTTTTCTATTGTTAATTTCCATATTTCTTACGATGTATTTTTATTTTTATGAAGATAAATAAAATTTCCCAGTATTCAATTGGATCCAAGATGAGTAATGGAGATATGTGCCTTTTGGATAGTGCTACAACTCACACTATATTAAGAGAAGAGAAATATTTCTCTCATTTGGTTATGAAATCCTGTGTTAATACAATATCTGGTAGTACAAAATTAATTGAGTGTTCTGAAAAAGCGACCTTATTACTACCTGGAGGAAAAATATTGGTCATTAATAATGAACTGCATTGTAGCAAGTCTCGAAGAAACTTATTAAGTTTCAAGGTTATTCGCCAAAATGGCTATCATGTTGAGACTGCCAATGAAGGATAGGTTGAGTATCTTTATATTATTACAATGAAAGCGGGGGGGGGGGGGGGGGGGGGGGGAAGTTTCTGCATGAAAAATCACTTTCTTCTAGGTTGTACCATACAAGTATTGGTGCGGTTGAAACACATCTTATAGTAAACAAAAGATTTAATGATTCTAATGATTTTATCATTTAGCATGACCGGTTGGGCCATCCCGGTTCTAATATGACACGCAAAATAATTAAGAATTCACATGGTCATAATTTGAAGAACTAAAAGATTCTTCAATTTAAGGAATTTTCGTGTGCTGCTTGTTCTCAAGGAAAATTGGTTATTAAACCATCAGCAACTAAGGTTGGGATTGAATCCCTTGCATTTCGGGAACGTATACATGGTGATATATGTGGGCCAATTCACCCTCTATGTGGACCATTTAAATATTATATGGTCTTGACTGATGCATCTACAAGATGGTCACATGTGTGCTTATTATAAACTTGCAATATGGCTTTTGCGAGATTGTTGGCTCAAATAATAAGGTTAAGAGCACAATTTTCAAATAATGTGTTAAAGAAAATTCATCTTGATAATGCTGGTGAGTTTACATCTTAGGCCTTTAATGATTATTGTATGGCCATTGGAATAACAGTTGAACATCCGGTTGCTCATGTTCATACTCAAAATGGTGTAGTAGAATCAATGATTAAACGCCTACAATTGATAGCTAGACCATTGCTAATCAGGACAAAACTTTCTGTTTCGATATGGGGACATGCTATTTTGCATGCAGCAGCACTTGTACGCATAAGGCCGACCAATTATCATGACTTCTCCCCATTACAATTGGCTTTTGTTCATGAGCCAAATATTTCCCGTCTTCGAATTTTTGGATGTGCGGTATATGTTCTAATTACTCCACCACAGCGCACAAAGATGGATTCCCAAAGAAGGTTGGGGATATATGTTGGGTATGAATCTCCTTTAATTTTAAAATATTTAGAATCGATGACTGGAGATTTATTTACAGCAAGATTTGTTGATTGTCATTTTGATGAATCAGTATACCCAACATTAGGAGGAGAACATAAGCAGTTGGAAAAGGAGATAGATTGGAATGCATTATCACAATCTCATTTAGATCCTCGAACAAATAAATGTGAGCAAGAGGTTCAAAAGATGATTTATTTGCAAAATGTTTCAAATCAACTGCCAGATGCATTTACTAACCTTCCATGAGTTACTAAATCTCGCATTCTATCTGCAAATGCCCCAGTTCGAGTTGACGTCCCGGTAGGACAAACAGTTAATGCGAAAGAGTTCAGGCCACGTCTAAAACGTGGTAGACCAATCGGTTCCAATGATAAAAATCCTCGAAAAAGAAAAGGCAGAATAGATCGGGACCCCCTTGAACTTGTCAACTTTTATTCAGTGTACACCTAACTTTACGTTGGCCTAATTACCCCCCTAAACTTGAAAATATGATAGGCACGACCCTCCTGGACGCTGACAACCCATAGAGGTGGTCAACACGCGCTGCCACATGGATTTTTTTTCCATGTGGCATTTTTTAAAGGATAAAATATATATTTTTTACTTTTTAAGTTCAACAATTATTTGAATCATCTTTTTCGGGCCAAATCTGTAAAAAAAGAACTTGAAAAAAAAATCCATGTGGCATTTTTTAAAGGATAAAATATATATTTTTTACTTTTTAAGTTCAACAATTATTTGAATCATCTTTTTTGGGCCAAATCTGTAAAACAAGAACTTGAAAATATTTTGACTATAATATTTTTATTTGCCTAAAGATAATGATATTCTAATCAAGTTATTTTTATATATTTGGCTAGGAAAAGAAGAAATACAGAGCAAGAACAAATAATCATTGAATCTAAAAAAGAAATAAAATAAAATATTAACCAAATATTTTACGAATTTGACCCGAAAAAAATAATGCACAATTGAAATAAATAGTACTTGCATGAAAATAAAAATACACAATATTTTTGTAAACAATACACCGTCTAAACTTCATTACTTTTGCTAAACCTTATTTTTATTTGAATAAAATAAATAGAATTTCAAGTTGAAACTTTCAACTAAGTTATTTAGATTTGGATCCGAAAAAAGAAAAAAAATACATAGCTGAAATAAATAATCATCATATCGAAAAAGAAAAAAACACAATTGGGATAAAATATGCAATGTATAATATTAAGAAAAACCAATAAGAAATACAATTGGATCAAATAAAATCATTATATTGATTATGTGGCAATTAGTAGTTGAAAAATACCCCATTTGGAAGCTGATTTTTCGATTTTCACCCTTCCACGCGCCTAAAAGAGAGTGTATCCATGCTCTTTGCCACATCAGCGTCTAGGGGGTAATTAGGCCAACGTAAAGTTTAGGTGTACACTGAATAAAAAACGACAAGTTCAGGGGGGTCCTAGACCATTCTGCCAAAAGAAAAGAAATAAAATGATCAAGATGATCATAATGTGAGGGAAATTACTAAAGAAGAGCCCCGAGACATAATAAATGATAAACCCACAGAGGAGGTCCAGATGCTTCAAAACAATGAGAGTGAAAAGATCTCAATAAGTAATGTCTCGACGGGGAAAAGGTGGAACCGAAATGATATTCTGGTCGACAATATTTTTGCATATAATGTTGTTGTTCAAATAATGCAACAAGATGAGGATCTTGAGCAAAAATCTGTCAATGAATATAGACAGAGAAATTATTGGCCAAAACTGAAAGATGCAATTCAAGCAGAATTGGCTTCACTTGAAAAATGTGAAGTTTTCGGACCAATAGTCTGAACACCTGAAGATGTCAAACCAGTGCAGTACAAATGGGTGTTTGTGTGAAAACGAAATGAAAAAGGTAAAGTCGTAAGATATAAAGCACAACTTATGGCACAAGGATTTTCGCAAAGGCTTGGCATTGATTATGTGGAGACATATTCTACAGTGGTGGATACAATTACCTTCAGGTATCTAATAAATCTGCCAGTTCGTGAAAAGCTTGATATGCGACTGATGGATATTGTCACAGCCTATTTATATGGCTCATTAGACCACGATATTTTTATGAAAGTCCTTGAAGGATTCAAAGTGCCTGAAGCATACAAAAGTTCACGAGAAACTTGTTCAATAAAGCTTCATAAATCTTTATATAGATTGAAACAATCAGGGTGGATGTGGTACAATCGTCTCAGTGAACATTTTTTAAAGGAAGGATATAAAAATGATCCTATTTGTCCTTGTGTTTTTATAAGAAGGTCTGAATTTGTCATAATAGCTATGTACGTTGATGACTTGAATATCACCGGCACTCCTAAAGAGCTTTCAAAAGTATTAGAGTGTTTGAAGAAAGAATTTGAAATGAAAGATCAAGGTAAGACAAAATTTTGTCTTGGCCTACAAATTGAGCATTTAACAAATGGAATATTTGCCCATCAATCAACATACACTAAAAAGATTTTAAAGCGTTTTTACATGGATAAATCACATTCGTTGAGTACCCCGATCGTTGTGAGATCGCTTGACATAAATAAAGATCCATTTCGACTTAAAGAAAATGATGATGAAACTCCATATCTCAGTGCAATTAGGGCACTGATGTATCTAGCCAAATAATACCCGACCAGATATATGTTTTGCAGTGAGTTTATTGGCGAGATTCAGCTCCTCTCTAACAAGAAGACATTGGAATGGTATTAAGTACATATTCAGATATCTTCAGGGAACAATTGATATGGGATTATTTTATTCTTATTAATCCAAGTCAGATATGATCGGTTATGCAGATGTAGGATATTTGTCTGACCCACATAAAGCCGATCTCAAACAGGCTATTTATTTACACATAGAGGTATGGCTATATCATGGCGTTCAATAAAGCAAACATTAGTGCCACTTCTTCAAATCATGCAGAGACAATAGTCATTCATGAAGCTAGTCGGGAGTGTATTTGGTTGAGATCAATGACTCAACATACTTATGAAATGTGTGATTTTCTTTTGAAAAGGGATATTCCAACTATATTGTACGAAGATAATGTTGCATGTATTGCTCAACTGAGGGGAGGATACATTAAAGGAGATAGAACAAAACACATTTCACCAAAGTTCTCTTTTACTCTTGATCTTCAAAAGAAAGGTGAGATAGATATTCAAAAAAATAACTCGATTGATAATTTGGTGGATCTATTCACTAAAGCATTACCAACCTCGACATTTGAGAAGCTGATATACAAGATTGCAATGCATCTTCTCCGAGAACTAAAGTGATCTTTTCATCAGGGGAAGAAAATATGCGCTGCATTCTTTGTTCCTTGGTCAAGGTTTTGTCCCATTGGGTTTTCCTGACAAGGTTTTTAACGAGGCAGCAAATAATGCATAACGAGACACACTATCGGACATCCAAGGGGGAGTTCTAAATATGATAATGTGGATGTCCATAAATTCTAGGAGTTAATTCACTATTATGAGCACCATTATGTGTAGTTATACCACACCTCCACTAGTCCCTCATTCATCTCCCACAACCACATATTCTTCCCACCTTCTCAAGTGGTTAATTCCATGTTCAAGACAATCTTGTAACTCCTTCTCTATGGAGTAGTATAAATAGAGGTATAATGTTACACCTCGGAAAATTTTCCGTTGGTACGCAAGAGAATGAACTAGTGATGAATATGAGTGCATGATGTCCATGAGCAAGAAACGACGTTTGATGACCTTAGGCGAGATTTCGAAAGTATCCGATGTGAGACGAGGAAGTTGGCTAAGTTAAAGGTGAGATACAAGGTGAGAAATGCATGTGCATGGACGTGGGTGATTCAAATGAGAAGTCTAAGAAATATGGGAAGTTGCAGAATTGCAACTGCCCAGTGGTCGTAAATTGCAAAATACGGACCGTAAAGTGCAATACGGTCCGTAAACTGGCAGTCGTAAATTGCCATGCAAAAACTTCAGCTTTCTGCCCAGCCGAGAAATGGTAAAATACGACCAGGTTTATGGACCGTAAAGTGATTTACGGCCCGTAAACCATGGTCGTAAATCACCATGCATGCAACCTTAAGTTTCTGGTTCTGCTTAAGCTTAAAGACGACCACGAGGGACGGTCCGTAAACTGAAATACGGACCGTAAACCTCCATGGACGACCATTGTTCACCCAACACAGATTTTTCAATTCATTAAATATGTGGATCAAGACTTGTTTTATTTCATTTCCACATTACACCACTTCTCTCTAAAATCATCTCTCTACATTTATTTCATAAGTTTTCAAGGATTATAAGTCCCCAACAACATAAACAAGTGAATCAAGTGTAAGCAAGCCATTAAATACCATTCAAGTCAAGAAATGCAAATGGAGAAAAACTAGGGTTTGGCTCAAAGTGGGGTATTATCAACCAAAGCTTGTTCCTACAACTTCTATGGTAAGATTCATGATTTTTACATGATGTTTAAGGTATTGGAGAATTAAAATACATGGATTGTAGAAAATGTGGTCAACTAGGTCATGAATGGTGAATAGTGACATTTTGAGGAATAGTTTGAATTGAATTATGAATGTTGTTGTGTTACGATATGAATGTATTATAAATGGTACTAAGATCATGAACTCGACACTTTAGACGAATGGACGAGGTTGGAGGTCATGACCATAAATATGGGAGAATTAGAAGCAGATTGAGAAATCTAGATAATGTGGATGATGTGAATGACTAATGGCCATTGTTATGATATTAATGAAGGTATAGACGCTAGCATTGGAAGGGAACGTGCAAGTGTAGAATAGTCCGATGAAAAGGTATGTAAGGCTAACCCTTCTTTCATAAGGCATGGTTCTTGGCCAAATTTCTAATTCCTCTATATGAGTATGTTGTATTCAAGTGATTGACACTCCGAGCTCATAAGCTCACGATCCTTAACATGTACTACGATTGTACTACGCCCCTCATATGACGAGTAAGCCTAAGATATGGATGTAGCAATAATGACGAAGATAGTGATGACGATAATAATAATAATAATGATGCCAAAGGTGCCTACGGGCTATTATACTTATATGTGCCTATGAAGGGCTATAATGATACCCCGAGCTTATAACGCCGGGTAGGATATATGTATATGATTATGTATAAAGTATGTATACGATTATGTAACGCGCGCACACCTCTGCAGATGGTACGGATAACCCTGAATCCTTGGTAGGGACAGGTAGAAATAACATTGAGCCTTGGTTGGCTAAGTACGTATGAAACACCGAACCTTATGGTCGGGCACGCTATGTATGTATATAAGTGTATGGCTAAGTATATAATATGAATATGAATGTGAAAAGACTATGTATACGAATACGAATAAGGACATGTATGCGAATATGAGCCCAAGTAGGGTACGAGTACTATTACGAAATACGCATGAGAAATGGAAAATTCCTATGAATGGCAGGTAAGTGCCATGATGATGATATTATTGTCTTCCCTCCTGTGCCACTTCATATATTGTCTATAATGCTTCTATATTGATGTTAATCATGCTTTACATACTCAGTACATTCTTCGTACTGACGTCCTTTTGTTTGTGGACGCTGCGTCATGCCCGCAGGTGCACAGGGAGACAGACTTGATCCATAGATGCCTATTTGGAGATTACATAGAGAGCTCCATTTCCTTCGGAGCCATATCTTTTGGGTACTCATTCTTTTGTGTATATAATTATGGGCATAGCGGGGTCCTGTCCCGCTAATGTGATATGTTATACTTTTAGAGGCTCGTAGATATGTATGTGTGTGGGTAGATGTGTTTGGCCTTGTTGGCCTATGTTTTGTATATCATTTTTTCGGCCACGTGGGCCCATGTACATTGATGTGGCATAAATGCCTACGATGATATAAATGGGTTGTTGTCCAAATGGGACTAGTTGACGAATGAATGGAAATGCATGTATAATTATGTGGCTCACCTAGATGTAAGTATAGGAGTAAGCTAAGAGGGTGCTCAGGTGGGTTAGCACCGGGTGCTCATCGCGGCCCCGAGTCGGGTCGTGACATATAATATGTGATGTACTACAAACTTAAAAGAAAAGAAGAAGTCATCTTTACATTGTGTTATTCTATATTATTTCTCTTGTTCTAATATTTTATATTGTTGCTTTGAACTTGGTTTTACAACAGAATGTTTTTTTTTTTTTGTAACTCATGAGATATAATTAGGTGCAATAAATATGAGATTTTTATATTATTAAACAAAGTGATATAAAGAAAATAAAACTGACAAAATGTTATGGACAATTCAATGTGCAACATTTATCATAATTAAGAATTAATTAAGAGCGTTAAAAGAGTGACTTTGGGATTTTTTTTTAACATACAATATAAATAGAAAAAATGAGAGAAAAGGGTCAAAAAAGGAGAGAAAAGATAAATATGATCCTTGTTTAAAAAGAGGTGATGTCATGTCAGCTTGTTTATGCCTAAATTTATATTATATATAGATTAGGTTAGTCCCATTAATTCTCCACAACTTTAGCTAACTAATTTGTACCCATTGATGCCACTAGTAACGTGTGACTTGCCTAGTCACTTATTCGCTTCCTTATATTACCACACGTGGAGTTTCACCTAATCCCAAACTTATCCATTAAGTCACTAATTAACTCCTTTAGACCACACTCCACATTTAACTAGTTACACACATAATTAATTTCTTGATCACAATTCACTTAAATAGTAATCATTTTTTAGCACAGTTCCTATACCCATTATCATAATCATGTGATATAGCACTAGTTCATAGCCTCTTCTGCCACACGCAAAATATTATTTCCAATCATCATCGTCTCACTTTTCCGTCTTAAATCATTTCGGTACTTTATCCTTTTATACACCGAGCTCTTGATTTCATGCTTGAGTATGATTAAATCCTCTGGCCTTGAGTAAATTTGCTCATATTGGATGTTTCAATTCCCTAGTCTGAAAATATGGGGTATTATAGCTTGGACTGTATTTCATTCAAAATAAATGTCGAACCTCAATGAAACTTATTTTCTCCGATTCATTTAATATCCAATCCTTACGTAACTTTATTAACAATTGTTTTAAACCATCACTAACCTTGTAAAGGATTTTTAACCTCTTTGGGTTTACGTTAGTCTACTCATTACGTACACGATGTAAAATTACGAGTTGTAACAACTTCGATAACTCCGGTGACTTTGTTGTCGTTGACAGCTTTGTCCGTATTGTTACCGTGACTCAGGAAATATTTCGGACAATTTTATCCTCATACTTTTATTAAATTGATAACGAACAAACTACTAGACTTGGATGGCCGATGAAGAAATTTCCGTCTGATTTCCAAGGCCTCCCTTGTACAAAAGACGGGTTTTTATTTTAAGTTTATTCATTATTTCTTTAATTCATTAGATAATTATTTATTCTCTTACTAACACTTTTACTAAGTGTTTATATAGGTACCGGTAAATACATCTCGAAGACGACGCTCTGAAGGAACTCGAACCACTGTTTGTATTTACTTTCTGCGTTCTTTCAAACCGTACAAACATAAACTCGTAGTATAATGAAAAGACATAGATATTTATTTACTGGTCGTCTTGTCTGTTTAACTTAAAATTTGTCATTAAATTTAGGCAAGACTTAGGCCGTTAATACTTTCAAAAATAGATTAAATTGACTTGGTATAAATACTTTAATAATTAATTCACACTTTTGGCATTTAGGAATACATATTAGCCCATCCTTTATTTTATATTCTTTATACACTTTTAATACACTGTTTTTACAACATACATGTTATATTCTTTCGTATACACTAATATTCATTTTAATTAAGTTAAATCCACATTTTTTATGCTAGGTAAATATTAGGTCGTCCATTTACAAATCTTTTATTTTTTTAATGGCATTATATCTTTTCATTTTTTTTAAACATAATTGCTTATACTTATTTTTCACCAACACTTTTTACAATTCTTTTTGTCACGACCCATTTAGCCTAGGCCGTGCAGGCACTTACCTTCCCACCTCAGTAAGCGAACCCTCATCCCATCAATGAACCAATACATAATATTTTTGAGAAAATTAATAGCGGAAATAATAGTTACGTAAGTCTCACGATATATATAGATAGATAGTAGTAAAAAGTGCGGAAGACAGTAAATACCCCCAGGGTCTAGTCTGAATAATATAAGAGCATCTAGGGAGAATAATACAATATGGGAGTACTAGGGATAATACAATATGGGAGTACTAATACATAACATCTCTGTCTCTGGAATAAAAGTAATACATATAATAGGGAAGTCTTCAAGGTCAGCGGATGCCATGGTCACCCTGGAAACTCGAGTGGAAGCTGAAGAGTCGATTAGCCACGGGTCAGAGAAGTATATCCGACCTATTACTCTACATTCATAAAAGAATGCAGAAAGTCCAGGTCAGTACAAACAACAGTACTGGTAGGCATCATCGGCTGACTAAGAATAGTTAACATAATTCAGAAAATAAGCAGATAAACAAATAAACCAACCAAGCATGAGACAATATAATCGCAACCGAGTATCCTTCATCACCTATGTAAGCATCTAAACCCAAATATGCCAAGTCTGAGTATATTCTACCCAATCCAATCACCACAATAGAATTATCACAATCCAATCGTCACAACAGAATCATCACAACAGAATAATCACAATCCAATCATCACAATATCTCAATCAAGTCATAATGCAATGAAGTGCAATAATGGTATGAATGCGATGCCATGCCATGGAAATGAGGTTGTAAACATGTACTCCGGACGGAAATATCGATGTCTCGGTAGCATAACCCAGCGTGACTCGTGAAGTCTAAGTGCCACCCGTCCCGGATCTTTGCCCAACAAATAGACGAGATCCTAGCTAATTGCTCACAGGGGGAGTCTCACTGGCACCACCCCAGGGGACCCACGAAGTCCATGCACTAACAACGATTCTGGGATAACAGTGGAATCTGCCATGCAACAATGATGCCCGAAATATCTTATTAGAAATCAGCCACCTCACAGTCACTCAAGTAAAAGAGTGTGTCAAATATCAGTTTCACACAATCAACGATTCCGGAATTGAACCTCGGGCATCGGCCTTCTCACAATCACTCAAGTAAAAGAGTTCATCAAAATATCAATTTCATATAATCAATGATTTCGGAATGGATCTTTGGACATCGACTTTTTCACAATCACTCAAGTAAAAGAGTTTATCAAATATCAGTTTCTCTCAATCAACGATACCGGATCATCACTGGGTATCGGCCATGCAGGATGAATATGAAAGAATGCGTGCAATGCATATGTCAATCATCAACAATTAAGTTCAATATCACAAGTACCACAATGAGGTACGTCAACAACGTATCACATCACAATACCAACAGTGGGTATGCCAACATATATCAATAACTCAAGTACCAAATCAAGACGACAAAATAGAAGTCGATATTTACCAATTACACATGGCAAAAAGCCATCACAGTTGAACAATCAAGCACACATAACGAGGTGGCTAGTCCCAACACACATCAGGGCCCAACCCAAGGCAATATTCATCTCAACTTCGTACCCGAAGGTTCACATGCTGTCTCCGACATTATACTCTATATATGTGATTCACTATACAAAGTCTCACCAAAGGTAACCCATAACCTACCTGGACTGCCGAACCGCAACACCAACAAGTCACTCCTTTACTTTGCCCTTCCGCTGAACCTCGTAACCAAAGTAATCTAAGCATAATCGAATTCAATATTAGAAATCATGAAGAATGATACTGATATTGCTAATATTTCAATTAGGTCCATTTTAACCCTAGAAATTGGGAAAACGGCCCCACAAGGGCAAAACGGTAAATTCACAGGAAAAATACCAAATTAAGTACTAGGAAATCATAACCCAACCACTAATTGTTGATTTAGCTCAATAATTAGCTTAGATTCTGATTTTATGCAAAATCCCCCAAATTGGGTATAAACCCTAAGTCTTCAATTCCAAAATTCAATAATAAAAGTGGAAGATCTATGATTAATGAGCCTAGATTAGTCAATATCTAACAAAACATCACCAATTTATTCATTAACAATCCTAGGAACAATGATCTTCCAAATTTCAACTCTTACCACCATGGGTTCATTAAGGGAGAAGGGGGAATATTAACATGATTATGGTTTAAAGGAAGGAAGAAGAAGTGAGTAGGAATTTACCTCGAAGATGTTCCTCTAAATATACTTAAGAGCAGTTTCTTCAAGCTCAAATATCGAAATGGGGTAAAATGAGGGTGTAGGGCTTTTTAACACTTCATTAATATTATTAACTGCTCGTCACCCGCTGTAGCAGCACCTGGACTGCCCTAGCGACCATCTGGCCGCTTCAGCGGTAATGACTAAAATTCATTGACCGCTCCAGCGGTGCCGTTGCCGCGGTGCTGATGCCGCCAAAGCGGGCGCCAGACACCAAAAACTTAACCCAAGATTTCCGTTCGATCCGATTTTCTGACTAATTTCTGAGGCCATCTGCTCACATACCAGACTCATAGCCCCATATTAAAATGTGCAACGAACATACTTGTGGCCTCGGAATTCCCAACGTCGGTGTCGTTGACCGAGTCAACCCCCGATGCCTTACTTTCAAATTTCCATCCCAAGTCCCGAAATGCACCCAGGTGCATTGGGAACCAAACAAAATACACACAAGTTCTAAACGACCATCCGGAATTCTCGGAACCAACGGAATTTCGAAAAGGCTCGTTTGCCCAAAAGTCAACTTTTGGTCAATTCTTTTTCACTTTAAGCCTATATTTTCACCAAAGTTGCTCCAATACGGTCTAGACACCTCAAGAAGCATGTCAATGGTCCTCTCGGGTCAAAAGTGAGCTAATCAATGCTCGGGAACGGGTGAAAATGCCGAAGAGACTATAACGACCAAACGGGTCGTTACACTTTTGTTACTTATTCTTTTGATAGGATATTCATTAAACAAACACTCTTTTACAAAACGGTAGGAACAAGTCAAATCGACTTCACTTTTTTTGAATTATTTTGTTATATAAGCTCTTTACACCAATGAATATTCTTAAATTATTTTTGCTTTCTTTATGCACTGGTATACCTAGTTAAACAATTATTTATACATTTTAAGTTTGATATACACTCTTTTATACTTGAAATACATTCATTTATATACATGACACACATTCATTTATATACTTGATATACCTATTTTATGTACTCTTATATTTTCATACATTTTTTATATAGTTGTATACATTTTTAAACCAAATGATATACCTTTTGTGCCAATGGATATACAATCATTTTTCTAACAAATACACTACTATACAAACAAGTTATATTTTATTCACACTTCTTTTTACATTCCTTTCGATATACATTCTTTATAAATGCTTGATATATATTCAATTTTATACACTGCATATACTTAGCAGATCGTTACCAAGTGTAGTTTTTCATGAAATCACAAAATTTTGAAAATCAATAATAATAATAATGATGAACATATAGATAATCCCCCTCTAGTGTTCAGTTAAACTAAGTTTAAGGACTGTCTTTGGACAGGCTCTGAGGGATGCTTAAAACCATCCTTTAAGGTAAATAAAGCTCTTATTTAGAATCTCATAGGTTTCGTGGATTATAAATGGAGTAGATTCACAAATGCATATAGGTTCCCTTATTTCCCTTAAAAATTAGGTAGCGACTCTAACCCTTTTAAAACCAGATAGAAGAAATCGAGAGTTGCAAACTATCTTGGAACCATTCAAAATAGGGCTCAACAGTCACTACAAGAAGCAACCTGACACTCCATGATCCGAGTGAAACCATTGAGCTGAGGATGCAGAGATAATACAGAAGTGTCCTGAGACAGTGAAAGCACAAACCGAGAGTATCAAAGTTGAAACTGAAGTTAAGAATAATGTCATAAGAAATTCTACTATCTTGCCCGCAGTTCCAAAGCCAAAGCCTCCATTCCCTCAGACAGTAGCTAAGAAGCAAAAGGGAGATGGGCAGTTTAAGAAGATTTTTGATATTTTAAAGGTTATAAGTAGCAATGTCCCACTACTGAATACATTGCAACAGATGCCGAATTGTGGTAAATTCTTAAAAGGCCTCATATCAAAGAGGAAGCGAATTGAGAAAGTAGAGACACTGACAGTGACACAACAATGCAGTGAAATAGTTACGAGGTCTGTCACAGAAAAGTTAAAAGATCCCGATGCATTCACAATCCCGTGCACCATTGGTATAATCAAGTTTACTAAGGCGTTATCTGATTTGGGAGTGAACATCAACTTGATGTTGTTCGCTATTTTTAAGGAGCTGGGTATCGTTACTATCGGACCAACTTCAATACGTTTGAAGCTAGCCAATAGATAGATAAAGCAGCCTGTGGGAATTGTGACTGATGTGTTGGTTAGTGTTGGAATATTTATTTTTCGGCAGACTTTGTCATTATGGACTATGAAGTAGACATAGAGTCCGGATAGGCCATTTTTAGAGACCGGCAGTGCTCTATGTGACGTTGAAGCTAGAGAGTTGACATTCTGATTTAGTGACGAACATGTAGTATTTAATATCTGCAAGTCAATGAAGCGACCGTCTGATCATGATGAGTGCCACTATCTTGATGTAGTAGATGTGATCCTGGATGAGGAAGTAGAAAGGAATGATACTAGACCATTCGTTAGAAGTTGTACTAATGGGTTGGGATGACAGTGATAGAGAAGAGTGTGTAGGATGTGTCACAGCTCTACAGCGGGGCGAGAAAGTTGGCCTATAAGCCAAGGAATGAATTGCTAGAACTTGAAAGACGAACCAGCCTGCCTCCGAAACCTACAATTGAAAATCCCCCTGCATTGGAGCTCAAGCCATTTCCTCCATATCTTAGGTATGCTTTTTAGGACCAAACATTACTCTTCCTGTTATTCTATCTTCTGCTTTAACTGAAATGCAAGAAATATTCATAGTGAATCCTCTAAAAGAATACAGAAAGGCCTTTGCTCAGCAGATTACAGATATTCGGGGAATCAATCTAGGCTTTTGCATGCAACCATTCGTACAACCTCAAAGACGATTGGACCCTACTATGAAGGAAGTTGTCGAGAAGGAGGTGATTATGTGCCTGGATGCAGGCATCATTTATACCATTTAAAAAAATTTGTAGGTTAGTCCGGTGCAATGTATACCAAAAAAAAATAAAGGAATAATTGTGGTGCTAAACGAAAAGAATAAGCTTATTCCTATGCATACAATCACAGGCTAAAGAGTGTGTATGGACTATAAGAAGTTGAATGAGGTATCAAGGAAAGATCATTTTCCTTTACCATTAATGGACCAGATGTTAGACAGGTTGGCAGGGAAGGCCTACTATGTTTTATGGATGGCTACTCGGGCTATAACTAGATTGTAATAGCCCAGAGGACTAGAAAAAGACAACTTTTACATGTCCTTTTGGAACTTTCGCTTTCAAGCGAATGCCTTTCAGGCTATGTAATGCACCTAGCACTTTCCAGAGGTGTGTGATGGCAATATTCACTTATATGATTGAGGACTATCTAGAAGTCTTCATGGATGACTTTTCTATGGTTGGTGACTCGTTTGACAATTTTCTCAAGAATTTGAAAAAAGTACTTAACTAGTGCATCGAGATGAACATAATGCTGAAGTAGGAGAAGTGTCATTTTATGGTACAAGAAGGTGTTGTCTTAGGGTACAAAATCTCTGTAAAGGGAAATGAAATGGATCATGCAAAAGTTTATGTAATAGCGAAGTTACCACTACCTACTCGGTTAGTGGTATTCGTACGTTTCTAGGCCATGCCGAATTTTACCGGCGTGCATCAAGGATTTTGCTAAAACATCCAACCCGTTGTGTAATCTACTTCAAAAGGAGGTCTATTTGGAGTTTACTGAAGAGTGCCTAAAAGCATTTGAAGAACATAGGTCACGTCTTATGTCCACTCCTATCATGACAGGTCCTGACTGGTCAATGCCATTCGAAATAATGTGTGATGCAAGTGACGTAGCTATTGGAGAAGTGCGGGGCCAGTGAATCAATAAAGTTCTTCATTCTATCTGTTACACCAATAACACACTTACTACAACTCAGCTCAATTACACTGTCACAGAGAGAGAACTTCTGGCTATTATCTATGCATTTGAGAAGTTTTGTTCATATTTGTTCAGAGCTAAGGTGATAGTGTACACTGATCATGCAGCCATCCAACACTTAGTAGCGAATAAGGAATCTAAGACAAGACTTATCAGGTAGATCTTACTCTTACAGGATTTTGACTTTGAGATCCGGGACCGAAAGGGTACGGAGAACCAGGTTGTAGATCATCTTTTTCGTTTGGAGAATGATGAAATTATGAAAGATGGAGTCGAGGTGAATGGTTATTTTTCGTTTAGCAATTATTTGTTGTTGTTGGAGATTTGGTGGTATGCTAATATTTTAAACTTCTTTGTTTGCGGTAGTTTGCTAGAAAGGCAGCAGTCTTATCAGAGAAAGAAACTCATTCGGGATAGCAGAAATTTCTATTGGGATGAGCCGTACTTGTTTAAAACATGTACAGACAATATTATTCATAGATGTGTACCACTGGATGAGATACAACCAATCCTTGAAGTTTTTCATTTGTTACCTTATGTCAGATATCATAATGGCAATCAAATAGCTTTAAACGTACTGGAATGCAGATTTTATTTGCCCGAGCTATATAAAGATGCCAATGACTTGGAAAAATCTTACGAGTAGTGTCAGAAGACCGGTAGCATTTCCAAATGGCATGAGATGTAATTAAACGTGATGCAAGAGGTAGAATTATTTGATGTTTGGGAGATCGATTTCATGGGACTGTTTTTTCAGTTCATATAGAAACACATACATTTTAGTGGCATTAGATTACATGTCCAAATAGGTGGAGCCCATTACCTTACCTAACAATGAAGCAAAAAATGTGCTGGCATTTGTTAAGAAGAAAGTTTTCTTATGTTTCGGTACTCCAAGGGTGATTGTTACTGATGGCGGAACACATGTTCGCAATAAATCCTTCTACACTCTTCTGAGCAATATGGAGTGAAACACAAGGTCGCCACACCATGTCACCCACAAACTAGTGGCCAAGTGGTAGTGAGCAATAGGGAGATAAAGAACATTTTGATGAAGACAGTGAATGCTAATCGTATGAATTGGTCGAAGAAACTCGACGATGCACTGTGGGCATGTAGACCTTCATTTAAAACATCTATTGGTATGTCTTCCTATAATCTTGTTTTTGGCAAGCCTTGCCCTCTACCCGTCGAACCTGAACATAAGGCGCTATGGGTGATAAAAAGACTGAATCTTGATGAAGAACTAGCAGTGTCAACAAGAGTTGAACAACTTCATGAGCCAGATGAATTTTGATTCCATGCTTATGAAAGTGCTAAATTATAGAAGCAAAGAATGAAGCAGTTTCACGACAAGCACATTCTTAATTAAGAGTTCCAAAAGGGTGACATGGTTTTATTGTTCAATTCGAGACTAAAGTTATTTTCTAGGAAGTTAAATTTCAAATGGTCTGGTCCATTCCAGTTGTTGAGGTTTTTCCATATGGAGCAGTACAACTCGAAACTGAAGATAAAGTTGAACATTTAAAGTCAGTGGCCAACGTATCAAACATTTCATAGGATATGTTGATGATGTGAAGCTTGTGGAGAAGTGCATATTGAGGAATATTTAATCCCTCAGACTGAGTCATGCCACGATGTTAAATCAGGCGCTACTTGGGATATAACTACTATGCTGCTAATTATTGGAGCTTAATAGTGAAGCAAGAAAAAAAATGCTTAACTCAGGTTCTTCCTACTGTTTGGTATTAAAAAATGACTGAAAATCTGCAACAATTATTGAAACAAGCTTCAAGTTTAATGAAAGTTATGCATGTCTCGTTCTTTAATTCTATTTGTCCAATTTCTTTGGCTGTGATTACGTCAAGATTCGATTGCGTGAGCTGAAACTGAAATAAATACAATGGTTGCAAATCAAACAAGTTATCAGTTCCTCACAGTTTTAGTTTGGTTTTTGAGTCATTTTGTTTATTCTTAGGATTTCTCATTTTAGTTCTAATTAGTTGTTACATTTGCGACATGGGTAAACCGAAGTCTTCTCAAGGATGAGGTGGTTCAAAGATAGTTGAGAACCCGAAGGCTAGATAGCGTCCTAACTTGGGGCAAGGAAAGCCTATATTTCCAAGTCTGATTCCCCCATGTGCTATTGGACCTATAAGAAAGAGCGCTCGTACTCCATTTAGAGGAACATAACAAAAAAAAAGTAACTTAAGAGGCGGAACACACAGGTTATTGATTCTGAACCTTCGAGTAAGTAAAATGTAGATAAAGGGAGCGCGGAATCAGATTCCTAGTCTGAAGTGGAATCCGGCTCAGATTAAAGGGCAGAGAAGACACTGGAGATAGTCGCTTCCCAGTCAGCTCAGGCAGTCCCTAAACCACAAAATGCTTCTGCATCATTGAATAATCAAAATAACAATGAGGATTAGAGAGCTTAACAGGCTTCTAGGCAAGCTAGATTCAAAGATAATGAAGCAATTCCTCGCTATAATCATGGGTTGAAAAAGCCAAGGCGAATTCATATTAAGAAGAAATTTAGTCTCGAGGGGGTCAAGGAGAAATATCCGAAGGTATTTGATAACTTCATCGAAAAAGAATGGCATGTCTTCACAACTGCACCACCATTCTATAATGAAGAGCTTGTATGAGATTTTATGCAAAAACATGGGTAGTTTGGAAGAATCAGCGAACAATGATCCGAGGGAAGTTAGTGAGACACATATCGCAGGATATAAATGAAACTATATGTATTGTGGGGCCAGTGTCAACGAAAGAGTATGATGATCAAGTGTAACGACCAGTTTAGTCGTTATAGTCTCTTCGACATTTTTTCCCGTTCCCGAGCATTAATTAGCTCACTTTTGACCTGAGGGGACCGTTGACACGCTTCCCGAGATGCCCAGATCGAAATTCAGGCATCTTTGGGGAAAATATAAGCTTAAAGTGAAAAATAATTGACCCAAAGTTGACTTTTGGGAAAATAAACCTTTTTCAAAATGTCGTCGATTCCGAGAGGTTCGGATGGTCGTTTAGAACTTGTGTATGGGTTTGGTTCAGTTCCCAATGCACTTGGATACATTTCGGGACTTGGGATGGGAAATTAAAATTAAGGCACCGGAGGTGGACTCGGTCAACGAGACCTCTGTTGGAAATTCCAAGGCCCCAGGCGCGTTTTTATGTGGGATTATGTGTCTTGTATGTGAGCAGATGGCCTCGAGATTAGTCAGAAAATTTGATCGAAAGAAAAATCTTGGGCTAAGTTTCTGGTGTCTGGTGCCCGTTTAGACGGCACCGCTGGGGCGGTGGACCTACCGCTGAAGCGGTACAAGCCATTTAGGCTTAATCGTTGGGGCAGCGCCGCTAGGGCGGTCCTAGTACCGCTACAGTGGGTGATGGGTAGTTAATAATATTAATGAAGTGTTAAAAAGCCTTGGAGCCTCATTTTACCCCATTTCGGTATTTGAGCTTGAAGAAACTGCTCTTAAGGATATTTGGGGGGAAATCTTGGAGGTAATTCTCACTCATTTCTTCATTCTTCCTTTACACCATAATCATGATTAGATTCCCCCTTTCCCTTAATAAACCATGGTGGTAAGAGTTGAAAGAGGGTTTGGAAGAACATTGTTCCTAGGATTGTTAATGAATAAATTGGTGATACTTTGTTAGATATTGACTAATCTAGGCTCATTAATCATAGATCTTCCACTTTTAACATTGAATTTTGAAATTGAAGACTTAGGGTTTATACCTTGGGGGTTTGGCATGATTTCAGAATTTAGGCTAATTATTGAGCTAAATCAATAATGAGTGGTTGGGTTATGATTGCCTAGTACTTAATTTGGTATTTTGCCTGCAAATTTATCGTTTTGTCCTTGTGGGCCCGTTTTCCCAAATTCTAGGGTTAAAATTGACCTAATTGAAACAGTAGAAAGATTAGTATCAATCTTCATGATTTCTAATATAGAATTCGATTATGCTTAGACTACTTTAGTTCTGAGCTTTAGCGGAAGGGCAAAGCAAAGGAGTGAGTTGTTACTGTTGCGGTTCGGCGATCCATGTAGGTTATGGTTTACCTTTGGTTAGACTTCTATAGTGAATCACATATTTAGATTATAATGTCGGAGACAACATGTGAACCTTCGGGTATGAAATTGGGATGGATATTGCCTTGGGTTGTGCCCTGATGTGTGTTGGGACTAGCCACCGCGTTTTGTGTGCTTGATTGTTCAACTGTGATGGCTTGATGCCATGTGTAGTTGGTAAATATCGACTTCTGTTTTGTCATCTTGATTTGGATAGAATTGACATACCCGTTGTTGGTATTTGTACTTGGATATATTGTTGGCGTACCCATTATTGGTACTTGAGTTATTGATAGATGTTGGCATACCCACTATTGGTATTGTGGTGTGATAAGTTGTAGGCATACCCCGTTGTAGTACTTGTGATATTGAACTTGATTGTTGATGATTGAGAAATGCATTGCACGCATTCTCTCATATTCATCATGCATAGCTGATACCCGGTAATGATTCAGTAATGTTGATTGAGCGAAACTGATATTTGAAAAACTCTTTTACTTGAGTTTCTCTCAATCAACGATACCGGATCATCGCTGGGTATCGGCCATGCAGGATGAATATGAAAGAATGCGTGCAATGCATATGTCAATCATCAACAATTAAGTTCAATATCACAAGTACCACAATGAGGTACGTCAACAACGTATCACATCACAATACCAACAGTGGGTATGCCAACATATATCAAAAACTCAAGTACCAAATCAAGACGACAAAATAGAAGTCGATATTTACCAATTACACATGGCAAAAAGCCATCACAGTTGAACAATCAAGCACACATAACGAGGTGGCTAGTCCCAACACACATCAGGGCCCAACCCAAGGCAATATTCATCTCAACTTCGTACCCGAAGGTTCACATGCTGTCTCCGACATTATACTCTATATATGTGATTCACTATACAAAGTCTCACCAAAGGTAACCCATAACCTACCTGGACTGCCGAACCGCAACACCAACAAGTCACTCCTTTACTTTGCCCTTCCGCTGAACCTCGTAACCAAAGTAATCTAAGCATAATCGAATTCTATATTAGAAATCATGAAGAATGATACTGATATTGCTACTATTTCAATTAGGTCCATTTTAACCCTAGAAATTGGGAAAACGGGCCCACAAGGGCAAAACGGTAAATTCACAGGAAAAATACCAAATTAAGTACTAGGAAATCATAACCCAACCACTAATTGTTGATTTAGCTCAATAATTAGCTTAGATTCTGATTTTATGCAAAATCCCCCAAATTGGGTATAAACCCTAAGTCTTCAATTCCAAAATTCAATAATAAAAGTGGAAGATCTATGATTAATGAGCCTAGATTAGTCAATATCTAACAAAACATCACCAATTTATTCATTAGCAATCCTAGGAACAATGATCTTCCAAATTTCAACTCTTACCACCATGGGTTCATTAAGGGAGAAGGGGGAATATTAACATGATTATGGTTTAAAGGAAGGAAGAAGAAGTGAGTAGGAATTTACCTCGAAGATGTTCCTCTAAATATACTTAAGAGCAGTTTCTTCAAGCTCAAATATCGAAATGGGGTAAAATGAGGGTGTAGGGCTTTTTAACACTTCATTAATATTATTAACTGCTCGTCACCCGCTGTAGCAGCACCTGGACTGCCCTAGCGACCATCTGGCCGCTTCAGCGGTAATGACTAAAATTCATTGACCGCTCCAGCGGTGCCGTTGCCGCGGTGCTGATGCCGCCAAAGCGGGCGCCAGACACCAAAAACTTAACCCAAGATTTCTTTTCGATCCGATTTTCTGACTAATTTCTGAGGCCATCTGCTCACATACCAGACTCATAGACCCACATTAAAATGTGCAACGAACATACCTGTGGCCTCGGAATTCCCAACGTCGGTGTCGTTGACCGAGTCAACCCCCGATGCCTTACTTTCAAATTTCCATCTCAAGTCCCGAAATGCACCCAGGTGCATTGGGAACCAAACCAAATACACACAAGTTCTAAACGATCATCCGGACTTCTCGGAACCAACGGAATTTCAATACGTTTAAAGCTAGCCAATAGATAGATAAAGCAGCCTGTGGGAATTGTGACTGATATGTTGGTTAGTGTTGGAATATTTATTTTTCGGCAGACTTTGTCATTATGGACTATGAAGTAGACATAGAGTCCGGATAGGCCATTTTTAGAGACCGGCAGTGCTCTATGTGACGTTGAAGCTAGAGAGTTGACATTCTGATTTAGTGACGAACATGTAGTATTTAATATCTGCAAGTCAATGAAGCGACCGTCTGATCATGATGAGTGCCACTATCTTGATGTAGTAGATGTGATCCTGGATGAGGAAGTAGAAGGAATGATACTAGACCATTCGTTAGAAGCTGTACTAATAGGTTGGGATGACAGTGATAGAGAAGAGTGTGTAGGATGTGTCACAGCTCTACAGCAGGGCAAGAAAGTTGGCCTATAAGCCAAGGAATGAATTGCTAGAACTTGAAAGACGAACCAGCCTGCCTCCGAAACCTACAATTGAAAATCCCCCTGCATTGGAGCTCAAGCCATTTCCTCCATATCTTAGGTATGCTTTTTAGGACCAAACATTACTCTTCCTGTTATTCTATCTTCTGCTTTAACTGAAATGCAAGAAATATTCATAGTGAATCCTCTAAAAGAATACAGAAAGGCCTTTGCTCAGCAGATTACAGATATTCGGGGAATCAATCTAGGCTTTTGCATGCAACCATTCGTACAACCTCAAAGACGATTGGACCCTGCTATGAAGGAAGTTGTCGAGAAGGAGGTGATTATGTGCCTGGATGCAGGCATCATTTATACCATTTAAAAAAAATTGTAGGTTAGTCCGGTGCAATGTATACCAAAAAAACATAGAGGAATAATTGTGGTGCTAAACGAAAAGAATAAGCTTATTCCTATGCATACAATCACAGGCTAAAGAGTGTGTATGGACTATAAGAAGTTGAATGAGGTAACAAGGAAAGATCATTTTCCTTTACCATTAATGGACCAGATGTTAGACAGGTTGGCAGGAAAGGCCTACTATGTTTTATGGATGGCTACTCGGGCTATAACTAGATTGTAATAGCCCAGAGGACCAGAAAAAAGACCACTTTTACATGTCCTTTTGGAACTTTCGCTTTCAAGCGAATGCCTTTCAGGCTATGTAATGCACCTAGCACTTTCCAGAGGTGTGTGATGGCGATATTAACTTATATGATTGAGGACTATCTAGAAGTCTTCATGGATGACTTTTCTATGGTTGGTGACTCGTTTGACAATTTTCTCAAGAATTTGAAAAAAGTACTTAACTAGTGCATCGAGATGAACATAATGCTGAAGTAGGAGAAGTGTCATTTTATGGTACAAGAAGGTGTTGTCTTAGGGTACAAACTCTCTGTAAAGGGAAATGAAATGGATCATGCAAAAGTTTATGTAATAGCGAAGTTACCACCACCTACTCGGTTAGTGGTATTCGTACTTTTCTGGGCCATGCCGAATTTTACCGGCGTACATCAAGGATTTTGCTAAAACATCCAACCCGTTGTGCAATCTACTTCAAAAGGAGGTCTATTTGGAGTTTACTGAAGAGTGCCTAAAAGCATTTGAAGAACATAGGTCACGTCTTATGTCCACTCCTATCATGACAGGTCCTGACTGGTCAATGCCATTCGAAATAATGTGTGATGCAAGTGATGTAGCTATTGGAGAAGTGCGGGGCCAGTGAATCAATAAAGTTCTTCATTCTATCTGTTACACCAATAACACACTTACTACAACTCAGCTCAATTACACTGTCACAGAGAGAGAACTTCTGGCTATTATCTATGCATTTGAGAAGTTTTGTTCATATTTGTTCAGAGCTAAGGTGATAGTGCACACTGATCATGCAGCCATCCAACACTTAGTAGCGAATAAGGAATCTAAGACAAGACTTATCAGGTAGATCTTACTCTTACAGGATTTTGACTTTGAGATCCGGGACCGAAAGGGTACGGAGAACCAGGTTGTAGATCATCTTTTTCGTTTGGAGAATGATGAAATTATGAAAGATGGAGTCGATGTGAATGGTTATTTTTCGCTTAGCAATTATTTGTTGTTGCTGGAGATTTGGTGGTATGCTAATATTTTGAACTTCTTAGTTTGCGGTAGTTTGCTAGAAAGGCAGCAGTCTTATCAGAGAAAGAAACTCATTCGGGATAGCAGAAATTTCTATTGGGATGAGCCGTACTTGTTTAAAACATGTACAGACAATATTATTCATAGATGTGTACCACCGGATGAGATACAACCAATCCTTGAAGTTTTTCATTTGTTACCTTATGTCAGATATCATAGTGGCAATCAAATAGCTTTAAACGTACTAGAATGCAGATTTTATTTGCCCGAGCTATATAAAGATGCCAATGACTTGGAAAAATCTTACGAGTAGTGTCAGAAGACCGGTAGCATTTCCAAAAGGCATGAGATGTCATTAAACGTGATGCAAGAGGTAGAATTATTTGATGTTTGGGAGATCGATTTCATGGGACTGTTTTTTCAGTTCATATAGAAACACATACATTTTAGTGGCATTAGATTACATGTCCAAATAGGTGGAGCCCATTACCTTACCTAACAATGAAGCAAAAAATGTGCTGGCATTTGTTAAGAAGAAAGTTTTCTTATGTTTCGGTACTCCAAGGGTGATTATTACTGATGGCGGAACACATGTTCGCAATAAATCCTTCTACACTCTTCTGAGCAATATGGAGTGAAACACAAGGTCGCCACACCATATCACCCACAAACTAGTGGCCAAGTGGTAGTGAGCAATAGGGAGATAAAGAACATTTTGATGAAGACAGTGAATGCTAATCGTATGAATTGGTCGAAGAAACTCGACGATGCACTGTGGGCATGTAGACCTTCATTTAAAACATCTATTGGTATGTCTTCCTATAATCTTGTTTTTGGCAAGCCTTGCCCTCTACCCGTCGAACCTGAACATAAGGCGCTATGGGTGATAAAAAGACTGAATCTTGATGAAGAACTAGCAGTGTCAACAAGAGTTGAACAACTTCATGAGCCAGATGAATTTTGATTCCATGCTTATGAAAGTGCTAAATTATAGAAGGAAAGAATGAAGCAGTTTCACGACAAGCACATTCTTAATTAAGAGTTCCAAAAGGGTGACATGGTTTTATTGTTCAA
Source organism: Lycium barbarum (assembly GCF_019175385.1). Classification (NCBI taxonomy): domain Eukaryota; kingdom Viridiplantae; phylum Streptophyta; class Magnoliopsida; order Solanales; family Solanaceae; genus Lycium; species Lycium barbarum. The sequence goes on from NC_083345.1 coordinate 40,296,061, forward strand.
TTCGAGACTAAAGTTATTTTCTAGGAAGTTAAATTTCAAATGGTCTGGTCCATTCCAGTTGTTGAGGTTTTTCCATATGGAGCAGTACAACTCGAAACTGAAGATAAAGTCGAACATTTAAAGTCAGTGGCCAACGTATCAAACATTTCTTAGGATATGTTGATGATGTGAAGCTTGTGGAGAAGTGCATATTGAGGAATATTTAATCCCTCAGACTGAGTCGTGCCATGATGTTTAATCAGGCGCTACTTGGGATATAACTACTATGCTGCTAATTATTGGAGCTTAATATTGAAGCTAGAAAACAAATGCTTAGCTCAGGTTCTTCCTACTGTTTGGTATTGAAAAATGACTGAAAAACTGCAACAATTATTGAAACAAGCTTCAAGTTTAATGAAAGTTATGCATGTCTTGTTTTTTAATTCAATTTGTCCAATTTCTTTGGCTGTGATTAAGTCAAGATTCGATTTGTCCAAGATTCTTTGGCTGTGAAAAAGCCAAGGCGAATTCATATTAAGAAGAAATTTAGTCTTGAGGGGGTCAAGGAGAAATATCTGAAGGTATTTGATAACTTCGTCGAAAAAGAATGGCATGTCTTCACAACTACACCACCACTCTATAATGAAGAGCTTCTATGAGATTTTATGCAAAAACATGGGTAGTTTGGAAGAATCAGCGAACAATGATCCGAGGGAAGTTAGTGAGACACATATCGCAGGATATAAATGAAACAATATGTATTGTGGGGCCAGTGTCAACGAAAGAGTATGATGATCAAGTGTAACGACCAGTTTAGTCGTTATAGTCTCTTCGACATTTTTTCCCATTCCCGAGCATTAATTAGCTCACTTTTGACCAGAGGGGACCGTTGACACGCTTCCCGAGATGCCTAGATCGAAATTCAGGCATCTTTGGGGAAAATATAAGCTTAAAGTGAAAACTAATTGACCCAAAGTTGACTTTTGGGCAAATGAACCTTTTTCAAAATTTCATCGATTCCGAGAGGTTCGGATGGTCGTTTAGAACTTGTGTATGGGTTTGGTTCAGTTCCCAATGCACTTGGATACATTTCGGTACTTGGGATGGGAAATTAAAATTAAGGCACCGGAGGTGGACTCGGTCAACGAGACCTCTGTTGGAAATTCCAAGGCCCCAGGCGCGTTTTTATGTGGGATTATGTGTCTTGTATGTGAGCAGATGGCCTCGAGATTAGTCAGAAAATTGGATCGAAAGAATAATCTTGGGCTACGTTTCTGGTGTCTGGTGCCCGTTTAGACGGCACCGCTGGGGCAGTGGACCTACCGCTGAAGCGGTACAAGCCATTTAGGCTTAATCGTTGGGGCAGCGCCGCTAGGGCGGTCCTAGTACCGCTACAGTGGGTGATGGGTAGTTAATAATATTAATGAAGTGTTAAAAAGCCTTGGACCCTCATTTTACCCCATTTCGGTATTTGAGCTTGAAGAAACTGCTCTTAAGGATATTTGGGGGGAAATCTTGGAGGTAATTCTCACTCATTTCTTCATTCTTCCTTTACACCATAATCATGATTAGATTCCCCCTTTCCCTTAATAAACCATGGTGGTAAGAGTTGAAAGAGGGTTTGGAAGAACATTGTTCCTAGGATTGTTAATGAATAAATTGGTGATACTTTGTTAGATATTGACTAATCTAGGCTCATTAATCATAGATCTTCCACTTTTAACATTGAATTTTGAAATTGAAGACATAGGGTTTATACCTTGGGGGTTTGGCATGAATTCAGAATTTAGGCTAATTATTGAGCTAAATCAATAATTAGTGGTTGGGTTATGATTGCCTAGTACTTAATTTGGTATTTTGCCTGCGAATTTATCGTTTTGTCCTTGTGGGCCCGTTTTCCCAAATTCTAGGGTTAAAATTGACCTAATTGAAATAGTAGAAAGATTAGTATCAATCTTCATGATTTCTAATATAGAATTCGATTATGCTTAGACTACTTTAGTTCTGAGCTTTAGCGGAAGGGCAAAGCAAAGGCGTGAGTTGTTACTGTTGCGGTTCGGCGATCCAGGTAGGTTATAGTTTACCTTTGGTTAGACTTCTATAGTGAATCACATATTTAGATTATAATGTCGGAGACAACATGTGAACCTTCGGGTATGAAATTGGGATGGATATTGCTTTGGGTTGTGCCCTGATGTGTGTTGGGACTAGCCACCTCGTTATGTGTGCTTGATTGTTCAACTGTGATGGCTTGATGCCATGTGTAGTTGGTAAATATCGACTTCTGTTTTGTCATCTTGATTTGGATAGAATTGACATACCCGTTGTTGGTATTTGTACTTGGATATATTGTTGGCGTACCCATTATTGGTACTTGAGTTATTGATAGATGTTGGCATACCCACTATTGGTATTGTGATGTGATAAGTTGTAGGCATACCCCGTTGTAGTACTTGTGATATTGAACTTGATTGTTGATGATTGAGAAATGCATTGCACGCATTCTCTCATATTCATCATGCATAGCTGATACCCGGTAATGATTCAGTAATGTTGATTGAGCGAAACTGATAGTTGAAAAACTCTTTTACTTGAGTTTCTCTCAATCAACGATACCGGATCATCACTGGGTATCGGCCATGCAGGATGAATATGAAAGAATGTGTGCAATGCATATGTCAATCATCAACAATTAAGTTCAATATCACAAGTACCACAATGAGGTATGTCAACAACGTATCACATCACAATACCAACAGTGGGTATGCCAACATATATCAATAACTCAAGTACCAAATCAAGACGACAAAATAGAAGTCGATATTTACCAATTACACATGGCAAAAAGCCATCACAGTTGAACAATCAAGCACACATAACGAGGTGGCTAGTCCCAACACACATCAGGGCCCAACCCAAGGCAATATTCATCTCAACTTCGTACCCGAAGGTTCACATGTTGTCTCCGACATTATACTCTATATATGTGATTCACTATACAAAGTCTCACCAAAGGTAACCCATAACCTACCTGGACTGCCGAACCGCAACACCAACAAGTCACTCCTTTACTTTGCCCTTCCGCTGAACCTCGTAACCAAAGTAATCTAAGCATAATCGAATTCTATATTAGAAATCATGAAGAATGATACTGATATTGCTACTATTTCAATTAGGTCCATTTTAACCCTAGAAATTGGGAAAACGGGCCCACAAGGGCAAAACGGTAAATTCACAGGAAAAATACCAAATTAAGTACTAGAAAATCATAACCCAACCACTAATTGTTGATTTAGCTCAATAATTAGCTTAGATTCTGATTTTATGCAAAATCCCCCAAATTGGGTATAAACCCTAAGTCTTCAATTCCAAAATTCAATAATAAAAGTGGAAGATCTATGATTAATGAGCCTAGATTAGTCAATATCTAACAAAACATCACCAATTTATTCATTAACAATCCTAGGAACAATGATCTTCCAAATCCTCTTTCAACTCTTACCACCATGGGTTCATTAAGGGAGAAGGGGGAATATTAACATGATTATGGTTTAAAGGAAGGAAGAAGAAGTGAGTAGGAATTTACCTCGAAGATGTTCCTCTAAATATACTTAAGAGCAGTTTCTTCAAGCTCAAATATCGAAATGGGGTAAAATGAGGGTGTAGGGCTTTTTAACACTTCATTAATATTATTAACTGCTCGTCACCCGCTGTAGCAGCACCTGGACTGCCCTAGCGACCATCTGGCCGCTTCAGCGGTAATGACTAAAATTCATTGACCGCTCCAGCGGTGCCGTTGCCGCGGTGCTGATGCCGCCAAAGCGGGCGCCAGACACCAAAAACTTAACCCAAGATTTCTTTTCGATCCGATTTTCTGACTAATTTCTGAGGCCATCTGCTCACATACCAGACTCATAGACCCACATTAAAATGCGCAACGAACATACCTGTGGCCTCGGAATTCCCAACGTCGGTGTCGTTGACCGAGTCAACCCCCGATGCCTTACTTTCAAATTTCCATCCCAAGTCCCGAAATGCACCCAGGTGCATTGGGAACCAAACCAAATACACACAAGTTCTAAACGACCATCCGGACTTCTCGGAACCAACGGAATTTCGAAAAGGTTTGTTTGCCCAAAAGTCAACTTTGGGTCAATTCTTTTTCACTTTAAGCCTATATTTTCACCAAAGTTGCTCGAATCCGGTCTAGACACCTCAAAAGTGAGCTAATCAATGCTCGGGAACGGGTGAAAATGCCGAAGAGACTATAACGACCAAACGGGTCGTTACACTTTTGTTACTTATTCTTTTGATAGGATATTCAATAAACTTTTACTTGAGTGATTGTGAAAAGGCCAATATCCAAAGATCCATTCCGAAATCGTTGGTTATATGAAACTGATATTTTGATGAACTCTTTTACTTGGGTTATTGTGAAAAAGTCGATGTCCGAGGTTCTATTCTAGAATCATTGATTGTGTGAAACTGATATTTGACAAACTCTTTCACTTGAGTGACTGTGATGTGGCCGATATCGGATGAGCTATTCTGGCATCGTCGTTGCATGGTTGATTCCGATGTTATCCCAGATCATTGTTAATGCGTGGACTCCGCGGGTCCCTCAGGGTGGTGACGGTGAGACTCCCCTGTGACCAATTAGCCAGGGTCCCGTCTGTCTGTTGGGCAAAGATCCGGGATGAGTGGCACATAGACTTCGCGAGTCATGCTGGGTTGTGCTACCGAGACGTCGATATTTCCGTCCGTAGTACATGTGTACATCTCATTTGCATGGCATGGCATCGCATTTATACCTTTATTGCACTGTATTGCATTATGACTTGATTGAGATGTTGTGATGATTGGATTGTGATGATTCTATTTTGATGATTATGTTGTGATGATTGGATTGGATCGGATATACTCGGACTTGGCATATTTGGGTTTAGATGCTTACATAGGTGATGACGGATACTCGGTTGTGATTATATTATCTCATGCTTAGTTGGTTTATTTGTTTATCTGCTTAATTTTTTCAATTGTATTAACTATGCTTAGTCGGCCGATGATCCCTAGTGTATTATTGTTTGTACTGACCTGCACTTGCTACATTCTTTTATGAATGCAGAGTATCAGGGCGGATCTACTTCTCTGACCTGTGGCTGATCGACTCTTCAGCTTCCACTCGAGTTTCCTGGGAGAGCATGGCGTCCGCTGACCTTGAAGACCTTCCTATTACGTATCTAACTTTTAGTCCAGAGACAAAGATATCATGTATTAGTACTTCCAGATTGTATTATTCAGAATAGACCCTAGAGGTATTTACTGTCCTCCGCACTTCTTACTACTATCTACCTATATATATCGTGAGACTTACGTATCTGTTATTTTAGCTACTTAATTTTTTGCAATTTATGTATTGGTTCGTTGTTGGGATGAGGGTTCACTTATCGAGGTGGAAAGGTAAGTGCCCGCACGGCCTAAGAAAAATAGGTCATGACAAGTTAGTATTAGATCCCTAGGTTACCCGGTCTTTAATACAAGAGTATGTCTAGTAGAATCTCGTGGATCGGTACGATGAGCTCCATACCTATCTGCAGAAGGCTATAGGACATTTAGAAAATCTCTCTTTCTTTCCATTATGCTACTTTATTCAAATTGGTATCTGGAAAGATCCAATTGGTGTCTCACTCTTATCTCTTCCCTCACAGATGATGAGGATGCGCGACATGCCACCATGGAGGATGTACATGAGGTTGACCCCACCAATTTTTATGGGCTCGCCAGACGAGGATGCCAACGAGTTGACCGTGATCACGCACGAGCTGCTCCATGTAGCAGGGATTACGGATACCCTCGAATTTAGGTATGTTACCGATCGACTCAGTGGTGGCGTGAGGGCATGGTTGAGAGACTACCTTGCCAGTAGGAGCGCGTCCACTTACTTGGGAGCAGTTCTATGAGGTGTTCCTGGAGAGATACGTGCCCTGTTCGCGAAGAGCCGAGCGTTAGAGGCAGTTCCTCGACCTCCGTTAGAAGGGTACACTGGTTGCTACCTATACACTATCTTCTCCTATCTGCTACCTATGCACTATCCTTCTCCTATCTGGCTCGTTACTCCTATCCCTTGATTCTGACGGAGGCTGGTAGGATCCGATGGTTCATTAGCGGACTGGATGGTCCTCTCCAGCAACCCTGTATCCAGCTGAAGGCCGAGGGCACCTCATTCCAGGACATTGTGATTGTATAGAGAGAGTTGAGGTCGCAAGGCTAGGGCAGCTAGGCTCGAGGCAGAGGCCTTAAATGCTGTGACCTCAGGTACCATTTATGTCCGTCATAAAGCAACATCTATGTTATTTGATCCTAGATCCACTTATTCGTATGTATCTGCATTTCATGTTGTTGGTTGGGATTTGCCTTGTGATAGCATATATATACCTATTCATGTGTCTACTCCAATCAGAGATTCTGTGGTTGTTAATCGATTCTACCGGTCTTGTTTGGTTAATCGACCTGCACTTGCTGCATTCTTTTATGAATGCAGAGTATCAGGTTGAATCTACTTCTCTGACCCATGGATGATCGACTCTTCAGCTTCCACTCGAGTTTTCAGGGTGAGCATGGCGTCCGCTGACCTTGAAGACTTTCCTATTATATGTCTTACTTTCATTCCAGAGACATACATATTATGTATTAGTACTTCCAGATTGTATTATTTAGACTAGACCCTGGGGTATTTACTGTCTTCTGCACTTTTTACTACTATCTATCTATATATATAGTGAGACTTATGTATCTGTTATTTTTGCTACTTAATTTTCTATAATTTATGTATTGGTTCATTGTTGAGATGAGGGTTCGCTTACCGAGGTGGGAAGGTAAGTGCTCACACGACCTAAGAAAAATGGGTCAAGACATAATGTGAAGTTGGGTGAGGCTCCAAGTCCCTGGTTAGTGGCTACTCTTACCCATGAAAAGTCACAATCATGGGCTATCAAAGGGCCCATTAAGTGTCGGTACTTCAGCCATGAAGCCAAAGGATGGCTGAGTTACGTTCGTAGCAAGTTGATGCCGACTGGCAATGATCAACAGATACACATCCGGTGAGTTATATTGGTGGCTTCTCTGATGGATGGTTTCCCTATTGATGTGGGAAAGATCATCGTTCTGATTTTGTCAAGGGGATTTTCACAAAAGGACACAACCTATCCATTCCCTAGCACATCAAATCGATTGATGATGGACGCTCATGTCCCTAAGCTATAGGAACTTGATGAACTTACTACACCAGAGACAGTGATTGAGATCTTCTGACTTCAGGATAAAGACAACCGAGCTAAAAAGAAATGAAAAGCTGATAACATGAATGTCCTGCCTGAAGAGCAATTTACCCTAGAGTCTGAGACCACTACTTCGGAGGCACTGCCAGCTCTATCTACACAACGCATACCACTATCCCTACCTTTGCAGTAGGTCCGTCCACACCACTGCCTACCACTTTCCTATGTCTGCAGCAGGTCCATCAGCTTCAGCTCCTAGACTTCTAGTAGGCTAGACATTCATTCTCTAGCTTCCTGCTAACTCCAGTCATTGAGTTCGTCGATCGTCGTCATTGACGCTAAGGTCAACTAGTGACTAAAGAGCTCCTAGCCACGGCAAAGCAAATGGATGAAAAGTTAAAAGTTCTTAAGAAGGTGGTCGAAGGTAAAAGGAACATCATGGGGAAATTGTCGAGTTAAGGAAGAGGATGGAGAGTTTAGAGTCCACTTAGAGCATACATCTACCCGCACTAACTGCTAGCTCAGCGGTCTCACGACTATTGATCTATCAGTCGTATCTGCTGAGCATGTCATTCCTCATGAATGACAACAACCCGCTGACACAAGCCTGGATATAGATGATGATGAGGAGGATCACATAATTACATGTGCAGTACGGGGTGCAGATTATGTTATTCGTCCTACAGCACAGGCTTGATGCCAACTAGGGAGGTCCTTTTTCTCCCACTTTCTAACATTTCATTTGGGACAATGCATATGCTCATGTGTGTCCATGTATATAAGAGGATTTATGTATACTAAACATATAAAGAATTTATTTCAAGTATAAAAGAGTGTATATCAAACATAAAATGTAAAAATAATTATTTAACTAGGTATATCAGTGCATAAAGAAAGTAAAAATAATTTAAGAATATTCATTGTTGTAAAGAGCTTATATAACAAAAAAAAAAAATGAAGCTGATTTGACTTGTTCCTACCGTTTCGTAAAAGAGTGTTTTTTTAATGAATCTACTATCAAAAGAATAAGGAACAAAAGAATTGTAAAAAGTATTGGTGAAAAATAAGTATAACGAATTATGTGTAAAAAAAAAAGATATAATGCCTTTAAAAAATAAAAGATTTATAAATGGGCGGTCTAATATTTACTGTTTTATTTTCTTAGGTAGTTCTATTTGAAGAATAGGCCCCGACTTTTTTTGCCATTGTTATTTCCGCGAGTATTTTAATTTTTGAACTTGTTATTAAACAAATGGTATTTCTATGTCATTGACTTGTTTGGACCCGCCACGACCCAACCCGCCATGACTGGCACCCACACTAACTCCTAGTGGGCGAACCAACACACAAGTCATTTATTCATTCAAGTCCGATTTTATATTAACCAAATTACTCAGTCATTACTCATTCAAGCATAAAATAACCAAAATAAGTCATGCCATAAAGTACTGAAGTAAATGCGGAAGTTCTAACTATTACAAAATGCCCAAAATCCGAAAGTCATTGTACGAGGACTCTAAACTAGAACATGTCTAAGGAATGAAATCTATCTAATAAATATCCATAATGTCCAGAATAGGAAATATACATCATAAGAGGAAGATCTTCGGCCGGCCTGGCATGAATAGAAGCTCACCCTAAATCTGCCAGTAACGTTCTCAACTCTAGATGTGAGGGCCTGTAGCAATCTCTGTATCACAATCTGCACTCAAAGAATGTAGTAAGGTAGTATTAGTACAAACACTATGTACCGGTAGATGTCATAGGCCGATTAAGATTAGTATCATGCATATCTCCTAAAATCAATAGAATAAACAGGCCAGCCAACAGACATGAAATAAATAAACCATGACAAGTCAACCTAGGATAATCACCAATCAATCACCCAAATAGCAAGAATTAATCAACAGAAAACCAAAACACGGAAATAAGTATACCACAATACCATACTCACTGTACAGACATGCTAGATGTCATTGCTTAGTAGTCATGACCTGCAGGGGGCCCATGGTGTCCATGTACCACTCGTTCCGGATACTCAACTGACCCAAGCATAAACCTCCGCTCCGAAGAGAAACTCGGACGCTAGCCATATCAATATATCCCTCATTTTCGAAACGAACCTCGGACCATGAGCCCATAATCTAGGTCACATATGTGTCGTTTCATATATCTATACGTAACAGTATTTCCTGCCCTCTTATAATCAATACTCACATCATCGTTTCATCTCAAAATATCGCCGAGAAGATTATATTAACTTCTCATCACAAACACATCAACTGTAGATTCAACACACATGAATAGTGGCACGACACCTACACAATCACTCAATCAATTTCACATAGGAGTTCAACCACACAATATCATATATGAAGATTAGACATGCTTTATGAAAATAGTAAGGATATGTATGTGTGCTTACGAGCTTATTTATCATCTAATGATAATAGTAAGGATGCTTACGAGCTTATATGTATGTGTGCCTATGTATGGCTATTATGAAAACCCCGAGCCTGTATGGCCGGGTAGAATATATGTAGATGTATATGTATGTATGTTTATGTAAAGCGCGCACACCACTGCAGTTGGGTACGGACAACACTGAGCCTTGGTAGGGCCAGGTATGTGTAACACTGAGCCTTGGTTGGCCAGGTATGTATGATCACCTAGCCTAGCTAGGGTCGGGTACGTGAAATACCGAACCTTCGAGGTCGGGTACGTTATGCAAACGATATGTGTATGATATGATTATGTATATGATATAGATATGAGCATGAATACGAATATGAATAAGGATATGTATACGAATACGATTATGGATACGAAATGTAAAGGAATATGAAGGTGCGTACAGATACGGATACGGATGTATGTACACAATTATGTGCTAGAAATTGGAAGTCCCTATGAAAGGAAAGTAAGTGCCCGTGATAACGATATTACTATCTCCCATCTTATGTTATTTCTTATGTTTCTTACTATGTTTCTATATTGATATTGATTACATACTCAGTACATTCTTCGTACTGACGTCCTTTTGTTTGTGGATGATGCGTCATGCCCGCAGGTGCACAGGGAGACAGACTTGATCCATAGCCACCTTCTCAGGGACTACATAGCAGAGCTCCACTTCATTCGGAGCCATAGCTTTTGGGTACTTATTCTTTTGTGTACATAATTATTGGCATAGCGGGGTCCTGTCTCGCCTATATGATATTTTATACTCTCCTTAGTGGCTCGTAGACATGTGTATGTGGTTAGATATGTCTTGCCTGGTTGGCCTATATTTTCTATATCATTTTGATAGCCTTGTCGGCTCATGTACATTGACGTGGCATAGATGCCAACCATGATATAAAAGGCATTGTTGTCCAATGGGACTAGTAGGATGAATGAATAGAATTACGCGTCTAATTATGTGGCTCACCTAGATGTAAGTATAAGTGTAAGCCAAGGGGTGCTCGGGTGGGCTAGTACCGGATGCTCGTCGCGGCCCTCTAGACGGGTCATGACAGCCCTGAAGAACCCCAAACCGATGTCTGAATAGCTGACTGAATCGGGCAACCCCTAACTTAAACTTTTGCTTGTCCTCAAGCAACTAAATCTTCTCAACCCTCAAGAAATTCAACTCAATCAACAATAATATAGCCAAGGGATCCTATCGACTTTGGTTGGAACCAATAATTAGTAGCACGCCATAGAATAACTATCTTATCAACTATGAGCCAAAACCAACATAGACGTAATGCCAATACTTTATGATTCACCTAACTTGATACGTATCATCCCTTGACTACTCTAGTATATCATGTTTCTCAAGCAAGCCTATTCATCATCTCCTAGGAATGATACGTATCAAGTTTAGGAGATGATGAATAGAATTTCTTTGAAAGGCTTAACAAACGGTTCAAAGAAAGCCTACTCATCATCTCCTAAAGTGTAACATGTGGTTTTAATACAAACCTACCAGCCAAGTTCTGGATTACACAGCTAGCATGAATCAACAAATGCTTACCCCACATGGCATGGAAACATTCAAGATAGATTCGCCTCACATTCAACGTACAAATAGATTACAAAGCTTATGGCTCGCGGTCTAGACTAGCCCTCATCAAACATAACAAACAAAACTTTATAGGCATGCTATAAATATGCAGGTCCTGTAACAACCCTTCCGTTCGTTATGGGAAATGTAGGATCACCCCACCAAATAGAACCTTTCCAAGGGTAGAACGAGCCAATAGGAACTCAATTGTGTAAGCCTAAGAGCTGAAACTTAACTTGTTTGTGATTGTTGTTTAATTTTGCTAAGTCCGTCGTGGGGTGACGTAGGAAATTAGAATTCTGTTGAGAATTCCGAGGCCATGGATGGATTTGTATGATATTTTTATATCTATGTGCATGTTTTGTTTGTGTTTGTGAGGTCTCAAATGAAATGTTGAGTGAAAGGGTGGAAAACTGGGCAAAAGTCAAGCTCATTGCCCAAATAGCACTGCTGCGGCGGTACCGCTTTAGCAGTGTGTTAATCGCTGCCCGCAGTCAACCACTTTCTATGTGGCTGTTGTGGCGGGTGATGGCCTGCTACGGTGATACCGCCATGGCGGTGGATGGCTCACTATGGCGGTGGGCGGATTCATCTTGGTTTGCTATAGCAGCCTCTTGACCTCTATAGCGGGACCGTTGCAGCGGTGAAATGACCGCTGTAGTGGACAACGGAAAACAGTAGCCCGAATTTTAAAGACTTAAAAACAGTAGCCCGTTTTTTAAAGCTTAAAAACAGTAGACCGATTTTTAAACACTTAGTCCCAGATTCTTTATTCATAAAACTCCAACACAGTTCCCTATAAGCACCTAGGGTGAAATTCGAAGTAGGGCAATAATACTCTTTAGAGGTAAGTCTCAATCATTCTCTTCAATCATTCTATATCATCTTCATGATTATCATCACTTTTATGGGTCTTCAATGGTGAAATTGTAATAGAAACCCTAGAAATTAACAAACCTTCTAAACTTGATGCATTATGGATTATGATTATGATCACTTATTTACCATAATCATGATTAGATTCCCCCTTTCCCTTAATAAACCATGGTGGTAAGAGTTGAAAGAGGGTTTGGAAGAACATTGTTCCTAGGATTGTTAATGAATAAATTGGTGATACTTTGTTAGATATTGACTAATCTAGGCTCATTAATCATAGATCTTCCACTTTTAACATTGAATTTTGAAATTGAAGACTTAGGGTTTATACCTTGGGGGTTTGGCATGAATTCAGAATTTAGGCTAATTATTGAGATAAATCAATAATTAGTGGTTGGGTTATGATTGCCTAGTACTTAATTTGGTATTTTGCCTGCGAATTTGTCGTTTTGTCCTTGTGGGCCCGTTTTCCCAAATTCTAGGGTTAAAATTGACCTAATTGAAACAGTAGAAAGATTAGTATCAATCTTCATGATTTCTAATATAGAATTCGATTATGCTTAGACTACTTTAGTTCTGAGCTTTAGCGGAAGGGCAAAGCAAAGGAGTGAGTTGTTACTGTTGCGGTTCGGCGATCCAGGTAGGTTATGGTTTACCTTTGATTAGACTTCTATAGTGAATCACATATTTAGATTATAATGTCGAGACAACATGTGAACCTTCGGGTATGGAATTGGGATGGATATTGCCTTGGGTTGTGCCCTGATGTGTGTTGGGACTAGCCACCTCGTTATGTGTGCTTGATTGTTCAACTGTGATGGCTTGATGCCATGTGTAGTTGGTAAATATCGACTTTTGTTTTGTCATCTTGATTTGGATAGAATTGACATACCTGTTGTTGGTATTTGTACTTGGATATATTGTTGGCGTACCCATTATTGGTACTTGAGTTATTAATAGATGTTGGCATACCCACTATTGGGATTGTGATGTGATACGTTGTAGGCATACCCCGTTGTAGTACTTGTGATATTGAACTTGATTGTTGATGATTGAGAAATGCATTGCACGCATTCTCTCATATTCATCATGCATAGCTGACACCTGGTAATGATTCAGTAACGTTGATTGAGCGAAACTGATATTTGTAAAACTATTTTACTTGAGTGATTGTGAAAAGGCCAATATCCAAACATCCATTCCGAAATCGTTGGTTATATGAAACTGATATTTTGATGAACTCTTTTACTTGGGTTATTGTGAAAATCTCTCTTTCTTTCCATTATGCTACTTTATTCAAATTGGTATCTGGAAAGATCCAATTGGTGTCTCACTCTTATCTCTTCCCTCACAGATGATGAGGATGCGTGACATGCCACCATGGAGGATGTACATGAGGTTGACCCCACCAATTTTTATGGGCTCGCCAGACAAGGATGCCAACGAGTTGATCGTGATCACGCACGAGCTTCTCCATGTAGCAGGGATTACAGATACCCTCGAACTTAGGTATGTTACCGATCGACTCAGCGGTGGCGTGAGGGCATGGTTGAGAGACTACCTTGCCAGTAGGAGCGCGTCCACTTACTTGGGAGCAGTTCTATGAGGTGTTCCTGGAGAGATACGTGCCCTGTTCGCGGAGAGACGAGCGTCAGAGGCAGTTCCTCGACCTCCGTTAGAAGGGCACACTGGTTGCTACCTATACACTATCTTCTCTTATCTGCTACCTATGCACTATCCTTCTCCTATCTGGCTCGTTACTCCTATCCCTAGATTCTGACGGAGGCTGGTAGGATCCGATGGTTCATTAGCGGACTGGATGGTCCTCTCCAGCAACCCTGTATCCAGCTGAAGGCCGAGGGCACCTCATTCCAGGCCATTGTGATTGTATAGAGAGAGTTGAGGTTGCAAGGCTAGGGCAGCTAGGCTCGAGGCAGAGGTCTTAAATGATGTGATCTCAGGTACCATTTATGTCCGTCATAAAGCAACATCTATGTTATTTGATCCTAGATCCACTTATTCGTATGTATCTGCATTTCATGTTATTGGTTGGGATTTGCCTTGTGATAGCATAGATATACCTATTCATATGTCTACTCCAATCGGAGATTCTGTGGTTGTTAATCGATTCTACCGGTCTTGTTTGGTTAATCAACCTGCACTTGCTGCATTCTTTTATGAATGCAGAGTATCAGGACGAATCTACTTCTCTGACCCATGGATGATCGACTCTTCAGCTTCCACTCGAGTTTTCAGGGTGAGCATGCCGTCCGCTGACCTTGAAGACTTTCCTATTATATGTCTTACTTTCATTCCAGAGACATACATATTATGTATCAGTACTTCCATATTGTATTATTCAGACTAGACCCTAGGGGTATTTACTGTCTTCTGCACTTTTTACTACTATATTTCTATATATATAGTGAGACTTATGTATCTGTTATTTTTGCTACTTAATTTTCTATAATTTATGTATTTGTTCATTGTTGAGATGAGGGTTCGCTTACTGAGGTTGGAAGGTAAGTGCTCACACGACCTAAGCAAAATGGGTCGTGACATAATGTGAAGTTGGGTGAGGCTCCAAGTCCCTGGTTAGTGGCTACTCTTGCCCATGAAAAGTCACAATCATGGGCTATCAAAGGGCCGATTAAGTGTCGGTACTTCAGCCATGATGCCAAAGGATGGCTGAGTTTCGTTCGTAGCAAGTTGATGCCGACTGGCAATGATCAACAGATACACATCCGGTGAGTTATATTGGTGGCTTCTCTGATGGATGGTTTCCCTATTGATGTGGGAAAGATCATCGTTCTGATTTTGTCAAAGGGATTTTCACAAAAGGACACAACCTATCCATTCCCTAGCACATCGAATCGATTGACGATGGATGCTCATGTCCCTAAGCTATAGGAACTTGATGAGCTTACTACACCAGAGACGGTGATTGAGATCTTCTGACTTCAGGATAAAGACAACTGAGCTCAAACGAAATGAAAAGCTTATAACATGAATGTCCTGTCTGAAGAGCAATTTACCCTAGAGTCTGAGACCACTACTTCGGAGGCACTACCAGCTCTATCTACACAATGCATACCACCATCCCTACTTTTGCAGTGTCCGTCCACACCACTGCCTACCACTTTCCTATGTCTGCAGCAGGTCCATCAGCTTCAGCTCCTAGACTTCTAGTAGGCTAGACATTCATTCTCTAGCTTCCTGCTAACTCCAGTCGTTGAGTTCGTCGATCGTCGTCATTGACGCTAAGGTCAACTAGTGACTAAAGAGCTCCTAGCCACGGCAAAGAAAATGGATGAAAAGTTAAAAGTTCTTAAGAAGGTGTTCGAAGGGTAAAAAGAACATCATAGGGAAATTGTCGAGTTAAGGAAGAGGATGGAGAGTTTAGAGTCCACTTAGAGCATACATCTACCTGCACTAACTGCTAGCTCAGAGGTCTCACGACTATTGATCTATCAGTCGTATCTGCTGAGCATGTCATTCCTCATGAATGACAACAACCCGCTGACACAAGCCAGGATATAGATGATGAGGAGGAGGATCACATAATTACATATGCAATACGGGGTGCAGATTATGTTATTCGTCCTACAGCACAGGCTTGATGCCAACTAGGGAGGTCCTTTTCCTCCCACTTTCTAACATTTCATTTGGGACAATGCATATGCTCATGTGTGTCTATGTATATAAGAGGATTTATGTATACTAAACATATAAAGAATTTATTTCAAGTATAAAAGAGTGTATATCAAACATAAAATGTAAAAATAATTATTTAACTAGGTATATCAGTGCATAACGAAAGTAAAAATAATTTAAGAATATTCATTGGTGTAAAGAGCTTATATAACAAAAAAAAAATGAAGCTGATTTGACTTGTTCCTACCGTTTCGTAAAAGAGTGTTTGTTTAATGAATCTACTATCAAAAGAATAAGGAACAAACGAATTGTAAAAAGTATTGGTGAAAAATAAGTATAACGAATTATGTGTAAAAAAAAAAAAGATATAATGCCTTTAATAAATAAAAGATTTATAAATGGACGGTCTAATATTTACTGTTTTTTTTTCTTAGGTAGTTCTATTTGAAGAATAGGCCCCGGCGTTTTTTGCCATTGTTATTTCCGCGAGTATTTTAATTTTTGAACTTGTTATTAAACAAATGGTATTTCTATGTCATTGACTTGTTTGGACCCGCCACGACCCAACCCGCCATGACTAGCACCCACACTAACTCCTAGTGGGCGAACTAACACACAAGTCATTTATTCATTCAAGTCCGATTTTATATTAACCAAATTACACAGTTATTACTCATTCAAGCATAAAATAACCAAAATAAGTCATGCCATAAAGTACTGAAGTAAATGCGGAAGTTCTAACTATTACAAAATGCCCAAAATCCGAAAGTCATTGTACGAAGACTCTAAACTAGAACATGTCTAAGGAATGAAATCTATCTAATAAATATCCATAATGTCCAGAATAGGAAATAGACATCATAAGAGGAAGATCTTCGGCCGGCCTGGCATGAATAGAAGCTCACCCTTAATCTGCCAGTAACGTTCTCAACTCTAGATGTGAGGGTGTGTAGCAATCTCTGTATCACAATGTGCACTCAAAGAATGTAGTAAGGTAGTATCAGTACAAACACTATGTACCGGTAGATGTCATAGGCCGATTAAGATTAGTATCATGCATATCTCCTAAAATCAATAGAATAAACAGGCCAGCCAACAGACATGAAATAAATAAAGCATGACAAGTCAACCTAGGATAATCACCAATCAATCAACCAAATAGCAAGAATTAATCAACGGAAAACCAAAACACGGAAATAAGTATACCACAATACCATACTCACTGTACAGACATGCTAAATGCCATTGCTTAGTAGTCATGACCTGCAGGGGACCCATGGTGTCCATGTACCACTCGTTCCGGATACTCATCGGACCCAAGCATAAACCTCCGCTCCGAAGAGAAACTCGGACGCTAGCCATATCAATATATCCCTCATTTTCGAAACGAACCTCGGACCACGAGCCCAAAATCTAGGTCACATATGTGTCGTTTCATATATCTATACGTAACAGTATTTCCTGCCCTCTTATAATCAATACTCACATCATCCTTTCATCTCAAAATATCGCCGAGAAGATTATATTAACTTCTCATCACAAACACATCAACTGTAGATTCAACACCTATGAATAGCGGCACGACACCTACACAATCACTCAATCAATTTCACATAGGAGTTCAACCACACAATATCATGTATGAAGATTAGACATGCTTTCTCCTAATGAATTCATAACACATACAACCAACTATTCAAAGTCTAACTCAGGTAGACTGTAACCTACCTCAACCATAGAGCTGGAACAACACAAATCACTTCGCTATAGCTTTTCCCTTCATTAAAGCATCGGAACGCTCAAAGTCTAGAAATAGAAGGTGATAAGTGGTGTTTTCACCACTTATTCTAGTCTCTTTATCTTAGTTTTTGTATCCTTTATTGATAATATGAGGCTATTTATGGTGTGTATTGTCATTCTCTCAGTTACATTGAGTTATAAAGAGAATTGGGATCAAACCAAGTGAAAAATAAGTCAAAATAGACCAAATTGAAGAAATGGCAAAAACTGGACAATTTTGCAAAAACTGTGCAAAACTGTCCAGTTTTGCAAAAACGGGACAGAGCTGCAAATCCCAAACTTATGGGTTGTTTTGGTCATATTTTGATGTGAGAAAATTGGGCAACTATAAAAGCAAGACTTGGGAAAAATATCCATCATCTTTGGCCATTTTCATCAAGCTTGGAGCTAGAGTTCATCATCAACCACACCATTGGAGGAGAAGATTGGAGCTCTTGAATGATAAAACTCTTAACCCTTTCTTCAATTCCTTGTTATGTGTTAAATATTTAAGTGTGTTGTATTCTATTCTCTCAGTTGCATCTTGTTTATGAGAATATCCATTATCAAGTATTGTATTAAATCTCTTGTTTTGCTTATGTATTGAACAATTTTTATTTCTAATGAAGTGGGTTGATGTTTTTCTATCAACTCTTCATGCTTAAATGTCTCTTAATGGTTGAAATATTATTTGTGCCTAAGAACTTTTACTTTGCTTGAGAAAGAAAGTGAAAGTTATGAAAAGAGTTAGATAGCAAGGATTTGGGTCATAACCCATCTAATAACTTGATCTAGAGATAGAATAGTTAACTTGAGGTTGAATTGATTGTGTTTAACATCACACTCTAAGGCTTGAGAAAGCTTAGAGTGAAATTCATTGATTTGGTTGAGAGACTTTCAATGAGATTTTAGAAATCATTATCTATTAACATAAACCCGCTCATAGTTGTAAAATTGTAAAATACATTGGATCATTACTTGAGAGTAATTTCTCTTGTATCCATGCTTGTGGCCATTGATCATTTTACTTGCTTTCTAGATTAGTTTATATTTTCGCATTAGTTATAATTTTCTTAAAATCAAAATATTATCAAGTGTTTGGCTTAGTGTTGAAAGTGATAATTACTTACTTGTTTAAATCGCTTAGTATATTGTTCCCTGTGGGATCGAACCCGACTCATAATTGGGTAAATTATATTGCATACTACCGTGTACACTTTCTCTTTGAGGAGTGGATTTGGATGTTATCAGAAGGCTTAATGAGTCACGAATACTCTAATCACAAATACCAATTCAAGAATACCCTTCTCTTTACTCCCATTCCAATGGGTGAATGATTTTATAGGTGTAAAGCAATGTAACAAAGGCCTTAGTAATCAGTAATCATCCAGTATAACAATATTACATCAACATTCCAACTATAAGCTGTTTTCATGGTCAAGCTACCATTTTTATAGAACCCCTAGGTCTCTTCACTTAGTTTATGGCTCTAAGGGTTTAATTCATGATTAAGAGGGGTTAGCCTAAGCCATTAGATGATAAATAAGTGATCACAATCATAATCCATAATCCATCAAGTTTAGAAGGTTTGTTAATTTCTAGGGTTTCTATTACAATTTCACCATTGAAGACCCATAAAAGTGATGATAATCATGAAGATGATACGGAATGATTGAAGAGAATGATTGAGACTTACCTCTAAAGAGTATTATTGCCCTACTTCGAATTTCACCCTAGGTGCTTATAGCGAACTGTGTTGGAGTTTTATGAATAAAGAATCTAGGACTAAGTCTTTAAAAATCGGTCTACTGTTTTTAAGCTTTAAAAATCGGGCTACTGTTTTTAAGTCTTTAAAATTCGGGCTACTGTTTTCCGTTGTCCACTACAGCGGTCATTTCACCGCTGCAACGGTCCCGCTATAGAGGTCAAGAGGCTGCTATAGCAAACCAAGATGAATCCGCCCACCGCCATAGTGAGCCATCCACCGCCATGGCGGTATCGCCGTAGCAGGCCATCGCCCGCCACAACAGCCACATATAAAGTGGTTGACTGCTGGCAGCGATTAACACACTGCTAAAGCGGTACCGCCGCAGCAGTGCTATTTGGGCAATGAGCTTGACTTTTGCCCAGTTTTCCACCCTTTCACTCAACATTTCATTTGAGACCTCACAAACCCAAACAAAACATGCACATAGATATAAAAATATCATACAAATCCATCCATGGCCTCAGAATTCTCAACAGAATTCTAATTTCCTACGTCACCCCACGACGGACTTAGCAAAATTAAACAACAATCACAAACAAGTTAAGTTTCAGCTCTTAGGCTTACACAATTGAGTTCCTATTGGCTCGTTCTACCCTTGGAAAGGTTCTATTTGGTGGGGTGATCCTACATTTACCATAACGAACGGAAGGGTTGTTACAGGACCTGCATATTTATAGCATGCCTATAAAGTTTTGTTTGTTATGTTTGATGAGGGCTAGTCTAGACCGCGAGCCATAAGCTTTGTAATCTATTTGTACGTTGAATGTGAGGCGAATCTATCTTGAATGTTTCCATGCCATGTGGGGTAAGCATTTGTTGATTCATGCTAGCTGTGTAATCCAGAACTTGGCTGGTAGGTTTGTATTAAAACCACATGTTACACTTTAGGAGATGATGAGTAGGCTTTCTTTGAACCGTTTGTTAAGCCTTTCAAAGAAATTCTATTCATCATCTCCTAAACTTGATACGTATCATTCCTAGGAGATGATGAATAGGCTTGCTTGAGAAACATGATATACTAGAGTAGTCAAGGGATGATACGTATCAAGTTAGGTGAATCATAAAGTATTGGCATTACGTCTATGTTGGTTTTGGCTCATAGTTGATAAGATAGTTATTCTATGGCGTGCTACTAATTATTGGTTCCAACCAAAGTCGATAGGATCCCTTGGCTATATTATTGTTGATTGAGTTGAATTTCTTGAGGGTTGAGAAGATTTAGTTGCTTGAGGACAAGCAAAAGTTTAAGTTAGGGGTTGCCCGATTCAGTCAGCTATTCAGACATCGGTTTGGGGTTCTTCAGGGCTGTCACGACCCGTCTAGAGGGCCGCGACGAGCACCCTGTACTAGCCCACCCGAGCACCCCTTGGCTTACACTTATACTTACATCTAGGTGAGCCACATAATTAGACGCGTAATTCTATTCATTCATCCTACTAGTCCCATTGGACAACAATGCCTTTTATATCATGGTTGGCATCTATGCCACATCAATGTACATGAGCCGACAAGGCTATCAAAATGATATACAAAATATAGGCCAACCAGACAAGATATGTCTAACCACTTACACATGTCTACGAGCCACTAAGGAGAGTATAACATATCATATAGGCGGGACAGGACCCCGCTATGCCAATAATTATGTACACAAAAGAATAAGTACCCAAAAGCTATTGCTCCGAATGAAGTGGAGCTCTGCTATGTAGTCCCTGAGAAGGTGGCTATGGATCAAGTCTGTCTCCCTGTGCACCTACGGGCATGACGCAGCGTCCACAAACAAAAGGACGTCAGTACGAAGAATGTACTGAGTATGTAATTAATATCAATATAGAAACATAGAAAGAAACATAAGAAATAACATAAGATGCGAGATAGTAATATCGTCATCACGGGCACTTACTTGCCTTTCATAGGGACTTCCCATTTCTAGCACATAATTGTGTACATACATCCATATCCGTATCTATACGCACCTTCGTATTTCTTTACATTTCGTATCCATAATCGTATTCGTATACATATCCTTATTCATATTCGTATTCATGCTCATATCTATATCATATACATAATCATATCATACACATATCGTTTGCATAATGTACCCGACCTCGAAGGTTCGGTGTTTCACGTACCCGACCCTAGCTAGGCTCGGTGATCATACATACCTGGCTAACCAAGGCTCAGTGTTACACATACCTAGCCCTACCAAGGCTCAGTATTGTCCGTACCCAACTGCAGTGGTGTGCGCGTTTTACATAAACATACGTACATATACATCTACATATATTCTACCCGGCCATACAGGCTCGGGGTTTTCATAATAGCCATACATAGGCACACATACATATAAGCTCGTAAGCATCCTTACTATTATCATCACTTTCATCATCGTTATCGTTATCATCATCGCTATTACCATTTTAGTCGTCATCAATATCATTATCGCTATTATCGTTATTTGTCATAACTATCTTTATAGGCTTACTCGTCATACGAGGAACTTAGTACAATCATAGCATATTAAGAATCGTGAGCTTAATAGCTCGAAAGATCGAAGCATTTGTGAGACATCATAGACTTATGGAAGATTTAGGTAATTGGCCAAAGGACCATGCCTTATGAAAGAAGGGTTAGCCTTACATACCTTTTCCGTTCAACTATTCTACACTTGCGCGTTCTCCTCCAATGCTAGCGTTTCTACCTTCATTAAAGTCATACTATCATTTGAATCGATAGCTAGCATATATGACTAAAACTAGAGAAAATCGGACAGCATCTCCTTTATTTATACGACATTCCTCCATAACGTATATCAACTCCCAAACGTCAATAATACATTCACAATACCACAACAATAATCATTATTCATCCACATTATCCACATTTCTAGACTTACTTTCAACTATCCATATCCATGGCTATAACACACGACTATGTCCATTCACGTACATTGCTTATCTCATGTTCTCAACATCATTTATAACATATTTACATCACAATACATCAAGACTCATAACTCAATTCAAACTATTTCTCAAAATGACACTATTTCACATTCATGACCCATTTCTCCATACCTTTCTACAATCCAAGTATTTCAACTCTTAAATACCTTAAACAATATAGAAATATCATGAATCTTACCTTAGATGTCGTAGGAACAAGCCTTGGTTGATAATACTCCACTTGAGCAAAACCCTAGTTCATCTCCATTGGGATTTCTTGACTTGAATGATCTTTGATGGTTTTCTTATACTTGATTCACCTAGTTTATGGTGTTGATCACTAATAATCCTTGAATTCTTGTGAAAGAAATGTAGAGAGATGTTTTAGAGAGAAGGGGTGAAGTGTGGAAATGAAATAATGAACTTGGTACCCTTTTTAATAACCCAAAATCTGATCTGAAATGAACAATCGTCGAAAGTGCACAGTGGTCGTAAACCCAGTTTACGGGCCGTATTCCAGTTTACGATCCGTATTCTGTGGGCGTATTTAAGCATAATGGAACCAGAAAGTCAGGCTGAGACATGGTGATTTACGAACACAGTTTATGGGCCGTATTTCAGTTTACGGTCCGTATTTCAAGTCGTTTTTAACCATCCAAGCATTTGACAGAAAGTTGAAGTTTTGGAAGTTGAAATACGACATGGCAGTTTACGGGCCGTATACCACTTTACGGTCTGTATTTCATTTTACAATCGACTGGCCAAAGTGCAAATCTGCAACTTTCCACATTTTCAAAACCTATAATTAGGCATTGTGGAGCATGACCTATCTCTTATCGCAATTTCCTTTGAAACCTTGCTTAAGGCCATCAAAGGTTATTTCTTACTCATGGAAATATCGGATACTCGTACTCCTCGCTAGTCCATTCACTTGTGCAACAACGGAGGATTTTCCGAGGTGTAACATTCTCCCCCTCTTAAGAACATTCGTCCTCGAATGTTAAAGTCTTCGGCGATTCTATAAATATTTTGCCAGAGTCTCCCCTATAATATGGTACTACCATCCTGTCACAACAACCCATATTAACAATGCCTCACAGGGATATAACATAACAACAATAGAATTTGGCCACACACTACCCAAAAGCATAAAAGAAAACATACATACCTTATAATCTTGACGTCTTATCTTGGATCTCTTCCAAGGGCTGGAATAAATGCGGGTATCTGGATCGCATACTTTCTTCCGCTTCCCATGTCATCTCTTCTCGTTTACTACTTCTCCATAAAACATTAACTGAGGCCACTTCTTTGTTTTTAAGCCTCCGTACTTGCCTATCTAGTATGGCAATGGGCACTTCTTCGTCATGTTAGGGATGTAGCTTATAAGTTGGTGTTATCTCCGGGTTTGTCGGGTGTTCACCCGGTGTTTCATGTGTCCATGCTGAAGAAATACCAATCAGACAGGTCTTATATCATCCAATGGGACTCGGTCCTAGAGCCTATTTGGATGGGCTTAAAAAAAGCATCTTATAAGTTATTTTCAGCTTATAAACTGCTTTAGATAAGCTAAACCAAATAGACCCAACTACTGTTTGGGCTTATTTTAAGCACAAAATGGCTTATAACTTATAAGCCAATCCAAACAGGCCCCTATTCAATCAAAATATGTCTTTTGAGGAGGAGTCGGTGGCCATCTTGGATAGGGAGGTTCGAAAATTGAGGTAAAAGAAGATAGCTTTGGTAAAGGTAATATGAAAACACCATCCAATTGAGGAGGCTACGTGGGAGACCGAGGCTGAAATGCATAGTAGATACCCCCATCTCTTTATCAAGTCAAGTACCTCCCCGTCATTTTATTTTATTTTTCCCGTTCAAGGATGAACAACTATTTAATCGGTGTCTAATGTAACGACCTGTTTGGTCGTTTAGAATTTTTGACCCTTTTACCCTTGTTGATCCTTCCCCTAGCTTCGTTAGAGCATGTTTATCTCGTGGGGATGAGTAGCATGGTTCGCTAGGTGATCCATATTGGTTTTTAAGGAAATTAGAGGCTCAAAGTGAATAAATCATTGACCAATAGTTGACTTTTTTGTAATACTATTGGTCAATGAACCTTTTTGAGAATTTAGCCAATTAGATGAGGTTCGTAGAGTCATTTATAACTTGGTGGGGGTGATTGGTTTGGTTCCCGAGGTATTCGGGAGCATTTTGGGTCCTTGGCTGGAAACTTGACTTTGGGTGTTTTGGGGGTTGACCGGGTCAAAATGACTTACGTTAAAAATTCTGAAGTCACAGCAGATTTCATAGTGTGTTCTTATGTTGATATGCATATTTAGATTATATCTGAGGGATTTTGGATAACTGTCAGGTTTTGGATTGGACTTGGAGAAAAACTAGATTTTACTGGTTTCTGATGTCCCGCTTCTACTGGTATGTGTTCGCATCTTCGAGTCCTCCTATATGGAACTTCGTGTACAGACGCAATAGGTTGACGTGGTAAGTGACTCCGCGGATGCGAGTCCGCATCTGTGGATATCGTTGAATAGAAAACCTTTCTAATTTCCCGACTTCGAGATTCCTTCCATTCACCAAATGCTTAACTTAGGGAGTATTATAGGCGAAATTGAAGAGCTTTTGGGTGTTTACATCTTGCAGTAAGTTCTTTTGCACTCTCTTGTAAATTATTTATGATTTAGGATTCGAATTCATGCTAGTTTTCATTTGATAAGTTACAAAAGATGGGTAAAAACCCTGAATTGTTTCTTATGATTTATTTTCTATTTCTCATAAGTTTGTGGGAAGGTTCCTTAACTTCTAATCTTCTAATCATTGGGGAATTAGGTTGCTAAGTTGAATCTCTTCTAATTGCTAAGGTTTGCATTATGGAAATTGGTGGTTTTCTTTTATTGATGAAACTAATGCTAATTGGGGACTAATTGGTGTTGATGATTAGTATATGAACTTATTGTACTTCGAATTGACCTTTTCCAACTTATAGTTTCCTATTTTATCTTAGTGGGCCCGGGGTCACTTTTAGGGTTATTTTGAGGTTTTTCCGAAAGCATAGCAATATGTATATCGTTAGATTCGTAGTCTGACATAGATTATTTAATTGATCAGACTTTCAACATTCAGAAGCTATCTGGAAGGGAAAGGCCCAGGTTTGAGGAGTTCGAGGCACTTATTCGGCTACTAGGTAGGTTATGGCTTACCTGTTATTAGACTTTAATTAGTGAATCACATGTGTTGTGTAGTTATTGATGGGGAAAGCATGATAGGACTTTGGGCATAGTTGTGGTGTTAAATCAACTGGCTTGGTATGATTTTTGATTATTTGGGGTTGTCAATGTACTTTATACAATTATTGACATGTGTTGTACTTGATGACGTGGTTAAGGTTATATAGGTTGTACGAGTTCTATGGTTATGATTGGGATTGAGTGTCTGATTCGTTTCCATAATAGTTGTGATGATTCGTTCAAGGATTGAATTGCCATTATAGTGCTTTCATATCATATTTATTGGCATTGTTTACATGTGATTCCTCATTCTTGCCTTTGTACATTCATGCAGATGAAAGAGTTACGGAAATGGATTCAAAATGGAAAGAAAGATGAAAGAAACATTGTCAATGCTATCGATCTAAGGTCTGTACATGAAGAGTCATGATCTAAGGTTTGTTTCGGAGTTGCTAGTAGTACATAGACGTCGCGGGTCCCCTATGGGTCTTGACTATTGAAGCTATAAATGATTATAGCATGTGTTTACAAGTTTGATTTACTGGCCATCGCATTGCACGTCATTGCATCTCGTTACATTGCACTCCTCAGTATCGCATCATATACGATTTCATTGGATTCTTCTTGATATTGTGTTTTGTTGTTGCATATGGTTGAGGGATTTCTTAGATCTTAGCACACTTGTGAATAGAAGCTTAAACCTAGGCTATGACTTGATTATTTTCGATATTTTGTGCCTAATGATTGTCGTTGACTGCCTTATCTGTTTTACTTGCTGATTGTTGTATTTCATAAGTGTTAACTAATCTTAGTCGGCCAATGATGCTTACAAGTACGTGTTGTACTGATAATACTCTAGTTGCACTTTTTGTGAGTGCAGAGTTTGAGAATCTTTTTTGAGGATCCGAGTCTAGCCTCGAGGCTTCTTGCTTGAGACCTGAGGGTGAGCCACTTACCAGCCTGTAGCCTTGGATCTTGTCTATCGTTTTCTATTACCCTATCCATTAGACAGCATTTCCTTATGTTCATATTGTTGTTATATTCCTAGACTTATATTGGATTAGTCGTTCTTGTACTGGTGACTTCAGGTCCTTGGGGAGATGTATTTAACTTCGTATTCCGCACTTTATGACAATGTATAGATAAAGATTTATTAATGTTTACTTGTGTTATTTATGCTTGATTCCTACATTGATTAAGCATTGATTAAAGAGATGGTTCACCCACCAGGGGGGGTTAGTGTGGACTCTATCATGAACGTGATTTGGGTCGTGACAGGTATATCTTGATAAGTCTAAAGATGAAGTTGAAAGCATGTTTTTGCATGTTTTTGAAATTCAAAGCAGAGTGGAAATCAATTAGACAGAAAAATCAAGAGGCTTAGATCAGATAGGGGTGGTGAATACTGTACTAATACTCTAAAGATTTTTTGTGATAAAAATGGTATTATACATGAAGTTAATGCTCCCTATACTCCCCCAACGAAATGGTGTAGCCGAGGAACCCTTAAGGAAATGATTAACTCTATGCTTTTAAGATTAGGTCTATCTGACAACATGTTTTGGGGAGGGGGGGGGGGGGGGGGGGAAGCTGTCTTATTTGCTATAGAGTCCCTCATAAAAAGTTGGACAAGACTCCATATGAGTTGTTGAAGGGGTATCCCCCTGACTTGAAATTTTTTTAAACTGTGGGGGTGTTTGGCTAAGGTTAGTCTACCTCAGTTTAAACGGGTAAATGTAGGTTCTAATACTTTTGATGTTGTCTTAATTGGTTATGGTCAAAACAGTGATGCATATACATTTATGTTATTGCATGTACATTTATGTCTTTGAATGATTAATTCTATTTGTGAATCTAGAGATGCAGAATATTTTGAGCATGTTTTTCCTTTAGAAATGATATGGCTAGTGATGTGCAAAATAATGCTTCTACATCTCTCTCTATTAATTCTCATGTTGTACCTTCTTTTGAAGTTATTGTTACTGATCAAGAAAATGAACTTAGAAAGAGTAAAAGACGTAAAATTGAGACTAGCTTTAGTCCTGATTTTCTCACTAACTTCTTGATTGAGAATTTTTACATTAATGCTTTAAATGATGAATTAGTGTCCATCTACATAATGGAAGAAGACCCTAAGACTTATGATGAAGCATTGAGACCAATAGATGCGATGTTTTGAAAAAAGTCTTCCAAAAAGTAATTTAGACTCTATAGTTTCTAATTATACTTGGGACTTGTATGATTTGCCTAAAGGTTGTACACTCATAACTAGCAACTGAATATACAAGAAGAAATTGAGACCTGATAGTACAATTGAAGAATTAAGGCTAGACAGGTTATTTGGGATTTTAACCAAAAGAAGGATGTTGATTACTTTGATACTTCTTCTCTTGTAACTAAAATAACGATCATTAGTACTTTTATTGCTTTAGCTACTATTCATAGTTTAGTATACACCAAATGGATGTCAAATCAACATTTCTAAATGGTAATTTAGAGAAAGAGATGAATATGACTCAACCTGAGGTTTTTTTTTATCCCAGAACAAGAAGATCAAGTACGAAAATTGAACACGTTCTTGTATGGCTAAAGCTGGAACCTAAGCAGTAATATGAAAAGTTTAATATCACATTAGTGGATAATAATTTTATTGTTAATACATTTGATACCTGTGTTTGTTCCAAATGATATCGTGTGATTATATGTTTATAAGTGGATGACATGTTAATCTTTGATCCTAATGTGAATGTTGTTAATGAGACTAAGAACTTTTTATCTTCTAAGTTTGAAATGAAATATCTTGGAAAAGCAGATGTGATTTTAGAGACTAAAATCAAAAGACCTGTTAATGGCTTTTCTTTGTGTAAGTCTCATTATATTAAAATGATGTTGCACAAGTTTGATGATTTTGATGTAGTTCCAGTAAGAACTTCTTATGATCCTAGCATACACTTGAGTATGAATAAAAGTATGAATAGAGAATCTAGTGTTTGTCAAACTGAATATACTAAATTAATTGGGAGTGTAATAATTCTCATGAATTATACTCAACTTGATATAACTTATGTTGTTAGTAGATTGAGTAGATATACTCATAATTCCAGTAATGAACACCAAGATTCAATTCATCATTTGCTAAGTATTTGGAAGGTACTCTGGATTGGTGTTTGCATTTTAAGAAATTTCCTGTTGTTTTAGAAGGTTTTTGTGATGCAAATTGGGAAACTGACAATGATTAATTTAGCTTTAGTACCAGTGGCTATCTGTTTACTTTGCCTGCAGGTACTATTTCATAGAAGTCTTCCAAACAGACTTGTATAGCACGTTCTACTATGGGATTTGAATTCATTGCTCTCGAGTTGGCAGAGCAAAAAGCTGAGTGGTTGAGAAACCTTTTGGCAGATGTGTTGTTATGAGGGAAGACAAGCTTCACCAATCTCTTTATAATGTGACTCACAGGCAGCAATTGAGATTGCAAAAATAGTGTGTACAATGGGAAATGGAGACATATTTGCATTAGACATGGTGCAATTAAACAGTTTTTAAAACATAGTGTTTTTTTCTTGAAAGTAAGGCCCGAAAGAAATTTGGTGGATCCTTTAACCAAGGGTTTGGCAAGGAAAATGATCCTTGAAACACCGAGGGTGATGGGGCTATAGCCTATGGATTGAGGTGATATAGTGGATACCCCTTTGAGGTCAAATGAAGTCATGTAGGCCCTTAATGTACATTATATTTCTTATCCCGATGGTGTGAGTGTCATGACCCAAATTACAAGGTCATGTCGATGCCTACCTTTTCCCTACCCGATACCCAAGCCAAACCCAAAATAACTAAATCCATTTACAACCAAATAAAATAAATACCATTTCTTATTGAACAACAATAATACAATACGAGTTTTACAAGGTGGAAAAATAATCAAAGGAAACTTGACGAAACCCCCAAAACCTGGTCATAAGTGTACTTGAGCACTACAAAATCCTCCTAAATACAACCAACTCTGTACAATAGTTTGTCTGAACAGAAGATAGATAGAATATAAACTAATAAGAAGAGAATCTCCGAAGGGGGGGGGGGGGTGCAATACCAATAGCTCACGCAGAATCTCTCTAACGAACCCCAACAACATCCGAAAGTCGGATCCAAATATTGATCAATACTTTCACCATAAAAAGATGTAGCAAGTGTAGCGTGAGTACAAAACAACGACACTCAGTAGCATCATCGACCATCCCTAGGTGACCGGGAGACGAGCGCTGGCCAACACTTGCCATTTCCATAATCACCTAAATACAAGAGATATCAATGTAAAAGTCACTACAAATAGCAAGTTCAATACCAATACCTCCCATCCATCTACCACATTCCATATTTCATGAGAAATAGGTTCGCCTTTTTTATATATATTAAGCATCAACATGTACTATTTCTAGTCAACCTAACCCATTATGAAGTTCGTTATTACACAAGTTCCAATAAGAATCTACTCCACGGTTTACTCAACTTTCTAACTTATTTACAGATAGTTTGAAGGGTCAATTCAATTAGATAACCGCATAACTTCTCAAGTAACTCACAAATATGATAGCCTCATCCTAACCGATTAATCCATATCTTGTCTAGGTGAAAATCCATTTAGGTAACCATATGAAAACATTAAACTCAAACAACACATAGAAATCGAGGTGAGACAAGTCAAATACCAACAATCACATGTGTAGTATAAGATGAGATGAATGAAATGCATATGCAATTCAAGGCCTTTGTTTCCACTTCCCGATATACACACGTTTGAATATTAATGAATCATGACCCATGGGGGGCTCATGAGGCCTATATATCACCACTCTGGTAATTTCCTTGGATCGCCGCCTCATCATATCCTGTTATATCTCAACACTTGTCTCTTAGACAACGGGTCTCAAGTACCAACATAATGTGCCAATATCATCACTCATCTGAAACAAGATCTCATCGGACTCACAATCGCATCCTTAGATCGTATGCATGAGTACGTAAAAAGCATGAATATGGCATACTCCTAGTCCTGACTAAGAATGTAAGCATGGAAACCATCAAAAGCATGTTCTCAACATCATCATAAAGGCTTTACCTTTTTATTTATTTTATTTCAACGAGGATACATGAATGATGTACACATAAACAAGCAAGACAGGCAAATATAATAAAAGCCATAAAGTACGGGCATCGGACTCCAATCACAGATCCAAAGGATCATACTATTCTATCAACTAGCACCCAGAGACCAACTATACAATTGAAATAGCACAAAGGCCCAAGCGCGATGAGCGGTATTCAACACTAGTGCTCGTCACCTCACAAGTATCGGCACCCCTTTTTTAATTACTCTGTGACCCTCCTATTAGATTCATTTTAGACCAACATACGCATACATAGAGTTTTAGTCTCAATGTGCCTAGAATTGAAGCCCATCCACTAGAAAGGTCTTCATTCCTCTGCCGAATCTTCAAATAGTTTCCAATCTTGTTCAACACGCACTTTGTACGCACCTATGAACTACAAATACTCACATTTACTCGATAAAGATTTGATCTTTAACTACCCAATCCCATACATAGGAGACTTTAAGAAAAGGAGGGTAAAATGGGGATTTTGAAATTATAACTGGCTCACCCGATCCCCTTAGAACCCATTTCATCAAGGAATAATCAGATTGTTGCTACCCATAGGATTAATTTAAGAGGAGTGTGGTAAAAGGGGTTTTAGAATTTATGAAGTGAGGGTTACAGCCTTCTTCTCCAATAAGAAACCACCATTTAAGCTTTTTAGTAAGAAACATGCAACCAAAAGAGAGGGTTAAGGACTTACCTTAACTAGGGTCTTGGTCCCCACTCTCTCTAAAATAGCTCTAGGTCAGCTTCCCACTTCAAAATGTCCAAATGGGACGAGCTAAGATAAAGTGAGATATTTATTTTCTAGGTCTGTTCAGCGATGTTCGCTGCTGCGCTATCTTCGCAGGTGCGGACTCATCGTAGCGAACAGTCCTCTCGCCCATGTAAGCTTATTCTTTTAATCCAGGTTCCGCAGAGGCGGGACATTAGCTCGCTGCAGCGCATATGCTACTGCAAGGCTAGTCTCTCCTCTGCGAGACTGTTTCTACAGAATCAGGGTGGTCCAAAACTCCCAATTTTCGGCATTCCGCGACATATATGAGGTTCTTCGGACTAGAATCGATAAAAACATATCTCCATGACACATTACAAACTTTCCCAACTCTTTTGGAGAACGTACCAAATAAACTAAGTAACCCACGCCCATAAGCATTTTGGAAGGAAACTCGTCGCTAGGATCCTACCAAACACATCAAATGACTCATCATTCGTCTTTTGCAAATTAACAATGCTTAATAAAAGTTGGGATAGAACTTGACAAGGGCGAGAATTGTCGAAAACGTCGTAATGACCAAATGGGTCGTTACAGTAGTAGTATTTTATAAGGTTGAAATTATTTTACTCTTAATGATTCCATATGTCACGCCTCGAACCTGGGCCTTGACGTAACGCTACACCCGATGCCTGACTACATGTGACCGGGCGAACTAACTGACTAACTGAATCAACACGTGGTATCATAACATATTGTATGCGGAAAATAAACTAACAAGATACTGATATACTAAAAACCTGAATGATACATATTCAATGTGCGAAAACACTAATATAAGTCTGAAGAAAAATTGTAGCCAACATGGCTTGACATGAAAATCCTGCGACTATGTCTAACTGTTACTCTAGTCTATGAAGCCTCTAATGAAGTATTGAAAACACTGACTGTCTGTAAATATTGAAAGACTTTAAAGTAATAATAATGCCCCGAAAGAATTGCGGCTCACCACGTAGCCGGTATGAGAATCTAGCGCTCTAAATCAACAAGCTATAAACAGTTACCTTCATCGGTGAAAGGGACTTCAGTACATTTGAATTGTACTAGTATGTTAAGTAACTGAATGAAAGAACTGTAAGTGGGGTGCTCGGGAAAAGGACAACCCAAATCAATAAACATGTAATAAGTGCTGAAACTAAAATTGTAACTGAAACTGAATGTAAGTACTCCCTGTTATGAATGAGAAACCACCTAGTTATCTTAATAAATAAGCTACGGCCTCAGGCCCAATCTATAAGTGCACAAACTATGGCCTCGGGCCCAAGTATGCGTATATATAACTATGGCCTCAGGCCCAAATATAGATGTTCACAGGAATTTAAAAATCATGAACTGAGAATCATACTGTAATACATGATGCTGAACTAATGGTCAGCATTGAACTGAGACATGTATTTCTGAACTGACTATGGAGTGTAAACATACTGAGTTTTCATGGCTGAGACTCATAGAATATCAAGGAGCTTAAAGTCATACTGTAATGCATAATACTAAAATATTGAATCATGCTGTACTATATAATACTGAAATACTAAATATAAATAGAACTAAACTGAGACATGTATTCATGAACTGATTATGGAGTTTAAAGCATTAATTGTTCGTAAGCAAATTTGAGCATTACTATCCTGAGACATGAAATCATACTAACATGGCTTTGAGAGTCATACCAAAATACTGATATGAGATACTGAACATGAATTCATACTAAGACATGGAAGCATACCGAGGTGCTGATATGCAGTACTGACTATTACTATACTAGCTGAGACATGAATTTATTAATTATGAGAACTGAAACTTTAACTAGTTTATAAACATGCTGAGTTTCTAGAATGAGACTCATGGATATAAAACACGAGTCTAATTAGATTACGTTTTGGGTTCACAACGTTCGGAATGAAAGTCATGAACAAACTACGAATCTAGGGAATAGAAGTTCTGAAACTATTCAAGGAGACTAAACTAAACTATATTTCTGAGGCAATTCGTTACGTTGTAAAAGAAATGTAGCATTGGGAGAATCATTAACATTCCCAAACGTAGAGAGTCAGCCTCACATACCTTAATTCCAGCCTTTGAGCGTAATACAACGTTCGTCACCCCTTTTAACTTTAATCTATAGCGATACAAGTCAAAGGGATTCCATATTAGCAATAATATCCATGCTTTGGTCATCTAAGCATTTTATCAAACACTTGGTCGGCATAAAGCTCCACAACCTTCATTAATGATGTTTTCGTCACCCAATTCTCACTCCCTTGCTTCTAGGTGATTCTACAATCCCAGATAGATATAACTAACATCATTTTTCATCAATTCACACTATAAATTATTAAAGAGTAAAAGCATTATCTTTTTGAAGTTCAATCCTCTTGAATTCGAGTTATAGGGTTACTTTGCTCAACAATGGTGTTCCAATCACAACTCTATTGATTAGAAGGGTTTACTCAAGTTAGAAAGGGATTAGAGACTTGAAATCAACCTAGAATCGTTATAGAACTTACCTTGGAGGGTTCTTGGGGCTTGGTACTTATTCTCTCTTGCCTTAAGATGATTTTTCGTGATTAGTGGTGTTAGAGAACTAAATCCTAAGCTTAAATATAAGAGAAAACCCGAAAATCTAGTCCATTCGCGTTGGGTACGTGATGTGCATGCAGTGCATGACCCCCTGCAGGTCCAATGGTCAAAGAAGGTGTTTTTGTGCGATCCGATCACGATGTGGGGCCATTGCACGCGCCCTCACACACGGCTCATGTCGGTTCTAAGCAATGTTCGGTAAAATAGGCATAGCCTCTTGTAAATTGTTCTCTTCGGGCTCCACAATATACCATTGGGAAGCTATTTCAAAGACATATAGTTTTATGTTTTATATTTTCTCAAATTCTTAACGGATTTTCACGAAATCGAGCTGGAAGGCAGATGTATCGAAAACTGAGACGATTCTATCGAATCTTAAGCACCTCACTATTCGTCTTGATTCCAGAGCAACTATTTCCATCCAAACTCAACTCGATAGTACTTCACATGTCTAAAATGTCACGTTAACACTCATTTAACACATTCACACATATTCTGAATTTACAGAATGTTACATTGACGCATGACCAACGCGCATGGCCTACTGCTCTGAGCGTTTTTGTGATGCTCATAATTTCCTTCTCCGATCTCCATTTGGCCTGACCTTCATATGTATGGAAAGGTATTTCCACGTACTAAAAATTTCATTAGGAACCTTTTCCAAATTCTCAACTAATCAAGGGGTTATGGTTGCCCAAAGTAGGCCTCTCGGCCACTTTCGCAAAACGTTCAAACTGTTAGATTGTTCGCTAAAACTCTAACTATACGAGTCTATCCTTAGTTCTAAGATACAGTGTATAACACCATCGCCTTAAGGTGGCTATATGAGACAGACTTGATGGAATCACCTACATGAGTGTAAAGGTTTGGTCACTTTTTTAGGAAAGACTTGGGTCGTCTTACTAGAGCACTCATAAGACCTATTGCATGTGTGCATGACCATAAAAGCACTTTGTTAGTATCGAGGAGGTTGCATGAAATTGAGGATATGGTATGTATTGTGGGGGTCTCAACTTATATCCATTCTGTTCAAGAGTACTTCACTTTGTGGATATTAGTTATTGCCACATTTCACTATGTGTTTATTTAAATCGAAATATATTGACACTTAAGTACATGTTTCTTCATTTCGCTCAGAATTAGTTCTTACTCTTTATCTTTGCATTAGTGGAGGACTGTTGGAATTAATCCTACCTTTTGTCCTTTTGTATAATGTAAAAGATACAGATATGTTACAAGGACATCAACATATTAATTCCACATGCATGAATTCTATACAGACATGTTACAATGACATGAACATATTCATTGCAAATGAATTATATGACATTTGAAGTTATGGTCCCGTAATTCTATTAATTTCATTTCTCTTCATTACTCACCGTAAAATCTTTTATTTCCAAAAGTACAATTTTTGTTATCTCCTATATAAAAAGTGTCATTGTTGAACATAAAACACACCAAAATATCTTCTTCCTCTCTTCTTCTCAACTTAGTTTCTGGGCAATTGTTTTGGGAAACCTCCAAACTTTCAGTCACGAGTGAATGTGTTTGGAAGAGTTGTGGAACCTTGGGAAGTGACCAGCCCTAATGATTTGCACTGGAGACTGGCGTGGATTGCCACAACACAGTGTTTGTGGCATGTCGGTTACTATTTTAATTCCAGTTCAATATAAATATTGTAGTATTTTTTCTAATGGTCCTTTCTAAAATACATTCAAATGCATTAATTTTATCACTTTTTCCAAAATTACATTCTATAATCCACTTTAACTGAGTAGGAGGAGCTACATTGTGAAGATTGACAGTGAGTCCTTGTCCATCAAGGAGTAAGAAGAGTAGTCCACCAAGTAATCTGTAACAGCGTGTAGGAATGGGTGTTTGTAAAACAACTTATTCTCAAGGGGAGGCCACGCTAAAGCTTCGGGCGAAGTGTACAAGTATCCGCTTTTGAACTTTGAAGTCCCATTTAACTTGTGCATTCCAATTTTATAACAATGTTTAAAAACATGATATGCAATATTATAAACCCAGCATACGAACATTATAAAAAATTATAAGAGATGTTTATACACTATTATACAATATTATAAAACATTATACAAAATTATAAGAGGTGTTTATATACCCATATACACTATCGTACAAAAAACCTGACTATGTCTTCTTCCTTAGCCCTCTTCTGAAATTTAACTGAAAGCTAACTCAAATCTACTCCAAATCAGTTCAAATTTAATTTTTAGACTCCCTCTTGATGTTTAGAATCAATTGGAACCAAATAACTTACAAAGTCAAATTTGAAATTTAACTCAAATCTACTCCAACTTACTTCACGTTTAAGTTTTGAACTCCTCTAAAACTTATAACCAATTGCGGGATCTAGCAGCTTCCGAACTGGTAGCTCCATGGTGGTGGAGCCTCCGTGGAATAAAGAAATGGGAAAAGAGCGATGGTGAGAAACAAGAGAAAGATAGGAGGTAGCACCATTGTTGTTGGCCAAATTGCGCCAGATTTTAAAATGTTGGTCAATTTTTGATAGAATTGTTATTTCAGTTGTATTTGCGCGTAATTAATTTTTAACTATTACATTACATATTAAAAGTGTTACTTTTGAAAGATTCTAAATTTTCTTTATTTTATGTTATATAACTATGTAAACCTGATATATCGTGTAAAAGTCAATTACATACCATAGCTAATTAATATTGGAATTTTTACACGGTATACAAAAACAACATATGGTATGTAATTGACTTACCGTGTAAACATTCCAATATTAATTAGCTATGGTATGTAATTGACTTATACAGCAGTGGCGGGTTAAAACAGACAGAAATTAATCCTAAATCAATTAATATATATACACATTAAACAGAAGGTACAAGTAGCTAAAACTAAAGCGATCAACTAATATACATCAAACGAAAATTAATCCTTAATTAACGTTCCAACACTCTATGGAAGAAGGTCTATGGGTTTGCCTTCCAACTCTACAAATTCATCTTTCATTTCCGTAGATTCCCTTTTGTAGATATATTTATTGGATGCCCACAAAAATGCTCCCAAATTTAAGGTAGACATGACCAAGATGAAACCATAGTAATAATCCAAGTGTGAGTCATTCATATTGTCACCAATCCAGGTCTTTCCTCCATTTCTCCCTGTAATTTTATGCACTATCGTCACCAAAAAGCTATTCAAGAAATTTCCAAGTCCAATGCCACTAGTAAAAAATGTCGTGCCGAGGCTTTGCATGTCTTCTGGTGACTGATCATAGAAAAATTCCAGCAACCCTATGGCATTGAACACATCCGCCACACCCAATAGCACATATTGAGGCAACAAACAAAATATGGTCATAGGGACTATTTCTTTAGGCCCCTTAATGTGATGCATTTTAATGACGTACATCCTTCTGACTTCCATCGCATAAGCAACCGCTATGGCTAGAATTTGGATGAGGAATCCAGTTCCCAGCCTCTGGAGTAATGTGATTCCCCTAGGATTTCCAGTTTTCTTGCGCATAAAAGGCACGAAATATTGATCGTACATGGGCACAGACAATAGCATTGTGAGAGTCACAAAGCTTCCTAATGATGCTGCTGGAATCTGAAATGTTGATCCCAAGTGTCTGTCCAAGGTGGTACCTTGTTTGACAAAGAGAGTGTTTATTTGTGACCAAATGATGCTAGGGATTAGGGTTACTAGCCATATCATGGCCATTCCTGTGATCAATTTGGCTCCTTCAACCTGAGTCACTGTGCATGGTAACCTTGATCCTGTATTACTGTCTCGTTTGATTGCCGCTTTGTCCAAGAACCTGAAAACAAAAATTAGAGTTATTTGGTTGATTTCGATTTGATTGTTCGGACCACACATACATATTGTATCAAAGAATTGAACAATTCACATTTAGGAATTTGATAGATGCTCAATTATATGTGGTCCTCATCTATTTGAGACTTTCTTCCATGATTCGGGACTATGGTTATAATTGTCATCAAATATATGCTGATATATCAGCCAGTCTATACATTACATTAAGACAACTAACAGGGATTTTGTGCCTTGCCTGGGTTAAAGGCAATACATAGGGATAGGCATATGGGGTGATGTTTGTGTGTGTCTCTGTCTCTCTCTCTCTATCCATGGGATCGATCAATTGGGCTTAGATTCCAAGTGCAATTACATTGCAGTATCGTAGTATAGTATCAACAAAATTTATGGTGTGCTTTGTTTGAAGTCCCTCATTTATCCTTATTGATAGATTAGACACACAAGCAATCAGAGTATTTTAGTGGGAGTACTCATAGTAGTAAATGATCCCTCCGTCCCATAATAAGTGAAATCTTAATAAAAAACACGCATATTAAGAAATCAATAATGCAATGTGAAGCTTATCAAATTACTCCTATATAATAAAAACAAAATACGTTTACCTCTTGATTAGAGCATGAAAAAGAAGAAAACCTTTTGACATTGAGAATCCAACAATATCAGGTTACTATGTCATTTTTCCATCATCATTTAGATGTTTCTTTATTGTCCAAAGGTAGAATTGGAAAAAAATAGTCAATTTATGTCTAGGTTTTTTAAAATGACACTTATTATGGGATAAAAAAAATATAGTTAAGATGACACTTATTATGAGACGGAGAGAGTACTTAAATTGGTAGGGCCTGTACCGTGCAACTTGACCAAAAAGAAAGCAACCATTCTTGGAGGACCAACGGCAGAGCTGTGTAAATGATATTACACATGGCTAATACTGATTAGATAAATTCTAGCAAATGAAAAACATTTTGCCAGAGTATTGGAGATGCCGTACTACGCTTGCTAGTTGGTGGATAAATTGGGAGGTCCCCACTTTTTGGTTTCTCTCAAATTTAAGGGAGAAGAATCTTTCTGTAGTACTTATACTGCTAAGCTGATCTTGACTACTCATTTAAATTTATACTGGACCCTCAAGATCTCCCTTTCATTGGTTAATTGCTTTGTTGCCTAGAGCATAATTTACCATGGGTTATTCCTTGAATCAAAATTGAGTAGAAGTCAGAATTTGTCCTAACTGAAAAAGAAGGACCCCATAAGAAAATTAAAAAATAGTATCCTTAGTAGGCGTTTGGACATGCAACTTGAAACCATGGTTTAAAACGGCCATAAGATGATATCAGCATTTTGACATGTATTTCATCTCATGGTTTCAAGTCATGGTTTTAAATCTCAAATCATAAAAAGGCATGATTTGGGGTTTCAAACCATAGTTTCAAAAAATTTAAATATAAAATTTGATCATAAGTTTATATTTTATAAAACAATGTCCCAAGTTTATATTTTACAAAAAAACAAACCCATAAGTTGATATATTTTTAACAATTACTCTCACCAATCATTTATCAACATTTATTTATGTCTACCATGTGGGAGGGTTATATTAAAAAATAGTTACATTATTATTCATGTTAAATTTTCTTTTTTATTGACAGTTTGATTAATTGATCTTGTATTTTTTAGAAAGGCTTCTAGTGGCGTATTAATTTTGTTATGAAATATGAGTGGGGTTTTTATGTCTATAAGAAAAAATACAACTTAAAAAATTCAAATTGCATGTCCAAGCATGCTTTCAAACCATGTCCAAACGGTTCCTTAGTTTGGTCCTTGCAGGAAAAAGTGGTCTCTTGTCACACATAAATTGTCATAATTCTTCATTTCTCAAGAATTATATGCATGTAATAACTCAAAAGCATGATACGAGCACCAATATTTTATGTTAGAATTTCCCAGACAGCTAGTGAAGTAGCAAGGTATGAGAAGCACATCTATGAGGACTCACACCTTATTTTTTGAAGTGTCACGTACAAATTAATGCTATCATACCAAAAGGTAAACATGTACTAATAGAATCTACTAAAGGAGCTCATTCAATAATAAAAACTATAAGGGCTTACCGAAATACTGGAGTGTGAT
Source organism: Lycium barbarum (assembly GCF_019175385.1). Lineage (NCBI taxonomy): Eukaryota > Viridiplantae > Streptophyta > Magnoliopsida > Solanales > Solanaceae > Lycium > Lycium barbarum. The sequence goes on from NC_083345.1 coordinate 40,336,107, forward strand.
GGACTTGGCGTTTTCCAGTACTGAAATAGTATTGCATATCAAGTTCATGAAGCTGGGAGGGATCCTTAGGGAGCTCAATATTCCTGTTGGCAAATGCAACAATAGGAACACGAAGTAGGTCCGTAGCAGGATGCCGAGACTTTCTAACTTTATGCCTGTACGTTGGGGTTCCTATGTAGAAAATAATTAGTGAAAATATTAGACCAACAGTTGGAATTCCATATCCTAATCCCCAGCTCAAGTTTTCTTGGATGTAAACAAGGCCTATTGTTGCAAGTAAAGCACCAGCAAAAGTACCGAACATCCACCAATTGAAGAAGGAAACTTTTAGCTTTTTTTCATGTGGATTAAAGTCGTCGAATTGGTCAGCACCAAACGTGGATATATTAGGCTTTGTTCCACCTGCCCCAATGGCTATTATGTATAGGGATGTGTAGAAGAAGGCAATTTGAGATGCAGTGGCCTTGTTGCATACTCCATTTTCACAACTTGGTGGCTTCAAGAATTTAATTGATACAGCCATTGTCAAAAGGACCATTCCCTGGTGGAAAATTATATAGCTTGGATCAGTCCTTTTTCTAATGAGAAAAGAAGTATAAGTGTTTATGAATACGAATAAAATGACAAAAAAAAAAAATCGAAAATGATTTTCAGTCGCTGTCGCACTATAAAAGGACAAAACATGACTGTGATGAAACCGAAACTCTGAAATTAAAGTACAAAGTTTCCTGAAAATGCAACAAAATCATCGCGTTTTCACTCCAGCAGAGCTCATTCTCCTCCAACAAAATTATTGAATAAGTTATTCTGGTATTAATACTATAGAAAGTTTATTAGCATATACCAAATACTACTGCATTAGTTATGTAAAATTTATATCGGAAACCAAACCTTAAACTATGATTTACATAGAGATTACATAGTAATGTAGTGTTTTCAATTTACAAACTAAATATTGTACTCTATTAGTTACGAAATTTATGCCGGTGTTATTTTTTCTTAGGCGAACAACGGTCCCTTTAAAAGAAAAGAAAAGTAGTGGTCTCATTCTAAATGTCAGCTAGCTGGCGGAATTATTGCAGCATTTGTCTCATTATCAATCAATTAAAACTTAGGCTAGCATTTAAAGTACGCTCAACTCTCATAATTATTCTAAAATAAAATGGGATGAAATAGTGAGTGGTGCAAGGCTCGGGCAAAGCACCAAGTATGTGATGAACTAATTAGATGCCGGTCATTTTCTAGCCAGGGACAATGGAATTGCTTACAGGTCCCACTGGAAAAAAAATCCTCCATATGATTGGCCGTGGCTGATCGGTAATACTCAATTGTAGGCCAATAAATATAGAAAGTGGTGAAGACATGATTATATATTTATATGCACTTGGACTGAATCATGTGAAAAGTTCCTTTTGGAGCTTCCCAGATAAAGAATGACAAATAGTGTCTATCACTCACGTCACGTGACTGGAAGAGATACTCCTAGCATTTATATTTTGCGGAGGAATAATATTAAGGAGTCGTTTGGTAGCTGGTTAGGGGTCGTTTGGTGCACGGTATAAGTTGGGATATCCAGCAATAATTTTTTGTATCATGTTTGGTAGAAGGTATAAATTTATCCTGGGATAAATACCAAACAAGGTATAAAATGCATCCCATTCCAAGAGATGGGATATCCCTTCTTATCCCACTTATACTGGGATTATTTTATACCATCTTTTAGATGGTATAAAATAATCCCAATAGATGGGATAAATTATCCCCGGGATTATAATCCCGAGATAATTTTGACTACCTACCAAACGATCCCTATAGATAGTCAAAATTATCCCGGGATTAATTTAGCCCAAGAGTTGGGATTATTTTATCACATCTTCTGGATGGGATAAAATAATTCCAGTATAAGTGGAACAAGATGGGATATCCCATCTTTTATCCGAGGATGCATTTTGTGTTTTGTTTGGTACAAGGTATAAATTATCCCAAGATAAATTTATACCTCCTACCAAACATGGTACAAAAAATTAGTGCTGGGATATCCCAACTTATACCATGCACCAAACGACTCCTTAGAGTTATATTATAGTACCGATATTAATGATACAAAGATTAGCTATGAGGGAATTATATAGTAGTATTATTTTATTCATAAATTAGTTATGTATGGTTTAATTATTCATGTATTAGTCATTTCATTTTCTATCTTGCATAAAATAATACACAGATTCTCTCATAACTTATATATATATTAGTTATGCGGGTTTCTAACTAATTGCAAATCAAACCCCATATTAATTTTGAATGTGAATGACTTATCTCCTAACCAGCTATCAAACGTGGTATTACTTACAATGGCGGAGCCACATGCATCCAAGGGGTGTCAATTGACACCTCAAAATCCTAGTTTTGCCACTGATTACTTATGTATGATTTAATACCTGCATAACTCACCTTCAAACCGGCTACCAAGCCACAAGAAAATAAAAGGAAAATAGAAAGTCTTTGGTGGTTACCATGACGTAAATAAGCGAAGAGATAGTGAAAGTCCAGAAGCGACCCAGGTAAGTGTCAGCAACATAAGCTCCAAGAAGAGGTGTAATCCAAACAGATCCAGACCAGTTATTCACATTTCTAACTGATGAAACAGTGTCTTCATGAAGTTGGGTTGTTAAGTACACCACTAGGTTTGAAGCTATTCCATAGAAAGCCATCCTCTCAAATGCTTCATACCCTGTTCATTCATACAATTACTTGTCAAAAGTCAAAACTTTTATATATGATTTAAAAATCTAATTGCAAGAGCTTTTAAGATCATTCTCTTTTTAAGAATCTTAACATGCCACCCTTTTAAGTCTTTCACAAAAAAGTAAGATGGATTAGATTCGACAATCTCAAGTAGTGGAGTTATGTATGCTGGGGGAGGTATCCCCTTCACCGAAAATTGTACTTGCGTATATATGTAAACAAATTTATGTATTAACATGTTGAATCCACTTGATATAAAGAAATTTCTTAGTGCAGTGTTATTTCTGGCTTTGTCACTAGCCAGTGGCCGATCGAGATGCACACTATCAGCTAATTATTATAGCCAAACTAGTATGGTGTAAACTAATCAATAAATTTGGTAAAATATCATCGTAAAGTCGGAGAGAGAAAAAATAAATGTTATCTTAGAGGAAGCTTTAAGCATAGTAGAATATGAATGAAGAAAGGGAGGGTTGAAGAAGGTTTTACCTACAAGGAAAGAACAAGCTTTCCATTTGCCAGTTTTCTCAGCAAGCACAGGTTGACCTCGAAGATCAACCGTGCCATCTTGTGTGTAATCATTGTTAGCTTCCATTTATTGGACGCTAATTAAAACAGAACAAGTGATGGAACTAAGGAAGTTAAATTAACAAAGTTGAGGACTGAGGAAGGGAAGCAGAGCAGGTTGGCTATATGTAGGCAGTATTGGTGCTACACTGTTTGCCAGTACAGCTGGGTGTCATGGACCATGTGTATTTGTCCCTATCATTATTGATTATTCCACGGGTCTAATGAAGCAATCACGGAAATTGTTAATTTTGAAGGGGGCATAAAATCCTGAAAATTAGTGCTACAAATATAATAATTAATTCGTTCATTCTGTATGAGGATAAAGGAGATGTTAATTATTTAAAAAATATACTTCGTCCGATACACTTTCCTTTCTAGTCGTCTATCTCAAAAGAATAATATATTTCTATATTTAAAAATAGTTTAACTTAAAAATTATCATTTTATTTTTAATGAAATAATTTACAGCCACATAAATATGTATGACTTGTTTTAGATCATAAGTTTTAAAAGTCTTCCTTTTACTTTCTTTCTTAAACATTGTGTATAGTCAAACTATATCACATAAATTGAGACGAAGGGAATAGTAACTAATTCGTTCATTCAGCATCAGTGTTTCAAAAAATTTAAGAGTAAAGGAGATGCTTAATTGCTTAAGAATATAATTAGTACAAACAATATATTAAAAAAATAAAAATTATAGAAAATATATTACTGTCCGAATTTGTAGAATCCAAGAAAATTCAACAAAAAGGTACTTAATTATCTAGGCATAATAATATTGATATAGTTGATACTCAAATATTTAAGGGAATTATAAAGAAAGAAACTGTCCTAGAGAATGCAGGGTAGGAAATTAATTCAAGACATAAAAAGCATATGGGCATATTTGCATTATTAGGGTATATTTGGGATATTGGGGGCGGACAACCCACGACGCAAAGCGTACATGTGAAGAATGTTGGTACGAATCAAGTGTTAAGACTCATGAAACTTTAGCATCCCATGATGATTACGGGAATTTCAATTCTGCTTTGAGTCCTGAAATTGAAAAACAAAATTATGTTAGGAGCACTCTCTCAAAATGGGCTCTGCAATGCGCGATCCGAATAATAATTGGGCTTCAATATGGATATCGTACACCAGTGAAAAGCCAGAAAATTTTTTTACAATCCAACTGTTGTAATTCACCTTACACTGTGAGGGGTTCGAATTTCATCACAAAGTTCATCTCTTCTTCTTTGTCTCTCTTTTCAACTATTTAGGGGTTGTGGAAATAAAATTCAAAAAATTAAAACTTAGGGATATAATAATTAAGAGAAGATAACTCTGATCTTATTTTACTTTGACAACATTCAAAATTTGTCAAATTAATATCATTGTTTATCACGTTTACGACCAGGGGCCGATCTACTAAGTGGGTAGGGAGTGTCACGCCACCTGCACACCTCGATCGGAACTTTGTGTATACTTGTGTATATATAGGAAATCTTATAAATATCTAAATTGGCACCAACTAGAGAGATTGTGACTTATTTAGCATCTTAATTGCTATACTTTGAGCGTTCTGAGGCATTACGGAAGGGAAAGGCTATGGCAGAGTAATTCGCATTGTTCCAGCTCTGCAGTTGAGGTAGGTTACGGTCTACTTGAGTTAGACTTTGATTAGTTGATTGTATGCATTGTGAAATTGATAGGAGAAAGCATGTCTAGTCTTCAATCATAAGTGTAACGACCCTCCCGGTCATTATGGAAAATGTAAGATCGCCCCACCAAATGGAACCTGCCAAAGGGTAGAACGAGCTAATAGAAACTCGATTTTATAAGTCTAAGAACTGAAAACTTGACTTGTTTGTGATTGTAGTTTAATTTTGTTGAGTCCGTTGGGGGGGTGATGTAGAAAATTAGAGCTCCGTTGGGAATTCTGAGGCCACGGGTGGATTCGTATGACATTTGTATGTACATGTGCATGTTTTGTTTGTGTTTGTGAGGCCTCTGATGAAATGTTAGGTGATAGAGTGGGAAACTTGGCACAAGTCGAGCTTACTACCCAAATGAAACTGCTGCGGCGGGGCTTGTACGCTACGGCGGCTATAGCGGTGATCCCCTTGCCGCCAGCGATCGGCCAGTGTTCATGTGTCCGTAGTGGCGGGCCATGTCCCGCTATAAGGGTGTCTCTATAGCGGAACATGGGCTGCTATAACGGTGGTCAGGTTTCTCTTGGTCCGCTATAGCGGGCACTTGGCCGCTATAGCGAGACCACTGCAGCAGTGAATTGACCACTGCAACGGTCGACGGGGGGCAGAATGTCGTGTTTTAAACACTTAATCCCATATTCCTTATTCTTAATACTCCAACACAATTCCTCACAAGCACCTAGGGTGAAATTTCAAGCTAGGGCAAGAAAACTCTTGAGAGGTAAGTCTCATCCATCCCTTTCAATCATTCCGTATCATCTTCATGATTATCATCCCTTTTATGGGTTTTCAATGGTGAAATTAGAAATAGTAACCCTAGAAATTAATAAACCTTCTATACTTGATGGGTTATGATAGTTATCACTTATTTATCATCTAATGACTTGGTTTAACTCCTTTTAATCATGAATTGAACCTTTAGAGCTATAAACTAAGTGTATTGAGACCTAGGGTTCCATAAAAATGGTAGCTTGGACATGGAAACTGCTTGTAATTGGGGAGTTGATTTAATATTGTTATAGTTGATGATTAATGATTACTAAAGCAGTTGTTAGGTTGTTGAACACCTAGAAATCATTCACCCATTGGAATGGGGCTAAAGGGAAGGGTGTCTTGCATTGGTTTTGTGACTAGAATAATTGTGACTCATTGAGCATTCAAATTGCTAGACTTTGAGCGTTCTGAGGCTTTACTGAAGGGAAAAGCTGTAGCAGAGTGACTCGAGTTGTTCCAGCTCTACGTTGAGGTAGGTTACGATCTACTTAAGTTAGACTTTGATTAGTTGATTGTATGTGTTGTGAATTCATTGGGAGAAAGCATGTCTAGTCTTCATACATGATGTTGTGTGGTTGAATTCCTATGTGCAATTGACTGAGTGACTGTGTAGGCTTCGTGCCACTATTCATGTGTGCTGAATCTACAGTTGATGTGTTGTAATGAGAAGTTAATATGATCTTCTCGGTGGAATTGTGATACGATATGATGGTTTGAGCATTGATAATAATAGGGCAAGAAATAATGTTATGCAAGCATACATGAAAAGGCACAATTGTGACCTAGATTATGGGTTCGTGGTCCGAGATTCATTCCAAAAATGAGAGATACATTAATATGGCCCTCATTCGAGGTTCTTTCCAGAGCAGAGGTTTATGCTCGGGTCCGATGAGTATCTGGAACGAGTGGTACATGGACACCATGGGTCCCCTATAGGTCATTGTCACGACCCAACCGGAGGGCCGCGACGGGCACCCGATGCTAGCCCACCCGGGCACCCCCTTAGCATACCTTTACATTCACATCTAGGTGAGCCACATAATAAATCATACAGTTCTATTCATCAATCATACTAGTCCCATTGGACAACAGTGCCTTTATATCAACATTAGCAACTATGCCCATATCAATGTACATAAGCCGACGAGGCTAACAAAATGACATCCCAAAATATAGGCCGACAAGGTCAAACACGTCTAACTGTATACACATGTCTACGAGCCTCTAAGGAGAGTATATCATATCATATAGGCGGGACAGGACTGCGCTATGCCCATAATTATATACACAAAAGAATAAATACCAAAAGGTTTTACTCTGAAAGAAATAGAGCTCTGCTATGTAGTCCCTGAGAAAATGTAGCTCTGGATCAAGTCTATCTCCCTGACCACCTGCGGGCATGACGCAGCGTCCACAAACAAAAGGACGTCAGTACGAAGAATGTACTGAGTATGTAAAGCATAATCAATATTAATATAGAAGCATAATAAGCAACATAAGAAATAGCATAAGATAGGAGACAGTAGTATCATCGTCATAAGCACTTACTTACCTTTCATAGGGACTTTCCATTTCTAATGCGAGGTTGTGTACATACATCCATAACCGTTTCCGTTTTCATATCCGTACTCATTTACATTTCGTATCCATAATCGTATTCATATGCCTATTCTTATTCCTATCCGTATCACGACCGTATTCATACTCTTTTACATACTATATACATATCCATATCATATACATAGTTATATCATAGACATACCTGGTCAACCAAGGCTTCAGGGTTACACATACCTGGCCCTACCAAGGCTTCAGGGTTATATCTACCTAGCCCTACCAAGGCTTCAGGGTTACACATACCTGGCCCTACCAAGGCTTCAGGGTTATATCTACCTGGCCCTACCAAGGCTTCAGGGTTACACATATCTGGCCCTACCAAGGCTTCAGGGTTATATCTACCTGGCCCTACCAAGGCTTCAGGGTTACACATACCTGGCCTAACCAAGGCTTCAGGGTTATAGCTACCTGGCCCTACCGAGGCTTCAGGGTTATATCTACCTGGCCCTACCAAGGCTTCAAGGTTATCCGTACCAACTGCAGAGGTGTGCGCGCATCACATAAATATATACATATTCTACCCGGCCTTATAAGCTCGGGGTTCCATAATAGTCATATATAGATACATATACATAATAGCTCATAAGCATCTTTACTATTATAATCACTATCATTATCGTCATTGTCAGCGTCATTACCATTATTGTCGTCATCAATATCATTGTCACTATTATCGTCATTGATTACATCTATCTTTATAGACTTACTCGTCATATGAGGAACTTAGTACAATCGTAACGTATCGAGAATCATGAGCTTAATAGCTCGGAAGATAGAATCATTTGGAATACGTCATAGACTTATAGAAGATTTAGATGATTGGCCAAAGAACCATGTCTTATGAAAGAAAGGGTTAGCCTTACATACCTTTCCGTTCAACTATTCTACACTTGCACGTTCTCCTCCGAAGCTCACGTTTCTACCTTCATTAAAGTCATACTATCGTTAGAAATCGACGACTAGCATACACGACTAAAGCTAGAGAAAATCGGACAGCATCTCCTTTGTTTAAACGACATTCCTCCATATCGTCAATCCACTCCCAAACGTCAACAATACATTCACAATATCATAACAATAGTCCTTATTCATTCTACATTATCCATATTTCTCAATTCACTTCAAGTCATCCATATCCATGGTCATAACACACGATTACATTTGTTCATATACAATATCTATCCCATGTTCTTAACATCATTTATAACGTATCCATATCACAACACATCAAGAATCATGACTTAATTCAAACTACTACTCACAAACATCACTACTCTCACATTCAAGACCCATTTTCTATATCCTTTTACAATCCAAGTGTTTCAACTTTCAAACACCTTAAACAACATGGAAATATCATAAAACTTACCTTAGATGGTGAGGGAATGAATCTTGAGTGGATATACTTCGCTTGAACCAAACCCTAGTTCTCCCCCAATGGAATTTCTTGTGGTCCTCTAACCCTTGGAAGCTTTCTAACACATAAACACTTGATTCTAGCCTTTGATCTTTGTGTTCTCTTGGACTTGAGTGGAATATGTTTAGAGAAGGGTTTTTGAGCTCTCAACACTTGTGGAATAGGAAAAATGAAGTAAAAGAACCCAAGGCATCCATTTATACAAACACTGAAAATCAGTCCGTCGGGACTTTCACGGACACTTGTACGGTCCGAGGAACATTTCACGGCCCGTATAATTAGTCGTGGTTCACCACCAGGAGACCATCATCTCTGCTGGGCATTCTACGAACCATTATACGGTCCGGTGAAAGTTTCACGGTCCGTGAAACATGGTCGTGGAACTCACAGCTTTTCCGAAGTTGTTCTCGTCGTTTCGTTTGATCTCCAATTCTTATACAACCTTCTTAACACTTGTTTAATAATTCATTAACCATACATTAGGCTCTATAGCATCCCTTCAAGACATCATCACATAAACATTAGCCCAATCATAGCGGAACCTTTCCGAACACGACTTACATTTCGTTCCTTTAACAAACTAAAATTCACATATTCATAGAACTTCGAAATCTTATTGTATGCACCTCAAGCTATCTAATCCTTCGCTTAACCTCGTAGGGATTTCATAATCACCTTAAGCTCACACTATTCTATCCACAAATCAACGCATACGTTATTTCCGAGGTGTAACATTCCCCCCCCCCCCCCCCCCCCCAGAACATTCATCCTCGAATGTTAAGTCTTCGGGGATTTTATAAAAATTTCGCCAGAGTTTCCCCTGTAATATGGCACTACTGTCCTGTCACAACAATCCATAATAACAATGCCTCACAGGGCCACAACATAATAGCAATAGAATTTTGCCACACACGACCCAAAAGCATAAAAGGAAAACATACATACCTTATGATCTTGATATCTCATCTTGGATTTCTTTTAAGGGTTGAAATAAATGCGGATACTTGGATTTCATAATTTCTTCCGCTTCCCATGTCATTTCTTCTCATTTATTGCTTCTCCATAGAACCTTAACTGAGGCCACTTCTTTGTTTCTAAGCCTCTGTACTTGCCTATCTGATATGGAAATGGGTACCTCTTCATAAGTTAACTTTTTCGTCACTTGAACATCATTTACTGGCACGATCCTAGTAGGATCTCCAACACATTTACGAAGCATCGAGACATGGAAAACTGGGTGAACTGACTCCAAATCAGGAGGTAAATTTAACTCATAGGCCACTTTGCCTATTTTGCGCACGATCTCATAAGGCCCAATGTATCGGGGACTAAGCTTCCCCTTTTTGCCAAATCTCATCACACCCTTCATTGGCGACACTTTCAAGAATACCCACTCTTTTACTTGGAACTCTAAGTCCCTTCGACGATTATCCGCATAGTACTTTTGACGACTTTGGGCTGCTAATAACCGATCATGTATGAGCTTGACTTTCTCTATGGCTTGCTGGACCAATTTCGGCCCTATCAATTTAGTCTCTCCTACCTCGAACCACCCGATTGGGGATCTACACTTTCGCCCATATAAAGCCTCATACGGTGCCATTTGAATGCTAGAATGATAACTATTGTTGTAAGCAAATTCAATGAGTGGCAAGTGATCATCCCAATTACCTCCAAAATCTATCATATATACTCGTAACATATCTTCAAGAGTTTGAATGGTACGCTCATCTTGTCCATCGGTCTGCGGATGAAATGTCGTGCTAAGGCTCACTTGGGTCCCTAAACCCTCTTGGAAGGACTTCTAAAAATTAGCTGTAAACTGAGTCCCTCTATCAGAGATAATAAATGATGGGACACCATGGAGTCACACTATCTCTTTAACATAAAGCTTTGCATAATCTTCCGCTACATATGTCGTTCTGACTGGTAAGAAATGAGCTGACTTCGTGAGTCTATCCACAATCACCCATGTCGAATCATATTTACGTCGAGAACGGGGTAAGCCTGTATTGAAGTCCATGTTAATTACTTCCCACTTCCAAGTTGGAATTTCTATAGCTTGTAGTAATCCGCCCGGCTTTTGGTGCCCGATTTTCACTTGTTGATAGTTGGGACATTGAGCTACAAATTCCGCTATATCCTTCTTCATCCCATTCCACCAATATATAGATTTAAGATCATGGTACAATTTCATTGCTCCGGGGTAGACAAAATAACGGGAACAATGAGCTTCTCTCAATATTTGGTGGCGTAAACCTGCCACATCGGGAACACATAATCTACCTTGGCATCGAAGAACTCCGTCTTCTGAAATCTCAAATGATGACTCCCCCTTCTGATGGGGTGTATCTCTGTAATGCATTAGCATGGAATCTTCGTATTGTTGCTTTTTCACTTCCGCTACTAGTGATGAAACTGCTGAGTTCTGAATGGTAGTTCCCCTGCTACCTGAGTCCACTACTCGAACTCCTAGGCTAGCTAACTGCTGGAGCTCACGAGCCATTTCTCTCTTCTCTGGTCATACATCATACAAACTTCCCATAGATCTAAGGCTAAGAGCATCAGCCACAACATTTGCCTTTCCAGGGTGATATAGGATATCAACATCGTAATCTTTTAGCAATTCTAACCATCGTCGTTGCCACAAATTCAACTCTTTCTGCTTGAAGATATACTGAAGAATCTTATGATCTGTATAAATATCCACATGGACACCATATAAATAATGTCTCCATATCTTTAATGCATGAACCACTGCAGCTAATTCTAGATCATGGGTTGGATAATTTTTCTCATGTTTCCGTAATTGCCTTGAAGCATACGCAATCACCTTACCATGTTGCATCAACACATAGCCTAGCCCAATGCCTGAAGCATCGCAATAAAAAACATATCCTTCCAATCCCTCTGGAAGTGTCAGGACTGGGGCAGAAGTCAATCTATTTTTTAACTCTTGGAAACTACGTTCACAAGCATCTGTCCATTGAAACTTTGCTGATTTCTGGGTCAACTTTATTAGTGGTGCAGAAATAGAAGAAAAACCTTCAACAAATCTCCTGTAATAACCTGCTAAGCCCAGAAAGCTACGAACCTCCGTAGGAGTTGTGGGCCTTGGCCAAGTCTTCACGGCCTCAATCTTTTTGCTATCTACTCGAATACCATCGACTGAAACGATGTGCCCCAAAAATGTCACTGAGTTGAACCAAAACTCACACTTAGAAAATTTGGCGAATAGCTCTCGAGTTTGAAGAACTCTAAGGACAGTATGCAAATGTTCCGCATGTTCTGCCTCAGATCCACTACTACAAAAAGGGGATTTAGTGACCATAAAAAAGGGATTTAGCGGCAATAACAATTGTCGCTATACCCTTTACCGGCCATTCTGCTTTGGCCGGTGATGCTGGGGTCGGTAAAGGCTTTAGCGGCCGTTATTGGAAAAGCTGGTAAAGGCTGGTTTTTATTGCCGCTAATAACCAGTAGTGTTAGCGGCCATTAATTGCGGCAATTATTTTAGCTGCTAAAGCCAATTCCTAACGGCTAACTACGATCTTTTAGCGTCCATTTTTATTGCCAGTGAATTCAATTATATTGCCGCTAAAAGTTAATAGTTTTAACGGCAATTGTTTTGTGGCAATTTAGAATGGCTACAATATCCTTACTGAAAAGGTCTTAGTTTGTCTTTTAGCATCCATTTTAATGGCAAGTAAATTCAAATAAATTACCGCTAATAATTAGCATCTTTAATGGCAATTCTTTGGTGGCCAACTAAAGGCTACAATATCCATCGTGAAAGCGTCTTATTTCCCCTTCAACGTCCATTTTTATGGCTGGTAAATTCAATTAAATTGACGTTAAAAGTCACAAGCTTCAACAACAATTGTTTATCCAGAAACTGATCTAGATTGCATTTCTACTTATATTTTGGCAAATGCTAAAAATATATTACTATTAATTCATAAAACAAAATATATCTCATTAAGTCTAAACAACAAACGGAAGTACTAATCCAAAATATAGTGTCACGACTTTAAAAAAGAACTTCTATTGTGTGAACCAAATAACTAATGTCATTATATAACTAGTCCTATGGAATAATGTCTTTGAATAACTTCCACAACTCTTTCATATTGAAATCTTCCACATGCGAAATTTTCGAACATCAAACTATACGACCTGAAATAATAAAATAAATGTGTCAAAAGATTAAATGCAATATACGAACAAGTTTACAGGAAATCTGAAATTGTATTTCACCATATTGTTGTGAACAGGCACATGAAATACACACAAAATTTGCATTTCAGTATAAAGATTAAGCTATGATCACAATGTAAAAAATGATGCAATGCTAATCAATTACTTTCCTAAGAGATTTTGCTGCTTCTTATTTTTCCCTTTGCAGTCTCATCTATGCATTATATTGGCTCAGCATGTCTCTCATTACCTCAACTATTCAGCTACCCAACTTAAATAGACAAAATCAGACCAATCAATATCAGTAGCTGAATAGTGCTCTCAATTCAAGTTTCCTGTAATAACTTTACAATCAGAAAGTAGAAAGAGATAGGGGAATTTTTTGCTTCTCTTAAGAAAGCTTTGAAATGCTTGTGGCGTTGTTATGAGCTCGGCTCGAGCTCACCTACTTGTTTTCTTATCTAGTTACATGGCAGGAATTGATATTTTATTACATCTTAACAAGCTAAATTCCCTTAAGTTAAGTTTTGGGTTCATATAGTTCTAAGGGAAGAAATATTTGGTACCATGTAAACTGGATGAGCCTGGTTATAATTGGAATCCCTACTTAGAGCGAACCCGGTGTGCTATTCAAATTTGAATAAGTGTACAGAAACTCTGCCCAAACAATTTTTACTATTCGTTGCGGCTAATTTTATCTCAAACAAATGAACTAACATGAAAAAGTATCATTGATAAGAAAACTAACATTAAAAGATAGTAGGAGGGTAAGCAAATGTGCAATGTGGAGGGTGGAGAATTGTTAGTGTTGAAACATGCACACCCATCTTCATTATTCAAGAACACAAAAAGTTGAAGGAGGAAAACTCAAATAGTAGTGCAGAAGGATATAGATGAGTAGTACCGTGAGAAGGTGGAGTATTTTCAGCAACACTGGTATCCTTGATGTTTGTGGTACTAGTTCATGGCCACTATTGGCGTCGGGGACCTATAAATATTACCACGTTAATTAACACTGGGTATCCTTGATGTTTTGCTTGCATCTTCTCCTAATTTTGTTTCATCAAATTCATTTCTTCATTTTGTTTAGCCTTTAACTCAGCTATCTCATGTTGTAACCTTTGTACATCCTCCTTAGATGAATCCTCTAAAACAATATTTCCTAAGGAAAATCTACTACCCCATAGAACAGAAGGAGTTGGACCAAGTCCTAAACCACTAACATACCCACTTTTTTCATTTCCCAACACCTGCGAATACACATCGCCTTCCCAAGAAACACTGTGAGGAGGTCGTTCAGTAGATCTCTCACCATTGCTTATCCTTTCATTTATCATGTCCTGACAATAGAATACATAATAAATCCAACTTGGATTCATTTATTTGCCTTTAAGTTTTTTTTCCCAACTGCCCCAATGTTTACAATAAAAGAAAGAAGAAATCTTACGATTGTCTTGGCACAATCCTCATCCAGCGGTCTACCATCCTTACGTTTCTTATGAGTTAATATATATATTTGTCCTCGTGTAGGCTCTATCCCATTTTCAGCCTAACACAATAAAAATTGATGTCAAATACGTGTGAGAAAAAGGATTTAAAAGTATTATAGTTTGTAATTTCCATCGGTTTACCTTCTCATCCATCAAGGTAGCAATACTTTTGGATCCTCCTGTGTGAGGCATCTTTTGTTTGGTCCTATTGTTTCTATTTGCTTGGGTACGCCTCTATCATTGAAACATTAAAATGATATAAATTATAAATAATAACTGAGGATAACTAAAATCAAAACACTATGAAATTAAGCAACTGGAGTATGTTTTCAAGATTTGTTGATACCTTAGCTTTATCAGAAACCCAATAAGAGACAAGACCAGTCCATTGATCCCTCGGTATGCGACTTAGTCTATTTTTCAGCAAAGCGTCTTTATTCTTATATTTTTCCATATATTCACCTTTTAAAGTGCACTTGTAATCTTTCCATTTCTTTCCTAGTGACATTAAGACAAAGTCTTCTCCGCGTTTTGGGATAGAGAACTTCTTCCGATAAAATAAAATCCAACATTTAGAAGATAACATGATGTATAACAGGTTTCTTGTTCACATAATAATAATAATAATAATAATAATAATAATAATAATAATAATAATAATAATAATAATAATAATAATAATAATAATAATAGTAATAACTATTCCATACCCTCACTAAATTCACCAATCTCTTCTTTTCCTCGTCGCCAAAGTTTCTCCAATCATCTATGTGTAGAGGTGTTAGTTCTGGAGTCCTCGCAATAATTCCTAGAAAGCTAGCAAGCTTTCGACCCTCTTTCCCAACAGCTTGGTTACGACTATTAAATGACACATCAACTGTCTTCCCCACAGGAAGTTTCCAAATATCTTTCAGTAAAGTAGGGCCACGAACCTTTCTTGCCCCCGAAGTACCTAAAATGAAAAAAGATTTGAAGGTCATCAAATGGAAAAAATATTATATGGTTAAACACCTGAGATTAGGCGGTTATGCACAAATGAAGTATTACTTCTTAGTAGAATGATAAGGGGTAGTTTTGGAAAGTTTGTGCAAGAATGGCGGTTACTGTGTGCTATTTGTGATGAAGGCACCAGGATCATGTATGCTGTGTTCATCAAGCATACTTGGTGGACAATGTCAAATGGTGTGGTGTTGTTGCTGAAGAGATTAGAAGGCAGAAGGCATGTTTGGCATATGCTTTTGGCTAGTGGCTTGGTCATTGGAGATGATCTGGTGTAGGGTTGGTGGTTATGCAGGTTGAGTTTCAACTATGATTCAACTCTGTGGAGTATATGCAGTTTTTAGAATAATTCTGCAGAAAGTGAGGAAATGAACTGCAGTTCCTTTTGGATCTGCTTTTAGATCAGATTTAGGTAATGAAAACTTATCCTGGTAGATACACAACCTGCCAAGGACATGGTAAAAGTGTATGTAAGGCTAGTTGTCTGTATCATAATCCCAAACACCAGTTATAAAGTTGTCTGCATTTTACACTATCTGAGCCTTGTTATATTGTTCAACCATCTAAACTATATGAGATTACTTTTTCCAGTGATGGTAGTTCAAAATAGCCCAACTGTAAAATCAAATAAACAACAATCTCGTGGCCTTGTTTCAAACACATAGCAGACCAGAGAGCTGAATCTGAAGCTCTTGTGTATGACAGATTAATTAACCATAGAAAAAGTATTACCTAATTCATCATTATGTTGAGCCTCAGCGCCACCAACACAACTATTCAACTCATTAGATTGACCATCATGTGATTGGGCCTCAGAGTTGTTTCGATTATCCATCAACTGCTCAATATAAGGTTGGGTTGCAGAGTGGTTTTGATTATCCATCAATTGCTCAATATAATGTCGCACTTCTTCATCATCATCTTGTTGAATTTCCAGCCTGTTGTGACGTCTAGTTTGCATAGTTTCTTCTCAATATGTGAAAAACACATAAGCTATTTGTGCACACAAACACCATAGCATCTCACAATCCAAGAGCTACAACACAAAATTTAAGTAAAAGCAATCACATAGAATGCACTCAAAACATTCAATAATCAACCAACAGAAACATGGAAAATCCATAGCAGACTAACATGCATCTTCTATAAAATGATTTAAATTGAAAGCAAAAAATATATTTTATTCAAATTTCTATACTAAAAAATAATAAATCCCTAAAGTTTATTCGATAACACTTGCAAAGAATATATTTTACAAGTACCACCTATCTTACTCGGAGTAACTTTCATTTTCAATGTCATTTCCTCCCTTATTAGCTTGAGAATGTACGTCCGTATCAATTACCATTCCATTGACACCACTTCTTACCCAATCATTATCCTCATACTCCAAAACATGAGCATTTTCTAAGAGAGCCAAGTCAGTGGCATCACACTGCATTGATGACTCAAAATGCACACTATTTTCCTCTCGCATATCAAAAACGTCTCGAGGTTTAATAAACCTAGGGACAAACCATTCATGATATTGAGGATCTTGTACATATATTACTTGTTGATCTTGTTCTGCAAAAATAAAAGGCTCATGGCGTTCTTGATCACCAGAGTCTGCCAGAAGTTCACAAGTGTGAAATCCAAGTCATCTTCTATCACTCCTCTACCTTTGGTTACATCAACCCAATCGCACTTAAATAAGACAACCTTAAATTCTTCATAATAATTTAACTCCACAATATCATTCACTCTACCATAATATGTGATATTTGCAGACTTTGGAGCATTGTCACTTGTACTTGCATAACTTTCAGTCTTAGAAACGACCATAACACCACTATTTTGTGTCTCCTTGGACTCTTCACTTTGTTTTGTTCGGAATCGATACCCGTTATTTACATCGAACGCATTAAATATTTTTGCAATTTTAGTCGGCCCTTCTGCGAGGACTTTAATATCCTTTAAGATTTTAGATGTGGCATCCAACTCTGCTACTTAAACAAATAGAAAGATACAACTATAAATGTGTATATAAGTAGAAGGACAATAATTTAACGTAACCAATAATTTAATCTTACTACTTACTTTCTCCTTGAACCACTCATGAAATGTATCAAAATGCATAAGATTAAGTTGACGTGGTCTCAAACGGCGCTTACGATGTGATCTCTTGATTTCAGCCATATGTTCACTATTCATGTAACTCACATATATCAATTTTGTTATCAAATAATTTAATATACATATATTCAATAATAGATATAATACTTACTTTTTATAATTCTCAACCACATCTGACTCACAATTGAAAAGCACATGCCGATGTGCTTGCAACCATGTTTTCTCATCCAACTCAAATACATCTACTTCACCGTACGACTCCCCAACAGTAGGAAAAAGACATTCTTCTTTACTAGTCTCATGCTCAATCTCATCATTGCATTTTCTTGAACAATAAGACCTTGAATCTCCACCCTCCAAATATCGTGAGAAAAATGCCACACACTCATTTGCTATGTATGCTTCTGCTATTGAACCTTCTGGGCATGCACAATTACGAACATATGATTTTAAAGTACCCAAGTACCTATGTAATAAATTAAGGTTATTAGTTTGATATTATAATATTTAACAACTAAATATTATCATAAAAATTCATTGACATTCTTCATACCTCTCAATTGGGTACATCCAGCGATAATATACTGGCCCCGCAAGTCTAGCCTCAGTTGCCAAGTGAGTAAGAAAGTGCACCATAACAGTAAAGAATCCTGGGGGAAAGAGTTTTTCCATAGTAGACAATGTTTCTGGAATTTTTTCTTCAAGTAACTTTAACTCTTCTAGTTTTAGCACTTTGCTACATAGAACACGAAAGAATGTGCATAGTTCAATTAAAACGGAACTGATTCTTTTGTCTTTTGATCTCCGCAAGGCAAGAGGAAGAAGTTCTTGCATTATAACATGGCAATCATGAGTTTTTAGCCTAGATATCTTCCGTTTGCGAATCCAACGTGATATATTAGATGAATAGCCATATGGAAACTTGGTATTTTGTAGTACTTCATAAAATAACTCTTTTTCGTTTGAAGTCATCGTAAAATAAGTAGGAGGAAGATAAGCCCTCCCACTAGCTCGATATTGAGGCCATAAGCTTGGTCTTATTTTCATATCCTTCAAGTCCAATCGAGCTTCTAGATTGTCTTTAGACTTTTTACCAAGATCTAATAGTGTATAAATTAAGTTATCACACACATTTTTTTCTGTGTGCATCACATCGAGATTATGGCGCACCAAGTTAAACTCCTAATAAGGAAGATCGAAAAAAATGCTCCTTTTTTTCCATGTGTTTTTCATTACCCCACTTACCCCTTCACTCGACTGACCGAGAGTAAACTTTATATCTTTAACTTGATTCAGCACTAGTGACCTGGATACTGCACAAGGTGCAGGTCTTGTTTCTTTAGTCCCATCAAACGATCTTGCATCATTCCGATATTTGTGGCCCGACTTCAAGAAACGTCGATGCCCCATGTAACAAAACTTTCTACCATGTTTGAGCCATCTAGATTGAGTGTTTATGTTGGAAGAAGGGCATGCAAACCGACCATAAGTGCTCCATCCAGAGAGAGTACCATATGCTGGAAAATCATTTGTAGTCCACATGAGAGCTGCTCGCATTTGAAATATCTCCTTAGTAGAAGCATCGTATGTTTCTACCCCGACATCCCATAATTCATTTAACTCTTCTATTAAAGGTTGCAAAAAGACATCAATATTATTGCCATGCGCTTTTGGTCCAGGAATAAGTAAGGACAGAATGAAGAACTCTTGCTTCATGCACATCCATGGTGGAAGATTATATGGCATTAAAATCACTGGCCATGTACTGTGAATAGTTCGCATTGTGCCAAATGGATTAAATCCGTCAGAAGCTAATCCTAGCCGGACATTGCGAGGATCTCCAGCAAATTCGGGATATTTACTATCAAAACTTTTCCAAGCTTCAGAATCTGCAGGATGTCGTAGAACGCCATCTTTATTGCGCTCTTCGTGATGCCATTGCATTGCTTTAGAAGTTTCTGAAGACATAAACAATCTTTGCAGCCTTGGTTTTAAAGGAAAATACCTTAGGACCTTGGCTGGAATTTTTCTAGCATTATTTTTCCATCTAGAAGCACCACAAATTTTGCATTCATTAACATCCTTACTAGAAAACTCTTTCCTAAAAAGCATGCAATCATTGGGACAAGCATGAATCTTTTCGTACTTTAAGCCCAAGCTTTCAACTATCTTTTTGGTCTCATAAAAAGAAGAAGGCAATGTTTCCCCTTCAGGCAACGCATCCTTCAATAGTCCAAGCAAAGCATTAAAAGATTCATTTGACTATTTGAACATGCATTTTGTACGATAGATATGCAGCAAAAAGGACAGTTAGCTAAACTTCTTGCATCCAGGATATAGTTCTTCATTTGCCTCCTTCATGAGCCGTTCAAATTTATCCACCTCTGGATGAGGTTGATTTCCAGATGGATGAGCTCTCTTTTGTTGTAGGTTTGGCGCCATCTTTCCCCTTTCAGTGACGTCACTATCCATGAACTATGTAGAGCCTCCAAAGACATCATGTATCATTCCTCTCATATCATCGCCCCTCAAAGTTGATTGGCTGTGATTATTTACTTGGGTATTGTTTGATCCCTTCAGAGACTCCCCATGACAAAACCAAGTATCATACGATGGCATGATACCATTAACCACAAGATGATCATATGTTGTGGCCCGATTTGCTTGATGAATAAGCACACATTCCGTACAAGGACATGAAATTTTTCTCCCTCTAGTTTTTTAGAAAAGGCATGGTTTATAAAATCCTCCACTCCATCCAAGTATTCTTTACTAAGTCTATCACAATTCATCCATTTTTTATTTCTAGAATTTTCCATGATGTCCAAGATATTCTTTTCTTTTCTGCAATTACTGTAAGAGCTAAAAATACATTAGTAGAAAAGAGGGGAATTAATCAAAAATATAGTTCAGATAAAATGTGCATCCTATTAACAGGTAATTGCATAGCTCAAATATATCTTTTTAACAATTAAAACTATCAAACAGATATCTAATTCTAGTTATATCCAAATGATGACTTACTTCAAAACAGAAGGAAAAATCAGAAAGCTTCCACTAAACATTTCCTTTCCTAGTCACACTAAAATGCAAGATTTGTACCAGTAAATGAAGCATAGTTTAAAGCCAAGAACATGATTAAAAAATCTAACTGTGAATTCTTCAAGCCATAATAGATTTCAATACTTTAATCCAAGAAATTCCTTCTCAATTAGGGGAGAAATTACTGAATCTACAACTGGTTTTATAGCTCCAACTGGCAGATTTTGATTTTTTGATGTCAACATATTTACAGCTTCCAAATTGCAATCCAAATTGCTCAAAATAAATGATTACTTTAGTTTTCAACTATAAATTCACCCAACACTCCCATTATAACATATAAAGACTTTTTCGCCTCTATCAAAAACATCAATCCAATATGTTTTTCATATAGTTAACTAGAGAATGTAATCCATCTGGAGATTCTAATAAATTTCCTTCTATCATAATAAAATGAACAAAAAAAACTAGAAACCAAGCATTCACAAGAAAAACAAGTTGTCAGTTTAATTCAACTCACAATCAAGCAGAGGACTAAAAGAATCAGTTACCTTAGTAGTTGGAGTTGGTTAAATTTTACTATAGAATTACACGAGAAAACTTGGCTACCTAGAACTAAAAAACATTGTATCTCTATGTAATATACACTGCAATAATCTTTTTTTTAGCAATTTAAACCCCAGGGGGTATTTTTATTAATAAAACGTGTACTTTACAAGAGAAGTTGCCTTTCTAGTTAAATCTATTTGCATCAGTGAAAAAAATTGTCTTCTATCATACTAGAATTAAAAAAAAAAAAAAAAACAGAAACCAAGCATTCACAAAAAAAAAAAAAAATTGTCGGTTTAGTTCAACTCACAATTCAAGTAGACAAAGCGATTGTTAACAAATCAATTCTGAAGTAGCACAGCATCACCAAAATGGTATTTACTCACTCAAACACAGTCAACTTCACGGTTTAGTTCAAAACTATGACCTAAACTTGCCAATCAACTAAAAAATAGAGCACAAAACTTCCTCAAGAATTAGTCCAAAACACTAATAGTTAACTGAACATAAGTGAGACTGGCTTGTTTCATAGGGTATCATTTCAGACCCAATCTACCATTCATCAAAAATATGAATGAATCAGTGGAACGTTTGTTCTTTGACTACAGATTCTCAACTTCTGTTTGGAGTAAAATTTTGAACTGGCAAGGCATTAATAGAACTCCTCTCAAGTGGCAGTTAGAAGAATGGGTTGAAGATCACAAGAGCACAAAGAAAGCAGGAAATGAAGTATATAGAGTGGCACTTGATGGATGTGTCTATTACATATGGAAGGAGAAGAATCACTGAGTGTTACAGAAGCAGGGGACAACAGGCCAACCACTAGTTAGGAAAATCATACAAGAGGTGGTATTTAGACGCTCAAAGAGGACTAGACTAGCTGGAAGACTACATGAACTGAATTTTTACCTTAGGAATACTATTGTATATGCTATTTTTGAGTTATAGATAGGAATAGAGGATTGCACTTCCTGGTGCTTAGGATCAGGCGAGTGTGAGCTTGGGTTTTGCTTTACTTGTAAATATTTTTCCTTGGTATTACAATATTTCTAGCTACCAAAAAAAAAGGGACATAAGTGTAGCTAAACTGCCATGTAAACTTTCCCAGAAACAAGTTCAAACAACCAAGCTAGATTTCAAATTTTGTGCTCAAATGGAATCCAATTTCATTTCAGTTCTAGGCGAAAGAATAGGCTAAAGTCTTTAAGTCCTTCTCATCTTTAATCACAGCAGATTCTAACAAAATTCAGCAATGAACAATGTAATTTTCGAATTACCAGCTGCAGATATTGTAGAGTTGTTAAAACAATACTATGACAAACTGAAAACTGAATCTGAGCAACTCGACTTGGTTTCAAATACTTTAACAATTCGACCTCAATAGGGAGACAAGGTAAAGTGTTCAGTTTCTAAACATAGAGAAACCAACTTAAAAATCAAACATGCCTCTTCAATTCAATCCCAAAATAAGATGAAATTCAGTCTCAATCTAATAAAACCCTCAAGTCAGACTTACGAATCAATGTACCACAACAGCGTGTCAAAAAGTTCGGTATTCGGTTAATGTTTATGCTCAATTTATTCCTGTGTTTTTATAGGTAGTAATTTATATTCATGTTTTCAAGTAGTTAACATAAATCTCAATAACAGAGTGTTCCCGATGTTGTATATTCCATTTGAGACATCAATATTCATCAATAACAGTGAGAAAACTTTAGAACGATCATGAGAAGTTGAATATATTAACAACAGCCTTCGCAAACAGAGGAAACAATTCATAAAATAGCAAGGGAAACAGAGGAGTCAATTCAGTCAGTTGCTCATCAAATTAATAGCAGTCGAAAATCACAAATATCACTTGGCAAACGCTGAAAAGCTTTACTTTTACAAAGTCACAAATTGGCTCAAGTGTTCGCGTACCTAGAAGCAAAATATTTGCTGACGAAGACAAAAAATTGAAGAAGAAGTCGAAGAAAGATCCCGTAAAACCTACAAGAAACGAGAATATCTCAAATAAAACTATGGCCTGCATTAGAAATTTCAAATTAAATTATTTATAGATAAGAAAGTATGACATTTTTCTTTTTTCATCCACTATTTTGTTCACCAAAACCAAACAAATCCTAAAATTCTATCATCAACAGATATCAAACAATAAGCATAGAAAATCAAACTTGAAACAATAAAAATCATGCTTTGTAATTATATAAAAAATAGAGAAACATGGGGTAGAGATGGACACGAACAGAGCAGGAATCGGAAAATCTCTTTCAACAACACCTATGAAAGAAACCCAGAATTTGAAAAAAAAAAACCTCTTTTAACACCGTCTATGAAAGAAACCCAGAATTTGAAAAATCTCTTTTAACACCATCGACGAAATAAACCTAGAATTTGAAAAACCTCTTTTAACACCATCTACGAAAGAAACCCAGAATTTGTAAAACCTCTTTCAACACCACCTAGGAACGAAACCCATAATTTGAAAAACCCTCTTTCACTACGATAAAAAACTAGAGCATTATAATAATTGACATATAGAAGAGGAACGAGCAGATAGAAGTAGAGGAGAACATTACCACGAATTTGATTTAATCAAATAAGGTTTAGGTTTTCTCCTAGATGTAGCAGCGGTTGTGAAGAAGATGATCCATTTTTTTGTATTTGTTTTAATAATGGAATAGGGTTTTTACTTAGGCGGGAGAGTATTTTTTATTAAGCACACGCGGGAAGATTAATTAGAAGGAAAAATCTTGCGGGAAGAGTTAAAAAAGCAAAAGCTAAATGTTTTACTGGCCATTCTTTTAAATTGCTACTAAAAATATACTTATTGCTGGTCAATATACATTAGCCGCTGATATTTTGGCTCCCGTGAGTACATTAGCGGCAATTAACTTATAGCCGCTAAATAATTGCCGCTAAATCCCCTTTTTGTAGTAGTGATCTAGAATACACCAAGATATCGTTGATGAATACGATCACAAATAGATCTAAGAAGGGCCAGAACATGTTGTTCATCAAATCCATAAATACTGCCGGTGCATTAGTTAGCCCAAATGACATTACCCGGAACTCAAAATGGCCATATCTTGTTCTGAAGGCTGTCTTAGGGATAGCTTTCTCCCTAACTCTCACTTGATGATACTCGGACCTCAAATCTATCTTGGAAAACCATTTGGCACCTTGTAATTGATCAAATAAGTCATCAATTCTCGGGAGAGGATATTTGTTCTTAATCGTCACCTTAGTCAATTGCCGATAGTCAATGCACATTCTCAAGGAGCCATCTTTCTTTTGGACAAACAATACGGGTGCTCCCCACGGGGATGAACTAGGCCTAATAAAGCCTTTCTCAAGCAAGTCTTTCAATTGTTCCTTCAACTCTTTCAATTCTGCGGGGGCCATTGTATAAAGAGGAATAGATATAGGCTTAGTGCCTGGCAACACATCAATGGAAAAATCAATCTCCCGCTCAGGAGGAAGGCCTGGAAGCTCTTCCGGAAACACATCCGGAAATTCATTCACCACGAAAACTGACTGAAGAGTTGGCGATTCAGCTTCTACATCTTGAACCCGAACTAGATGATAAATACATCCTTTTGTGATCATTTTCCTTGCCTTTAGATAGGAAATAAACCTACCTTTTGGTGACGCAGTATTCCCTTCCCACTCTAACACTGGTTCTCCAGGAAATTGGAAACGAACCATTTTCATTCTACCATCAACGTTGTCATAGAAAAAAGCCAACCAATCCATGCCCATAATAACATCAAAGTCTACCATTTTTAACTCATGCTAGTCAATCATAGTACGATGATCACAAATCAAAACTATACAGTTTCTATACACTCGGCTAGCTATTACCGATTCACCAACGGGTGTAGACACCTCAAAAGGTTTGATCGACTCCGGTTCGACTCTAAATCGACCCGCAATATACGGAGTAACATATGACAATGTGGAGCCCGGATCAATCAAAGCATATACATCATGAGAAAATACCGATAATATACATGTGACCACATCAGGAAAAGAATCAAGATCTTGGCGTCCAGCCAAAGCATAAATACGGTGCTGAGGACCGCTAGAACTGGGGACTCTCCCTCTGCCTCTACCATGGCTGACTGACGCATGTGAACCTGGCCCCATAAGGCGTACAGATGATGAAGATCAAGCTACCGATCCCAAAGGCTGGGTCCTACCTCTACCATGAACTGAGGGGAAATCACGCATAATATGGCCTGGTCGACCACATGAATAGAAAACCTCTGAACTCGATTGGCATGGGCCCCAATGTAACTTCCCACACTGGGAACATCGTGGGATGGGTGGCCTCACCTGACCCGGATCACCTCTGAACTGAGACCCCGAAAAACTCTGACTCGGCCCAGAACGAGTAGATCTATCGAATCTCTGGCCTGAAAACTGTGGAGGGGCACTAGTCATAGAAAGGCCTGAATGCCTAGAAAACTTCTGTCTGTGCCCGCCTCTAAACTCACTCATCGGACCCGAAGATATGTCCCTCTTGCTATTTCCCCTATCATGCTCGCGTTCACTTCTTTGCTGCTGTAGGCTTTCTTCTAAGTTCTGAGCATGGCCCTGAATGCGTGAAATATCCAAAGTGTCCTGAAGGATAGCAGTCAAGCACCTATCCATCAAATGTGGCCCTAGGCCATTCACAAATCGGTGTACCCTATCACCCATATCCGCTACCATGGCTGAAGCATACCTAGCCAAGGAATTGAAGCGGAGACTATACTCTAAAGCACTCATGCTACCTTGCCTCAAATTCAAGAACTTATCGGCTCTAGCTCGCCGAACTTCTGGAGGCATATAATGTCGGAGGAAAGCATCAATAAATTCTTGCCATACCGGGGGAGGTGCATTGGCTCCCTGTGAAACCATCCAAACTGTGTACCAATGGATTGAGACATCCTTCAATCTATATGACACTAACTCCACCGATTCGGTGTCCGAATCATGTATCAAACGAAGCGTCCTTGGCATCCCATCAATAAAGTCCAGAGGGTCCTCATCCGGCTTTGATCCAAAGAATTCTGGAGGGTTCAAGCTAATGAAGTCACGGGCCCTTGCATTAACAGCCCTATCACCTTGCCCTGTACCTTGCCGCTGAGTCTGGCCAGCAACCAATTGAGTAAGCAAATGAATGGCCTCTTTTACATCTTGGCCTGAAGCATCCGGTGGAGGGACCGGAGGTGCAGGAGCTGGGGCTAAGGCTCTCTCACGCTTCTCAGAAATAGGCACTGTCTGGGAGGACTGAGATTGAGCCGCATTCTGGGACTCACTTTCCTCTACAACTGTTGGCGGTGCTCTTGCAGCCCGCTTTTCTACCGTTGCCTTGCCCTTTTGGGTTGTCGTATCCTTTCTCTTTACAGGCATCTCTGAAATACACAATACACAGTTAAGGAGAAGGAAGTTCTTATGTCATAGCTCTATCGCACAATCTTATGAAGAAAGAAGGTCAATCATTCCTAAATTGCCCGCAGCCTCTTGTTTATAAGTGTGGCGTGCAACACACCAATAACCAAGACTCTACTGGACACGGCTCGTAGACACACCCTAGGACAGAACTGCTCTGATACCACTTTTTGTAACGACCCAACCGGAGGGCCGCGACGGGCACCCGGTGCTAGCCCACCCGGGCACCCCCTAAGCATACCTTTACATTCACATCTAGGTGAGCCACATAATAAATCATACAGTTCTATTCATCAATCATACTAGTCCTATTGGAAAACAGTGCCTTTATATCAACACTAGAAACTATGCCCATATCAATGTACATAAGCCGACGAGGCTAACAAAATGACATCCCAAAATATAGGCCGACAAGGCCATACACGTCTAACTGTATACACATATTTACGAGCCTCTAAGGAGAGTATATCATATCATATAGGCGGGACAGACCCCGCTATGCCTATAATTATATACACAAAAGAATAAGTACCAAAAGCTTTAGCTCCGAAAGAAATAGAGCTCCGCTATGTAGTCCCTGAGAAAATGTAGCTATGGATCAAGTCTGTCTCCCTGGCCACCTGCGGGCATGACGCAGCGTCCACAAAAAAAAGGACGTCCGTACGAAGAATGTACTGAGTATGTAAAGCATAATCTATATTAGTATAGAAGCATAATAAGAAACATAAGAAATAGCATCAGATGGGAGACAGTAGTATCATCGTCATAAGCACTTACTTGCCTTTCATAGGGACTTTCCATTTCTAATGCGAGGTTGTGTACATACATCCATAACCGTTTCCGTATTCGTATCCGTACTCAATTACATTTCGTATCCATAATCGTATTCACATGCCTATTCTTATTCCTATTCGTATAACGACCATATTCATACTCTTTTACATACCATATACATATCCATATCATATACATAGTTATATCATAGACATACCTGGCCAACCAAGGCTTCAGGGTTACACATACCTGGCCCTACCAAGGCTTCAGGGTTATATCTACCTGGCCCTACCAAGGCTTCAGGGTTACACATACCTGGCCCTACCAAGGCTTCAGGGTTATATCTACCTGGCCCTACCAAGGCTTCAGTGTTACACATACCTGGCCCTACCAAGGCTTCAGGGTTATATCTACCTGGCCCTACCGAGGCTTCAGGGTTATATCTACCTGGCCCTACCAATGCTTCAAGGTTATCCGTACCAACTGCACAGGTGTGCGCGCGTCACATAAATATATACATATTCTACCCGGCCTTATAATCTCGGAGTTCCATAATGGTCATACATAGATACATATACATAATAGCTCATAAGCATCTTTCCTATTATCATCACTATCATTATCGTCATCGTCAGCGTCATTACCATTATAGTCGTCATAAATATCATTGTCACTATTATCGTCATTCATTACATCTATCTTTATAGACTTACTCGTCATATGAGGAACTTAGTACAATCGTAACGTATCGAGAATCATGAGCTTAATAGCTCGGAAGATAGAATCATTTGGAATACGTCATAGACTTATAAAAGATTTAGATGATTGGCCAAAGAACCATGCCTTATGAAAGAAAGGGTTAGCCTTACATACCTTTCCGTTCAACTATTCTACACTTGCACGTTCTCCTCCGAAGCTCACGTTTCTACCTTCATTAAAGTCATACTATCGTTAGAAATCAACGACTAGCATACACGACTAAAGCTAGAGAAAATCGGACAGCATCTCCTTTGTTTAAACGACATTCCTCCATATCGTAAATCCACTCCCAAACGTCAACAATACATTCACAATATCATAACAATAGTCCTTATTCATTCTACATTATCTATATTTCTCAATTCACTTCAAGTCATCCATATCCATAGTCATAACACACAATTACATTCGTTCATATACAATGTCTATCCCATGTTCTTAACATCATTTATAACGTATCCATATCACAACACATTAAGAATCATGACTCAATTCAAACTACTACTCACAAATATCACTACTCTCACATTCAAGACCCATTTTCTATATCCTTTTACAATCCAAGTGTTTCAACTTTCAAACACCTTAAAAAACATGGAAATATCGTAAAACTTACCTTAGATGGTGACGGAATGAATCTTGAGTGGATATACTTCGCTTGAGCCAAACCCTAGTTCTCTCCCAATGGAATTTCTTGTGGCCCTCTAACCCTTGGAAGTTTTCTAACACATAAACACTTGATTCTAGTCTTTGATCTTTGTGTTCTCTTGGACTTGAGTGGAATATGTGTAGAGAAGGGTTTTTGAGCTCTCAACACTTGTGGAATATGAAAAATGAAGTAAAAGAACCCGAGGCATTCATTTATACAAACATTGAAAATCAGTCCGTCGGGACTTCCACGGACACTTGTACGGTTCGTGGAACATTTCACGGCCCGTATAAGTGGTCGTGGTTCACCACCAGGAGACCATAATCTCTGCTGGGCATTCTAGGGACCATTATATGGTCCGTGGAATGTTTCACGGTCCGTGAAACATGGTCGTAGAGCTCACAGCTTTTCCGAAGTTGTTCTCGTCGTTTCGTTTGATCTCTAATTCTTATACAACCTTCTTAACACTTGTTTAATACTTCATTAACCATACATTAGGCTCTATAATAGCCCTTCAAGACATCATCACATAAACATTAGCCCAATCATAGCGGAACCTTTCCGAACACGACTTACATTTCGCTTACTTCAACAAACTAAAATTCACATATTCATAGAACTTCGAAATCTTATTGTATGCACCTCAAGCTATCTAACCCTTTGCTTAACCTTTTAGGGATTTCATAATCACCTTAAGCTCACACTAACCTATCCACAAATCAACGCATATGGAATTTTCGAGGTGTAACAGTCATGACCACTGAGCAATGACATTAGTTAGCATGTGTGTATAGTGATTATAGTATTTGTGGTAGACTTATTCCCGTTTTGTGGTTTTCTATTGACTGAGTTCTTGATATTTTGGGTGACCTGATTGGTGATTATCCTTGGTTGAATTTTCATGTTTATTTATTTCATGTCTGTTGGTTGGCTTGTTTATTCTATTGATTTTTTGAAATATGCATGATACTAATCTTAGTCGACCTATGATATCTACCGCTACATAGTGTTTGTACTTATACTACCTTGTTGTATTCTTTTGAGTGCAGATTGTGATACAGAGATTGCTACCCGCCCTCACATCTAGCGTCGAGGACTTTGCTGACAGATTTAGGGTGAGCTTCTATCCATGCCAGGCCGCCCGAAGATCTTCCTCTTATGATGTCTATTTCCTATTCTGGACATTATGGCTATTTGTTAGACAAATTTCATTTGTTATACATGTTCTAGATTAGAGTCCTTGTACGATGACTTTCAGATTTTGGGGATTTTGTAATAGTTAGAACTTCTGCATTTACTTCAGTATTTTTATGGCATGACTTATTTTGATTACCTTATGCTTGAATGAGTAATAACTGACTAATTTAGTTAATATAAAAATGGACTTGAATGAATAGATGACTTGTGTGTTGGTTCGCCACTAGGAGTTAGTGTGGGTGCCAGTCATGGCGGGTTGGGTCGTGACAGATTTGGTATTAGAGCCTTAGGTTCGTCAATCTCATCGTACAAGGACATATCTAGTAGATTCTTGCGGATCGGTACAAAGATGTTTGTGCTTATCTTCGAGAGGCTCCCGGGCACTAGGAAAATTATTTTTTCTTTCTTTCGTGCTACTTGATTCCAATTGGTATCTGCTTATTCAAATTGGTATCTAACTGTCCTTCACTCTTTCACAGATAGGGTAGCAGCCATAGAAATAGGTGGACGCAGAGGAGCCCGTAGAGGGGCGGCCCCAACTGGGGGCGGAGCCCCAGTAGTTGATCCCGTGCCTCCAATGGTTCCTACTAAGGCCGCGAGAGAGGCAGCCGCATCAGCCCAGCCAGCTGCAGCACCAGTCCCACAAAGAGCTGCAGCTATTCATGGTATACCAGATGCTACGACGCAGGTGCTACATTAGTTGCATGGGTCAGCACAGACCAGAGCTTTTCCAGCCGTTCCAGCAGGTAGGGCCGCAGGGGTAGCAGCCCCAGGTTCGAATAAAGTTCAGGCTCTGGGGTTTCAGCATGCTGCAGCAATGGCACCTTTCTTGGATGAAGTTCTGGGTTTTAAGGCTTGTCCGAGGCCAATTGCAGGGCCAGTGATGACTGGTGAGGAGCATGATATGTTTTGGAGGTTCACTAAGATGAAGCCTCCGATTTTCTATGATACTGAGTTAGAGGATGCATATGAGTTCGTCATAGACTGTCACGAGAGCCTATATAAGATCGGGACTGTGGACAAGTACGGTGTAGAGTTTGTGACCTTCCAGATCTTGGGTGATGCCAACTTATGGTGGAGGGCACATGTGGAGTGCAGGCCAGCTGGGTCTCCTCTGTTGACTTGGGCTCAGTTCTGTTCAGTGTTCTTGGATAAGTACATTCCGCGTACTCTGAGATACTGAAGGAAGGAAGAGTTTGCGAATATTGATCAGGAAAACTCATCGGTTGCTATGTACGAGTCTCGTTTCCACTCCTTGTCCCAATATGCTTTTCAATGCCCACTGAGGGGGAGAGGATCCGGCAGTTCGTGAAGGGATTGAACAATGGACTTCAGCTATCAGCTCTTTAGCTTGTAGCCACTAGGCTTCATTCCAGGAGGTAGTGAAGCATGTTTGTGTTGTTGAGGGGATTAAACTGGAAAGTCATGCAAAGCAGGTAAAAAAAGGCTCGAAGGGGTGGGGTTTTCAATAACTCCTTCTCGAGGGGTCAGAGTTCACAGATATATTCAGGGCATCCAGTACAGTCTGTGATGCAGGTGTTAGCTGGGGGCCCATCAGGGGTAAATTATCAGGATTCTGGTCAGCATGGATATTATAGCGTTTCATCAGCTTCTGTTCAGCGACCTACGTTAGACCGTGCATTTTACGAGTGTGGTGAGATAGGGCACATTAAGAGGTATTGCCCCGGACTCAGACAGAGTGGGCAGGGGACTCAGTATTAGGCTCCCCGAGCTCTATTTTTACCAGATAGAGGGAGTAAGGATCGCGCACCGGCAGGGCGGGACAGCCATACCGAGGGTAGGGGTGGTGCCTAGCCTAAACGAGGCGGTCCTCAGGTAGGTAAAGGCGGACAGCAGGCTACGAAAAGGCAAGGTCATTTGTACGCTTTTCCAAGTAGACTCAAGGCTGAGGCCTCCGATGCTATCATCATGGTACTATCTCAGTTTATGACTGGATGGCTTCTGTTTTATTTGATCCGAGTTCTATTTTTTCTTATGTGTCTACATATTTTGCTGTGGGTTTGGATATGATGTGTGATACTCTTAATGTTCCTATTTATGTATCTACTCCGGTTGGGGATTCAGTGGTGGTAGATAGAGTTTACCCTTCTTGTGCAATTACTTTATGGGGTATAGTACTTGGGCAGATTTGATGATCCTAGATATGGTAGATTTCGATGTCATTTTGGGCATGGGTTGGTTTTCCCCGCATTATGCTATACTAGATTGTCATTCTAAGATTGTTACCTTATCTATGCCCGGGGAACCTAGACTTAAGTGGAAGGGTAACCTTAGTCCCCTCCCTAAGAAGGTCATATCCTTCATTCGTGCTAGGAGGCTAGTGGAGAAGGGTTGTCTAGCTTACTTGGCACATATTCATGACACCAGTTCAGATACGCCCTCTATTGATTCGGTTCCAGTGGTACGCGAGTTTGCGGATGTGTTCCTCGCGAACTAGCCTCGTATGCCACCTGATCGTGACATTGATTTTAGGATTGATTTAAACCCAGGGACTTGTTCTACCTCTATTCCACCTTATAGGATGGCACCCCCAGAACTCAGGGAATTGAAAGAACAGTTGCAAGATCTTTTGAGTAAGGGTTTATTCGCCCAAGTGCCTCTCCTTGAGGTGCTCCTATGTTGTTTGTTAGGAAGGAGGATGGGTCTATGTGTATGTGTATTGATTACCGTCAGCTGAATAAGGTAACTGTCCGAAGTAAGTACCTCATTCCCCGTATCGATGACTTGTTTGATCAGTTACAGGAGCTTCTGTGTTCTCTAAAATTGACTTAAGGTTAAGGTATCACCAATTGAAGATTCGTGCAGAGCATGTTCCTAAAACAGCTTTTCGGACCACGTATGGACACTATGAGTTCTTTGTTATTTCTTTTGGGCTTACTAATGCCCCAGCTGCGTTCATGGATTTGATGAACAGTGTGTTTAAGCCCTTTTTAGACTTTTTCGTAATAGTGTTCATTGATGATATCCTGTGTACTCTAGAAGTAAGGAGGAGCATGAGAAACATTTGAGGATTTCTCTTGGGGTATTGCGGGAGAAGGAGTTGTATGCTAAATTCTCCAAGTGTGAATTCTAGTTGTCTTTTGTGTCCTTCTTGGGGCATGTAATTTCGAAGGAAGGTATTATGGTGGATCCTCAGAAAATTCAGGCAGTCACTGAATGGGCTAGGCCCACATCAGTGGCCGAGAACCATAGTTTTGTGGGTCCAGCTAGCTATTATCTTCGGTTTGTGAAGGGGTTTACCTCTATTGCTTCTCATTTGACTCTCTTGTCAGAAAGAGGTACCGCTTCAGTGGTCCGACGAGTGTGAGGAGAGCTTCCAAAAGCTCAAGACTTTGTTGACTACAACGCCTATTATAGCATTGCATGTGAAGGGCAAGGACTTTATTATTTATTGTGATGCTTTACATTCTGGTTTGGGTGTTGTTTTCATGTAGGAAAAGAAGGTGATTTCCTATGCATCTCAGCAGTTAAAAGTGCATGAGAAGAACTATCCTACTCATGACTTAGAGTTGGCAGTGGTAGTGTTTGCATTGACATCTGGAGGCACTACTTGTATGGTGTCCATTGTGAGGTGTACACTGACTGCCGCAACTTGCAACATGTGTTCACTGAGAGGGATCTGAACTCTAAGCAGCGGAGATGGATAGAACTGTTGAAAGATTATGCTATCACCATTCTGTATCATCCCGATAAGGCAAATGTAGTGGCTGACGCGTTGAGCAGGAAGTCGGCTAGTATGGGAAGTCTGGTTCGTTTGATTTCTTCGGAGCGTCCGCTGGCTAGAGAGGTTCAGACTCTGGCTAACAGTTTTATGAGGCTGGATATTTCTAACACAGGCAGGGTGTTGGCTTGTGTTGAGACTCGGTCATCCTTCCTGGAGCAGATTAAGGCTAAGCAGTTTGGAGATGCTAAGTTGTGCAAAATTCATGATAAGGTATTGCGTGGAGATGCCAAGGAGGTCGTGATTGATGAAGAGGCAGTATTGCGGATCAAGGGGCAAGTTTGTGTGCCACGTGTGGGTGATTTGATCAAAACCATTCTGACAGAGGCTCATAGTTCAAGGTATTATTCATCCTGGCGTGACTAAGATGTATCGTGATTTGAGGCAGCACTACTAGAGGACTAGGATGAAGCGTGATATAGTAGAGTTAATTGGCCAGTGTCTAAACTGCCAGCAGGTGAAGTATGAACATCAGAAACATGGGGGTACACTTCCGAGGATGCCCATTCCTAAGTGGAAGTGGGAAAGGACAACCATGGACTTCGTAGTTGGTCTTCCGAAGACGTTGGGAATGTTTGACTCTATCTGGGTTATTGTCGACAGGTTGACTAAGTCTGCCCACTTTATTCCGATGAAGATAACTTATGATGCGGAGAAATTGGCTAAAATCTGCATTCATGAGGTGGTTAGGCTTCATGGGGTTCCTATCTCCATTGTGTCTGATAGGGGTACAATATTCATATCAAGATTTTGGGAGTGTTTGCATGAGGATTTATATACGAAGTTGGATCTTAGTATAGCATTCCAGCCACAGACTGATAGGCAGCCTGAGCGGACCATTCAGGTCCTTGAAGATATGCTTCGTGTGTGTGTGATAGACTTTGGTAGGCATTGGGACCAGTTCTTACCTTTGGCAGAATTTGCATATAACAATAGCTACTGCTCGACTATCGATATGGCTCCATTTGAAGTGTTGTATGCGAGGAGGTGTAGGTTTCCTATTGGGTGGTTTAATGAATTTGAGGTGAGACCGTGGGGCATTGATCTTCTGAGGGAGTCCCTAGAAAAGGTGAAGGTGATTCAAGCTAAGCTTCTGGTAGCCCAGAGTAGACAAAAGGAGTATGCGGACCGAAAAGTTCGAGATCTTTATTTTGGAGAGAGAGAGCAAGTGTTGCTGACAATCTCACCCATGAAGGGTGTGATTAGGTTAGGGAAGAAGGGCAAGCTTAGCTCGAGGTACATTGGGCCGTTTGAGATCCTTAAGCGTATAGGGGAGGTGGCTTATAAGTTGGCTTTGCCTCCGGGTCTGTCAGGTGTTCATCTGGTGTTCCATGTTTCGATGTTAAAGAGGTACCACGGAGATAGTTCGTACATAATCTATTGGAATTCTATTTTGATAGATAAGAATTTGACATATGAGGAAAAGCCCGTTGCCATCTTAGATAGGGATGTTCTCAAGTTGAGGTCCAAGAAAATAGCCTCTGTGAAAGTTCAGTGGAAGAATCGTCCGGTGGAGGAAGCTACTTGGGAAACAGAGTCTGATATGCGTAGCAAGTATCCTCAACTTTTCACCGAGTTAGGTAATTTTTCCTAGTTTACTCATCCTTATCCGTTCAGAGACGACCGATGTTTTAATTGGTATCTGGTGTAACGACCCTCCCGGTCGTTATGGGAAATGTAGGATCACCCCACCAAATGGAACCTTTCCAAGGGTAGAACAAGCTAATACAAACTCGATTTTATAAGTCTAAGAACTGAAAACTTGACTTGTTTGTGATTGTTGTTTAATTCTGTTGAGTCCATCGGGGGGTGACGTAGAACATTAGAGCTTCATTGGGAATTCCGAGGCCATGGGTGGATTCGTATGACGTTTGTATGTACATGTGCATGTTTTGTTTGTGTTTGTGAGGCCTCGGATGAAATATTGGGTGATAGAGTGGAAAACTGGGCAAAAGTCGAGCTTACTGCCGAAATGGGACCGCTGCGGCGGGGCTTGTACTGCTATAGCGGTGATCCCCTCACCGCCAGTGGTCGGCCAGTGCTCATGTGTCCGCCGTGGCGGGCCATTTCCCGCTATGGCGGTGTCGCCATAGAAGAACATGGGCCGCCATAGCGGTGGTCGGGTTTCTCTTGGTCCGCTATAGCGAGAACTTGGCCGCTATAATAAGACCGCTGCAGCGGTGAATTGACCGCCACAGCGATTGACGGAGGGCAGAATGCCGTGTTTTAAACACTTAGTCCCACATTCTTGATTCTTTATACTCCAACACGGTTCTCCACAAGCACCTAGGGTGAAATATCAAGCTAGGGTAAGAATACTCTTAAAAGGTAAGTAATGGTAACTGGACATTATGGTCACACTGACAGATTTAGTGTGAGCTTCTATCCAAGTCAGGCCGCCCGAAGATCTTCCTCTTATGATGTCTATTTCCTATTCTGGACATTATGGTTATTTGTTAGACAGATTTCATTCCTTAGACATGTTTTAGATTAGAGTCCTTGTAGGATGACTTTCGAATTTTGGGGATTTTGTAATAGTTAGAACTTCCGCATTTACTTCAGTATTTTTATGGCATGACTTATTTTGATTATCTTATGCTTGAATGAGTATTAACTGACTAATTTGGTTACTATAAAAACAGACTTGAATGAATAGATGACTTGTGTGTTAGTTCGCCCACTAGGAGTTAGTGTGGGTGCCAGTCATGGCGAGTTGGGTCGTGACAATAAGGTGTGTAGTTGAAATTCCTATATGCTATTTATTGAGTGATTATGTGAGTTTAGTGCCACTATTCGATATGTTGGGACCTACAGGTTGATGATGTTGTGGTGAGAAGTTAATAAAATCTTCTTGGTGAAGTTGAGGTACAAAATGATAAATAGATTTTGAAGGCGATGTGACATTAAATATGTATATGCATGAAAAGGTTCATTTGACCGGGGTTGAGGATGAGACCTAGATGTGAACCGGCACATTTGACTGGAGGTAAGGATGTGACCCAGTTGTGAGCTCGGGTCCGAGGAGTGAATTCAGAACGAGTGGTACATGGACATCATGGGTCCCCTGCAGGTTATGACTATTGGGCAATGACACCAATTAGCATGTGTGTACACGAGTGGTCAGTGATTGGGCATTGAGATTGTTGTCGGTAGACTTATTTCAGTTGTTTGCTTCCGTTGACTTGATTTTTGATATCATTGGGTGACTTGATGTTAATATCCTTGGTTGACTTGTTGTTGGGTTATTTGATAATGTGTTATTGACTAGCCTATCTATTTTATTGATTGTATGATTCATGCATGATACTAATCTTAGTCGGCCTATGATATCTACCGGTACACAGTGTTTGTACTGATACTACCTTGTTGCATTCTTTTGAGTGCATATTGTGATCCAGAGACTGCTACCCGACCTCATATTTAGCGTTGAGGCCATTTGCTGACAGATTGAGGCTGAGCTTTTATCCATACTAGGCCGCCTGAAGATCTTCTTTTTCTAATGTCTATTTCCATTCTAGACATTGATGGTTATTTATTTCAGACAGTATACATTCCTTAGACATGTTTTGATTAGGGTCCTTGTACGGTGACTTTCGAGAGGTTGTAGTAGTTAGGACTTCTGCATTTACATTATTATTTTATGGCATTACTATTTATTGATTTATCTTGTGTTTAACTGTTATGAATTGGTTAACTAAAAAAAATGGATTGAATGAGTAGATAGTTATACGTATTGGTTCGCACACTAGGAATTAGTGTGGGTGTCAGTCATGGCGGGTTGGGTCATGACACCTCCAGTAGGAGATTTCTCCAGTTCCTCAATTACACCTTTAAAATTATGACGTGTGTCCTCTAAATAATCTAAATGAATCAAAATTTATTTGATTAATTAGAAGAGTTAAACCATACTAAACTTTTCTATTTCTTCTTTCCTATGCATGTGACGAATCTTTTTCTTCTACGCCATAGTTTTTCTAGATTGAAGTAAACATAGTCGCACTTTTTTATTTACTTAAAACCCATCAGAAATCAATAAGCAATAACCGGAGAAATTCTCTTCAAATTCAATTTCGCAGCAATAGTTTTGTGGTTTTATTTAGTGGTTCTGATATTTGGAACTTCAAATTCTTATTACCTTTAATTATTGATAATTTTTCAATTGGTGCTTTTATATTTTTCTCTCACAAATTAATTGGAACTTCTCGGGACTTATTACCCAATTCATGCTTTTACCTTTTTCTCTCATAAATGTTACTTTCAATTTTCTATACGGGTGCTTTTTCATAGGAGTTCTTTCTCTGTCACTCCTATGGAACGATTTGGGTAACAAGTGCTTGGTTTCTCCCCAATCTAACTTCTTAAATATCCCTCCTTCGTAATCGGCGATCTCACTTTCATCTTTTGTTTTTTTGCTGGATTATTCAAGATCTATATATTAATATCTTCTATGTCCATCTTCGATCTAGAACGATCAAAGAAAAGGAATATGTGAAAGTGGGAAAAATAAATATATGATGAAGAAGAAAAGGATCAATTGGCATTCTTCAACATGTGATGAATGAAAGGAGCAGCAATGAGGAATATAGAGAAATGAAGAATGAAATGGCAGAAGCAAGAGAAGAAGAAATTGAAGATAGATCTATTTACGGCAACAAAAAATTTGAACCAGCACGTGAGGAGATAGATGTTTACCATGAGTTAACTCTTCTAGTTAACCAAATAAATTTGACCCACTAGATTATTTAGAGGCCTCATATCATAATTTAAAGGTGTCGTTTGGTACGCGGATTAAATTATCTTGGGGTTATAATTCTAAGATTATAATCTCGAGACTAATTTATCTTATTTGGAAAGAGGGATAAAATAATCCCAGGATTGATGGGATAAGGTGATGTATCCTAGAATTAAATTTGGGCTTCATTTTATACTCTTTTGCTAGACGGTATGAATTTATCCTGAAATAATTTGGGTAAAATACGTATATACACATATTAAGGAAAAATATTTACGAAATGTGACGATAGTTTTTTATTTACAAAACATAACATTACAAACCCTATAACAAACATACTTTTTTAAAAAAATATTTTTTTATTATTATTTTTTTAAATAATATATTTTTATTTTCTATTTTATTTGTTTAGCTCAAATATTTATGCATGAAAGTTGTATGAAATGTGTGTATGTCGCTCAACGCTTAAAATATTCGCTCAAAATTTAGTGAATGAAAATTATATGAAACGTGTATATCTCATTCAAGGCTTAAAAGATCAACTCAAAATTGTATGTATGAAAACGGTATGAAATTTGTATCTCTCTCAAGGCTTAGACTTTCGCTCACATTTTGGTGTATAAAGTTTATGTTAGATTTCTCTAAAATTAATACAACTATAACAACATTGTATACAACCTTGATACAACATTCAAGACTTAAAATAATCGCTTAAATTTTTGTGTATGAAATGTGTATATCTTGCTCAAGGCTTCAAAAATCTGCTCAAATTTTGTGTATGAAAAATTTATGAAATGTGTATATCTCGATCAAGGCTTAAACATTGTTGACACCCAATTTCATCCCTCCATTATTCCAATTTATTTCCTTGGGCTTCTAAATTTATTGACGAGCTAAACACTTTATTTTCACTATTATTTTTATTGTTACTACTATTAATATCGTTACTTTCATTTTCACTATTTTTACTATCAACATTACGAACATTACTTTATCACAATTTTTAATGGCTCGTCATCATTTCATTTTCCGATTTGGACTCGTTAAATTAATTATAAGTCAACACTTTATTAAATCTTTATTTTCTACATATTAATCACTAATTATCATCATTATATATGTACAAGTTAGTCACTTAGAAGTTGTAGAAATTAATTACTAAGAAGCCCAAAAGGAATTAATTAGGAGAAGAAAATACCCAACAATTTCAGCTATTTGAAGCCATTTTTACAAGTCCAATTCGTGACCAGTCCGTTTGTCTTAACACACCAGCCCACACTTTAAATTCACCAACTCTACCAGCCCACACTTTCGGCTAATTTGAGCCCAACAGTTAATCCCACTACCGTTTCAATAATCAGCCCACACTCACCATTCGTTGACCTACTACCCGCCTAAAAACTTCCGATCCAGCCCAACACCTTACCCGACCCGACCGGCCCACCTTTTGTTATTACCCATCGATTGAAACCTAATCTCTTCAACAAAAAGAGCGCCGCACATGACCATCTTTCCCTTCACTTCGTCATCTCCTTCCCCTTTCAAACAAAGGGCCATGCTTCTTTCACCGTGGCAGATCCTTGGCACCCCATTTTCGTGCAACACTCTCCGCTATTTCACCTCTTTCCTCTTCCAAACAAGAAACGATTGTGCTTTCAGCCATGGCAGATTCTTGTCTTGCCATTTCTATATAAGTTTTCTCTTTCTCCTATCTTCAACGGTCGAGTCAACATGAGATGACAAAAAATACTTTTCCTTTATCTGAAAATCCATGGATACAAACAGAGGGGTTCAAAATTCAAACGGATATCACTCCAAATCCCGTCCAAAATCAAAAACCCTACTTTCGTCCTATATATACGAGCATTCGGAGTTCATTGGAGGAGGTTCTTTTTCGGGTCTAAAAAACAGTAGCCATATATTATTGAAAATCATCATAGTTTTGGGCAGTTGAAGTTTCGGGTTATTTGGGGGGGGGAATGATTTTTGAAAATTGTTTGAGAAAAACAGAGTTTCCTTTTTTTTTCAACAAGAATATACTGTTTCGGTTGATATCGAAATTTTCGATTCGAAAGACTTTTTTCGAGTTCGGGTTCGTCGTGTTCAAGCATCGATCCGAGACTCCCACACCCAGTTCACTGTACCCAAAACAGGTCAGCACTGTCCTTCTTTTGCTCTATTTGTCCTGAATAATGTACTCTATTATGTAATTAATTTACTTGGGTTTAGATACGATGAAATGATCATGCAACATGTTGATATTGGAAGAGAAAAACATTATATGTGCTATATTTGATGTTGTTTGTGAACTGTTTGTTATAGCTGCTGGTTGAGCTTAAAATAGCTTTCTATAGGTGCTGATTGATTTGAATCGTTCCCCTTTAAAAGACTGTTAGATCTGCCCTTGTGCTGCGATAATGTATCGTTCCAAAATTTGTGTTTCTTTCAGTTTTAGCTAGTTGTTTTGACTAACTAAGATTTTTTTTTTTTAAATGCTTAGTTAGCAGTTAAGAAATTTTAGATTACATCAGTCCCTATTTTAGTCGCTGAGAAATTGTCTCAAGTGTTGGTTATATCTTGATCTAGCTAATATTAGCTGCTCACATGTTTAATTTTGTTCACCTAGAAGAGTAACAAAATATACTTTTTTTTATTTAGTAAAAAGGTTGCAAGATAATTTGAACTTGGAAGTCAGTTTATGTTCTTATTTTGTCTAGTAAAGCCTAATTTGAACTTGTCTATCTTCACTAGCTTAATAGTAAATTCTTTCCACTTTCAGGGTTGATTTAAGTTTCAATTAAGGACTTGAAGAGTTGGTTAATTATTTTTCCTTCCATCACTTGGTTTTGATTTGTCTATATTTCTTTAAACAATGTCATTGGTTAGTTTAAATAGGAACTTGTTGAATCCAACCAGCTTTTTTTTTCCTTTGTTGCGGGATTTTGGAAAGTGTGTGGCTAAAGAGTTAGTATGCCTAAACTACTAGTTGATGCCCTTTGTTGATACCAAATGTGGCTTGGAGGGTTAGCTTTCCCAGGCTAGTTAACTTATTCTCACAAAAATGATTCTTAAGGACAATTATGGACATGTTTTGGGTACCAAAAAATAACTTTAGCCGTGTTAAGAATCGAGAACCTCCTTTAAAGTAAATACAATATTCTACCTCTCAATCTGTTGTAAAATTCTTCATTGAAATTGGTGTGTGGTCTGTGTGCTAAAGAGTGACATG
Organism: Lycium barbarum; assembly: GCF_019175385.1. Classification (NCBI taxonomy): domain Eukaryota; kingdom Viridiplantae; phylum Streptophyta; class Magnoliopsida; order Solanales; family Solanaceae; genus Lycium; species Lycium barbarum. The sequence goes on from NC_083345.1 coordinate 40,377,840, forward strand.
TTCCCCTGAAAGTAAGCTAGTGGTGACTTACCTAGTAATTAAAAATGCTCAGCTAATCCATAACTGATTCTTCCCTCTAAATGTGTTTCTTTTAACTCATCAAAATGTTTTCTCCTTTCTCCTTCACTATTCTGCACTTTGTTTTAGGAACCAGTATAGGGAACTAAGCATTTTTCTAGATCTATTTGCCTCTGCCTTACTCTTCATTTTTTAGTATGTTAATCCTTAAAAGGAGTAATTAGGTAGCCTTCACTACTTATCTTTCTCTGTTTCTTTTAGTAAAACAACAAATCGCCTTGAACTCTTTTTCATTTGTGGTGTCCCTAAGTGATAATTGATTGTTATTTCTAGATACTTATATAGAGTCCAAAAGCTTTCCAATATAACCTTCTAAACATCCTTATGAATGTGTATACACGAGATATACTTAAATATACATAATATATACATAATCCACTGGTCTGTTTTGAATTTATATTATATACGTTTGGTCTTATTTATTGATTATATACTAATCTTTTTCTTTCGTTTTTTTTTGCATGACCATCACGTACGAGTCCGAGGGACTCGTTTTCTTCCGCATTCGGTGTTGGGCTAAGGCCCAACGAAACTCTGTTCTCGAGTCAGCCCATCCGCAGTAGTCTATATGAAATTACCGGGCCAAAGCCCAACAGCACCGGACAGCAGCAGTCCTAAAATGGGCTAAACCCATTTAAATCATTTTACTCCTCTATCTTATTTTTTGTGCATTTAATTTGTACTGTATGGCTAATACTTTGTTTGTTAATTTAGATGAACCTTAGCGAACTTAGTGGGGTTTAGTTTTAGTAATGGATAGTTAATTTAAGGAAACCAACAGTTAATTCCTTAAGATGTTTTTAAACTTATTTTCTTTTTCAAATCATCCACTAGAAGTCAACATTTTTTTTAAGTTCGATCTAAGACATATGGTTTAGCTGATTCTGTTTTTAGGTAATCCATCTTTTTTAAACTAATTGGAAAAGAATCTATCCCCATATCCGAATACAAATCAGTTTTCAAATGCACCGATCGCTTTGGAATCCTTCCTGAATTTTGAGTCCTGATGGGAACTATATTAAAACTCCATACAATTTCAAATATGTTCAAAATACAATGTTATTTTCTTTCTACTTCAAATGGTGAAATCAGCTAGTACTTTAGAAGTTAACGCTCAATACTTTACAAGACCTTTTTAATTAATTAACATAAGTCCGGTCGGTTAACCATTATTAATGGGTCTTAAAGGATGCCTAATACCTTCCCTTTAGACTAATTGAACTCTTACCTAGAATCTTAAGTTTCGTAGACAGTACAACGGAGTTAACTTTAATGAACTTTAGGTGTCCTAATTCACCATAAATAATTAGGTGGCGACTCCTCCCAACTTTAATTAACTCCGGAATTACCGGGATGTTGTAAACTATTTTGACTCTGGTTAAAATAGGGTATAACAAACATTACGCTCAAAATTTTATGTATGAGAATGGTATGAAATGTTATATCTCGTTCAAGACTTAGAACCCGTTTGGAAAACAACTTATATGTTGTTTTTAGCTTTTTTGAATGTTTAGTTGACCAACTTATAAGCCATTTTGTGCTTAAAATAAGCCCAAAAAAATAAGTTGGGGTAGCCCAACTTATTTTTTTTGGGCTTATAAGCTGTTTTCAGCTTTATAGCTGCTTTTTTTAAGCTAAGCCAAACGGGCCCTTAGAATTTCATTCACATTTTGTGTATGAAAAACTATATTAAAAATTTTGTTTACACATTTCATACATTTTTCATATACAAAAATTTGAGGTAATTTTTTAAGCTTTTGAGCAAAAAAGAAAAAAAAATTACAATTTTTTTTTAAGAATATTTAAAAAAAATTCTTAAAGTTTAAAATATTTTTTAAATTTTTTTCTGAAAATAAAATTAAAAAACGAAAAAATATATGAAAATCCTTCATGTTTCGTAAAATATCGTTATGTTTTGTAAATAAGGAAAACTATCGTCACGTTCCGTAAATATTTCTTCTTAACATGTATATATACGTAGTTTTTCCAAATAATTTTTTACTTTCGACCAAATATAGTATAAAATTAATCTCAAATTTAATAGTGAAATATCCCGCGTACCAATTGACCAGGGTGTAATTGAGGAACTGGACAGACCCCTGTTGGAGGGGAGCCAACTCCAGATTCCAGAGACTCAATCATGACTTGATGACCATGAGATGAGGTCGAAAATGCAAGAAGAATCAAAATATACATAGGAAGCCCAATAATCTTTCAGAATAAGTCATCATATAGTTTCGGTTGGCCACACAAATGTAGCAACTTATCTCCTTTCTAATTGGTTTACCTCTTTCAACTCCCACTAGAACAGCGTAAACCACACTCTAGTATTACAATTATGCAACACTCAAAATGCGACAAGTTAATAGATTTCGTTTCTCTTTTAGCTACCCTTAATCTTCTTTTTCTAGAAGCCTGAGTCAAATAAGGATTTTAAAGTGTTTTTTTTTTCAAGTTACAAATACTTTTAAGTCTTAAAGTTTGTATCTTGTTTTTAAAAAATTGTAACCTCCACTCTCTTACTGCTGCATACATATCAAGAAATTGTTGTCAAATGAAAATAGTATTATGTAGAAGTTGGATGGAAATTTGATTGACATATATCTCCATTAGGATGGCTAGTCGATCATTGTCAACTTCACGGTGTGCGCCAATTTTGTGATGCCCTAATCCAAATAGCCTGCCGAGTTTGTTTCCCCCATGGTAAGGACTTTAAAGTAATATACATTAATAACGTTAAAAAAACATTACACTAATTGTCTATAACAAATTATTTCTTTATTCTGAGATTATCACACTGATCAAATTTACTTTAAACAATAACATGTGGTTATGGATCAACTTAATTTAATTAATTAAAAAAAATTATACAGTACTTTACATAGAATTTAAACTCTTAAATAAAATATTCGTATTAGTGAGTGAGGGGTAGGTGAAGCAAATAAAAGAAAAACAAAAGTTAAATTGCGTGAAACATGAAACGTGGTTTTCCTTAATAACACTATCAAGCTTATGTTGGGTTGTCGAGAGACAAGATTATAACCTCTAACCACTGGCTGAGAAGCTCCAATTTTTATGTGTTGTCAATACGTTATGCAATGATTTTGCACAAATAGGATCTTTAATTTACTGATTAAATTTTGATCTCATTTTGAAAAAAAATAAATTACAAGAATAATTTCGTGGTCAGAACTTGACAACAAATAATGATAGATCAACAGGATTTCTAGTTAATTGGCAAAATTTATCTTGCCACAAATCCTGAAAATCCGTTAGCATCCCAGATCTTGGTGGATCTTCTTAATGTGGCAACTAATCCTTACGAAACATCATAATTGGGCCACAAATCCTAGTGGGTCGACATAACCTGTTGGTAAAATTTCGTTGTACATTTTTACTTTAAAATTGATCCAAATCAACTTCAAATGACTTCATATTTGATATTTAACTCTTTAATATCAATCCCAACAATTCTCAATTGTTAATTCAACTTCAAACCTTCAAAAATTAATAGGCTCACTTTGTCTTTCTTCAACAAGTTCTTTTTCAATCTCAACAAAACCAACAATGATGTTCTTCAAAAAATTTCAACTAGACCGATTCAAAGCATAGCTTTTCTTCTTTTTTTAATTTAATTTGTTGTGTGCTCATTATTTATTGTAGGAAAAGAAGGAGGAAGAAGATGGAGAAGGAGGACAAAGAGAAGAAGCATGGAAGAAGAAGGGACATTCGGTGAAAATTCTTGCAGCAAATAACCCTTTGTTTTGTATAATCTCGAAATTCAGTAGCTCGACAGTCTAGATTTGTACTACGCTTAAGATTCATTTGAGATGGAAGCTTATTAGTAGGAATTTCTTCAATATTCTCAAGCTCAAAGTCTAAATATCTAAGTAAGGGGATGAATCATATCTATCCCATCACTGAATAACCCTGAGGCAAAATAAATCATCTCAATTATATCGTCTCAAAGACTAGTATGCCCAGAGTCCTTCCAAAAGGTAAAAACCACTAATGTTAGTGGTTAGTGTTACTTAATATGTAGGTCTCGTATATCACAATCAAGTCATTCACAAGTCAAATTAATTGATCAGACAGTCTCGTGGCCATACCAAGCAACAAGCTAAGGTCGTGCGCGCTCAACACCCTTCCTAAGCGCTGTTGCACATTCTAATAAAACTTTATTTTGATCTTTTGAATGAAATAGCAGAAGATACATGATTTGTCTGATATAAAAAAACATAACTTTGCTCACATATTTCAAATAGTTAAGTGATCATGTAAGTCATCAACTCACTTCTAATATAAATTAATGATAGAAAATGCAATCCGCTGAATCCTGATTTTCATATTATTATTATTATTATATATATATATATATAACCTAGTACATTCAAAATAGTCACTTCTCGTTTCTCCATTACTATTGGCTTATTTACTAGCATGGAAAAATCATTTCTCCAAAAACACCATCAATCCACCATCCCCTCCCTGGTTCCCCAATATGTAGGTCACCTGGCTATTTTCTCTTTACATTTTTGTCTGTTCACACTTCGAGGACTGACTAAAATAATGCAAAGAATTGTTAAAAAGGGAAATGAGATGTATCGGAGGAACAAAACGTGATATTCATATGGATTTTCTAGGTTATTTTTTGTTGTACAAAAGATACTAAAAATGGAGAAATAAAGGGAGGGTAGAGTGCGACATAGTAGGGGAGTGGTCCTTCTCCTATATATAATGTAATGGTCCTAACTCCTAATAATATAATGCACCTTATCTTCCCGTGAAGCTGGAAACAACTACAACAGAAAAAAACTGCCCAACATTATTGGTTCCACTGTTAACATGTGAATAAATGTGGTACGGTATTAGCCAAAGACGGAAAGCCCATATCTAAGCCCCACTACATACATATATATGTTTGCCTATATATTAGGTTACTTTTACTAAGTAATGTACCTGATTAAAATTTCATGTTTTAATGGAAGGTATCCATATTTTTTGAAAGACTATCACCTATGTTAAAAATTTATTTACATTATTAGCGTATATCAATAGAAGTCTTAATTTATACTTTTTGATTGTTGAGAAAGTTAGTCTACTATATATATATTAGCTTCGCAAAACGTCAGGTGGAACCAAGTATAATGTCGGTAATTGACGAGAAACCAGTCAACCACAACCCTTTTTGTTTTTGTTCGTGGCTTTGTTTAGGATAATTTTAAGGCTCGTGTTGTGATAATGAACATCATATCTAACTCACACTCAAAAGTGATTAGCTTATGAAATGAGAACTGTTCAAGACATTGAAGTAGACGATAACTCATGCCTTCAATCAGGGGCGGATTTATCTTGTCCCGAGGGGTGTCACGTGACACTGCTTCGTCGAATTTTTTATATACATATATAATAATAAATAAAATAAAAATAAGAGGTTAAAAGCATTAAAAGGACGCTGCTTGTGTACATGGCCTGGTGGTTAGGCGCTGAACATTTACGTGAGAGGTCGCAGGTTCGACCTCGAATGCAGATTTTATTTTATTTTTAAAACTATCTTTTAAATTTCTAAAAGAGCTGCCAGATATTTTGAAGCTTAACAACCCTTTCGGTAAAAAATATTTTGACTCATAGCCTTAAACCTGGCAGTTTTAAAATTCAAAAAAATTGACATTTACATTTACATGGTGACACCGCTTATGAAATATCTTGCGTACGCTACTGCCTTCAATCATTATTGGACACTTAATACCACATGTACATATAGAACTGAATATGAAACGTGAATGTGAATAATATGAGATCCAAGATTTGGTAATTCGAGAATTTGGATGAATTTGGTTTTATAGCATGTTAAAAATAAACCTTAAGCCTAACTTAAAGTTAAAAGCTAGATTATGGCATGAAAATTTCTCAAGACTACGTACATAAGGATACAAGAAGGGATTATCTCAACCCATATCCTCATATTATAATGTTTATGCTTCAAATATCTAGTATTGAATGTGCGTGAATGTTAAGTATCGTGTGCACTGATTGAAAGATTAATTGATTGTATCTATATTATATTGAACAATTCTTATACCTTAGGAACTACAACTTTTATGATTACATTAATTAGATTAAAGTTCATGTTCTTTGCCACTCGTATCAAATACGAGCTGAACTAGTTTGGACCTCCCCAGCAGAAAGTTATAGAAGGAACTCATTAACTCAAATGGACCACCAATTTCTCTTCAGCCAACTAGCAAGACGTACAAAAACCATCAATAACGGATGGTGATTTTTTCGCATCTTTAATTTGTTTCCGACAAATGCCTCGAGAAAAAAGGACAAGAGCAGGGGCAGATTTAGAGGGTGGGGAGGGTGTTCACGGCAAAAATGACATTGTAAATATATGGTAGATTTTCTATGTTTATGTACATATATCAACTTTTGAATACGCTGAGCAAGTGCAAAAGGTTAGCTCAAGCAGTCTAAGATATTCAAAATTGTCTCTAGTGTCTTAGTTTCGATTCCCAAGGATAACAATATTTTTTATATTTAACTTTTGTTATTTTTTCCAAACCCCCTAAGTGAAAATCCTGAATCTGCCATTGTTCAAGAGCTAACAAAGCTAATTACTTTTATTGCTGCTCCTCCTCTTCTCCCCAATTAGAGTGGTAAAATTATCCCTGGAAAGTATGACTCATTCAACTCGTATCAAAAACCATTTATTAATTTGATTCATCTTGAAATTCAGTTCATTTAAAATTCGTGTTTATTTGGGTTGTAGCTCAAGTTACCCATGAAAAACTTTGTTAAAATATTTTAAAAAATAAAGATATTATTTGATTTGTTAATTATAGCTTTAATAAAGAAAAAAAGTTGTTACTAGTTTTGTTTGGTAGAGCATAGTATTTGGGTTCACGGGAACCAATAGCACAAAAATGTGTGTATGAGATTATGAATTCAGTTATTATTGTATTCTAACTTGAGGTTTTAAACATCAAATCTTGAATCCATCTCTGGTTTAGCCCATTTTAACTCAATTCATCTCACCTCAAATAACTTTTAGCGGGGTTTAGTAATGACCCATTTACCGACCCATTTTAACCCGCCCAAATTGAACCTAAATAGCTTCTTTGTCGGCCCTATCCCAACATTAAGCCGTCAAGAGAAATAAATCTTCTGATGGTTGTCATCAATCATCATGAATGTGTGGGTCGAAATTCTATAATCTTCGGTAAATTATAGCTAACCTAATATCTATTATCGTAATGGTTACTGAACTATTCTTCATTTTAGGATATTTTGTGTAGATCTTCGACTATTTTAATGTTGAGAGAACGACAATTTTGTGAAGGAAAGAAAGAAAATCAAAGAAGTAATTTCTGCTCTCTCTCTCCATCCCAATTCAGATGAGACTTCCATATTTTGGAACGTGCTGAAATATCTGAACTAGTCCATTATATTAGAAGTATTACTTTGTGTAGCTTTTCCAATTCTTAAGAATTCATATTTCATTTAACTACTCATGTTTTAAACTTTGACATGATATGTTTTCTTTAAATGGAAATTTGAATTTTACATTTCATTTAAACATCTTTAAATAAGATGGGACAAAGGTGAATATAACAGCACTTGCAAGTTGATACCAAAACTGATATTGTTGCATGGCGAAGAGGGCAATAGCAACATTACCGGTACTCTTTCCGAAATGGAGAGGCTATCATATCCTAATTCAATTTCTTGTCGGATGTAACTTGTAAGTATACGAATTTTGTAAAGATTTCTTACACGGTGTTGAAAATTGCTTTCAGTTACTACAGTAATTTTTTAACAAATAAGATGCTTAGGTTTAGGATGAATCTATTTTTTTGAATTATTAATTTCTATTGGATGGATTAGTTTGTTGAGATATTTTAGTTTTTTTTTTTTTTTTTTAAATTTTTGTTATGCCAATTTTCTACCGATTATGTTTTCAAGTTAGTTATTTAAAGCTCTCTTGAAATAGTTCGCGGATGACATAGTTATGCTTGACAAGACTCGCAGCGGAGTTAATTAACGCTAAGCTAGAGGGTTGGAGACAAACCCTGAAGTCTAAAGGGAGACTGAAAAGGGCCAAGATAGAATACTTGGATACAAGTTCAGTAACGCAACTCATGAGGCTATCGTGGAAGTGAGATTTGGTACCCAATTCATCCAAAAGAAAGGAAGTTCAAGTATTGGGAGATTGATGATGATGCCACGCATCATATTGATGCAGGGTGGATGAAGTGGAGGATTGTATCTGAAGTCTTGTGTGATAAGAAGGTGTCACCAAAACTTAAAGACAAGTTCTACAGAGTAGTGATTAGACCAACCATGTTGTATAGGGCAGAGTGTTGGGCAGTCAAGAACTTTCACGTTCAGAAGATGAAAGTTGTGGAATAAGGATGTTGTGATAAGTGTGTGTGGGTATACTAAGAGAGAAATGATTAGAAATGAAGATATCCGGGGTAAGATGGGAGTGGCCTCGGTGGAGGACAAGATGGGAGAAACGGGGCTGAGATAGTATTTTCAAAACAAGAAATTAAAGAAATGAAGTAAAGATTCAAGAAAGTGTTCAAACAAATCTTCAACCCCAAAGTGTGGTGTAAGAACCCTAGCTCCTAAATCTTTGGCCATTATTACACAAGTTTGAGAGCTAGGGTTGTTACACCACATTTTGGGGTTAAAGATTTGAAGATTTGGTTGAGTACTTTCTTGAACCTTTACTTCATTTCTTTAATTTCTTGTTTTGTATTGAACCTCTAAGTGTGTAGTATTTATTTCTTCACTTGAATCTTATTTATGGGAATATTCATGACTAAGCTTTGAATTAAAACTCATGTTTTGCTTATGTATTGAATGACTTTTATTTCTCCTGATGTGGCTTAATGTTTCTCTATTTACTCTTCAAACTTTAATGTCATTTAGTAGTTGCAAACATTAAGTGTGTCATTTTACCTTGGCTTTGCTTGGAAAAGAAAGTAAGGGTTAGGAAAAGAGTAAATATCAAGTATTTGGGGCTTTAAACCTCTTCTAATAACGTGAGCTAGGAATAAGATAGTTATCTTAGGTTAAGTTGAATGTGCTTAATATCACACTCTAAGACTTGGAAAAGTTTAGAGTGAAATTCATTGATTTGGTTGGAAGACTTTCAATAACATCTTAGAAATCATTATCTATTAACATAAACTCGCACTTAGTTGTAAAATTGTAAAATACATTGGATCGTTACTTGAGAGTAATTTCTCTTGTTTTCCTTTGCTTGTGAGGTCATTGATCACTTTACCCGTTTTCTAGTTAGTTTTATCTTTTTTAGTCTATAAATCAAAAATTTAATATTGAAAAAGTGTCTGGCTTAGTGGAGAAAGTGAAAATTCTTTACTTGTTTGATCGCATGGTATATTGTTCCCTGTGGGATTCGACCACGACTCATAGTTGGGTAAATGATATTGCATATGACCGTGTACACTTTCTCTTTGAGGAGTGGATTTGAACGTTATCAGATGGTCCAGGCATGTAAAGATGAGCGGCACAGACGCCCCAGTGTGAAGGTGTGAGAGGTTGACTATGGACGGTTTTAGGAGAGGTAGAGGTAAGCCGAAGAAGTATTGGGGAAAGGTGATTAGACAGGACATGATGCAGTTCCAACTTACTGAGGACATGACCTTAGATAGAATGTTATGGAGGACAAAAATTAAAGTAGAAGGTTAGTAGGTAGTTGAGCCTTATCCCGCTTATCATTTCATACTAGTAGTCGCAGTATTACTCAACTTCTTATCCTTCAATTTCTGCTATTATATGTTGTGATCTTATTTCCAGACTACTCTATCATACTTCTTATAGTATTTTTTCCATGACTTATTCGCTTCCGTTATTATTATTTTAGTATTGCTTTGGCTTACCTATCATTGTGCCAATGACCTATCGAAAACAATCTCGTTACCTCCCAAGATAGGGGTAAGGTTTGTATACACTCTACCCTCCCAGACCTCACTTTGTGAGATTTCACTAGGTTTGTTATTGGTGTTGTTGTTGTATTTAAAGCTCTCTATGCTTTTTTTGGATACCTGTCACGACCCGACTAGGGGCCGTGACGAGTACCCGATACTTGTACCGAGCACCCCTTATCTATCATATTACCTTTACCTCGTGGCAAGCCGTGTAAACAGAGCCATATATTTTTATTTTTATTTTCCTTTCTGAATATTAACATTAGCAGCGTCACCATAAACATAAGTAGTAAGCTTTCCGCATCTAACTGTACATAGCTGACTGTGCATATCTGTCTACGAGCCTCTAGACATAGTACACTTATACATAGAAAGGGTCGAGTACTGTCGTGCCCGAATATACATACACAAAATAGTACCGCTGGAGTGAGGCTCCGAAACAACTGGAGCGCTGTCAAGTGTGGCTGATAGAGCTTCTAAGGATCACGTCCACCTGTCTGCTGACCTGCGCGGCATTAAACGCAGCGTCCACAAGAAGGGACGTCAGTATGAATAGTGTACCGAGTATGTAAGGCATAAAAGATAATATAAACAGTAACATAGAGTACGATTAACAATATCATGGAGTCATAGGACATATACTGAGATAAGGAAGTAACCTGTACTTAGGGAGGCCCCTTTATTTTCAGAACACGGTGTCCTTTATTCTCGTGTACGGAAAACAATACAATTCAGTAAACGGTATCTTTTACTCACATTTACAGACGCTGAATACATCGGCTCTCCCAACCCCCCTCCCCAACGGTGTCCCAACACATCACATCATATATATCATACCTCACATATATACAGACGCCGCGTACGGCTCCCCCATATCCCGCGTCCGGGCATCCCGCGTCCAGGATGAAATCCAGTTGAATCAGGTGGTGATATAACAATGGCCCTTCCCCTTTTCCCCATATACATATACGTATACATTTACTTATCTCATTTACATATACAGGTCTTATATACAAATACTTATCTTATATACATATACATATCCATACACATATGCCTGTATCATATAACCAGCATGCACGGGAGTCCCAGGAAAGTTACATGTCCATCGGAGTGACATAAAGTTGGTAACCTCCGATTACGTTATGGAATACTCGTGATCGCTTTGTCTCACCTTGAAGGGACGAGTATTTTAAGGTGAGACTATCAACGGAGAGTAATATTAAAGTAAGCGTAGAATGAAATCGTGGGCATCATAGATGACAGTTCATAGGCTTTGGGGTCTTTAGAAAGTAAAGTCATAGCTGAAGGATATGAATAAGGTTCAAATATTAGTTTATCAACTTCTTGTTCACATTAAATCCTTAGCTTAGGAATCTTAGTCGTAGAATCGTTCCGGTCGTGCTTGTCATAGGCATATTCTCTTGACTAGCATTGTCGTCATCATTATCATCATAGAAACATTCTCGTTAGAGTAGTCATAGTACTAATCATTTGGTAGCGAGATCGGGATCAAAGGTCCCCGTTGGATTCAACTTCAAGTAAGTTAAACAAGACTACAAGGAACGTCCGATAGCAACGGGCCCACCTCGGGCCGAATGAGGTAGCATATACGATTTGCATGTTTTACATGTCATGGCGTTGCTTGTGAGGGTTTTAGGGTAGTCGGGTCCCATCTATGCAAGTTCTAGGGATTTAGAAGGTCTTTCCAACATTTTGCATATTTTCTAGTTCAATTCTACTGAAGGAAAAAAAGGAAACTTTGGGTGCGGATTCCGGGGAATAGGGTTGTCCCCGAGGCTCGTACCCGACTTATTACATCTAAGACATGCCATAGAAAGAAGGGTGAAGCCTTACATACCTCTTCCGCTCCTTTTTGCTATTCCAAATTCACGTCGCAATCTCGTCAAAATCTGCAATTTGGTCGTAGTTACCAAAACTCTTATTAGCATACTTAGAGTTAGAATCTTAAGGAAACACTTGGCTACCGAAATTTTGGCAGCATTTCCTCTGTACATACACCATCCTCAACATTCAACATAGCCAAATTCTCAACCAACACAATCCGCGAATTCAAATCCGGCCAAACTATTAACATAATCAACAATCGCACTAGCAATTCACATATTTCATCCAAGATGCATGATTTCAATTTATTACTTTCTTCAAAACCTTCCGACTTCAATGAACACGATAGCAACCTTATAGTATATATTCCAACGACATCATACCAATATCATTACATACTATCCATGCAAGAACATTATTCTTCAATATACATAATCTTCCAATTACCAATACTTTACCAAACTTATCAAGTCTTTACTTGCAATATGCAATCTACAACACAACAACTAAAACACTAAATATAACTTGCTCATTATTCTTCAACAATTCAACACATATACACGACTACATATGCCATATACACGGCTCCAACATGCATACACCACTACAATCTCTCCAAACTCATTCAACTTCCATTTTCCACATATCATTCACAACAATAACAACCAAACATTAATTAAAATAATTGAAGCATGACTCCTACACACACACACACACACACACACACACACACACACACACACACACACACACACACATATATATATATGCACGGCCATATACTATATTCCTCTCCTTCATGAATTTCATTCATTTTAGCATACTACAACACATATAAACCATGTATAACACATAAAACAAGATTGAAATTCACCTTTCTTCTTCAACTCCTCACTTGCCTATCTCTTGGCAACTTGTATGATTTTGAATCTTTCTTGCTCCAACAACAACTCTACCTTGTTAAGCACCCTTTGCTTGGTAGGAAATGATTTTTAAGAGAATTTTTATCAAATTTCCTTGGAATTTCTACTCTTGGCCGAAAGGCCTCCAAGGTTTTCTCCTTCTTTTCTTTCTTTGGTTTTCTTGAAGTTTCTAGACAACTATGTGATAAAGATGACTTAGTCATCTATTTAATTCACACAATACAATTCACTTTGGGCCTAGCCCATAAGCATGGCCGGTTGGGCCTCTCTTTTATTTAAAAAAATTATTTCAAGCCCATTTTGTATTCTTGGCTAGTTCTAATAATTTATGAAACATTTTTCCGACTTCTAAATTTGCCCCTTCGTCTTTCTCCATATTTCCACTTCTAGACTTTTCATAGGCAACTCATGTGCCAAACAAAATAAAATGTGGCCTTGCTTGTCGTCTTCCCGCGATTGTCTTGAATTATTCGATTGCACGAAAATGCGGGATATAACAATACCCCTCCCCCTCACCCCCCCCCCCTCCCCACCCCACACACAACAACCAAGAAGCTTCCCTTTTTTGCTTCCTTGATGACTCGAACCCACAACCTTTGGGTTGATGGTGAAGGCTGTTTAACCTCTGAGCAACCCCCCTCTTGTCAAGCTCTCCATGCTTAGTAAAATTATTGAGAGACAATTTCAGCCATTTTTTTGTTGCATCCTCTTTTAAAAAACCAACACACAATCTATAAAATTTAGCATATTATAGCAGACAACTCAGTATTTTTATCAGGTCATTAAATTAATAATCATCATAAAAATTTACCTATAATTGTCTTGTTAGTGAGTTGATTGTATAAAAATTTACATGTCATTTGCACTTTACCCCTATTTTGTGCTCGTCTTTAATTTTTGCCCCTCAAAATAAATAACGTTTTTGGCACAAGTTCAATTTTGAAGATCAAAGAGCAGCCCATTTGAAGGAAAACCGTGCAATTTCTTCCAAATTGACACCGTCAATCATAGAACCCTGATTAATTGTCCAATAACTAAGTAGCATTGTTTGGTGCACTTCAAGAAAATGATAGATGGGACCTTTTCTTGAGTGCCCAGCTTGACTGAGAGCCACAGCTTTGAGTTAAGACATGAAGTCACTTTTGACATTTAACAAAACCTTTCTATATGGAATATTGTGCTCTCTGATTCCATCTCTTGTGCAGTTTCGTCGCTCTCCGTTGATATTCCCCCAAGGAAGTTTCGGGTAAATACTTATCTGTACGCAACATCAAAATCATATAAATTTATTTTTAAATAAGTGATTTAATGAGGTGAAATGCATGTTAATTAATCATGATTAATTATTAGTAAAAGTTGATGTACAAACACATATTCCCTCTGTCGCAAAAAGACTGTCTTAGTTTGACTGGTACGAACTTTAGGAAATAAAAAATGACTTTTGAAATGTGTAGTTCAAAACAAGCTTTAAATATTTGTGTGGCTGTAGATCATCTCATAAAGTTAAATTGTTTCTAAATATAAAAATATGTTAATTTTTTTTGAGAAAAATTAATAAAAAAAAGATAATTTTTTTAAGACGGAGGGAGTATCATACAGTTATTCGCTTGATGGAAACACCGGAATCCAAGTTTTTACCGGACATACATGCAACTTGACTTCTCTGTTAGTAAAGAATGTACAGTTGGACCAATATCGTTGGTCGAGTTGGTTTTAGGATTAAAAGTATATCAACAATATAGTGAAACTGAATAACAATTATGAGTGTGTTTGGTACGATGGAAAATGTTATCCACATAAAATATATTCTTTGAAAATTTTCACAAAATATATGTTTCAAGAAAATTATTGGTTTTCTTATTTATTTCTAATGCTTGGTAAGTACGTAGAAAATATTATCGCGAAAGCATTTATATATCATCTATTCAGACACTATGGGGATGAGGGCGTAAGGGTGTGGGGGTTGGTTGGGTTAGGACCGTCTCAACAAGATTGGGGCCTGAAGTCAAACTTCAAAAAGAGGCCCTAATTATTATTTTTTTTTAAAAAGAAAGATCGTCATATATATTTTTATTTAAAGTCTACTTTTCTAGCTTTTTTAGATGCGAAGTCATTAATTACTGTTTTATAATCGTCAAGAACAATGCAAAGTTGTTAACAATTTTTCCAAATCAATTTTCTAAAAAATAAAAATAAAAAATCAACTGACAATATAGCTAATCAATCACGTGACTAAAAAAAAATTCTTATCTCTTTTTTTTTTTAATATAAAAATTGTGTACTCTCTCTGTCTCAATTTATGTGACACGATTCGGATTTCGAGAGTCAAAATTCTTTATATTTATTGCCAATTCGAAAATACAATTTTTAAGTTTTTTGAATAATAATTTACATATTTAGAAATTACATAATAGTATTATAAGTCACATATTTTTTGAAACAAATTAACCATAAAATTTAATAAAAAATGGGGCCCCAAAAGTTTGGGGGTCCAAAGCTGTCGCCTTAGTGGCTTTGCCATTGGGCCGGCCCTGGGTTGGGTGGAGGCTATAGAGGATGGGGGTGGAGGTCGGGTGTATGACTGTATGTTGGAGTGGGGTCATTTGCCCGATTGGCCTTCAAAGTTACTGGTCTTTAATTTTTGCCCCTCAAATTGGTGGTCTTTAATTTTTTCCCTTTGCTAAACATTCCTTAGTTTTGGGTTCGAACCCCCGCTCAGTCAATTTTTTTTAAAAAAAATCACAAGGCAGAGTTTTGCATGCGCAACTCTTCCTTGCGAATCCAAACCTCTGCCTTGTGAAATTCCTTCATTTGTTTTTACTGAACTGGGGTTTGAACTCAGAACCTAGGGGTATTAGGCGAAGACAAAAATTAAAGATCACCACATTTGAGGGGCAAAAATTAAAGATCAGTGCCTTTGAAGGGTGATCCGCACAAAAAAAAAAAAATGGTTGGAGAGTGGGGAAGAGACAATTAGCATCCAATGCTACTCACGGAACTTGTTTTCCCTACTTCCATTAGGGGAGTCATTTTTCTCATTTTTTAAAAAACTTATTTTCCTAAAAAAAATGTTTTCCAAATTTTTGACCAATCAAACATGAAAAAATTGAAAACTATTTTCCGGAAACTTTTTTCCTAAATAACAAATTACCAATCACGCCCTAAGCAATTACATAGAATAAAATCATGAAATATATACGGTCACGTCATAAAAGTAGTATATCCAACGCCTACAACCATTCTAGATCCAATCTATAGGCTATAGTTGCAGGGCTTTAGCACATCATGCAACTATAGGTGCGTTTTAGAGTGTATTTAGCAATTTTATTTTATGTGAACATGATATTTTGATAGCGCAGTGATTGCTTGTTGGATTAATTTCGCGCACGGTCATTATAATTGTACTTTACTTGTTGTATCAGTAAAGTCATAACTGTATTTTGCTCTAATTAAAGTCACTGAATTTAAACTTTTGTATCAGTAAAATCTCAAAACTTTTTTTTGTCTTATAAAAATTATTGAACTATTCCTGTGTTAGTTATGTAGAAAGTAAAATCCCGAATAGATATATCCGGACACGGGAATGTTACTAAATTTGACATGAAATTCACATAGTACTATCTTTTCTATAGCAGAGAGATACTGCCTGGATTTACCATAAAAAGTGCTAGTTAGTTCGCTAGTCTATTAGCTTGTCCACCTCTTAAACTCTACCTATAAATACTTCATTAAGCGGTCGTTTGGTGCATGACCAAAATTATCCCGGGGCTATAATTCCGGGACTAATTTATCTCATATCTTGGGACTATTTTATACCATTTAGAAGATGGTATAAAATAGTCTCAGAATAAGTGGTATAAGAAGGTATATCCCAACTTATACCTTCTACCAAACGACCCCTAAGGGTATAGCAAAATATATGAATTTTCCACCATAATCTATGATGGCTAGGATTTACAAAGATAAATTTTGCATCTCCAAGAGGATATATAAGTTGTGGAAACCAAGGAATTCATTCATCTTGTGATAATTCCTGCCGACAGGTGACACATGTCATGGTTGCTGTAGATCCACTTCCGCTAAAGAGAAACCTATAAAGCTCCTAAACTAGTGTTTTCGATTCAATACACTACGATATGCAAATAGGAAAAGAAAACTAACTTTTTGACATTTGTTCAATGATTCATAACTAGGGTCAGTCATGAGAAAATTAGTAAGATCGTCTCATACACTGTTGTTGATAACATCTTTTAATTAGCGCTGTTATTAATGTGGTGCTGTATATTGTGAACTTCGACATATATGATGGAATTGAGATAAAACGGATCATCTTTTCTTGGCATCAGGTATAGCAACTTTTTGCAGCAGTGATTTTTACTGTTGAAAAAAGTTTTTTTGCCATGGTGAAGAAGGCTGTTCAATTAAATAAGTGGAGAAGACTAACGGACCGGGAACGGGGGTTGTATATTTGGGTTTATTTTTAATTTAAATTGGGAGAAGAATATTCCACGTAGGAAAATAAAGGTGAAGACAAGGGGATTTAACGATCGAAGGGTAACGAAGGGCTATAACTTATTTATGAGAGTACAAGGGCAAATCTAAAGCTTTGCCGTTATTTTTACTGAATCCGTAGCTATAGGTGGTTGGACTTGGGATCCAGAACCCCTCAAGTTTCTGTTTTATAGCTACAAGGATTAAATAGCTGGTAATTATCATTGCAACCACCAAGGCAAAATTAGAGAAGTGCCACAGTGGACTCATAAAGATGAGATTGAGACTCGGAGAAATAAACATAGAATCCGTGCCAAAGATTTTGTGGTCACAAAGGAAAACTGCAACTTGAAACTGACAAAGATGCTTCAGTTGAATTGGAATTGAGCACATGGAGAAACAAGCTGAATGGATATTTATCTGATATTGGCACTAGTATTGAATAGATATATTTGAATTAGTGGTACAATTTCAGGGGCAAAATCAGATTCTAGCCCCTAGGAAGCTACTTGGATTCTTACAAAATAAACCAGTTTCTCTTCATGAGTAGGAGTTCAACGTCACGGCAACGAAATATTTCATATTTTACTTCAAATTTAAGTTACACAGAGAGATATTTCAATCTAAGACAGCAAAAACATTTACAGTCTATTACCAATTAATCAGATACTCTTTGTTTTTCAAATTTGAAGACATAATATTACCAATTAATCAGATACATATGGTGGCACCATTAAGATTTCACTTTTGCAAATATAACTATATATACCACTAATAGGTGAACAAGTAGTTCAAAGAAAGAATCATCAAAGAAAAGCAAAATGGATGTTTAGGTAACATGCTACCTCAGAGGAGCACTCTATTGACAAGAACAACACAGCAAAGACACAGATGTGGACACCCCCACTTACCCCTGTTTCATGGACAATACTTGCGAGGCTTTAAATTGCCGACGAAATATTAAAAAGCTTATTTCCTGCGGAAACTTCAAATTAACACGTGATTAATGATGTTTATCGTTAGAACAAACAAGCTAAGGTTGGTAACCTGTCAAACGAAACACTAGCTAGTTAATTACCTCAAGTGGTATGAGACAATACATTACTCTGAACAAAAGGCCCAGAACCAAAGGGCTGGAGATATGAACGGACAAGGTACAGTCTTATAGTTACAAGTTCCTACTACTTCAATGCATATAAAAATAAACAACTAAATAAAGATTGGTAATTTCCTGGGGTGTAATCCCTTCAAAGCTTGGAATATGGCATCCTTGAGAACTATCAAAAGCACAAAATACACGTTGGTCTTTTGCATATTATTTTACCTTTAAAATATCTCATGCCCTTACATCAAATCATCAGCAAGCCAAATGGGGAGGTGGTTGGACTGGTGATGAAGAACCCTTCATGTTTGTTTACTACATGTGGATCGAGGACAGCAGTGAGTAGCTGGGATTCATCAGGATAATTTATTTTTGATAAGATATATTGGATTCATCGGGATAATGTCACGACCCAACCCCGTAGGCCGTGACTAGTGCCCGATCTGGGCACCCGAACCCATCTATCAAATATTATCTCAAATTCTATTAACTCATTCTAGTATATGGCGGAAGCCGACAAGGCTTTATTTCAAATTTAGGTAATTTCCAGAAAAATTTCGGCAGAGTTTCCTTTGTTTTACGGACTATCCAATATACCCTGCACGCAGAAAATACCAACAAAAGCCACACAGGGCTAACCAAGCAATATATAAACATATGCGGACCGGCCGCCTCGGCGTATAGGATCGCCCAAACAACATATGCGGACCGGCCGCCTCGGCGTATGGGATCGCCCAAACGACATGTACATACATCCATACAGAAAGACCCTAACCCGCAAACATGTCCACAGACCTCTAAACAGAGCGACAGAATCATATGACGGGACAGGGTCCCGCCGTACCTATGAACGAATATATACAAATGCACTAATAAATATATATACCAAAAGTATAAGCTTCGAAAAGAGAGGAGCACTCCGAATAGCAGAAAGGGTGTCCTAAACAGGTGGATCACCAGGCTGTGCGTCTGTACCTGCGGGCATGAAACGCAGCCCCCGGAGAAGGGGGTCAGTACGAAATATGTACTGAGTATGCAAAGCAGAAGGTACAGAAATAAATCTGAACAATAATCGAATTAGATATATAGAAAGTAATACATATAAAAAAAATATCAAAATGTTTATTTCCAAAGTATAAATTATGCATAGGGCACAGGAAAATGTGGTCGCCCGCCTGTCGATGGCGCCACAACACAGCATAACACCAGAAAGTTTCAAATCTCCGAATCCCCGTCACACATCACAACACAGCATAACGCCATACACAGCATAACACCAAATATATGTGGAACCCGACCCTCTTTTGCGAGTAGCTCGGTGAACCATAAACACAGCATAACACCGGAGTATATCAAAGTGCGCACGACAACAGAACCGGCCCGGGAACCGGCAAAAGATATAACAGAACGCACGAATAGAGTCGTGAGTAGTCATATGCATAAAATCAATATCATAAATTCAAACATAAGCAAAATGATCATATTTGAAAATCGAAATAATAATCTTAACAAATTCTTTCAAACGCTCCCGAATTTCATAAAGGGAAGCCGCGGGACCCACGGACGGAAATTTACCCAAGTCGGGCCCGCTTATGGAAAACATACTCGTTATACGTAATGCAAACTTTTATTAAAATATATTGGAGCAATCCGAGCACTTATGTGAAAGATATGACATTCGGAAATTTCGAAGTTCTTTAAAGTGAAACCTTTTTGCGCAAAGTTCGGAAAGCGATTATTTCAAATACATAAAGGTTCATATTTCATCAAATCATACATAAGAGTGCCAAGGAACATATACGGATCATAACATGCTCGGATTTCGAATTTAGAATTTCCTTAAGGCTTATAATTTAGCCTATACAAACTAAGGCATGCCAAAAGAAAGAAGGTTGCCTTACATACCTCGTACGCACTCCAAGATGGCCAATCTTAAGTAAATATCCAATCTACGCCTCAGGCTCCCCAAGGTCTACAAATATGCCAACGAATACCAAACATCAGCTAAGGGCACTTAAGCCATTCTTCCCAACTAACCATTAAATTCTACAGAAAATTCGACAGCATTTCCCCTGTAAATGCTACCATCCCCGAGAATTCCACTCGGCTATATCATCAACAATAAATCCGAGAATTTAACTCGGCCAAAACATCAACAACCATACCAACAATATCAACAACCATACCAATAACATCAATAATCAATTCAAAACACATTCTAACATTAGTAACCTTCCTTTCAACATAATTCATCAACACTCATTTCAATTACAAATTTTCAAGTCGATATCGGCACTTGCATATTCACTACCAATTCAAGACCATTCAAGTGCAATTCAAAAGCATTTTGTACCATTCTACAAAATACACAAAAAAAATCCCACCAAAACTATAATTCACCTGAAACCACCAACCTTCGACACAAAATTCACAACACACTTTTCATCTTCCAATTTCATCACTACAACCACAATTTGCATCTTAACAATTCCATTTTCATAATTACATAAAAACCATTTATCCGATTTCCCGCAATTAATTTCGTAGTTCCCATCTAACAATTTAGCTATACCGGGATGAATTTAAATATACTTAGGGGAGAATAAATCTTACCTTATATGCCAAGAAATGATCTTCTTCCGCTTTACTTTCCTTCGAAGAAAGCCCAAATTTAATAACGCGATAAAATAAAAACAACGATATCAAAGCGGTGAACGAAACTCGGATATTGTTCCTGAGAAATAGTAGAATTTGCTTCCTAAAAATAATAATTATGTTGCTACTATCATGAACTGCTCGTTGATGTAGCTAAGAGGAAATGACTGTTTGTTGCAAAAATATGCCTTTAGATAGCATTATACAGTGAGACAAGTAAAATGGCTAATTGCCTTTACACGTGCCAAACATATGGAATCCCCTTAATATTCATCTTGTCTACAACCTTACGTGTCCTTGAGTGTGGACATATTGTTGTCCATTTGTGAACCGAACATGTGGAGTATGTCCACATTAATGATTATTCAATAAACCCAATTAATTGTTTTACTTCCACTACAATTCTAACATTTGGTCAATCACACACATAATTAATTTTTTGATCTCAGTTCACTTAAATAATAATCATTTTTAACACACTTCACATACTCATGTGGTATAATCCTAGTCCATAGCCTCTTTATATCTAAACAAATATTATTCTCAACCACCGTCGTCATACTTGTTAAGGCCTAAATTATATCGGGACTTCTTTCTTTATATACAAGGCCTTTTTGCACAAGATTTTTTTTCAATTCCAATTATATCACTTTTGGTCCTAAATTTTCCTAAGTGTTTAATGTCAACAATTTTCATGCACAACTTATCTCTCAAAATAAAATCAAAGGCCAAAAGTCCCGACTTCAAATCCCGGAATGGTCTTGGCCTTAAATTATCATAGTTAATCCGGGTTGTCCCAATGTATAAAAATACGGGACGTAACAGATAATTATGACCAACAAGACAGTTAAAGTTTGTGCAAATTGAAACAGGAAAAAAGAGAAGTGCCACAAAGGACATGTAAAGATGAGACTAAGTTTTTTGCAAGTGAAACATTTTCAACATGGTATTGTGCCTGAGATTCTGCGCTCTCAAACACGAATTGAAACTTTAAACTGACAAAGATGCTTAAGTAACCTGGAGTAGAGCCTGTGGAAAACTTGAATGAAGTGACGTGAATGTATATTTATCTGATTCTAGTGCTATTTTAAGGGAATTGAGACTCTAGTCACTAGGAAGCTACTAGGATTCATAAGATGAACCAATTCCCTTCATAAGCCTCAACTTCCACTTGGTGGCAGATGTGATCGAGCCTTTCCAAGAAGATATCTCTGGAGAAAAAAACAAAGTTCTACTTGGTCTATCAAGCTGGGATCATCATAACGTTATAACATTAACCATCTCGAAGATTAGTCCCACGGCAAGAATGCTCTGTAATGCAGTCCTAAAGGTCTGTTTTTGGATTTCAACTTTAAAGTATTCAAAGTTCTACATCATGTGGATCGCAAAAGCTATTAATGTTGAAAAAAGCTCTGATCTTGCTAAACCTTGGAAAGATGACATCTAGAGAAGCATGAGTAGGAACTCAACATCATGGAAAAAACTTCAAGCACCCAAGGTCTCAAGTTTGCCAGCAGACGCAAAAATAAATTCCCATCTGCCCAGGCCTTGGTGGACAGAGCCACCCACTATCTGTGTTGGTGGAAGGCTAGGTGCCCCTGAAATTAGTCGAGGTGCGCAAGCTAGCCCGGACACTACAATTATCAACAAAAGAAGAAGCTTCAATATTAAACAAATAGGATCATTGTTGCCTTAGCGGACACCCTTCAATTAAGGTACAAGACAATAGATATCTCGATGCAAGACTCAGCAAAAACATCAACTATCTATTATTAAGTTCTCAAATACTCTTTAATCTTCAAACTTGAATTGTTAATGATCCCATCACTAGGTCAGCAAATACGAATATTATTTTTCCGAGTGTTCAAGCCTATGAATTATCAGGTTCATAGCACATATCACTTTCCTAACAACAGGAAATTCCTGTTTTTTATTGATAACGTGACAGCATAATGACTTCACTTTGAATGAGCATATATCACCAACAGGTAAACAAGTACAACAACAACAAAAAAAAAAAAAAAAAAAAAAAAGGAATCATCATGGTAAAAAGATGAACCGTTACATAGAATGGATGTTGAGGTTCCATATTACCGCAGAGGAGCACTCGATTGACAAGGACAACACAGCAAACACATAGATGTGGACACCCACATTTGCCCCTCTTCATGGAGAACCCGTATGAGTCTTTTAATTGCTGATGAGACACTAAAAGCCCCAACTATACTGGAATCTATTCTGTTCCCGTGGAAACTTCAATATACTGCAAACACATGGTCGACTATGTTTATGGCTCCTCATACTTCCAAAGAACAAGCTGAGGATGGTAAACAAGGAAAAGAACATATGATACTTCGACAATATGGTATAGCCAATATGATACTTCGACAGAAAGCCCAGAAATAAATGCTAGCCTTTAAGATGATTCAGATATGAATGAATAATACGCCACCAAACTTGACAAGAGTGCACAAGGTTCGAAATTGTCACAAGCTTCTAAATATCCTACCGCATCAATTCTTATAAAATAAACTAAATAAAGATTGATGATTGTGTGGTCATATAAACCCTTTGAAGCTTTGACTATGACATGCTTGAGAACCATCAACAGCACAGAGCAGGTCTTCTATTTTCTATATACAAAAGAGAGGTGAAAAACTCAAGTAACACACTACTGCATTGATAAATATCTCTTTATAGACTCACATTCACCCTTCAACATACACCTTTGTTTAACAAAGGTAATATGCTTGCATAGTCATCGAGCACTCCACAAAAGACTTGAATCTGGAACTGATCCAATAGTTCCATCTTCTAATCAACATACTAATGCTTCCGTTATATTATACATCTGTCGTTCCAAAATCTCTCTCTACGTAAAAAGTTCTTCCAAGTATGCAAATCTGTACTAAACTAATACAAGCAACACATAAACTATTAGTTAGACTATATGAGAAAAATCTAAGGCATGTGAACCCTTGTTGGCTTATTCTTGTTCTCCATCACCTACTACATTAACTTAAACCTAACTGCTGTAAATCTATTTCAGCATCCTAACCGCTGTAAATCTATTTCAGCATTTACTCTGAACCTTCCAACTTTATATACTTCCAAAAAAAAAAAAAAAAAAAAAAAAACAACAACAACAACAAAGCTTACTAGAAAAAACTATCAATTAGCTAAAAGTAGGACATGCTGAGTAGCAACACCATAAGCCTATAAGCCATATCAACGATGCACGATTTGTTGGAAACTGTGTTAACAGTCACAAGGTCATTAAGAATTCGACTTAAAAAAAAAATAGCAGTTCTCAATTTCACAAAATTATCAAGTCTATATTGCTTTACATATTATATATATATATATGAGAGAGAGAGAGAGAGAGAAATGAATAAAATCTGATATGAGAAATTTCAGAATGAAATCAAAACTGAAAGATAATGATTCTAACTGAGATGCATGGTCTACTGCAAAGCTAAACTAGTATATATATATATATATGAGAGAGAGAGAGAGAGAGAGAGAGAGAGAGAGAGAGAGAGAGAGAAATGAATAAAATCTGATATGAGAAATTTCAGAATGAAATCAAGAATGAAAGATAATGATTCTAACTGAGATGCATGCTCTACTGCAAAGCTAAACTAGTGTATTTTAAGAAAAATACCCAAAACCAGATTCATACTCCAATATTTATCCACATTAACACATGCAACATGGAAATTTCCATCCACATTGCAGAGATAACGAAACCAAAAACTTGAACCAATTATGTGTGTGTACACGCATCCGCATGTCTTTGCGACTGTTGAATGTATATTAATGCCTCTTTTCTTTTTACCCTTTTTTGCAAATGTTCCCTTGCTCGAGCAATAAAAAGGTATATGAATCTCATGTCAAAAAAGAGTGTAAAGCTATTGCACCTCCTACAACTACGTCCATTTTGATCAAGAAATGCAACCAATTTCATGGCTTTCCAAAGGTGAGTTCGCGTGCCGTGAAAGTGATACTTGTTCTGTCGAAAAGACCCTTTTATCCCTTCTTCAGACAACAAATGCACATAATAGTTACAAGAACTATAAAGAGATATCATTGATAACTATGTTAGTCAGCTACATCAGCACGTTATGAAGTATATGGACAGTACTATACAGAGGGTTAATTGGTCAGACTAGATTTGCTTCCTGCCAAACATTATTTCTCTCCTTTCTAGTCCAAATCACTGTATGATACTTCCTCTTCTGGCAATTCAAACTCATCAATCTCTTTAAAATGCTCTCGCCAGTAGTTGACAAAATCTTGTGGCAAGGACTCTTCAACGGCAGGTTTCTTCTTTGTGCACCTCCTCTGCAAAAGCATTTTATTAATTAGCCACCAAAATGGTAGATTTATGATATGAGAGATCGAACAGCATTCACACCACAAGTAGATATCAGCAATATTATAAAAAAATTACTACTAGATTTAAACATCAACCGCACAGTTTTCGGTATCTTGCTGAGTCATATTATATTACATATTCCCCAAATATTAGGTTTACATGGTTGGCGAAGGAAAATCAGGTCAGGGGGTCACCCGTGCTTACTAATGGGACCTCTTAGAAAGAAATGTTTCAGAATGTTAACTGAACATCATATCATGAATGTCTCTCGCAGTTAACCTACAATATCTTTCACAAGCTAATTGTGCAAAGATATGAATGAAACAAAATTTAGCACATTATCTCCTGTAGCTCTGAAACTGAACCTAAAAACAGAAAGAACACTGTCAATACCCATTAGCAGTGGATGTGCTTGAGATCTCACCAGCAATGAGAATGATGTATAAAAAAGGCCAGTCAAAATACTTTTCATTAGAGATCAGTAGAAAAATGATTGTCGACAAACCTTCTTACGCTTTCCACTAGGATCCGTCATTGATCCTGATGGTTTAATATCACCAGCTCCACTGAATTCAGTCCTACATAGAAGAAACAAAAATCAAGAGAGCATCAGCATTGACTATTTAGGCTGTCACGTTTCACATTTATAAGGTTTTTATTCCATGCTAAACATAAACACCCCAATTTTAGATAAGCCGCAGAAAAGAAAAGGGGGCCAGGGGAAGTTATTGCCAGTGTGCATGCTGCAGAACTATCTTACATATTAAGCACCAGCGGAGCCTTTGAAACGCCCAACTTATTAAAGATTATGCCACGCAGGTAGATAAAGAAATAAATATTAGCTTGAATTCACTGCCAAGACAGAGAAATTTTCAGCCAGACTCAAGCTAGAAGAAGGATAGACAGCCTTGGAGAAGTGCAAGTGACAATTTTTCAGAGTTAAAACTGGAGGTACGACTAATTGACCAATGCATACTCCATGTTAGGAGCATGAAAAGTTCAAATCAACTAGCAAAATATATTTGGTACAAGATATCAGCAAATGACACCATCACAACAAGGTTCATATCTCATTTGACTAGCCTCGGGGAAAAGGAAAAAAGACTGATATTACAAGAAAAAGGAAAAAAAACCACTCCTCAAGATTACATGCATGTAGAGGAAGACATGAATTAGAAAAACAGCGAAAGAGAGAGAGGCACCTCTTAGTTCTCGTCCTTGGCAAAGTGGGGCAACTAAAAACTGAAGCATCTGCCGTCCCTTTTCCCCTTGTTTTCTTTAAAGATGAGCAACTCCGAGTCAAAACACCAAATTTTTCTTCTGCTGCTTTGTCTTTTTTTGACAATGAGTCTTCTGCTGCTTTTTCATCTGAAGGAAAGTGCTCATGAGAAATTGCCTGAGCTTTGTCTTTTACCTTCTGAGGAGATGAAGACATGAAAGGCTCATGAATACCTTTCGTCCTCTTATTTCCTGAAACTGGGGTAGACAGAATAACTACTCCTTTCCCCTTATCTTTCTTGGTCTCAGGAGATAAGCTACTGGAAGGCTCAGCAATTGCTTTCCCTTTATCCTGCATAATCATAGGAGGCAGTGAAAGACAAGGCTCATCAATCTCTTTCTCTTTGTCTTTTTTGTTTTCATTATTGGAAGTGAAGGGCCGAGCAGTAGCTTCTAAGTTAGACTTCTTTGCAGTCTGCCTGCGATTGTTAACTACAGCTTTATTTGCCGAAACGGGGGTAGACAGAATAACTACTCCTTTCCCCTTATCTTCCTTAGTCGCAGGAGGAAAGCTACTGAAGGGCTCCGCAATTGCTTTCCCTTTATCCTTCATAACTGTAGGAGGCAGTGAAAGGAAAGGCGCATCAATCTCCTTCCTTTTGTCTTTTTTATTTTCATGACTGGGAGTGAAGGGCAGAGCAGTAGCTTCTAAATTGGACTTCTTTGCAGCCTGCCTTCGATTGTTAACTACAGCTTCACTACCCCTGCCAGCTTGAGTAACAAACAAGAGAAAAATTAGACAGGTTTAACCTAAGAATGCCAACAAATAGAGACATTAAAAGATCAGCAAAACCACAGCATAG
Source organism: Lycium barbarum (assembly GCF_019175385.1). Taxonomy (NCBI): domain Eukaryota; kingdom Viridiplantae; phylum Streptophyta; class Magnoliopsida; order Solanales; family Solanaceae; genus Lycium; species Lycium barbarum. The sequence continues at coordinate 40,405,355 of NC_083345.1, forward strand.
TAGCACAATTCCCTGAATTTAGCATTTCAATACTGGAAAGAGATAATTTTCACGTTACCAAATAAGAAGCCAAGCTTATAGAGCAAACGAGGAACCAAACAAATCAATGTTAACTATTACATAAGTTGTTTCTGTTCAAATGGCAGGAACGTGTTTGCAATTTGCTTCCCAACATAAAACTCAATTTGCTAGGGGTCGGCATCTTCAGATCATGTTTCGTGATATATATAAAGCTTCCTTTTATATATCACACTATGACCACTAAGGCATGCGTTTAATCTAACACAACCTCCTCCTTTATCTAGACTTCGGACGGACTATATGAATCTTTACATGTGCATAGTTAGAACTTTCTTTCTTTCTGAAAATGCGTATAGTTATAAGTTATCATGATTACTTTAAACTAAAGACTTTAAAAGGTTCTTAACAGTTAAATTTTTTAGAAAGATTGATGAAATCTGTGTTTCACAAGTTTGGTTGGATTTAAGACAACTATTGCAACTAAAATTTTAAACAAGAAAAGGTTAATAATCTGGTTCATGACCTTTGGCATTCGGAATCCTCACTGTAGTTTTTCCCAAAGTGGTGGAACTAGTTATCCATTAAGAAAATGCTAACGGAAAGGAGCCAAGAGCCTAAAACCAATTTATTTTCCATAATCAATTTCTTCATTCCGAATATATAATTTAACACTATCCATTATAATCGTCATAAACATAAACCAGGACCCACGAAAACAACGAGTCAAGAAGATCAGATAGCAAGGAGGAACATTCAGTAGTTGCTTGTAAGCAATATATTTATTCCAACATACCCAATGTAATCTCACAAGTGGGGTCTGGGGAGGGTAGAACGTACGCAGACCTTACCCCTACCTCGTGGAGGTAGAGAGACTGTTTCCGAAAGACCCACTGCTCAAGGGCAGCAAATCAAAGTAGTTATGAAAAAGGAAATACGGCATTGGAAAAACATGACAACTAATAAGGAAAGCAGTACCGAGCATTAAGAGAAAAGAAAAGTAACATCAATGAAATAGGGCAATAACCGAAATGGAAGCAATTCCCTACGTCATAATTCACCGCGCCTTAACGTCAAAGAGGGTAAAATAAACTCAAACTATGAAAACAAACTGGAATATGCAAATGCATATAAATAGAGATATAGAGGAGGGGAACACCACCATTTATACACTTTTGTGCAAGGTTGATACATTATGTATAATGCTCCCCCACCCCCTATATTATATAATCTGAAAATATGGCTACGTGGCGTGATATTTTATGTTGGCCAGTATATTTTTGAAAATTACAATCCATCATAATCCTCATAAAACATAAACCAGAACCCACGAAAACAATGAGTCAATAAGATGAGATAGCAAGGAAACTGTTCACTAGCTGCTTGTAAGTAATATATTTATTCCCTACGATGATAATTCATCGCGACTTAATGTCAAAGAGGGTAAAATAAAGGGAAATTTTCAAAAAATATACAGCCCAACATACATTGTTACGCCACATAGCCATATATACAACATTATACCTAGGGGAAAGCATTATACATAACGTATCAACCTTGCTTATAAAAGGCGTTTATACACACACATGGGCTAAACTGGGTACAAATTCAAAACATGGGCTACATGGCGTAAATATTTTCTTTGAGTAGACATAGAGCGTAATTTTCCCATAATTCACCGCAACAAAATGTCAAAGAGGGTAAAAGAAACTCAAAAAGCAATATGCAAATAAGCATACATATATTCAGAGATAATAGAGGAGGGGAATAGAATCATACTAGGGTTTTGAACAGAGTTGAAACTGGAAGAAGCGACACTTGTTTCAGAGTTTACCCTGTTTGGGGAATTGATATTGTAATTGTAATTGGGTTTTGAGGTATTATTAGAAATTGGGGCTTTCCGAATAACATTTCGAGGTTTCGAAGAAGATGCTGAGGAACAAAGTTTACGGAGAGTGGAAGTTGGTATAAGATTGAAATTGGAGAGGTCTGATAATGGTTGTCTCTTCTTTTGAGTAGCCATGGATTTCGAGGCGTTGTTTGGGTTATTATTATTCCTTTGACTAGCCATGGATTCAAATTTTCTGTTTTATAACTGAAAGTTAAAAGAGTGTTGAAGAAGCTTAACAATCACTTGGCTGGCGGGAAGATTTTCGGAAAATAATCAGGACAAAGATGCGTTTGCTAGAGACGTCTTTTGGACCAACGATGGTTGCATTTGGTATGGTCGGCTCACTCGAGCCCCTTCTTAGTTGTTCAACCTTTTGGCCCTTTTGGTTCACAAATAAATTATTAATAATGTCGAGATTAATTATGCAGGGATCGTAAATGAGTTTATTTTTTATGAAATGTTTGATTTGTTGCATTAAAAGGGTCAAATTTATTCCTCTACTCTGCGAACAGGATCCTTTATTATACTTCTTGTATATAAAAATATTGTTGTCGATATTTAAGTAGCTTAAATATACTCCTCCTTTGTTAAGATTATCTAAGGTATCTGACACTGCTAGTTTGATGAGGTGAACATCACGTGACATGACACCTAACACTCAACCTATTTTACCCCTCCCTCCACTTTTTTCATCACTAGTACCTACTATTTTACCTCTATTTTTGTAACGTAAATATCTTGGCAAATTCAAGAAAATGATGTGCAAAATTTTCTCTAAGTTAAAAATCCAACTGTGCCTTGTTTAATCTTTATTATGCCTAGTTTTAGAATACATAAGAAAGTCTATCATTCTATTGGAATGCAAACTATGATATTAGATAATTATACTTTTGTCAATTAAAAGTTGATAGATTAGTGGCTTTAATTGCCTTTGTTAGGCATATAGTTCCCCACCATGTTAGTGCTTTCCGTCGTAAGCCATGATTTCTATGATGCATTTAATATATGTTGAGCTCACGTGTCTTTCTTTCTTTACTGTCATTTTAACAATTATTGTTCGGTGAGTAAATGAATTGCAATTTATATCTACAGATACAAGTCATTTTTAAGCTGTGGCTATTCAATATAATTTTAAAAAAAAAATCTTGAAAATTCAAACTTACAGGATAGTCTTTTAAAAAGTGAGGGCGCGAGATAAGGCATTTTATTTATTACAGGGCGAGGCATAAACCTGAGACGCTAAGCATGTTTACCCCCGATAGTAAGCAACAATTAAATTTGTAAGTGGTGAATATGATATGTGGATGGACTTAATCTTTTGTGATATGAGATTCTATCGAATATATATATATATATATGATGTATATTAGTAAGTAATAGCAAATATTATTAAGTAATAACAATAGAAATTAGAGAGGAAGAGTTAGCGAATGCAGCGAATTGGTCAAGCCCGGAGAAGTTTCTTATAACCGAGCCAAAATACTTGCGGAAATATTTGTGTCACTTTAGAGAGTAATAGAGAGCGAAGAAATAGCAAGCAAGACAGCAAGACCACAAGTACAAACGTTTTCTTACATAGAGGACTGGGCTTCAACATCCATAAGGACGGCTTGCCACAAACCTGGCTTCAACATCCCGAAGGACGACTTGCCAAACTAGTCGAACAGTAAATCGGATCATAGATGTAAGAGTTTTTCCTACAATAGGGCTGGCTTCAACATCTCTAAAGACGGTTTGCCAAGCTACTCAACTCGGAAAAACTTTCACACTACTACAGATTTAGCTGTTATAACTTCGGAAAACTTTTGTACTTGCAGCAAATTAACTTGCTCAATATTTCCTAACCCTATACTAAATTAAGGACCATCCTTTCCATGCATTCCAAAGAGAAGAACAAGAGAAATTTAGAAAGCACTCATATTATTGATATCACAAGATTTACAAGAAGATTATTTGATGGTCTTCCAAGTACTACCTAGCCTCCTTTATACAGGAGTTGGAAGACTACTACAAGCCAAACTTATATTACAAGTGGGTCCCATAAACATGTGGGGAGCCCTAATAAAACAAGAAGAACATAAGCCTAATCATGACGAAGCATGTGCTAGCACTTGAAAGCATGTGAAAAACCTAAATATATACATGGAAAAATCATGTGACGGCATGTGCAAGCGGGGTACACTTTTGTCCTTGTTAGGTAGCATGTGCAAGCTTGTGAATGGCATGTGAAAGTGGGGTTGAGAATATAAAATTATAGGAAAATTTGTTGTGATATGGGTAGTAAACTTTTGTGGGTAATTTATAGAGGTAAGTAAAGGTAAGTGGTGAAAATGTTGCATGTGTCATCAAGCATCATCCGATGGTGCAGTGTTTGATGGTGTTAATGGCGGGGTTGTGTATCCGTCATCTATCCACCATTCGACTCCATGTTTTTTCTTGAATATTTTTTTGTTTTCCAAGCTTCTTTTTAGCAACCTCGTGTAATAACATTTCCTGCTGGATGGCCCCGTTATCTTGCAATCTATTTTTTGTGAATCCTGAGAGGGAAGACTCAATCTTATCATTGTGATGGCTTGAGTGACTTCATCCCTGATTACTTCATATGGTACTTGGTACTCCTTTGCTGCTTGTCAGGCTCTTTCCTAGTGGAGATGATTATCAGTGTAATTCCAACGAGCACTCCTTCAGCCATATCTCCTTTGGGATGCACTTATTTTGCTGGAAAATAATTCTTTGTGCTTCACTGTACTCATCTTCTAAGGACAAAATGGAAACGGGGAATTCCCACCAGAGTAAAATACTTGGCTGAGCATGGATCTTCCCCTCAATAATCTTTATCAGCCGATGTAGCATGAATATTTTCACTGCGTAGGAGTCTTGGAAGCATTGAACCCAATATCTTCGTGGTTTGAACTATTGTAGAAACTTCCTAAGAGTAGGTTCAATCTGGTCAAAATGCCGGAACATGTCGCACTTGAATTCCATAAAGATATGATACTGGTGACACAAATACCAGAAAAACCATAATAGCTCCTGTGGAAAATCGTTGTGTAGTGGTATGAATACATGACAGAATGGGTATTCGGTATTGACTCCAAACGACTTAAGGATGGATCCTCCATATTTTTTGAAGACTTGAAGCTCATAGAAAGTCCTTCTCTCTGTAAGAATGGATTGATCAAACGGGTCCACAAACTGGTTGAAGAATTTCAGTGGATAATCTGCCATCCTGGATGGACCGACTCCTGGTGTACTCGTCAGCATGAAAATTTGGCTAGTTAGCTTCTTCTTGTGCTTGAATCTCTTTGAAAATTCATCTGGCTTGGATAGAAAATCCGCTAGGATATTATCCTTCCCCTTGAGGTGCTTCACTTGGAATTTGTAAGGGGAGAACCATTGTGCCCATTTGAGAATCTGCGGATTTGGAATAATCTTTTGATTTATCTGGATCCTTCATATCCATTTCTATCAGGAATTCCGTGTGAATTAAAAAGAAATTGAACTTTTTAATTCTGTTCTTCACGGCAAGAATTTCCTTGAAGGTGGAATGATAGTGTTGTTCAGCATCTTTGAACTTTCCACTGGCATATCCGCATATCTTCCGCTGGCCATCTTTTTCTTCAAAAAGTACCGCGCTCCAATATTCGTTGCTGGCATCAGTCTGCAATATATTCTTGCCATCGGAGGGGATATGGAGGGCTTTGACTTCTCTGGATATTTCTTTATTTTTTGAACTGCTTCATCTTGTTCCTTCCCCCAAGCTGGAGGATTTTTCTTGAGCATTTTTGTAAGTGGAGAAATATATGTAAAGACATTAGGGATAAAATCTCTAACATAATTAATCACACCTAAAAATTGTTGGAGCCGCTTTGTTGAGAAGTTGGGGTCTAGAAACTTGAGCAACTCTTGACAAATGTGCGGCCTCGGGCTGTATGCACCATGGACAAAGTGCATTCCTAGAAAATCAATCTTCCTTTTGACAAGAACCATCTTTTTTGCTGAGAGTATGATTCCATTTTCCTTCACCAGATCATGAAACTCATGGAGCAAGTTGAGGTGTGCTTCCACAGTATCACTAAATAATAATATGTCATCAATGTAAACTAGTGATGTGTGAAGGATGGGTTGAAATATCTTTGTCATGGCTTTTTGGAACAGAGAGGGTGCAGTTTTTAACTCAAATGGCATTACCTTCCATTGAAAATAGTGATCGGGTATGCAGAAGCCTGTTTTTGCTCTTTCTTTAGGGTGTATTCCCAATTGGCAAAACCAAGATTTAAGGTCAAACTTGGAAAAGTATTTATCTTTGGCTAAGTGTGAGAAAAGGGTTAGTTTATTTGGGATTGAGAATTTATCATCTCGGAGGAAATGGTTAAGAGGTTGATAGTTTATGATTAATCTGAGTTTACCTCTTGTTTGTTCTGCCCGTTTTTTGTCATAGAACGCTTCACACGCCCATTGCGAATCAGATGGCTCAGTCAGTCCAAACTCCAAGAGCTCTTCGTATTCCTTTTTTGCAAGCTGGAGATGTTTCGGATTCATGCCAGGGTGGCTTGCCTTTGTTGGATTAATGCTTTCATTTTTCTTGAAAGGGAGTTTAATGAAAAACTCTTCATTCATCCATAACGGATTTTTTCTTTTCTTCAGAAACTCCTTGTGAGAATCTGCACATGAATGCTCCACTAGTTGTTGTTCGATTTCCTTGATCTGTTCTTCATCTGCTATCTAAAATAACCGTGAAACTTCTGTGTATGGCTTAAATTATTTTTTGAACGTTATTCCATTGGCTTTGATATGGAGCTGATCCCTAAGTTTCTTGTAGATGTCAAATCCAACAATGAGATCTTTCCCTGGGACATCAATCCAATCAGCTTAGTTCTAAACTTCAACCCTGGGAAGAATTCAATTGTGATTGAATGCTTTGTGATGATTGTGGTGGTTAGGACTCCAGTCCTAGCAGTGTTGAAATCTTTGAAATGTGGAATCCATTGATCCTCCGGAAGGACAGCTGGGTTCATCAGTGAACATGCCGCTCTAGTGTCCATAAAAGCAATAACCTGGATTGGTTTATCCCATTTGGATGGATAGACTTTAAGCTGGACCTGCGGGATTACCATGATGCAGTTGATATCTTCTTGAGCCTTTCCCTCTGGTTATGAAATCTAGTAATATTCATCTCTATATTCTTCGTACACATCCATGGAAAAGAGGGTCTTCTCTGTGGGTTCGTCCTCTAACGAGAGAACATATTCAAGAGCGTCATCTTCACCCAGATGGATACCAATGTAGTCTTCTATTTCCGTAAGAAGCTTGATCGACCTTCTGGATTAGGGACATTTTTTTACATAATGCCCAATCTTGTTACAGATGAAACATATGTCATTTTTTCAAAAATTGCCCGGGCTTCTTCTTCTTAAATATTTTGTTCGCCTTCGAAACCTTGATCTTTCACCTGAAGGCTTTGGCCATTTGAACCGCTTGAATCTACTTCGTCGTTGAGGGACATGGCACGAACAACTTGACCCAGTGACTAGATTGGACCTACTACATGCCTTATCAAGAGCTGGATTGTTTTGTATGATTTGCTTCAGAACGTTCCTTTTTGTGCAAATATCATCCAGTCCTAGAAAGATTGCTTGTCTGATATAACCGAGCTGTGGGATCGTTATAGACTGGAACGTTTCTTCAATGATCGTTATGGTTTGGTTTCCTAGCATCTTTGGAAGTGATGAAACAAAGGCTTGTTTTAGGCTAGTTTCTCCGCCTAAATCAAAAAATATTTTCACCATCTTCTGGAAGTGGATATCAATGACATTTCTGTCAAACGATACACATTTCATTTCAAAGAACTGTCTCCTCAATTTTTCTTGTCTTTGGCCAGTGTCTCCACAGAACACTTCATGTAGGATTCTGATGTTGAAGGAAAAATCTTGGGATATAAGGAACATATTTTTTTCTTGTATCCCAAGTGAATTCCACAAGTATCTGAGAATTCCGGAGAACCTTGAGGTGAATTCTGGCAGGATCATATATTTTTCTCATTCTACTAGATTTTTTATCACCATCCAAGTAAAGAAATCTTGGATCCTTTGAGGGCATTTTGAAACTTTGATGTCATCCAGAGTGAAGGTATGGAATCCAGTTCCGATAAATTTTGGTGTTGGTTCTGGTCTCCTTTCTGGAATTGGCTCATCTGTCATTCCGTCAGGATCATTGTCTACTTCAGATTTTTCTAGTTCTCTTGGTTGATTCATGAATATTGGTGGATTGTCTTCTTCAGAAGTGTCTAGCGAGCCCTCACTTGGCTCACTGTACGATTCATCCGTAGAATCACTATGAATCTTCATGTCACACCCCAGTCCTGATAGGGCATGATGGGCACCCGACCTTTTACTTAGAGCCGAGCGAACCCGCTGGTTCTCGTTATATTCATAATCTCACTGGACTCTTAAACCACGAAATGAAATGCATAATGAAAGCTTTTCAAAAACATTCTTTTCGTCTTTCTCAAATCAAGTAAAATCTGTAATCATATGAAATTTGTAACATAATGCATAATGATACATCGGCTTGCAGAGCTGGTTGCACTTTGGCCCAGTTGGTCGTAAAGTAAAATACGGACCGTAAAGTAGTATACGGCCCGTAAACCACCATGTCGTATTCCAACTCACAAAACTTCAACTTTCTGTCAAATGTTCAAATGGTTAAATACGACTTGGAATACGGACAGTAAATTGAAATACGGCCCGTAAACTGCGATCGTAAATCGCCATGATCCTCAGCTTACCTTTCTGGTTTTGATATGCTTAAATACGACCACGATATACGGCCCGTAAACTGGAATACGGACCGTAAATTGGGTTTACGATCACTGTGCATTTCAGTCACTGTTCATTCCGGATTAGATTTTAAGTCATTAAAAGGAGATCTAACCTCATTCCATTCATTTCAACTCCACGATATTTCTCTCAAGAAGCCTCTAGAATACTCTCTACTCTTCATCACAAGAAAACCAAAGGAAATTAGTGATCAACTATATGAAACCCACGAAATCAAGTGTAAGAATCACACTAAAGTTCATTCTTCTCAAGAAAGCCTAAAGGAAGTAAAGTAGGGTTTTGGTGCTAAAGGAGTAATTCCATTCAAGGCTTGTTCAACCATCATCTAAGGTAAGTTTCATGACTAAAACATGTTTTTTAAGGTATTGGAAGTTTAAGGTACTTGAATTGTAAAAAGACATAGGAAATGGGTCATTTGTGGGTGAATAGTGTCATGGTTGGATAGTAGTTGGGTTGGATTATGAATGATGGAGTGGTGTGATTATGAATACGTTATAAATGACATTTAGGCCATGAAATAAGTATTAGATATGAGGAGACGCGATAGTAAGCTCTAACCATAAATGTGGAGAAATTGAAGAAAAATGGTGGATTGTGGTCAATGTATATAAATGATGATTGATGATTGTTGATTGCGATATTGTGAATGTTGTTGTGAGCGTGTGGGAGTTGATATAGAATGTGGGAAAAGTAGTATAACCAAAGGAAGTGTCGCCCAATTTTCCCTAGAAATAGTAGTGTGTTCTTATAGTCGATTAACTAACGTAAATGCGAATTCTCTTGTGAAGGTAGAAACGTGATATCGAAGGAGAACAAGCAAACGATAGCTTAGTTAAACGTCAAAGGTATGTGAGGCTAGTCCCTTCTTTCTAATGGCATGAATCTCATAGCATAATTTTTCTTCCTCTTCATGAGTTCCTATATTCCGGAAAGCTAAAAGCCTATATCTATGAATGGTAATTTAAGATAAGAGATATGATATGATGATCCTAAAATGGCATGATGTTATTTATTGCTCACACTCACCTTATATGTTAGTTCCTCGAAGGTGAGGCAGACTGTCAATAATTGCTCTATAATGAAATCGGGGGATCACGACCTTACGTCACCCCGATAAAGTGAAGTTGTTCATAAGCCTTATGCATGTATTATGATAAGTATGTTACGATAAGCATATTATGATGAGCATGTATGATGATGATACAACACCGCGCCTAGTTGGCCGAGCAGTCACCGCCGAGGCGGGCAGCTACATGATACACCATGGCCAAATGGCATGGGCAGACACCACTAGTGGGCGACATGAGATGATACCCCGGAAGCGGGAGGCCTGGACACAGGCTAATGCTATGATTATCACACCGATCCGATATGGACGGGCAACTTATACATTACTACACCGCACCTATATGGGCGGGCAGCTTATACGTTATGCATACATGATATGATGACGAGTATGAGTAAGACAGCATGACTTAATTCACTTACTCATGACAGTCAGATACATCATAGGCACCTCCAGGACAATGGGGTGATTTCAGTCAGCTAACAGCCTCTAAGAATCTGGAGCAAGATCTCCTCCCTGTCTACCTGTGGGCATGAACATAGCGTCCAAAGAAAACGGACGTCAGTACGAATATTGTACTGAGTATGTAAGGCAGGAATTAAATAAACAAACATAATAGGAAGATCATGAGTCGAGAGGAAAAGGTATAACCTGCACAAGTGTCATAGGGAATCACATTACTTACATATATCACATTTTATATAATCATGGTATACATGTCATCACATCATATAAATCATCTCATCATAGTCCTCATCGTTAACTCGCGTCCGGGTAACCATCATATGCCGCCCACTAGTGGTGATCATGCCTGGCCCTCTAGGCTCGGTGTAACATCGCAGCCCGCCTTAGCGGTGACATGCCCGGCCATCGTGGCGCGGTGGAATTATATCATCACAAAATCAATCATAGCACATCACTCTTACACATCTCATACCATAGCATCATGTTATCATTTCTTGGTATTCCATGCATCCCATAGTCGTATTACAAGTTAGCATTATTTATCATCTTATTGTCATAGCATACATTAGCATTAGGAGCATACATTAGGATTTAAGGCAACCACACTATGTCGGGGTGATGTACGGTCGTGAACCCCCGATTGTGTTATAGACATTTCATGGGTATCATGCCTCGCCTTGAAGGAAATAAGGCATAAATCGAGTGGTAACAATAATAACATCATTAGCATTGTAGGAACATCGTGCCACAATTTCTTGAATCTCTATACTCTAGCTCATTGTCATTATTATCATGCTTATAGGTGATTCGATATATAGAAGGACTCATAAGCTTCATGTTATAGAAGGATTATGGAAAACTTGAAGGATTCATGCCTTTTGAAAGAAGAGTTAAGCCTCACATACCTTTCTCGTTTAAGCAATCTAGCGTTGGCTTATTCTCCTTCAATATCACGTCTCTACCTTCAAAAGAGGATTCATACTAATGTTAGTTAATCAACTATAAGAATGCACTACTATTTCTAGAGACAATTTGGCAGCACTTCCTCTGTTTATACTACTTTTCCCATATTCCATATCAACTCCCAACTCCCAACACCACAACAATAACTACAATATAGCAATCAACAATCATCATTCATATACAATGACCATGATCCACCATTTCTCATCATTTTTACCACCTTTATGGTTTTGGGTTCGCTATCGTATTTTCTCATGTATCACACTTATCTCAAGGTATACATGTCATTTATAACGCATTCATACTTACAACACACTAACATTCATGATTCAATTTAACTACCATTCACTCATGGCACTATCACTCATTTATGACCCATTTGCTATGCTTTACTACAATTCAGGTATCTTAACCTTCCAATGCCTTAAAAAACATGAAATGGTCATGAAACTTACCTTGGATGATGGTGGAACAAGCCTTGAGTGGAGTCTCTACTCTAGCACCAAAACCCTACTTTACCTCTTTTGGTTTTCTTTGAGGAAGATGAACTTGAGCTAGGTATCACACTCTTGTTTTCATGAATTTGGCATTGTTGATCTTGATTTTCCCTTGATTCTCTTGAATTCTTGTGGATGAATTGTTTTGGAGTATTCTAGAGAATTCTTGAATTGTGAAGATGAGAAATGAAATGAAATGAGCTTGGGGTCCCTTATACTTAACTTAAAAATCTGATTTTTGTGAACAGTAGTCGGGATGCACAATGGCCGTAAACCCAGTTTACGGGCCGTATTCTAGTTTACGGTCCGTCCTCCACGACCGTATTTAAGCATATCAGAAACAGAAAGGTTTGTTATAGGCCATGGTGGTTTACGGTCGTAGTTTACGGGCCGTATTTCGATTTACGATCTGTATTCTGAGTCGTATTTAACCATTTCAACATTTGACAGAAATATGAAGTTTTGATAGTTAGAGGACGATGGCACTTTACAGTCCTTAAATCACTTTACGGGCTGTATTGTGTTTTACGACCACTGGGTCGCAATGCAAATCTGCAACCTTCGCGTTTTCAAAACTCATTGGTAGTCATTCCCTTCTTAGTAAAACATTGTACACTCATACTCTTCGTTGGTCTATTCATTATATGCTCACGAAAAATTTTCCGAGTTGTCACAGTTAGGTTGTTGCTTATGCTTCTAGACAGTTAAAGAAGCAAGAGAAGAATTATTCAACCCATGATCTTGAGCTAACGGCAGTGATTCATGCTTTGAAAATATGGAGGCACTACTTATACGGTGCCCGTGTTGATATTTATACTGATCATAAGAGTGTCCAGTACATCTTTAAGCAGAAGGACTTGAACTTACGTCAAAGGCGATGGCTAAAGTTGCTAAAGGATTATGATATGGATATTCTGTACCATCCTAGAAAAACTAATGTAGTAGCCGATGCTCTTAGTTGTAAATCCATGGGTAGCTTGTCATATGTGCCACCAGAGAAAAGAGAAATGGCCTGTGAAGTTCATCAATTAGCTAGCCTCGGAGTTCGATTGATAGATTTAGGTGATGCAGGGGTTACTGTTCAAGACACAGCGGTGTCATCTTTGGTAGTAGAGATGAAGGAGCGTCAGTATGAGGATTCTGTTTTAGTTCATTATCGAGATACAACACCTCAGAAGAAAAAGACACCCTTTGTGAATACGGGAGACGGAGTACTCTGATATAGAGGTAGATAGTGCGTCCCTAATTGTCACGACCCAGCTAGGGGCCGCGACGGGTACCCGGGGCTAGCCACCGAGCACCATTCGCTCTACTACTCATCTTACTCGCTCAAGGCCCCATTTATCAACTTTATACATGAATTATAGGAAAAACACATTTTAGATAGAAATATAAATGCTTTATATACATTTTCCTCTCGGCCATAAAAATAATATACACATATAATAACATCTTGTGAGACCATCTAACCCACATTGCGTATCTACGAGCCTCTACTGACAGACTGTATATATATAGACAGAACAAGACTCCGTCGTGCCCAAAATATTCATATATACCCAAAAGAGGAATCATAAGCACCTCCGAACAATGGAGTGCTCTCAATCAGCTGGCAGCTACTAAGGATCTGGATCAAGCTCACCTCCCTGTCTACCTGTGGGCATGAACACAGCGTCCAAAGAAAACGGACGTCAGTAAGAATATTATACTGAGTATGAGAGGCATAAACAATGAAGAAAGGCAACAATAATATAATGAGAACATAAATATGGAACAGCTGGATCTGAATGACCATCATAAGAGGAGTAATGCATGCTATCTTACTCATACTCATCATCATATCACATATGCATAATATGTAAGCTGCCCGTCCATGTCGGAACGGTGTAATAATCAATAACATTAGCCCGCGTCCAGGCCTCCCGCGTCCGGGGTACCATCTCATGCCGTCCACTAGTGGTGTCTGCCCGTGCCAACTGGCCATGGTGTATCGTATAGCTGCCCGCTTTCGCGGTGACTACCCGGCCAACTAGGCCCGGTGTGATGCAATCATGACATTCTCATCATAAAATACTTATAATAATATGCTTATCAAAATATACTTGTCATCATACATGCATAAAGACTCTAGCACCACTACATTCTATCGAGGTGACGTAAGGTCGTGAACCCTCGATTCCATTATGGACAAATATAAGCATTCTACCTCACCTTGAAAGGATTAGTATATATGGTGAGTGTATACAAGGAACAACATCATTTACTTTATAAGAACGTCATATCATATCTCTTAACTCATATAGCTATTCATGATCTTAGGCTCTTGGCTTTCCGGGATATAGGAGAATCATGGAAAGGGAGAAGAATCGTATTATGGGATTCATGCCATAGAAAGAAAAGGACTAGCCTCACATACCTTTGTCGCTTAGTTGATCTATCGTTCACTTGATCCCGTTCAATATCACGTTGCTACCTTCACGAGAGAATGCACATTACGTTAGTTAACCGACTATAGGAACGCATCGTTATTTCTAGGACAATTTGAGCTGCATTTCCTTTGTTCATACTACTTTTCCCGTGTCCAATCTCAATTCCCAAACTCTCACAACAACACTCACAATATTGTAATCAACAGTCGTCATTTATATACATTGAGCAACATCCACCATTTTTCTCCAAATTTCCACATTCATGGGTTCTAGCTTATTATCTTGTTTTCTCATACCACACACCCATTTCATGGTCTACACATCATTTATAACATCTTTATACTCACAACACATCAACATTCATGATTCAATCCCACTATCATTCAATTATAACACTATTCACATTTTATGACCCATTTATTACACCCTCTCATAATCCAAGTGTTTCATCATATAAATACTTTAGTCATCATGGAAAAGTCATCAAACGTACCTTAGAGGTTGGTGGAACAAGCCTGGAGTGAAGCCTCTCCTCTTTCACCAAAACCCTACTTCACTTCCTTTGGGATCTCTTGGTTTGGATGAACTTCACTTGAGTTTCATAGACTTTGATTCATGACTTTGATGTTGTTGATCTTAGTTTCCCTTGGTCCTTCTTGTAGATGAAGTGTTTGGAGAATTCTCTAGAATGCTCTTGAGTTGTGTAGATGAGAAAATGAAATAAAATGAGGCTTGGGTCCCTTTTAATAACTCAAAGTCTGATTTTTAATGATCAACAGTCGGGGTGTACAGTGGTCGTGAACCACAGTTTACGGGCCGTATACTGGTTTACGGTCCGTCCTTCATGGTCGTATTTAAGCATATCAAAAACAGAAGGGTTGGCTGTCATCAGGGTGATTTACGATCGAGGTTTACGAGCCGTATTTCGATTTACGGTCCGTATTCTAGGTCGTGTTTTACCATTTCAACATTTAGCAGAAAGTTGAATTTCTTGGAGTGTTGGAGGACGATCGCACTTTACGGTCCGTAAATCACTTTACGGGCCGTATTGTGCTTTACGACCACTGGACTGAAATGAATTTCTGCAACTTTCTTATTTCTAAAAATTCATGAATCGTCATTCTCTACTTAGTAAAACACCGCACACTCATACCCTTCATTGATCTATTCATTATAAACTCACGGAAAATTTTCCGAGGTGTAACACTCTTCCCCCCTTTTGGAACATTCGTCCTCGAATGTTAAAACACTCGGGATTCTACAATAATTTTGCCAGAGTTTTCCATGTAATTTGGCGCTACCAACCTGTCACAACAACCTATAATATCATCGCCTCACAGGGCTACATCATAATACCAACATATCTATGGCCACACACGACCAAAAGCATAAAAATAAAGCATACATACCTTATCTCGTCGACGTCTCAGCTTGAATCTCCTCCGGGGGTTGGAATAAATGCGGATATTTGGCTTGCATATTCTCCTCTGCTCCCCAAGTCATTTCTTCCCGACTATTGTTTCGCCATAGAACCTTGCTTGAAGCAACCTATTTGTTCCGAAGTCTTCGCACCTGTCTATCTAAAATAGCAACCGGCACTTCTTCATATGTCAATTTTTCTGTCACTTGAACGTCATCAACCAGAAATATTCTTGTTGGGTGTGCAATGCACTTGCGGAGCATCGATACGTGAAAACTTGGGTGCACTGACTCAAGCTCTGAAGGAAAGTCCAATTCGTAGGCTATACGACCCACCTTACGGATAATTTTATAAGGTCCAATATATCGTGGGCTCAACTTCCCCTTTTTACCGAATCTCATTACCCCTTTCATTGGCGATACTTTCAAGAATACCCAATCATTGACCTGAAATTCCAAGTCTCGTCGGCGGTTGCCCACATAGGACTTTTGATGGCTTTGGGCTGTCAATAATCGATCTCGTATCACCTTGACTTTCTCCACTACTTATTAAATCAATTCGGGGCCTATTAGTTGTACTTCTCCCGTCTCAAACCATCCAATCAGGGATCTGCATTTCCTCCTATATAAATCTTTATACGGAGCCATTTGAATACTGGAATGGTAGCTATTATTATAGGCAAACTCAACCAGGGGTAAGTGATCATCCCAACTACTACCAAAATCTAATATGCAGGCCCTTAACATATCCTCCAAAGTTTGAATAGTGCGTTCGGCTTGTACATCGGTCTGTGGATGAAATGCCGTGCTAAGCTTAACTTGAGTACCTAGACCCTCTTGAAAAGACTTCCAGAACTTAGCTGTAAATTGGGCTCCTCTGTCTGTAATAATGGCTAATGGAATTTCGTGAAGTCGCACAATTTCTTTCAAGTACAACCTAGCATAATCTTCCGCTGAATATGTGGTTCTAACTGGGAGAAAATGAGCTGCTTTTGTGAGTCTGTCCACGATCACTCATATAGAATCATATTTCCCCCGTGAACGGGGTAATCCTACAATAAAATCCATATTAATGATTTTCCACTTCGACGTAGGGATTTCCATTGCTTGCAATAAGCCCCCTGGCTTGTGATGTTCTGCTTTCACTTGCTGGCAATTTAAGCATTGGGCTACAAATTCTGCTATGTCTCGTTTCATGCCATCCCACCAATATAGCAGTCTGAGATCATGATACATCTTGGATGCACCTGGATGAATAGAGTACCGAGAATAGTGTGCTTCCTCTAGAATCCGTTGGCGTAATTCCGCTACATCCGGCACACATAGCCTGCCTCGATATCTAAGGACCCCATCTATGGAAACTTCAAATGATGACTCCTCTTTTTCACGGGAGGCATCCCTGTAATGACACATTTGTGGATCTTCATACTGCCGTTCTTTCACTTCTATATTCAAAGGTGAAACTGTGGGATCATTGATGCTAATTCATGCATCACCCGAATCCATTACATGTACTCCAAGATTAGCTAGTTCGTGGAGATCATGAACAATTTCCTTCTTTTCCGGAGGGATTTCACATAGACTGCCCATTGATCGGCGGCTGAGCGCGTCGGCTACTACGTTTGCTTTTCCGAGATGGTACAAAATATTTACGTCATAGTCTTTCAACAATTCTAACCACCGCCTCTGCCGCAGGTTCAACTCTTTCTGCTTAAAAATATATTGGAGGCTTTTGTGATCCGTATAGATATGAACATCCACACCATACAAATAATGTCTCCATATCTTCAACGCATGAATAACCGCAGCACACTTATTTCACTTGATCCCGACGGGTACCCGGGGCTAGCCACCGAGCACCATTCGCTCTACTACTCATCTTACTCGCTCAAGGCCCCATTTATCAACTTTATACATGAATTATAGGAAAAACACATTTTAGATAGAAATATAAATGCTTTATATACATTTTCCTCTCGACCATAAAAATAATATACACATATAATAACATCTTGTGAGACCATCTAACCCACATTGCGTATCTACGAGCCTCTACTGACAGACTGTATATATATAGACGGAACAAGACTCCGTCGTGCCCAAAATATTCATATATACCCAAAAGAGGAATCATAAGCACCTCCGAACAATGGAGTGCTCTCAATCAGCTGGTCGCTATTAAGGATCTGGATCAAGCTCACCTCCCTGTCTACCTGTGGGCATGAACACAACGTCCAAAGAAAACGGACGTCAGTACGAATATTGTACTGAGTATGAGAGGCATAAAGAATGAATAAAGGCAACAATAATATAATGAGAACATCAATATGGAACATCTGGATCTGAATGACCATCATAAGAGGAGTAATGCATGCTATCTTACTCATACTCATCATCATATCACATATGCATAATATGTAAGCTGCCCGTCCATGTCGGAACGGTGTAATAATCAATAACATTAGCCCGCGTCCAGGCCTCCCGGGTCCGGGGTATCATCTCATGCTGCCCACTATTGGTGTCTGCCCATGCCAACTGGCCATGGTGTATCGTATAGCTGCCCGCTTTCACGGTGACTGCCCGGCCAACTAGGCCCGGTATGATGCAATCATGACATGCTCATCATAAAATATATAATAATATGCTTATCAAAATATACTTGTCATCATACATGCATAAAGACTCTAGCACCACTGCATTCTATCGAGGTGACGTAAGGTCGTGAACCCTCGATTCCATTATGGACATATATAAGCATTCTGCCTCACCTTGAAAGGATTAGTATATAAGGTGAGTGTATACAAGGAACAACATCATTTACTTTATAAGAACGTCATATCATATCTCTTGACTCATATAGCTATTCATGATCTTAGGCTGTTGGCTTTCCCGGATATAGGAGAATCATGGAAAGGGAGATGAATCGTATTATGGGATTCATGCCATAGAATGAAAAGGACTAGCCTCACATACCTTTGTCGCTTATTTGAGCTATCGTTCACTTGATCCCCTTCAATATCACGTTGCTACCTTCACGAGAGAATGCACATTACGTTAGTTAACCGACTATAGGAACGCATCATTATTTCTAGGAAAATTTGAGCAACATTTCCTTTGTTCGTACTACTTTTCCCGTGTCCAATTTCAATTCCCAAACTCTCACAACAACACTCACAATATTGTAATCAACAGTCGTCATTTATATACATTGAGCAAAATCCACCATTTTTCTCCAAATTTCCACATTCATGGGTTCTAGCTTATTATCATGTTTTCTCATACCACACACCCATTTCATGGTCTACACGTCATTTATAACATATTTATACTCACAACACATCAACATTCATGATTCAATCCTACTATCATTCAATTATAACACTATTCACATTTTATGACCCATTTATTACACCCTCTGATAATCCAAGTGTTTCATCATATAAATGCTTTACTCATCATGGAAAAGTCATCAAACTTACCTTAGTGGTTGGTGGAACAAGCCTGGAGTGAAGCCTCTCCTCTTTCACCAAAACCCTACTTCACTTCCTTTGGGATCTCTTGGTTTGGATGAACTTCACTTGAGTTTCATAGACTTTGATTCATGAATTTGATGTTGTTGATCTTACTTTCCCTTGGTCCTTCTTGTAGATGAAGTGTTTGGAGAATTCTCTAGAAAGCTCTTGAGTTGTGTAGATGAGAAAATGAAATAAAATGAGGCTTGGGTCCCTTTTAATAACTCAAAGTCTAATTTTTAATGATCAACAGTTGGGGTGTGCAGTGGTCGTGAACCACAGTTTACGGGCCGTATACTGGCTTACGGTCCTCCTTCATGGCCGTATTTAAGCATATCAAAAACAGAAGGGTTGGCTGTCATCATGGTGATTTACGATTGCGGTTTACGGGACGTATTTCGATTTACGGTCCATATTCTGGGTCGTGTTTTACCATTTCAACATTTAACAGAATGTTGAATTTCTTGGAGTGTTGGGGGACGATCGCACTTTGCGGTCCGTAAAACACTTTACGGGCCGTATTGTGCTTTACGACCACTGGACAGAAATGAATTTCTGCAACTTTCTTATTTCCAAAAATTCATGTATCGTCATTCCCTACTTAGTAAAACACCGCACACTCATACCCTTCGTTGATCTATTCATTGTAGACTCACGGAAAATTTTCCGAGGTGTAACACTCTTCCCCCCTTTTGGAACATTCGTCCTCGAATGTTAAAAACACTCGGGATTCTACAAAAATATCGCCAGAGTTTCCCCTATAATTTGGCACTACCAACCTGTCACAACAACCCATAATATCATCGCCTTACAGGGCTACATCATAATACCAACATATCTATGGTCACACACGACCAAAAGCATTAAAATAAAGCATACATACCTTATCTCGTGGACGTCTCAGCTTGAATCTCCTCCGGGGGTTGGAATAAATGCGGATATTTGGCTTGCATATTCTCCTCTACTCCCCAAGTCATTTCTTCCCGACTATTGTTTCGCCATAGAACCGTGATTGAAGCAACCTCTTTGTTCCGAAGTCTTCGCACCTGTCTATCTAAAATAGCAACAGGCACTTCTTCATATGTCAATTTTTCTGTCACTTGAACGTCATCAACCGGAACTACTCTTGTTGGGTGTCCAATGCACTTGCGGAGCATCGATACGTGAAAAACTGGGTGCACTGACTCAAGCTCTGAAGGAAAGTCCAATTCGTAGGCTACACGACCCACCTTACGGATAATTTTATAAGGTCCAATATATCGTGGGCTCAACATCCCCTTTTTACCGAATCTCATTACCTCTTTCATTGGCGATACTTTTAAGAATACCCAATCATTGACCTGAAATTCCAAGTCTCGTCGGTGGTTGTCCACATAGGACTTTTGACTGCTTTGGGCTGTCAATAATCGATCTCGTATCACCTTGACTTTCTCCACTGCTTATTGAATCAATTCGGGGCCTATTAGTTGTACTTCTCCCGTCTCAAAACATCCAATCGGGGATCTGAATTTCCTCCCATATAAAGATTCATACGGATCCATTTGAATACCGGAATGGTAGCTATTATTATAGGCAAACTCAACCAGGGGTAAGTGATCATCCCAACTACCACCAAAATCTAATATGCAGGCCCTTAACATATCCTTCAGAGTCTGAATAGTGCGTTCGGCTTGTCCATCGGTCTGTGGATGAAATGCCGTGCTAAGCTTAACTTGAGTACCTAGACCCTCTTGAAAAGACTTCCAGAACTTAGCTGTAAATTGGGCTCCTCTGTCTGTAATAATGGCTAATGGAATTTCATGAAGTCGCACAATTTCTTTCAAGTACAACCTAGCATAATCTTCCGCTGAATACGTGGTTTTAACTGGGAGGAAATGAGCTGCTTTTGTGAGTCTGTCCATGATCACCCATATAGAATCATATTTCCCCCGTGAACGGGGTAATCCCACAATAAAATCCATATTAATGATTTCCCACTTCCACGTAGGGATTTCCATTGCTTGCAATAAGCCCCCTGGCTTCTGATGTTCTGCTTTCACTTGTTGGCAATTTAAGCATTGGGCTACAAATTCTGCTATTTCTCGTTTCATGCCATCCCACCAATATAGAAGTTTGAGATCATGATACATCTTGGTTGCACCTGGATGAATAGACTACCGAGAATAGTGTGCTTCCTCTAGAATCCGTTGGTGTTATTCTGCTACATCCGGCACACATAGCCTGCCTCGATATCTAAGGACCCCATCTATGGAAACTTCAAATGATGACTCCTCTTTTTCACGGGAGGCATCCCTGTAATGACACATTTGTGGATCTTCATACTGCCGTTCTTTCACTTCTATATTCAAGGGTGAAACTGTGGGATCATTGATGCTAATTCCTGCATCGCCCGAATCCATTACTCGTACTCCAAGATTAGCTAGTTGGTGGAGCTCATGAACCATTTCTTTCTTTTCCGGAGGGATTTCAGATAGACTGCCCATTGATCAGTGGCTTAGCGCGTCGGCTACTACGTTTGCTTTTTCGGATGGTACAAAATATTCACGTCATATTCTTTCAACAATTCTAACCACCGCCTCTGTCGCAGGTTCAACTCATTCTGCTTAAAAATATGTTGGAGGCTTTTGTGATCCGTATAGATATCAACGTGCACACCATACAAATAATGTCTCCATATCTTCAACGCATGAATAACCGCGGCCAATTCGAGATCATGAGTTGGATAATTCTGTTCATGTTTCCGCAACTGTCTCGAAGCATATGAAATAACCTTCCCATGTTGCATTAATACACATCCTAGTCCCGCACCGGAGGCATCACAATACACGACATAGCCATCCGGCCCTTCGGGAAGTGTTAACACTGGAGCTGAAGTCAATCTGTCTTTCAACTCTTGAAAACTATGCTCACATGCATCATTCCATTGAAATTTAGCGGACTTCTGAGTTAGCTTCGTCAATGGAGCTGAAATAGATGAAAAGCCCTCTACGAATCTTCTATAATAGCTTGCTAAACCCAGAAAACTACGAACTTCCGTGGGCGTCGTAGGCCTTGGCCAAGTCTGCACAGCTTCAATTTTCTGAGTGTCGACTCGGACGCCATCACTTGAAATAACATGGCCTAGAAATGTCACAGAATTCAGCCAAAACTCGCATTTCGAAAATTTTGCATATAGCTCCTGGGCTCGAAGAATACCAAGAACGATCCTCAAATGATCTGCATGTTCCGATTCCGTGAGAGAATATACCAGAATATCATCAATAAATACAATCACAAATAGATCCAAGAGAGGCCTGAATACGTTGTTCATCAAATTCATAAATACAGCCGGAGCATAGTCAACCCGAATGACATCACTCGGAATTCATAGTGGCCATATCTCGTTCTGAAGGCTGTTCTTAGAATATCCGCTTCCCTAACTCTCACTTGATGGTAGCCCGACCTTAAATCTATTTTTGAAAACCACTTGGCACCTTGCAATTGATCGAACAAATCGTCAATTCTGGGGAGGGGATACTTGTTCTTTATTGTTACCTTGTTCAGCTGTCTGTAATCGATGCACATCCGTAGAGATCCGTCCTTCTTTCTCACAAACAGGACCGGTGCTCCCCACGGCGATGAACTGGGCCTTATAAACCCCTTTTCAAGCAAGTCCCTCAATTGTGCCTTCAGCTCTTTCAATTCTTCTGAAGTCATTCGATAAGGAGGACTAGAAATAGGCTCCGTGTCTGGCAATACATCAATAGTGAATTCAATTTCTCTCTCAGGAGGAAGACCTGGTAGTTCATTTGGAAATACATCTGGAAATTCATTCACTACTGGAACAGACTGGAAAGTCGGCAGCTCTTCCTCTGTGTCATGAACCCGAACTAGATGATAAATATAACCTTTAGCTATCATCTTTCTTGCCTTAAGGTAGGAAATAAACCTGCCCTTTGGAGACGCCGTATTACCCTTCCACTCAAGTACGGGCTCTCCCGGGAATTGAAATCGAACCATCTTCGTCCGGCAATCGACATTAGCATAGCATGAGGCCAACCAATCCATACCCATAATTCCGTCAAAATCAAGCATTTCCAGCTCAACCAAATCAGCTTTTGTTCGGCGATCACATATGACAACTACTCAATTTTTGGACACTTTCCTCACTATTACCGGATCACCAACCGGAGTGGATACCTCAAAAGGTTAATTGGCTCGGGTTTCACCTCGATACAGTCCGCAACATAGGGAGCAACATAAGATAAGGTAGAACCCAGATCGATCAAAGCATATGCAGCACGGGAAAATATAGTTAATGTACCTGTGACGACATCTGGGGAAGACTGAAGATCCTGTCGCCCGGCTAAAGCATATACGCGGGGCTGAACGGCACCTGAAGTAGATGCTCCCCCTCTGCCTCTACCTCTACCTGCTGAAGTGTGAGGAATCTGTGCTGTCGGGCGTACCGACGAAGAACCCACTGCTGAACCTGTGGGCTGAGTCCCAACTCTATCTCTTATCGAGGGACAATCTCTCATCATATGTCCAACTTGACCGCAGGCATAGCAGGCGTCCGAACCTCGACGACACTGTCCGGAATGTAGTCTACCGCACTGGCTGTACCGCGATACTGGGGGTCCCTTCTGACTAAAATCCCCTCAGGATTGAAAATCCGAGGCCCTCGAACTCTGGCCCTGTCCTGACCGGAAGGAATGGTCAAACCTCCTATTTGGAAATCCAGAAGGCGCACTAGTCGCTGACTGGCCTGAATGCCTAGAATACGTTTATCTCGGTCCCCCTCTATACTCACTGCTGGCTCCCATAGATCTAGCCCTCTTGCCTTGTCTCCTGTCAGTATCACGATCACTCCTTTGTGGTGGCTGTCGTCCCTCTAAATTCTGAGCATGGGCTTGTATACGAGAAATGTCCATCCCATCCTGCAATGAGGCTGTCAAGCAATCTTTGAATAAATGTGGTCCCAGACCACTCAAAAAGCTGTGCACTCGATCCCCCATGTCGGCCACCATAGCCGGGGCATACCTGGCCAAAGAATTAAATTTGCAAGCTATATTCCCGAGCACTCATGCTTTCTTGCTTTAGATTCAAGAACCTGTCCGCTCTAGCTCAGCGGACCTCAGGTGGCAAATAATGACGAATAAAAGCATCCACAAATTCTTGCCAAACTGGAGGAGGCGCGTTCTCTCCCCTTGATGCTACCCAGTTGTTGTACCATAATACCGCCACATTGCGGAGTCTATAAGAAGCCAACTCCACGGATTCGGTCTCGGAGGCTTGAATAATCCTTAAGGTCCTCAACATTTCATCAATGAAGTTTTGTGGATCTTCATCCGGTTTCGATCCAAAGAACTACGGAGGATTTAAAGTCATAAAATCACGAGCTCTCGTACCAGCTGAATGATCACTCGGGCTCGCATTCTGTCGTTGTGCCTGGGCGGCAACCAATTGGGTCAATAAATGTATGGCCTCAGTCACTTGTTGACCCGAAGCACCCGCTGGAGGAATCGGAGCCGAGGCTCCTCCTTGCTATTCTACATTGGGCGGGGCCTCATTTTGTGATTCGCCCTCTTCTACATTCATCAGGAGCTCTCTTTCCGCCCATCTTTTTGTCGTAGCTTTGCCCTTCTAGGCAGCTGTAGCTCTTCCCTTTGGCGGCATTCTGAGACCACAACACATTATTAGGAAGGATAAAATCTTACGTATGGCTCTATCGCACGATCTAATAAGAAGAAGGATGGTCATTTTCCTACATGCCCTGTAGCCTCTTATTTATTAGCGTGGCGCGCAACACACCATAAACAAAACTCTACTAGACACGGCTCGTAGACACTTCCTAGGACG
This sequence comes from Lycium barbarum, assembly GCF_019175385.1. Lineage (NCBI taxonomy): Eukaryota > Viridiplantae > Streptophyta > Magnoliopsida > Solanales > Solanaceae > Lycium > Lycium barbarum. Next base: position 40,430,295 of record NC_083345.1, read on the forward strand.
AACTGCTCTGATACCACTTCTGTCAAGACCCAGCTAGGGGCCGCGACGGGTACCCGGGGCTAGCCACCGAGCACCATTCGCTCTACTACTCATCTTACTCGATCAAGGCCCCATTTATCAACTTTATACATGAATTATAGGAAAAACACATTTTAGATAGAAATATAAATGCTTTATATACATTTGCCTGTCGGCCATCAAAATAATATACACATATAATAACATCTTGTGAGACCATCTAACCCACACCGCGTATCTACGAGCCTCTACTGATAGACTGTATATATATAGACGGAACAAGACTCCGTCGTGCCCAAAATATGCATATATACCCAAAATAGGAATCATAAGCACCTCCGAACAATGGAGTGCTCTCAATCAGCTGGCAGCTACTAAGGATCTGGATCATGCTCACCTCCATGTCTACCTGTGGGCATGAACACAGCGTCCAAAGAAAACAGATGTCAGTACGAATATTGTACTGAGTATGAGAGGCATAAACAATGAATAAAGGCAATAATAATATAATGAGAACATCAATATGGAACATCTGGATCTGAATGACCATCGTAAGAGGAGTAATGCATGCTAGCTTACTCATACTCATCATCATATCACATATGCATAATATATAAGCTGCCCGTCTATGTCGGAACGGTGTAATAATCAATAACATTAGCCCGCGTCCAGGCCTCCCGCGTCCGGGGTACCATCTCATGCCGCCCACTAGTGGTGTCTGCCCATGCCAACTGGCCATGGTGTATCGTATAGCTGCCCGCTTTCGCGGTGACTGCCCGGCCAACTAGGCCTAGTGTGATGCAATCATGACATGCTCATCATAAAATACTTATAATAATATGCTTATCAAAATATAATTGTCATCATACATGCATAAAGACTCTAGCACCACTGCATTCTATCGAGGTGACGTAAGGTCGTGAACCCTCGATTCCATTATGGACATATATAAGCATTCTGCCTCACCTTGAAAGGATTAGTATATAAGGTGAGTGTATACAAGGAACAACATCATTTACTTTATAAGAACGTCATATCATATCTCTTGACTCATATAACTATTCATGATCTTAGGCTCTTGGCTTTCCCGGATATAGGAGAATCATGGAAAGGGAGATGAATCGTATTATGGGATTCGTGCCATAGAAAGAAAAAGACTAGCCTCACATACCTTTGTCGCTTATTTGAGCTATCGTTCACTTGATCCCCTTCAATATCACGTTGCTACCTTCACGAGATAATGCACATTACGTTAGTTAACCGACTATAGGAACGCATCATTATTTCTAGGAAAATTTGAGCAGCATTTCCTTTGTTCGTACTACTTTTCCCGTGTCCAATTTCAATTCCCAAAATCTCACAACAACACTCACAATATTGTAATCAACAGTCGTCATTTATATACATTGAGCAAAATCCACCATTTTTCTCCAAATTTCCACATTCATGGGTTCTAGCTTATTATCATGTTTTCTCATACCACACACCCATTTCATGGTCTACACGTCATTTATAACATCTTTATACTCACAACACATCAACATTCATGATTCAATCCCACTATCATTCAATTATAACACTATTCACATTTTATGACCCATTTATTACACCCTCTCATAATCCAAGTGTTTCATCATATAAATACTTTAGTCATCATGGAAAAGTCATCAAACTTACCTTAGAGATTGGTGGAACAAGCCTGGAGTGAAGCCTCTCCTCTATCACCAAAACCCTACTTCACTTCCTTTGGGATCTCTTGGTTTGGATGAACTTCACTTGAGTTTCATAGACTTTGATTCATGACTTTGATGTTGTTGATCTTAGTTTCCCTTGGTCCTTCTTGTAGATGAAGTGTTTGGAGAATTCTCTAGAATGCTCTTGAGTTGTGTAGATGAGAAAATGAAATAAAATGAGGCTTGGGTCCCTTTTAATAACTCAAAGTCTGATTTTTAATGATCAACTGTCGGGGTGTACAGTGGTCGTGAACCACAGTTTATGGGCCGTATACTGGTTTACAGTCCGTCCTTCGTGGCCGTATTTAAGCATATAAAAAACAGAAGGGTTGGCTGTCATCATGGTGATTTACGATCGAGGTTTACGGGCCGTATTTTGATTTACGGTCCGTATTCTGGGTCGTGTATACCATTTCAACATTTAACAGAAAGTTGAATTTCTTGGAGTGTTGGAGGACGATCGCACTTTACGGGCCGTATTGTGCTTTACGACCACTGGACTGAAATGAATTTCTGCAACTTTCTTATTTCCAAAAATTCATGAATCGTCATTCCCTTCTTAGTAAAACACCGCACACTCATACCCTTCGTTGATCTATTCATTGTAGACTCACGGAAAATTTTCCGAGGTGTAACACTAAGGTTGCAGGGTTTGTCAACAGATTATGGGGGAAGCACATCACTCTCGCTATTCTATTCACCCTGGCTCAACAAAGATATACCATGATCTCAAGGAAGTTTATTGGTGGGATGGTATGAAAAGAGATACAACAGAATTTGCTGCTCAGTGTTCAAATTGTCAGCAGGTCAAAATAGAGCACTAGAAGCCCAGAGGTCTGTTGCAGGCTATGGAGATTCCGACATATAAGTGGGATGTAATTAATATGGACTTTATTACAGGGTTGCCCCGTACTCAGCGGAAGTGTGATTCGATATGGGTCATAGTTGATAGGCTTACAAAGTCAGCCTATTTTCTGCCTTTCAGAACTACTTATGCAGTTGAGGATTACGTGAAGCTTTATCTTAAGGAGATTGTACGACTTCATGGTGTTCCTACAACCATTATTTCAGATAGGGGAGCACAGTTCACAGCTAAATTCTAGAAGTCTTTTCAGCAGGGATTGCGGACTCAGGTGAGTCTTAGTACTGCGTTTCCACAGACAGATGGACAAGCGGAGCGTACTATATAGACACTTGAGGATATTTTTAGAGCTTATGTGATTGACTTCAAAGGTAGTTGGGATGATCATTTGCCTCTTATCGAGTTTACCTATAACAACAATTACCATTCCAGTATTCCGATGGCTCCTTATGAGGCCTTATATGGGCGGAGATGTAGATTGCCCATAGGATGGTTTGATGTCGGAGAGAATTAGTTAGTAGGCCCAGACTTAATTCAACAAGCAGTTGATAAGGTGGAAATGATTCGAAAAATATTGCTAACAGCTCAGAGTCGACAGAAATCCTATGCGGATAATCGGTGACGTAAGCTAAAATTTCAGATAGGTGATTGGGTGTTCCTGAAAGTCTCGCCTATGAAGGGAGTGATGAGGTTTGGCAAGAAGGGTAAGTTGAGCCCTCGATATATTGGGCCATATAAGATCATTCGTACTGTGGGCACAGTGGCATACGATTTAGAATTGCCTTCTGAGTTGGAGTCGGTACATCTGGTATTTCATATGTCTATGCTTCGTAAATGCATCGGAGATCCTTCAAGAGTTGTACTAGTGGATGATATCCAGGTGACCGAGCAGTTATCATACGAAGAGGTTCCAGTGGCTATATTGGACAGACAGGTTCGTCGGTTACAAACCAAGAATGTAGCTTCAGTTAAAGTTTTGTGGAGGAATAAGAATGTTGAAGAAGTGACTTGGGAAGCAGAAGAGGCGATGAATATTAAGTACCCGCATTTGTTTCCAGCAGTACAGGTATTATTCCATTTTTAGTTATCGTGTTTGGTCTTTTGAGGCCATGGTATTTAATGTTGTAATATGTGGCCCTGTGTGGCATCGTTTGGGTTGGTGTGTGCAGGTTAGATGGGTATATGTCTAGGGAAAACTCTGCCAAAATTTTTATAGCCCATGATTTTTTGAACATTCGGGGATGAATGTTCCTAAGGGGGAGGATGTTACGCCTCTCATTCTCGTCGTAGTAGAACCTATGATTTCATAGTCGGGTATGCCTTTGGAATTGAGACTCGTGTCTGAGTTTTGGAGATAGAAAGTTCCTTACCGCGTGTACAAAGGTACCAGCAGGTATTCCGGGCAATTTACAGAGTTAAAAGTTGAACGAATCGAATCGACGCGATCTGAGCTGAACCTAAGAAAATCTGCAGACACAGTCATCGTCGACGGGCCGTTAACATGGTCGATGGGCCGTCATTGTGCGTCGTAAAAAAGGTTCCGCAGCCTAAAATATGCAAGCACTTGTCGATGGGCAAGTCAATGGACCGTCGACACATCGACGGGTCGTCGACCCATCCGTCGAACCGCACCGCTGTAATCTTTTAACTCCGACTATAAATATGTATTCACGATCTTATTTCTTATTTTCCTCAAATCCAAATTAGAGAAACCATAATATTTTCTCTCCCAATATTTCCTATCATATTAGTGAAGATTTGGCAAGATCTGAACCTTGTAAAATCCGAGCTTGTGAAGAAGAAGGTTGCTTCTAGGGTTTCTTCAAGTTGTGAATCTTAGGGAGTTAGAGATAAAGTTGGACTTTGGAATCTTAGACCCCTCAAGGTATGTGAATGATTTCTACCCTTATTTTTAAGTTGATTATCAAGAGTTTTAGTGATTTTAAGTAAAGAGAGGGTATTTGTGGAATTGATTAGTTGATGAAGGTTAAAGTAGTGACGTGAGGCTATTTTAAGAGATGTTTGGGGATGAATTTGAGTATATATTTATATATATAAGTGTTGTTATTGTTGTTGTGGTTGATGTTGGATTGAATAGGAAGTCGAAGGGATGTTAAACATATAAGGGAAATGTTGCCCCTAATTTGTCTAGCTCTATTCATATTTAAAATGGTTAGTTAGTGAAATAAATAGTCAAATTGAGGCCTACATTATCCTGATTGTAGAATTACAAGTTCGAGAGGTAGAAGTCGGATGATTGGGTATACTTCAAGGTATGTTAAGGCTATCCTTTCTTTCTTTTGGCATGACCTTATGACATGAACCGAACGAGTAAGCGAGCTTCCATATTACTCTACTCTTAGAAGTATTAGGAGTTCTTCAGCCTTTGACGTTCGTATACCCCGTTTATAATGGTTTCTTCTGTTCATGGGTCCAGTCTTACGTATACAGTTATTCATGCATTACATTCATTCATATATATGTATATTGACCCGTGACCAGAAGGCGTTATATACGCACTATTATATATTACATATGGATCGGGCCGTATGTTCCTCGGCACTACTGTTCTATATTATATATGGATCGGGCCGTACGTTCCTCAGCACTATTATATATTATATATGGATCAGGTCATACGTTCCTCGGCACTATTATATGATATATGGATCGCGTTGTACGTTCCACAGCACTATCAGTTAAACTATGACCTATATATATATATATATACATGAGCATGATTATCATTGAGAGCATGCATATTATGCAGATACGCACAGATACTAGTTCATACAAATACATGCAGATAGCCATTTCAGTTTATGAGTTTAGATTTTATTCATGATTCTCACATATGTACATGTTGTTCTTATCCGTTTGATACTCAGTACATTATCCATATTAACTCCTCGTTACTCGGGGGGCTGTGTTCATGCCCGCAGGTTCAGGTAGACCGGCAGGTGGTCCAACTTAGTAGGACTTCCATTCAGCAGTAGTGAGTGCGCTCCATTGATCTGGAGTTGCAGTCTATTTTGGTAGGCTAGCCCCTTTTGAGATGTATATTCATATGGGTATGACGCCCTTTCTACAACTTTCATTCCAGTAGAGGTCTGTAGACGGTTGTATGTACTAGTTAGATGATGTAGCCTTGTTGGCTTCTATTCTTTTGTGTACAGTATATATAGCAGCCTAGCTGGCTTGCACTGTTCTTTCAGTATGTATGTGTATATACAGATTGTACCGAGTTTTTGATGTTTTCCCTTTCATGAGATCATTTTATGCCATTTATGGGCCCTTGATGTATAGTATGGTTCAGATATGTGTTTAGGGGTGTTTGGTTGCTAGAGGTCAGACACTCGTCACGACTCATCTGTTTGGGTCGTCACACACCTCATGCCACCCACTAGTGGTGTCTGTCTAGCCAACTTGGCTTGGTGTAATCATAAGCCGCCCACTACGCCCACCATAGTGGTGTCTGCCCGGCCAACTAGGCTCGGTGTAATCATACATAAAAATAAGCATGCATGAGAGCCCAATTAAAAGCTACAACTCTATCGGAGTGACGTAAGGTTAGTAACCTCCAATTATATTATGGAATAATTATCATCGCTATATCTCACCTTGAAGGAATAATTATCATACGGTGAGATCAACAATAATGAATAAAATCAAGGAAATCATGAAATAAGCTCAATAATCTCGTAATAGCATTAAAATCATAAGCTTTGGAATTTCTAGAATAAAAATTATCATCATCATGCTCATCATAGAAAACATCTCATCTTTAGTATCATAAGAAGCTTTTAAGAATCATGAACTTCTAACTTTTGGAAGTAAGAAGGATATGGAAACATATATGGAATCATAACATAGGAATCATGCCTTATGAAAGAAACGGACTAGCCTTAAGATACCTTTTTGGTCGCCTTAACCTTAACTATTTAATGCATATCCTCCCAAGCTCGTAAATCTGCATTCAAGAGAATTCATATTATTGTTAGGCTTATCGTCATATGCTTGTCTTAAGCCCTCAAATTAATTCCTTTTAAAATCTATCGAAATTCGGGCAGCATCTCCCCTGTTTATATCCCTAGCCCAAAATCACAATACCAACAAAACAATAACAATAGCAATACTAATATCAACCACATCATCATCAATACCAAAATATTCCATAAAACATCCCACACGATGTTTTTCAACATACAACAACAATATACACTTCCTTTCTTCCTAATCAAGGAGCACAATCTCATCAACACACTAACAATATTAGATACCATCCATATACATGTAAATCAACCTAACCACATGGCCACAACATGCTCAAAATAGTCCATAAACACAACAACTACAACACAATACTTTATGACCTTTTCTCCATAACTATTTTCACTTTTAAGACTTGCTAAACCTTTAAATCAACTCAACATAAGAGATAGGATGAATAACATACCTTATACTTAAAGAAATTTAGGCACACCAACTTGCTTCGAGACCAAACTCACCACAACATCAAGTAGAAGCAAGAACAATCACCTTTCATGGACTAGTTTAGTGTAATCTTGTTAAATTCTTGATTTAATGGGCTATAGATGTTTGGGGGATGTGTTAGGAAGTTTCTAGGACTCATGAGTGTTTAGAATGATGAAAAAATAGGGTTAATGGGGGGGGGGGGGGTGTTTTATACCCTTTATAAGTCGGTTCCACCAGCTTTCCCAAGTGGGACCCGCGAAAGCTATTTGGCAGCTTGGATGGGTTATCTTAAAATGGCCATATCTCCTTACTCCGGTGACGTTTTGACGAGAGGTTTGTTGCGTTCGAAACTAGACCCGATGAACTTAATTTTAGGATTTTGAAACACCTTAAAACTCTTAATATACCTGGAGATATACCCCTCCAACTTTGACCCAAAATTCTGTCCAAAATTCTGCCAACTTTTTAAATTTTTTTTGACAAACTCATTTTCTTCGATTTGCTTGGTCCCAGAATCTTACGAAACTATCCATACATGATTTTTATCATTAATAATATTTGATAATGGTCATGTCCTTTGGTTCCATGGTCTTCCTTCCCGGTTACGACTTACGAGATCGTAATTCATCTTTTACTTAATTGTTACATACTTCCCATGGCTTGTACCTTCCAAAATTCACGGGACGTCACCAATAATCCATTAATATGGTGAAATACGTGGCATGCTCATGCTCTAAAAGTATGAGTTGTAACATGCTGCCTGTTTGGGCGAAAAGGAACTTGATCCATTCATTCTATAACTATAAGGGACCCAAGCAGGTTTGGGTTCCCAAATCCAAACATTGACATCATGTGCAGGTCGAGGAGAGAGAAAAGAAAGGTAGATATGACAGAAGAAGGGGTATGCACACATGGGAGGTGCAGGACAACATATGAACAAAGTATAGAACTGCTGCTCAGCACTGTCAAAACTATCCACAGACTCGGTCTCTCTATGGCTCTGGTTAGTAGTTCTTTCAGTACCTTTATATGTTCTGAACTATTTAAGTGCCAAGTTAGTCAATCGTCTTCTAATTCAAATTTCATACCTTAAGTCTTCCAATCGACGCTTCACTTCTGACCCAATCTGTCTCGTCTCTCACACCTGTCCTAAAATGTCATCTAGGACAGCTTAAATGCATCTCTCATGTCTTTCTCTCTCTTCATTTACCAAAATATTCAGACCATCGAGCTTCTCCTTCTCGCTGTCTAAACCAACTCCTATCGCATTACTCTTACCAAGTACAAATATCTCAAAACCCTCCTTCAAGCAAAATCAAAATGAACTCCCAACCGGCATCCTTAGAGCACTCAATCTCCTCTAACCAAAGTATATCTACATCTTTATCTGGTTTCTTTGAACTAAGAGGACCCTTGAATCTTTAGGAAAGTGATGAAAATATATACCTGATACTGTCAGACTCTTCTTTAAAAGAATTAGACGAAACAAATGGAGAGGTTGAAATGGGAAGAGATGACATCGAAAACTCTAAAGGACAACAGGTCGGAAATCTTAACATGAAATAAATGGCTGCAGATGTCGTACCCGTCTCTCACCCTGAGAAGAAAACTTGGTGTCCCATCTGTACTGAAGCACCTGGCGCGTCAAAAAAAAACTCAGGAGAAAATGTTGACTCTGATAGTGATATCGTACTTTGTTCAGTACACAATCAGATCTCTTGGGGTATGAAGGGAAAGAAGAAAAGGAAATTAAAGGGAATGATAGGAGGAGAGGAGGAGATAGGAGGAGAATAAAGTGCTACTCAATCTGCTTCGCTAAATAAACGGAGGACAAGTGCCATTGAGAGACATGAAATTGAACTGAGAAAGGAACATCTCTAAACACAAAAGATTCTCTTTAGGATGATAATTGATGTAAACCTGGAAGAGGAGACTGGGATAAAAGAACTGTGGAAGATGGTGGAATTTCAAAAGTGGACTCATCTTCTTACTCTACCGGCTCCTTGTGTGTGTGAAGCTGAAGTAATGGAACTGTATACAAATCTACTTCATTTTGATGACAGTGCTCTGTCCCTAATACTGAATGTGACAGACTTTGTGCTGACTGAAGCAGTACTAGCCGAAATCTTAGGAGTACCAACCGAAGGGCTAAGGGATATGACTGGAAGGGTTTCCACCTCCTTAAAAAATGTGATTGTTAAGGAAGGCAGGTCAGTCCGTCCAGGAAAGCTCCTCAAAAAGGATCTCGAGCCCACTTGTCAACTTGTTTTTGAGTTTGTGGACAAGGTGTTCATACCAAGAAGTGGAAGGATTGTAGTGTCACTTCAGAACATATGGATCTTATGGGAGCTTTGTCAACTCTTGAACCGAGCAATCTACCAACAGTCATGATCAATCACATGATCAATGCAGTGAGCACTAGTGAAAATGATCCTGGTCTTCCTTATGGCTTTTTCATGACAAAAGTCCTTGGGCATTTTAATGTGAGAACTGGCAAAGCCACCTTAGGAACTGAAGAGAATATGATCTCCATGGCTACTCTGGAAGATTGTGAGTGTGCGCCTAAAGGAGTAGGCTCCACCATCTATGTTCTCGCCAAAGCCCTATAGGCAGCACATGCAAAAAATTAAGCAGCAGAAAGGTGAGAGAATACGCTTCTGAGGGATCAGTTGAAGATCAAAGTGGAAGATCTCAGGTACCAAATGCTCCAAGATCCGGGCGCATATATTGAGAAAATTGACAATCTTCTTCAAGCCTTGGATCATCGCCAGTTGTCATGACCCAACCGGAGGGCCGCGACGGGTACCCGAGGCTAACCACCGAGCACCACTCATTCTATTGCTTATCATACTCACTAAGCATACATTCATTAATATGATGCTCAAATCATAGGAAAACCATTTTTTTCATTTGAATATAATTACTTTTATATACATAAGGCTTTCGGCTATCAAAATAATAATATAGATACAATAGTAACATCGTGAGACCATACTGCCCACACATATGTATCTACGAGCCTCTACTAGAATGCTAGACATTGGGACGGGACAGGACCCCGTCGTGCCCAAATACATATATATATACGCAAAGGAATAAGTCAATGGAACCTCCGGAACAATGGAGTGCCCTCAAGTCAGCTAATAGCTCCTACGAGTCTGGATCACCTCCCTGTCTACCTATGGGCATGAACACAGCGTCTAAAGAAAACGGACGTCAGTACGAATATTGTACTGAGTATGCAAGGCATGAATGAAATGAACATAATCGAGAAATCATAAGACATAAGATGAAGACATAAGCTGCGTAACTTTTAAAGGTGGATTCCTTTCATGCCAATATCATATATAATCATAGTACATGTATTGTCATAGCGCATATATCATCGTATCATATATATATCGTAGTACCGTATCTGCTAATACACATAAAGCATTATCCGTATTCGGCCACGTAGTGGCTCGACAATATCACAAACATGTCTTCCGTACCCGGCCATAACAAGGCTCGTTATATCTCATCATCATCATTGCCATCAAATACATCTCATAAGATTATCATAAATTTTCATAGAGCATATATTTGAATTTAAAGACAATCTATGAAAATCATATCATATTCGTAGCATGAACTTCGTATAAATATCGTACGATAGACTTTATAATCTCTAGACTTAGGCTCATCATTACCATATAGGTACGGTGTGATAATCATTAGCCTGTGTCCGGGGTATCATCTCATGCCGCCCACTAGTGGTGTCTGCCTATGTCATCTAGACATGGTGTATACGCTGCCCGCCTTAGCGGTGTCTGCCCGGCCATATAGGCACGGTGTAATATCATCAACATGTACTCATCATAATAACTCAAAGATAGCTATACTTTATCGAGGTGACATAAGGTCGTGAACCCCCGATTCCATTATCGACATTTATAAGTATTCTGCCTCACCTTGTAGGAAATAGTATTTAAGGTGAGTGTATACAATAAACAACATCATATCATAAACTTAAAAATCTTTAGACTCAAGCTCATCATCATCATTATGGGGCTCATAATATATCTCTTATCTCATATAACTATTCATCAACATAGACTTTTGGTTTTCCCGGAATGTAGAAAATTCTCGAGGAGGAAGGAAAAGTCATGCTATAGGATTCATGCCATTATAAAAAAGGGACTAGCCTCACATACCTTTTACGTTTAACTAATCTATCACTTGCTTGTTCTCCTTCAATGCCCACGTTTCCACCTTCAAGAGAATTCGCATTAACATTAATTAATCGACTATAAGAACGTGTTACTATTTCTAGGGAAAATTGGGCAGCATTCCTTTGTTTATACTACTTTCTCTATATCATATTTCAGCTCCCAAACAACCATAACAACATTTACAATATCATAGTCAATAATCATCATTCATCTACATTATCCGCATTTCGCCATTTCACTCCAATTTCTCCATAATCATGTCATAATTCATTATTGCGTTTTCTTGCATATAATACATATTCCATGCTCTAATGTCATTCATAATATATTCACAATCACAACATATCAAAAATCATGACTCAATCAAAACCTTTACCCAACAATGTCACTATTCACACATTCATGACCCATTTCCTATATCTTTCTACAATCCAAGTGCTTTTAACTTTCAACACCTTAAACAACCAAGAATGATCATAAAACTCACCTTAGATAATGGATGAAAAACCCTTGATTGGGACTTATCTTCTTGCACCAAAACCCTAACTCACTTCACTTGAATTTTCTTGGTGTAGATGAACTTTGCTACGTTTTCTACACTTGATTTTGTGGGTTTGATGTATTTGATCATAGATTTCTCTTGGTTTCTTATGGATGAATAATGGAGAGGGTTCTAGAGAATTCTTGAAGAGTGGAGAGTGGAAATGAAATGAAATAAAATGAGAGAGGGTCCTTATATTAAATCTTGAAATCTGTCCCGACCAAGATATACGGACCAATATACGGTCCGTACATGTTATACGGGCCGTATGTATGGCCGTATGTTTGGTACAGTGAATGATTCCCCTCTTGGCTAAATATACGGCCTAACATACGGCTAGTATAATTTATACGGCCAGTATGTTGGGCCGTATAATGCCCAACTGTTGCGATTTTGTTCTCGTCGACTCGTTTGATCTCCAATCCTTATGGAACCTTCTTGACACTTGTTTAACACCTCAATAGCAATCTAAGGGACGTTATCACTCCTCTATGAAACATCTTTAAGCCATCGTTAACTTGTCGCTCATAATTCTTACCCGACACGTAACATATCCTTTACTTTCTTTGACACCCTTCTTCCCTTACGTCAAATGTCCTTGGATTTCGATTAGGATCCTCAAATGCTATTTCTTACTTATTGAAACATCGTATATGTCATGCTCTTCTCTAGCCTATTCGTGGTACATTAACGGAAAATTTTCCAAGGTGTAACATTCTCCCCCCCCCCCTCCCCTTTTGGAACATTAGTCCTCGAATGTTAAACACTCGGGAATTCTACAAAAATTTCGCCAGAGTTTCCCCTGTAATATGGCTCTACCATCCTGTCACAACAACCCATAATAATATTTCCTCACGGGGCCACAACACAATAGAACTTATAAATTGGCCACGCATGACCAAAAGTATGAAAATAAAACGTATATACCTCATATTGTTAGTGCTTCATCTTGAATCTCTCCTGGGGGTCGGAATAACTGCGGATATGTGGATTTTATTTTCTCTTCAGCTTCCCACGTCATTTTTTCTCGGTTGTTGTTTCGTCACAAAACTTTGACTAAAACTACTTCCTTATTTCGAAGTCTTCGTACTTGCCTGTCTAAAATGGCAATGGGCACTTCTTCATATGCTAGCTTTTCTGTCACTTGGACATCATCTATTGGAACAATTTTCGTGGGATCTCCAACACATTTGCGGAGCATCGAAACATGGAAGACTGGATGAATTGATTCAGGATCTGAAGGTAAGTCCAACTCGTAGGCTACATGACCCACCTTACGGGTAATTTTATAAGGTCCAATGTATCGAGGACTTAACTTCCCTTTCTTGCCAAATCTCATCACCCCTTTCATTGGTGACACCTTTAAAAATACCCAATCATTAACCTGAAATTCCAAGTCTCGCCGGCGGTTGTCCTCATAATATTTTTGGCGGCTTTATGTTGTCAACAATCGATCTCGGATCACTTTTACTTTTTCTACCGCCTGCTGAGCCAATTCAGGGCCTATTAGCTGTACTTCTCCTATTTCAAACCATCCAATTGGGGATCTACACGTCCTTCCATATAAATCTTCGTACGAAGCCATTTGGATACTGGAACGATAGTTATTGTTATATGCGAACTCAATCAGAGCTAAGTGATCATCCCAACTACCACCGAAATCTAGCACACATGCCCGTAGCATATCTTTCAAGGTCTGAATAGTACGTTCGGCTTGCCCATCAGTTTGTGGATGAAAAGCTGTGCTAAGCTTCACTTGAGTACCTAGACCTTCTTGAAAAGACTTCCAGAACTTGGATGTAAATTGCGCTCCTCTATCTGTGATAATAGATATCAGAATACCATAGAGTCGCACAATTTCTTTAAGATATAACCTTGCATAGTCCTCTGCTGAGTGCGTGGTTCTGACTGTGAGAAAATGAGTTACTTTTGTTAATCTGTCCACAATCACCCATATGGAATCATATTTTCCTCGAGAACGAGGTAACCCCACAATGAAATCCATGTTAATCACTTCCCATTTCCAAGTAGGGATTTCTATTGCTTGCAATAATCCTCCTAGCTTTTGATGTTCGATTTTCACTTGCTGGAAATTTGGACACTGAGCTACAAATTCTGCTATATCTCTCTTCATGCCATCCCACCAATATATCAATTTGAGATCGTGATACATCTTTGTTGCACCTGGGTGAATAGAATACCGAGAATAATGGGCTTCTTCTAGAATTCTACGACTTAGTTCTACAACATTCGGAACACATAGCCTGCCTCGGTATCTAAGAATCCCATCCATGGAAACATCAAATGGGGACGTCGCTTTTCTATGAGATGTGTCTCTATAACGGCACAAGTGAGGATCTTCATACTGACGCTCTTTCTCTTCTATATTCAGGGATGAAACTGTGGGATCATTAATACCAATTCCTGCACTTCCCGAATCAATTACACGTACTCCAAGATTAGCTAATTGGTGGAGCTCATGAACCATCTCTTTCTTTTCCGGAGGAACTTCACATAGGCTGCCCATTGATCGGCGGCTAAGCGCATTAGCCACTACATTTGATTTTCCGGGGTAGTATAAAATGCTCATATCATAATCTTTCAATAACTCTAACCACCGCCTCTGCCGCAGATTCAAATCCTTCTGTTTGAAAATATACTGAAGACTCTTGTGATCTGTATAGATATCAACATGCACACCATACAAGTAATGTCTCCACATTTTTAATGCATGAATGACTGCAGCCGATTCGAGATCATGAGTTGGGTAGTTCTTTTAATATTTCCGCAGCTGCCTCGAAGCATAAGCAATGACTCTACCGTGCTGCATTAACACTCATCCTAACCCAATGCTGGAAGCATCACAGTACACCACATAACCATCTGACCCTTCTGGAAGTGTTAAGACCGGAGCTGAGGTTAATTTGTCCTTCAACTCTTGGAAGATGTGTTCATAAGCATCATTCCACTGAAAGTTAACTGACTTCTGGGTTAGCTTCGTTAAAGGGGATGAAATAGAGGAAAATCCTTCTACGAACCTTCTATAGTAACCTGCCAATCCCAGAAAACTACGGACTTCTGTAGGCGTCGTAGGCCTTGGCCAAGTTTTCACAGCTTCAATTTTCTGAGTGTCGACTCGAATACCATCATCTGAAATAATATGGCCCAAAAATGTCACAGAATTCAACCATAACTCGCACTTTGAAAATTTTGCATATAATTCTCGGGTTCGAAGAATCCCAAGAACAATACGTAAATGATTTGCATGTTCTGATTCTGTGCGAGAGTATACCAGAATATCATCAATGAATACTATCACGAATAAATCCAAGAGTGGCCTGAATACATTATTCATCAAATTCATGAATACCGCCGGAGCATTAGTCAACCCAAACGACATCACTCGGAACTCATAGTGGCTATATCTCGTTCTAAAAGCTGTTTTACGAATATCCGCTTCTCTGACTCTCACTTGGTGATACTCCGACCTCAAGTCTATTTTAGAAAACCACTTGGCACCTTGTAGTTGATCAAATAAATCATCAATCCTTGGGAGAGGATATTTGTTCTTTATCGTCACCTTGTTCAACTGCCTATAATCGATGCACATTCGTAGGGAACCGTCTTTCTTTCTCACGAATAAGACTGGTGCTCCCCACGTTGATGAACTAGGTCTGATAAACCCCTTCTTAAGCAAATCTTTCAACTGTGCCTTTAGCTCTTTCAATTATGCCGGAGCCATTCGATAAGGAGGAATAGAAATAGGCTTAGTGTCCGTCAACACATCAATGGCGAAATCAATCTCTCTTTCTAGAGGAAGGCCTGGAAGTTCATTTGGAAGTACATCCGGGAATTCATTCACTACCGGAAAGTTGGGGACTCTGCTTCGGTGTCATGTACTCGGGCTAAATGATAAATATAGCCCTTAGCTAACATCTTCCTTGCCTTAAGGTAGGAAATAAACCTACCTTTTGGAGATGCTGTATTACCCTTCCATTCAAGCACGGGCTCTCCCAGAAATTGAAATCAAACCACTTTCATTCGGCAATCAACATTAGTATAACATGAAGCCAACCAATCTATACCCATAATCATATCGAAATCTAACATTTCTAGCTCAATTAAATCAGCTTTGGTCTGGCGATTGCATATCACAAGTACACAATTTTTATACACTTGTCTAGCTATCACAAGATCACCAACTGGAGTAGATACCTCAAAAGGTTTAATTGGCTTAGGTTTCACCCTAATACAACCCGCAACATACGGAGTAAGATAAGACAAGGTAGATCCCGGATCTATCAATGCATGCACATCATGGGAAAATATGGATAATGTACCTGTAACCACATCCGGGGAGGACTCAAGATCCTGTCGTCTGGCTAAAGCATACACACGGGGCTGAGTGCCACCTGAAGTAGATGCTCCCCCTCAGCCTCTACCTCGACCAGCTAACATCTGGGGAGGCTGCCTTACCGGGTGCACTGAAGAGGAACCAGCTGCTGATCTTGTGGGCTGAACCCTACCTCTACCACTCATCAACGGGCAATCTCGCATCATGTGCCCAACCTGGCCACAGGCATAGCAAACATCTGAACCTTGGCGACACTGTCCGGAATACAATCTACCACACTGGCTGCATCGCGGTACTGGTGGTCTCCTCTGACTATAATCTCCCTCAAACTGAGAATCTGAGGCCCTCGAACTCTGACCCTGTCCTGAATGAAAGGAGCGATCAAATCTCCTACCTTTAAATCGAGGAGGTGCACTAGTCACCGACTGGCCTGAGTGTCTAAAATGTGTCTGCCTTGACCCCCCTCTATAATCACTGCCTGCCCCCATAGATCTAGCTCTCTTGCTTTGCCTTCTATCAATATCACGATCACCCCTTTGTGGTTGCTGTCGTCTTTCTAAATTCTGGGTGTTGGCTTGTATTCGAGAAATATCCATCCCATCTTGCAACGAAGCCGTCAAACAATCCTTGAACAAATGTGGCCCCAAGCCACTCACAAACCTATGTACCCTATCTCCCATATCGGTCACCATAGTCGGGGCATATCTACACAATGAATTAAATTGAAGACTATATTCCCGGGCACTCATATTTCCATGCTTTAGATTTAAGAACTTATCCGCTCTAGCTCGGCGGACCTCGGGTGGCAAATAGTGGTGGATAAAAGCATCTACAAATTCTTTCCACATGGAAGGAGGCACATTTTCTTTTCTTGATGCTAACCAATTATTGTACCACAATACCGCCACATCTCGGAGTCTATAAGATGCCAACTCCACAGATTCAGTCTCGGAGGCATGGATAATCCTCAGTGTCCTCAGTATCTCATCAATAAAGTCTTGCGGGTCTTCATCCGGCTTTGACCTGAAAAACTCTGGAGGATTCAAACTCATAAAATCACGGCCTCTAGTACTAGCTACCCGATCACTTGAACTCACATTTTGCCGCTGTGCTTGGGCGGCAACCAACTGTGTCAATAAATGAATAGCCTCAGTCACTTGTTGACCCGAAGCAACCGGTGGAGGAATTTGAGCTGAAGCTCCTCCTTGTTCTTCCACATTGGGCGGGGTGGAAGAAGTATTAGATAGAGCCTCATTATGTGAATCTCCCTCTTCTACATTCATGGGCGGCTCTCTTTCTACCCGCCTTTTCATCGTAGTCTTGCCCTTTTGGGCGGCTGTAGCTTTTCCCTTTGGTGGTATTTCTAAAATCATAGCACACTATTAGGGAGGAGAAAATCTTATAACACAGCTCTATCACACGATCTCTTATGATAAAAGATGGTCATTTTTCCTAAATGCCGTGTAGCCTCTTGTTTATTAGTGTGGCGCGCAACACACCATTAACAAAACTCTATTAGACACGGCTCGTAGACACTTCCTAGGACTCAACTGCTCTTATATGACTTTTGTCAAGACTCGATTAGGAGCCGCGACGGGTACCCGGGGCTACCCACCGAGCACCGCTCGTTCTACTACTCATCATACTCAAATCATA
Organism: Lycium barbarum; assembly: GCF_019175385.1. NCBI lineage: Eukaryota > Viridiplantae > Streptophyta > Magnoliopsida > Solanales > Solanaceae > Lycium > Lycium barbarum. Next base: position 40,448,146 of record NC_083345.1, read on the forward strand.
AGAAAATAATTTTTTATTTGAAAACATAAATACTTTTATATACAGAAGCCTCTCGGCTATCAAAATGATAATATATATATATATATATTTAATAGAAATTTTGTGAGACCATATAACCCACAACTGTGTATCTACGAGCCTCTACTAGAGTGCTAGACATAGGGACGGGACAGGACCCTGTTGTGCCCAAAATATACATGTGTACACAAAAGAATAATCAAGGCACCTCCGGAACAATGGAGTGCTCTCAAATCAGCTACTAGCTCCTACGAGTCTGGATCAAGATCACCTCCCTGTCTACTTGTGGGCATGAGCACAGCGTCCAAAGAAAACGGACGTCAGTACGAACATTGTACTGAGTATGAGAGGCATAAGTAATAAAATACGTCAATGAGACAAAGAAAGCATCAATAAAGAGCAACTGTATATAACTGTCACTTATAAAAGAAATAACACATGCTGGCTTATTCATAATCATCATCATATCATGTATGCATAAATGTACAAGTTGCCCGACCACATAGGTACGGTGTATTAATCATTAGCCTGCGTCTAGGCCTCCCGCGTCTAGGGTATCATCTCATGCCGCCCACTATTGGTGTCTGCCCATGTCATCTAGACATGGTGTATGCGCTGCCCGCCTTAGCAGTGTCTGCCCGGCCATATAGGCACGGTGTAATATCATCAACATGTACTCATCATAATGCATGCATAATAACTCAAAGATAGCTATACTTTATCGAGGTGACATAAGGTCGTGAACCCCTGATTCCATTATCGAGATTTATAAGTATTCTGCCTCACCTTGAAGGAAATAGTATTTAAGGTGAGTGTATACAATAAACAACATCATTAACTTTATAGGAACATCATATCATGAACTTAAAAATATTTAGACTCAAGCTCATCATCATCATTATGGGGCTCGTAATATATCTCTTATCTCATATTGCTATTCATCAACATAGACTTTTGGTTTTCCCGGAATGTAGAAAATTCTTGAAGAGGAAGGAAAATTCATGCTATAGGATTCATGCCATTAGAAAGAAGGGAATAGCCTCACATAGCTTTTACGTTTAACTAATCTATCGCTTGCTTGTTCTCCTTCAATGCCCACGTTTCTACCTTCAAGAGAATTCGCATTAACAATAGTTAATCGACTATAAGAACGTGTTACTATTTCTAGGGAAAATTGGGCAGCATTTCCTTTGTTTCTACTAGTTTCTCCATATCATATTTCAGCTCCCAAATAACCATAACAACATTTACAATATCATAGGCAATAATCATCATCATCTACATTATCCGCATTTCGCCATTTCACTCCAATTTCTCCATAATCATGATCATAATTAATTATTGCATTTTCTCACATATAATACTTATTACATTATCTAAATGTCATTCATAATATATTCACAATCACAACATATCAAAAATCATGACTCAATCCAAACCATTACCCAACAATGTCACTATTCACACATTCATGACTCATTTCCTATATCTTTCTACAATCCAAGTGATTTTAACTTTCAACACCTTGAAAAACCAAGAATGATCATAAAACTCACCTTATATGATGTATGAACAACCCTTGAGTGGAACTTCTCTTCATGCACAAAAACCCTAACTCACTTCCCTTGAGTCTTGGTGTAGATGAACTTTGCTACGTTTTCTACACTTGATTTTGTGGGTTTGATGTATTTGATCATATATTTCTCTTGGTTTCTTATGGATGAATAATGGAGAGGGTTCTAGAGAATTCTTGAAGAGTGGAGAGTGGAAATGAAATGAAATAAAATGAGAGAGGGTCCTTATATTAAATCTTGAAATCTGTCCCGACCAAGATATACAGACCAATATACGGTCCGTACATGTTATACGGGCCGTATGTATGGCCGTATGTTTGGTCCAGTGAATGATGCCCCTCTTGGCTAAATATACGGCCTAACATACGGCCAGTATAATTTATACGACCAGTATGTTGGGCCGTATAATGCCCAGCTGTTCCGATTTCGTCCTCTTCGACTCGTTTGATCTCCAATCCTTATGGAACCTTCTTGACACATGTTTAACACCTCAATACCAATCTAAGGTACATTATCACTCGTCTCTGAAACATCTTTAAGCCATCGTTAACTTGTCGCTCATAATTCTTACCCGACACGTAACATATCCTTTACTTTATTTGACAACCTTCTTCCCTTACGTCAATTGTCCTTGGATCTCGATTAGGATCCTCAAATGCTATTTCTTACTTATCGAAACATCTTATACATCATGCTCTTCACTATATTATTCACGGTACGTTAATGGAAAATTTTCCAAGGTGTAACATTATCAATGTTGACTCATAGTTCCCGGAATGTAAGAAAGTCATAGAGAGGTGGGGAAATAATATCATAGGAATCATATAAGGATCATCATCTCCGTAGGAATGTCATTCATGTGCTTTAGGACTTCTAGACTTAGATTCATCATCAATATTGTAATGCTCGTAATGTGTCTCTTTTCTTTATCTTGTATGAAGCTCTTTATAATCGTAGAATCATAATTTCCGATATGTAGGAAAATCATGGAAAGATGGAAGGATTCATGCTATAGGAGTCATACCTTAGAAAGAAAGGACTAGCCTTACGTACCTATTTCATTTAAAAATTCCATCGCTTGATTGTTCTCCTTCGACGCTCACATTTCTACCTTCAAGAGAATTCGGATTAGCATTAGCTAATCGATTATATGAATGTGCTTACTAAAGCTAGGGAAAATTGGGCAGCGTTTCCTTTATTTATTCAACTTTTCTCATAGTACATATCAACTCCCAAACGTCAATAACAATATCCATAATATCGTACTCAATAATCTTCATCAACCATACATTATTCAATTCTCCTACTTCCATTTCAAGGGCATCCATAACCATGGTCATAATACAACATTACCTTCATCCTCATATAATTTTTCTCCTATGTTCTTAATATCATTTATAACATATCTACACTCGTAATATACGAAGAATCATGGTTCATATTAAGTTACTATTAAAAAATGTTACCATTCTCATATTTGTAACCCATTTTCTATTTCCTTCTATAATCCAAGTCTTTCAACCCCTCAATACTCTAAATAATATGAATTGATCATAAAACTTACCTTTGATGGTGTAGGAATGGGTTTTGGATAGCAATACTCCACTTGAATAAAAACCCTAGCTTCAATCCAAGAGATTTCTTGACTTCAAGCAACCCTCAATAGCTTTCTTACACTTGATTCCCTTGGATTTATGATATTGATCTTTGATTTCCCTAGAATTCTTGTGGATGAAGGGTGTAGAATGTTCTAGAGACTTGGAGAGAAGTGGAGAAGTGAGAAAAATGAAAATAATAACGCGGGGTCTTGTATTTATAATTGGAAAAATCTGACCCGTCGTGCATTCTACGGACACTTATACGGTCTGTATAAACTTATACGGTCCGTATAAGTGACCGTGAAATCGTCCCAACAACATATCGTTTCTGTACCATTATACGGGCCGTATAATTTTATACGGTCCGTATAAGTGACCGTAAAATCACCTCTTTAACATCTTACCTCTACGACCGTTATACGGCACATTATACGGGCCGTATAACTTTATACGGTCCATATAAGTGACCGTATAATCTCACCAATGATGGACTTCACTGTGACGATTCTGCGGACCATTATACGGACCGAATAATTGGTCGTTTAATCCATCTCATCTCCGATTTTGTTCTCGTCACTTCGTTTGATATCCAATCCTTATACAACCCTCTTAACACTTATTTAATACTTCATTAACAATATAAGGGACATTATAACTCTTCTTCAAACATCATTAATCCATCATTAATTCGATACTCGTAAATCCTGCCCGAAACACAACATATACCTTGCTTTCCTTAACACCTTTCGTCTCCTACCTCAAATGTCATTGAAATCTTATTTAAAATCTTCAAACGTTATTTCTTACTTATTAAAACATCGTATACGTCGTGCCCTTCGTTAGTCTATTCACTGTCCGTTTACGAAAAGAAATTCGAGGTGTAACATTCTTCCCCCCTTTTGGAACATTCGTCCTCGAATGTTAAGTACTCGGGATTTCTACTAAAATTTCGCCAGAGTTTCCCTTGTAATATGACACTACTGACCTATCACAACAGCCCACAATAACAATGCCTCACAGGGCCACAACACAATAACAACTTAAGTTGGCCACACACGACCCATATGCATAAAAGAAAACACACCTACCTTTATCAAGCTTACATTTCTAGTTCTTAATTCACAACCTGGGGCTATTTGGGAGGGCAGTAGGAATTTATCATATGATAACTGTCTTGTAATATCATTACTCAGCACAACTATGGGAAATTATCAATGCACTTGCAATGCATAAACATATGAGAGTCTGAATTTACCAATTTCAATTCTGGAGATAAGTTAACTGAATTATCTAAATCACCTTGCGTATATTCTCAGGAAATCTCTTAATAGTTATCTTGGCCCTTCAAAAGGAATTTATTTATTTTTCTTTTTCATCTCAACAATGTGATACCGAGGGTCACTGTCGTCAAACTTTCGTATGCTTTCAAATAGTTTATCCTCATTTCAATTAACTTGTGGCAGCTATTCCACTTATCCTCCCCTCTTAGTTCATTATTTCCTTCAAGTATCTCCCTATTCAATCCTTCTTTACTACTTCCTTGTTGGCCTTATCACTACCCCCTTCCTGTCATTCGTATTCCCATTCATCACCATAGCGGTATTTAGTACCCAACTCTATTTTCTAAAACAAATTTGTCTGGTTATTAATATCCTCCCTCTTCTCCATTACCTGAACACTCTTTCTTTAGGTAGGTCTTTCTTAAAATACAAGTTTATCTCGTCAATTGTGGATGCATTTTTATATCTGCCTATACCTTTCCCATTCCCTTTTCCATCATACAGTTAATTATTCTAGGACATGTCTCGTGTCCTTCATAGATTATGCAGCCTCGTACTACTAGCTCAATAATCCTGTAACGGTAAACTTCTAAAGTACTGTAACTCATGTCTCATATATTTTCTTTACATTCACATATTCATAAAACACATTGACAATATAGTCTGCACGATAAGGAAGCTTTCATTAATGTCTAACTTACTCGGTAGCGTACGTCACTCTCTTACCTTTTCTAACTGACCCTATCTTTTCTCTATCATTCAGCCACTACTATCTTTGAAGTTCTACTCTTCATACCTTACTTCCTTAAAACATAAATCTCATCGGTACCACTTTTAAAAGTTATTTCATGAAGATTACAGGTGGTGGATCAATACTGTCCTCAAGTATGTATAAACATTGTTACTACCACATATCATACTTTACCAATTACCGTCGCTACATAGCATAAAACCCCTCAATTCATACGTTCTTAACAATACAAATATTTATTCCTCCTTTAACACATTATCAAAGGTGCAGATATACCTGTGACGGCATCGGGGAGTGACTCTAGATCCTGTCGCTCAGCTAAAGCATACATACGGGGTGAGTGGCACCTGGAGTAGATGCTCCCCTCTACCTCTACCTCGACCTTGTCACGACCCGACTAGGGGCCGCGACGGGTACCTGGGGCTAACCACCGAGCACCGCTCGTTCTATTACTCATCATACTCATTTAATGCTCTTTTATCAAATTTATACTCAATTATAAGAAAATCATCTTTCATTTTGAAAACATAATTACTTTCATATACATATGCCTCTCGGCTATCAAAATAGTATATATATACATGATAGCATCCTCGTGAAACCACATCACCAACACTGCGTATCTACGAGCCTCTACTAGAGTGCTAGACATAGAGATGGGACAGGACCCCGTCATGCCCAACATATACAAATGTACACAAAAGAATAATCACGCACCTCCGGAACAAAGGAGCGCTTTCAATCAGCTATCAGCTCCTACGAGTCTGGATCGAGCTCGCCTCCCTGTCTACCTGTGGGCATGAACACAGCGTCAAAAGAAAACAGACGTCAGTATGAACATTGTACGGAGTATGTAAGACAGGAATGAAATAATTATAATAGAAGGATCATGAGTCATAAGAGAAGGATATAACCTGCATAAGTTTCATAGGCAAATACATTTCGTACATATATCATATTTTATGTAATCATGGTACATATGTCATCACATCACATATATCATCACATCATAATCCTCATCGTTAACCCGCGTCTGGGTAACCATCATATGCCGTCCACTAGTGGTGATCATGCCCGGCCCTCTAGGCTCGGTGTAAACATAGCGGCCCGCATTAGCGGTGACATGCCCAGCCATCTAGGCACGGTGGAATCATACGCAGCCCGCCTTAGATGTGACATGCCCGTCCATTCAGGCACGGTGGAATCATATCGTCATGTAATCAATCATAACCCATCATTAATACACATATCATAATCTTATCATAGCTTGGCAGTTTTATACATAACGTAGGCATATTATAATCTAGCGTTATTGACCATCTTATAGACATATCATGACTTAATATCATTTCACATTATCATTAGGAGCATACATTAGATTTTGAAGGCAACCATGGCTATGTCGGGGTGACGTAAGGTCATGAACCCCCGATTATATTATGAACATTTATGAGTATCCTGCCTCACCTCGAAGGAAATAGTGTATGAGGTGAGTTTTAACAATAATGGTATCATTAACTTTATCGGGTCATCATACTATGAACTCTCGAATCTCTATACTTGAACTCATCATCATCATTATCATGCTCGAATGTAATTTGGTATATTTACGAACTCATAAGCTACATCATATAGGAGGATCATGGAAAAACTTGGAAGAGTCATGCCTTTGAAGGAAGAGATTAGTCTTACATACCTTTGTCGTTTAACTAATCTATTGCTTGCTTGCTCTCCTTTAATGCACACGATCTACCTTCAAGAGAATTCGTATCGACATTAGCTAACAATTATAAGAACGGACTTACTAATGCTAGAGAAAATTGGGCAGCATTTCCTTTGTTTATACTAATTTTCTCATGTTCTATATCAACTCCCAAACGTTCATATCAACATTCACAATATCACACACGACAATCATCATTTATCTACATTTACCACAATTCACCATTTCCTTTCAATTTCTCCACAATTATGGTTATGACTCTCTATCACGTTTTCTCATATATAATACCTATTCCATGGTCTAAATGTCATTTATAACGTATTCACAATCACAGCGTACCAACATTCATGATTCACCCGAACCACTATTCAACAATGACACTATTCACTCATTTATGACCCATTTTCTATGTCTTTCAACAATTCAAGTATCTTAGCCTTCCAATACCTTAAACAACATGGTATGGTCATGAAACTTACCTTAGATAGTGTAGAAACAAGCCTTGAATGGAATACTCTTCTAGCACCAAAACCCTATTTCTCTCACCTTGAGTTTTCTTGGTGTAGATGAACTTTGGCTAGGTTTCATACACTTGTTTTCATAGATTTGGTGTTGTTAATCATGGATTTCCTTTGATTTTTCTTGTGGATGAATATTATGGAGTGTTCTAGAGTTTTCTTGAAGTGTAGAGAGTGGGAATGAAATGAAATGAAATAAAAAGGGGTCCCTTATATTAAATCCCAATCTGTCCCGACCAACTTATACGGACCAACATACGGTTCATATATTTTTCACTGACCGTATGTTGGACCGTATGCTTGGTCCAGTGAAGTATGCCATTCTGGGCTGAATCTACGGTTGGACATACCGTCCGTGGATTTTATACGGCCAGTATGTCTGGCAGTATAATGTCCAGCTGTCCGGGACTTGTTCTCGTCGACTCGTTTGATCTCCGATCCTTATGGAACCTTCTTGACACTTATTTAACACCTCAATACCAATCTAAGGGACATTATCACCCTTCTTTAAGACATCATTATGCCATCATTACTCGTCGTCCATAATTCTTACCCGACACATAACATATCTTTTACTTTCTTTACCAAACTTCTTCCTTTTGGTCAAATGTCTTTGAATCTCGATTAAGATCATCAAATTATACTTCTTGCTTATCCAATCATCGTATACGTCGTATTCTTCACTAGCCTATTCACTGTACGCTAACGGGGAATTTTCAAAGGTGTAACAGACCTGCTGGAACCTGGGGAGTCTGCCCTCCCGGGCGCACTGAAGAAGAACCAGCCGCTGATCCTGTGGGATGAACCGCACGCCTACTGCCTCGAAATGGGCACTCTCTCATAATATGACCTGACTGGCCACAAACATAGCAAACATCCAAACCCAATCGGCACGGTCCCTAATGTAGCTTCCCGCACTAGGTACATTGTGGTATAGATGACCTCATCTGGCCTGAATAACTCCTATACCGAGAGCCCGACACTCTGAAACTCTGATCCGGTCCAGAATGAATAGAGCAATCGGACCTCTGGCCTGAAACTCGTGGAGGTACACTAGTCGCTGACTGGCCTGAGTGTCTAGAATATGACTGCCTCGATCCCCCTCTATAGTCGCTATCGGCACCTATGGATCTGGCCCTCTTACTTTGCCCCTTATCAATATCACGCTCGCCCTTTTGTGGATGTCGTTGCTCTTCTAAATTCTGGGCATGGGCTTGAATGGGGAACATATCTATCCCATCTTGCAATGAAGCCATTAAATAATCCTTAAATAAATGTGGCCCTAAGTGTTACACCTCGGAAATTTTTCCGTGAACGTATAACGAGTAGAGCAACGAAGTGTATGAGTGTGCGATGTTTTACTAAGTAGGGAATGACTATTTATGAATTTTGGAAATGAGAAAGTTACAGATTTGAACTTCGACCCAGTTGGTCATAAAATAGAATACGGACCGTAAACTGCCAACCTCTTTCAAACTTCCAAAAACATCAATTTTCTTCAAAATGTCAAAATGGTTACATACGACTCAGAATACGGACCGTAAATCGAAATACGGCCCGTAAACTGTGACCGTAAATCACCATGACTCCAACAAACCTTTCTGTTTCTGATATGCTTAAATACGGTCGTGAAGGACGGACCGTAAACCATAATACGGCCCGTAAACTGGGTTTACGGCCACTGTGCACCCGACTTCTGTTCATAAAAATCAGATTTTTTGATTAATATAAGGGACCTTCTTCATTCATTTTCATTTCATTTCTCATCTACACAACTCAAGAGAACTCTAGAACATTCCAAACATTTCATCCACAAGAATTTAAGGGAAATTAGTGATCAACTACATGAAATCCATGGAACCAAGGGTGTGAAGCTCATCAAAGTTCATCTACACCAAGAAATTGCAAAGGAAGGGAAATAGGGTTTTTGGCATAAAAGAGTGTTGTTGCTCAAGGCTTGTTCCAACACTACCCATGGTAAGTTTTATGACTTTTTCATGATGATTGAAGTAATTATACGTTGAAACACTTGGATTATGGGAGAGTGTAGTAAATGGGTCACAAAATGTGAATAGTGCCATAGTTGGATGATAGTTGGATTGAATCATAAATGTTGATGTGTTGTGAGTATAAATATGTTATAAATGACGTTTAGACCGTGAAATAAGTATTATGTATGAGAAGATGTGATGATGAGCCAAAACCAATAAATATGGAAAGATTGGAGAAAGATGGTGGAATGTGGTAGATGTACATAAATGACGATTGTTGATACGATATTGTGAGTGTTGTTATGAACGCTTGGTAGTTGAAATGAAAAATGGGAAAAGTAGTAGGAACAAAGGAAACGCTGCCCAAATTTCCCTAGAAATAGTAGCACGTTCTTATCGTCGATTGACTAACGATGGTATGAATTCTCTCTTGAAGGTAGAGACGTGATATTGAAGAAGAACAAGCAAACACAAGACCAATTAAACGACAAAGGTATGTGAGGCTTATCTTTTCTTTCAAAAGGCATGAATCCTTCAAGTCTTGTATCATCCTTCTACAAAACGAAGCCAATGAGTCCTCCAATATATCGAATTACATATGAATATGATGGTGATGATAATGAGCTAGAGTATAGAGATTCAAGAAATTGTGGCATGATGTTATCTTTGTTAACACTCGCCTTATGCTCTATTTCCTTTAAGGCAAGGCACGGTACTCATAAATGTTCATAATAAAATCGGGGGTTCACGACCTTACGTCACCCCGACATAGTGTGGTTGCCCTTAAAGCTTAATGTATGCTCTTAATGCTAATATATGATATGTCTAAAAGATGATTAATAATGCTAGTTGTAATACGATGATGGTACGTATAAGACGCCGAGAAATGGTAAAATAACGCTATGCTATGATATGTGTGATAGTTATGTGTTATTATTGATTTTGTGACGATGAGATTCCACCGCCCCTATTCGGCCGGGCATATCGCCGCTAATGCGGGCTGCATAACATTCCACTGCACCTATTCGGTCGGGCATGTCACCGCTAAGGCGGGGTGCTATGTTTACACCGAGCCTAGAGGGCCGGGCATGATCACCACTAGTGGGCGGCATATGATGGTTACCCGGACGCGGGTTAACGATGAGGATTGTGATGTGACGCGATATTTGATGTGATGACATATGTGCTATGATTATATGAAATATGATATATGTACGAAATGTAAATGCTTGTGACACTCTTGCAGGTTATATCTCTCTCTCTCTTACGACTCATGATCCTCCTACTATATTTCTTTCATTCTTGCCTTACATACTCAGTACAATTTTCGTGCTGACGTCCGTTTTCTTTGGACGCTGTGTTCATGTCCACAGGTAGACAGGGAGGAGAGCTTGAGCCAGAGTTATATGAGCTGTTAGCCGATTGAATTTACTCCTTTGTTCCGGAGGTGCTTGATTATTCTTTTGTGTATATTTGTCTATGTTGGGCTTGACGGGGTCGTGTCCCGTCTATGCGTTTTGTACTCCCTTAGAGGCTTGTAGGTACTCAATGTGGGTTATGTGGTCGGATGAAGTCACTATGGTATATTTGTATATATTATTTTGATAGCCCAAAGGGCTTATGCATATGAAACTATGTATGTTTACAAATGAAATATGACTTTCCTATAATGTGAGTATAAAATCGATAAAAGAAGTAGCTAATGAGCATGATGAGTAGTAGGATGAGCGGTGCTCGGTGGTCAGCCCCGGGTACCCGTCGCGGCCCCTAGCTGGGTCGTGACAGAAGTGGTATCAGAGCAGTTCGTCCTAGGAAGTGTCTACGCGTCGTGTCTAGTAGAGTCTTGTTTATGGTGTGTTGCGCGCCACATCAAGAAAAAAGAGGCTACAAGGCATTTAGGAAACGTGACCATCTTTCTTTTCATGAAATCGTGCGATAGAGCAGTGTATAAGATTTTATCCTCGCTAATAGTGTGTTATGATTTCAGAATGCCGCCAAAGGGAAAGGCTACAGTCGCCCAGAAGGGCAAGACTACGACAAAGAGGCGGGTAGAAAGGGAGCCTCCGATAAATGTAGAAGAAGGCGAATCACATAATGAGGCCTTGTCTAACACTTCATCTACCCCGCCTAATGTGGAAGAGCAAGGGGGAGCCCCAGCTCCAATTCTTCCACCGGTTGCTTCGGGTCAACAAATGACCGAGGCCATCCAGTTATTGACACAATTGGTTGCCGCTCTGGCACAACGACAAAATGTGGGTTCAAGCGATCGGGCAGCGAGTACCAAGGCCCGTGATTTTATGAGTCTAAATCCTCTGGAATTCTTCGGGTCAAAGCCGGATGAAGATCCCCAAAGTTTCATAGATGAGATGTTGAGGACGTTAAAGATTGTCCATGCCTCCGAAACTGATTCCGTGGAGTTGGCATCTTATAGACTCCGGGATGTGGCAGTTTTATGGTACAACAACTGGGTATTGTCAAGAGGAGAGAATGCACCTCCTCCGGTTTGGCAAGAATTCGTGGGTGCATTTATTCGTCACTATTTTCCACCCGAGGTCCGCCGAGCTAGAGCGGACAGGATTTGAATCTAAATGAAGGAAGCATGAGTGCTTGGGAATATAGCTTGCAATTCAATTCCTTGGCGAGATATGCCCCGACTATGGTGGCCGACATGGTAGATCGCGTACACCGATTTGTGAGTGGCTTGGGACCACATTTGTTTAAGGACTGCTTGACGACCTCTTTGCAAGAAGGGATGGATATTTTCGAATCCAAGCCCATGCCCAGAACTTAGAGGGACGACAACAACCACAAAGGGGTGATCGTGACAGTGATAGAAGACAAAGAAAAAGGGCTAGATCTATGGGAACAGGCAGTGATTATAGAGGGGGACCAAGGCAGACCTATTCCCGACATTCGGGCCAATCAACAACCAACGCACCTCCCAGATTTCCAGATAGAAGATTTGACCGCTCCTTTCGCTCGGGACAGGGTCAGAGTTCGAGGGTTTCAGGTTCCCAGTTGGAGGGTGATTATAGTCAGGGGAGACCCCCAGTTCCACGGTGTAGTCGGTGCCACAAATTACACTTAGGGCCTGGTCGTCAGGACACAGATGCTTGTTATGTTTGTGGACAGACTGGGCACTTGATGCGAGATTATCCTTCACGGTATGGTAGAGGTGGGGTTCAGCCCACAAGCTCAGCAGCTGGTTCTTCATCAGTGCGCCCGGTAGGGCAGACTCCCCAGATGGCAGCAGGCCGAGGCAGAGGTAGAGGGGCTGCATCTACTTCAGGTGCAACTTAGTCCCGTGTTTATGCTTTAGCGGGACGACAGGATATCGAGTCTTCTCCGAATGTGGCTACAGGTATATTGTCTATATTCTCCCGTGACGTGTATGCATTGATAGATCCGGGTTTTATATTCTCTTATATTACACCATATGTTGCTGGTTGTATTGGGGGTGAGACCTGAGCCAATCAAACCTTTTGAGGTGTCTATGCCGGTTGGTGATCCCATGATAGTAAAGCAAGTGTACAAAAATTGTGTAGTTGTGATATATGATCGCCAGACCACGGGAATGGATTGAGTTGAAAATGTTAGATTTCGATGTAATTATGGGAATGGATTGGTTGGCATCGTGTTATGCTAATGTTGATTGCCGATTGAAAGTGGTTCGATTCCAATTTTCGGGAGAGCCCGTGCTTGAATGGAAGGGTAATGCAGCATCCCCGAAGGGTAGGTTTATTTCCTACCTTAAGGCAAGAAAGATGATAGCCAAGGGCTATATTTATCATCTGGTTCGGGTCCATGACACCCAGGCAAAGTTGCCAACCTTGGGATCTGTTCCGATAGTGAATGAATTCCCAGATGTATTTCCCGACGAGCTCCCAGGACTTCCTCCATAAAGGGAGATTGACTTCGCCATTGATGTGTTGCCAGACACCAAGCCTATTTCTATTCCTCCGTATCGAATGGATCCGGCAGAGTTGAAAGAGTTAAAAGCACAGTTGAAAGATTTGCTTGAAAAGGGGTTTATTAGACCCAGTTCATCACCGTGGGAAGCACCAGTCTCGTTCTTGAGGAAGAAAGACGGTTCTCTGCGAATGTGCATCGACTATAGGCAATTGAACAAGGGGACGATAAAGAACAAATATCCTCTTCCAAGAATTGATGATTTATTCGATCAATTGCATGGTGCCAAGTGGTTTTCTAAAATAATTTGAGATCGGGTTACCACCAAGTGAGAGTTAGAGAAGCGGATATTCCCAAAACAGCCTTCAGAACGAGATATGGCCACTATGAATTCCGGGTGATGTCGTTTGGGTTTGACTAATGCTCCGGCAGTATTCATGAATTTGATGAATAATGTATTCCGGCATCTCTATGATCTATTTGTGATAGTATTTATTGATGATATTCTGGTGTACTCTCGCACAGAATAGGAACATGCAGATCTTTTGCGAATTGTTCTTGGCATTCTTCGAGCCCGGGAATTGTATGCAAAATTTTCAAAGTGCGAGTTTTTGCTAATTCTGTAACCTTTTTGGGCCATATTATTTCAGATGATGGCATTCGAGTCGACACCCAGAAAATTGAAGCTGTGAAGACTTGGCCAAGGCCTACGACGCCTACAGAAGTTCATAGTTTCCTGGGTTTGGCAGGCTATTATAGAAGATTCGTAGAGGGCTTCTCATCTATTTCAGCCCCATTGATGAAGCTAACTCAGAAGTCCGCTAAATTTCAATGGAACGATGCATGCGAGCGTAGTTTCCAAGAGTTGAAAGGCAGATTGACCTCAGCTCCAGTGCTAGCACTTCCGGAAGGGCTAGATGGCTATATTGTGTATTGTGATGCTTCCGATGTGGGATTAGGGTTTGTATTGATGCAGCATGGTAGAGTTATTGCATATGCTTCGAGACAATTGAAGAAACATGAGAAGAATTATCCCACTCATGATCTCGAATTGGCTGCGGTTATTCATGCGTTGAAGATGTGGAGACATAACTTATATGGTGTGCATGTGGACATCTATACAGATCACAAGAGCCTGTAGTATATTTTCAAACAGAAGGAGTTAAACCTGCGGCAGAGGCGGTTGTTAGAATTATTGAAGGATTATGATATGAATATTTTATACCACCCCGGAAAAGCGAATGTAGTAGCTGATGCGCTTAGCCGCCAATCCATAGGTAGTCTATGTGAAGTCCCTCCAGAAAAGAAAGAAATGGTTCGTGAGCTCCATCAACTAGCTAATCTTGGAGTACGTGTGGTCGATTTGGGTAGTGCGAGGGTCAGTATTAGCGACCCTGCAGTCTCATCCTTGAATGTAGAAGTGAAGGAGCGACAATATGAAGACCCCCAGTTGTGCCATTACAGAGACCTATCTCATGAAAAGGAGAAATCTCCATTTGAAGTTTCCATAGATGGAATTCTTAGATACCGAGGTAGACTATGTGTACCGGATATGGCAGGATTACGCCAACGGATTCTAGAGGAAGCACATTATTCTCGGTATTCTATTCATCCAGGTGCAACCAAAATGTATCAGGATCTCAAATTGCTATATTGGTGTGATGGCATGAAGAGGGACATAGCAGTATTCGTAGCACAGTGTCCAAATTTCCAACAAGTAAAAGCCGAGCATCAAAAGCCAGGAGGATTATTACAGGCAATGTAAATCCCTACTAGGAAATGGGAAGTAATCAATATGGATTTTATTATGGGATTGCCCCGTTCATGAGGCAAATATGACTCTATATGGGTGATCGTGGATAGACTCACAAAAGTAGCTCATTTTCATCCGGTCAGAACCACGTATTCAGTGGAAGATTATGCTAGGTTGTACTTAAAAGAAACTGTGCGACTTCATGGAATTCCATTATCCGTTATTACAGACAGAGGGGCACAGTTTACAGCCAAGTTTTGGAAGTCCTTCCAAGGAGGTCTTGGTACTCAAGTCAAGCTCAGCACGACATTTCATCCACAGACCGATGGACAAGCCGAACGTACTATCCAGACCTTGGAGGATATGCTACGGGCATGTGTGCTGGATTTTGGTGGTAGTTGGGATGAACATTTACTCCTTATTGAATTTGCATACAACAATAGCTACCATTCCGGTATTCAAATGGGTCCATATGAAGCATTATATGGAAGGAATTGTAGATCTCCCATTGGATGGTTTGAAACTGGAGAAGTACAATTAATAGGCCCCGAATTGATTCAACAAGCGTTAGAGAAGGTTAAGGTGATCCGGGATCGACTGTTGACAGCCCAAAGTCGCCAGAAGTCTTATGCGGACAACCACCGACGAGACTTGGAATTTCAGATAAATGATTAGGTATTCCTAAAGGTATCGCCAATGAAAGGGGTGATGAGATTTGGCAAGAAAGGGAAGTTGAGTCTAAGGTACGTTGGACCCTACAAAATTATCCGCAAGGTAGGTCATGTAGCCTATGAATTGGACTTGCCATCCGAGCTTGAATCAGTCTACCCAGTCTTCCATGTTTCGATGCTCCGCAAGTGCATTGGGGATCCTACAAAAATCGTCCCAATTAAGGATGTGCAAGTGACAGGGGAGCTGACCTATGCAGAAGTACCTATGGCCATTTTAGACAGGCAAGTGCTAAGACTTCGAAATAAAGAAGTAGCGTCGGTTAAAGTCTTGTGGCGAAACAATAACCGAGAGGAAATGACTTGGGAACCGGAAGAGAGTATGAGGTCCAAGTACCCGTATTTATTCCAACACCCGAGAAAATCAAGGTGAAACGCCAACAATATAAGGATGGTAGCGCCATATTACAAGGGAAACTCTGGCAACATTTTTCTAGAATCCCCGATGACTTAGCATTCGAGGACGAATGTCCCAAAAGGGGGGGAGAATGTTACACCTTGGAAATTTCTCCGTGAACTTACAACGAGTAGACCAACGAAGTGTATGAGTGTGCGATGTTTTACTAAGTAGGGAATGACTATTTATGAATTTTGGAAATGAGAAAGTTACAGATTTGCACTTCGACCCAGTTGGTCGTAAAATAGAATACGGCCCGTAAAGTGGTTTACGGACCGTAAACTGCCATCGTCTTTCAAACTTCCAAAAAATTTCAACACTCAGCCAAATGTCGAAATGGTTAAATACGACTCAGAATACGGACCGTAAATCGAAATACGGCCCGTAAACTGTGACCGTAAACCACCATGACTCCAGCAAACCTTTCTGTTTCTGATATGCTTAAATACGATCGTGAAGGACGAACCGTAAACCAGAATACGGCCCGTAAATTGGGTTTACGGCCACTGTGCACCCGACTACTGTTCATCAAAATCAGATTTTTTGATTAATATAAGGGACCCTTTTCATTCAATTTCATTTCATTTCTCATCTACACAACTCAAGAGAACTCTTGAACATTCCAAACATTTCATCCACAAGAATTTAAGGGAAATTAGTAATCAACTACATGAAATCCATGGAACCAAGGGTGTGAAGCTCATCCAAGTTCATCTACACCAAGAAATTGCAAAGGAAGGGAAATAGGGTTTTTGGCATAAAAGAGTGTTGTTGCTCAAGGCTTGTTCCAACACTACCTAAGGTAAGTTTTATGACTTTTTCATGATGATTGAAGTAATTATACGTTGAAACACTTGGATTATGGGAGAGTGTAGTAAATGGGTCACAAAATGTGAATAGTGCCATAGTTGGATGATAGTTGGATTGAATCATAAATGTTGATGTGTTGTGAGTATAAATATGTTATAAATGACGTTTAGACCATGAAATAAGTATTATGTATGATAAGATGTTGTGAGTGTTGTTATGAACGCTTGGTAGTTGAAATGAAAAATGGGAAAAGTAGTAGGAACAAAGGAAATGCTGCCCAAATTTCCCTAGAAATAGTAGCACGTTCTTATCGTCGATTGACTAACGATGGTATGAATTCTCTCTTGAAGGTAGAGACGTGATATTGAAGGAGAACAAGCAAACGCTAGACCAATTAAACAACAAAGGTATGTGAGGCTTATCTTTTCTTTCAAAAGGCATGAATCCTTCAAGTCTTGTATCATCCTTCTACAAAACGAAGCCTATGAGTCCTCCAATATATTGAATTATATATGAATATGATGGTGATGATAATGAGCTAGAGAATAGAGATTCAAGAAATTGTGGCATAATGTTATCTTTGTTAACACTCGCCTTATGCTCTATTTCCATTAAGGCGAGGCACGGTACTCATAAATGTTCATAATAAAATCGGGGGTTCACGACCTTACGTCACCCCGACATAGTGTGGTTGCCCTTAAAGCTTAATGTATGCTCTTAATGCTAATATATTATATGTCTAAAAGATGATTAAAAATGCTAGTTGTAATACGATGATGGTACGTATAAGACACTGAGAAATGGTAAAATAACACTATGATATGATATGCGTGATAGTGATTTGTTATGATTGATTTTGTGACGATGAGATTCCACCGCGCCTATTCGGCCGGGTAGGTCACCGCTAATGCGGGCTGCATATGGTTCCACCGCACCTATTCGGCCGGGCATGTCACCGCTAAGGCGGGCTGCTATGTTTACACCGAGCCTAGAGGGCCGGGCATGATCACCACTAGTGGGCGGCATATGATGGTTACCCGGACGCGGGTTAACGATGAGGATTGTGATTTGATGAGATATGTGATGTGATGACATATGTGCTATGATTATATGAAATATGATATATGTACGAAATGTAAATGCTTGTGACACTCTTGCAGGTTATATCTCTCTCTCTTACGACTCATGATCCTCCTACTATATTTCTTTCATTCTTGCCTTACATACTCAGTACAATGTTCGTACTGACGTCCGTTTTCTTTGGACGCTGTGTTCATGTCCACAGGTAGACAGGGATGAGAGCTTGAGCCAGAGTCATAGGAGCTGTTAGCCGATTGAAAGCACTCCTTTGTTCTGGAGGTGCTTGATTATTCTTTTGTGTATATTTGTATATGTTGGGCTTGACGGGGTCCTGTCCCGTCTATGCGTTTTGTACTCCCTTAGAGGCTTGTAGGTACTCAATGTGGGTTATGTGGTCAGATGAAGTCACTATGGTATATTTGTATATATTATTTTGATAGCCCAAAGGGATTATGCATATGAAACTTTGTATGTTTACAAATGAAATATGACTTTCCTATAATGTGAGTATAAAATCGATAAAAGAAGTAGCTAATGAGCATGATGAGTAGTAGGATGAGCGGTGCTCGGTGGTCAGCCCCGGGTACCTGTCGCGGCCCCTAGCTGGGTCGTGACACTAATCCACTCACAAACCTGTGTACCCTATCTCCCATGTCGGCCACCATGGTTGGAGCATATCTAGCCAATGAATTAAACTGAAGGCTATACTCCCGGGCACTCATATTTCCTTGTTTCAAATTTAAGAACCTATAAGCTCTAGCTCGGCGGACCTCGGGTGGAAAATAGTGGCGGATGAAGGCATCTTCAAATTCTTGCCAAACCGGAGGAGGCGCATTCTCTCTTCTTGATGATATCCAATTATTATACCATAAAATTGCCTCATCCTGGAGTCTATAAGATGCTAACTCCACAGATTCGGTTTCGGAGGCATGAATAATCTTCAATGTTCTCAACATTTCATCAATAAAACCTTGAGGGTCTTCATCCGACTTTGACCCGAAAAACTCCGGAGGATTCAAATTCATGAAATCAAGGGCTC
Organism: Lycium barbarum; assembly: GCF_019175385.1. NCBI lineage: Eukaryota > Viridiplantae > Streptophyta > Magnoliopsida > Solanales > Solanaceae > Lycium > Lycium barbarum. The sequence continues at coordinate 40,467,315 of NC_083345.1, forward strand.
TAGTACTAACGGCCCTGTCACTTGAACCCGAACCTTGCCGCTGTGCCTGGGCGGCAACTAATTGTGTCAATAAGTGGATAGCCTCGGTCACTTGTTGACCCGAAGTAGCCGATAGAGGAACTGGAGGCATAGGAGCTGGAGCTGAAACCCCTTCTTGTTCTTCTATAATAGGTGGGGTAGGAGAGGTATTAGATGTAGCCTCATTATGTGATTCACCCTCTTCTACATTCATTAGTGATTCTCTTTCTACCCGTCTTTTCATCGTAGTCTTGCCCTTCTGGGCCGCTGTAGCTTTTCCCTTTGGCAGCATTTCTGAAATCATAGCACACTATTAGGGAGGAGATAATCTTATAACGCCGATCTATCGCACGATCTCTTAAGATGAAGAATGGTCATTTTTCCTAAATGCCCTATAGCCTCCTGTTTATTAGTGTGGCGTGCAACACACCATAAACAAGACTCTACTAGACACGGCTCGTATACACTTCTTAGGACTAAACTGCTCTGATACCACTTTTGTCACGACCCAACCGGAGGGCCGCGACGGGTACCCGGGCCTAACCACCGAGCACCACTCATTCTATTGCTTATCATACTCATTAAGCGTACATTCATTAATATGATGCTCAAATCATAGGAAAACCATTTTTTTTTTCATTTGAAGATATAATTACTTTTATATACATAAGCCTCTGGGCTATCAAAATAATAATATAGATACAATAGTAACATCGTGAGACCATACTACCCACACATACGTATCTACGAGCCTCTACTAGAATGCTAGACATAGGGACGGGACAGGACACCGTCGTGCCCAAAATACATATATATACACAAAGGAATAAGTCAATAGCACCTCCGGAACAATGGAGTACCCTCAAGTCAGCTAATAGCTCCTACGAGTCTGGATCACCTCCCTGTCTACCTGTGGGCATGAACACAACGTCTTAACAAAACGGACGTCAGTACGAATATTGTACTAAGTATGTAAGGCATGAATGAAATGAACATAATCGAGAAATCATAAGACATAAGATGAAGACATAACCTGCGTAACTTTTAAGGGTGGATACCTTTTGTCACGACCCAACCCCGTAGGCCGTGACTAGTGCCCGAGTTGGGCACCCATATACAAGCCTGCTAGACATAATCAAACTGAAACTAAACATAGCCTGGAAACTTGCGAAAACATAACGTTATCTCAGGACATCACATACATATATCAAGGCAACCTGTCTCCTGAGGAGTCACAACCATCAAAAGATAACATAGTACACAAGCCGACAAGGCTGTCATAACGTATGGGGACATCCCAACTATACGTACGCAAGCCGACAAGGCTGCCAGTACATACAACATCCCAAAATATGAATATACGCAAGCCGACGAGGCTGTCACTACGAATGGGAACGTCCCAAAATGGAAGTCATGCTAACACAGCCGAACAGCATCTATATACAACCCACACATATATCTACATACCTCTAAGAGTATCAATAGTAACATATGATGGGACAGGGCCCCGTCGTACCCCTGGACAAAAACATACATATTTATATATCAGAAAGTTTGTACCAAAAGCTAGGCTCCGGAACAACGGAGCTCTCCAAGACAGCAGAAAGGAAATCCTAAGCTGGCGGATCACCAAAGCGAGTATCTGCACCTGCGGGCATGAAACGCAGCCCCCCCCCGAAGAAAGGGGGTCAGTACGGAATATGTACTGAGTAAATAAAGCATGAAATACAGTAAAGAGGATCATAACTGAAATAAGGAGTACAGAAAACAAGTACAATGTCCAGAGTACCAAAACACTCGCCTTTGAAACATAAATCATGCACGTCAATATCATATACCATATCCGGCCCATTATGGGACCCGGTGATCATGGTCGCCACCCCGTCTTTGGCGCCATAACAGAGCATAACACCATAAACACATCATAATGCCATAACACAACATAACTCCGTAACACAGCATAACTCCATAACACAGCATAAAACCATCATATATATATATATATATATATATATGTATGTATATTATATTCCGGCCGTCTAGTGAGAGACTCGATGAACAATGCAGTGAGACTGTGCACGATAACATATCCTGGCCCGGGACTCAGTGAAAGACATGTTGAGACATGCACGAGTGGAGTAGTGAGTAACCATATGCAAATTAAAACATTTTCAAAGACTCAATGGAATAATCAAAACGAACTGTCATTTGAAAATCAGGACAATAGTCATATCAAATACCTTTCGGATGTCACTGTGGATTATATCATAATAGAACTTTTGGAATCATATATACGTATCAGGGTATATCAAATACTCAATGGAATAATAGTCGTATGTCAATATAGTATGAAACATCTTATAGAAGTCTGGACATTAGTTATCATAAAGTTTCTAAGAATAGGAGCTTATATATATCAACTACTATCCAAAGTACAGAAAACTGAAGCGGGAAGCTCAATCACTTAAGAGTTCTAAGATCAAGAAGCGAATAAGAATCATAAATCACACTCAAAACTTATGAACAGGATTACCCCAAAGTTCATATCATTCATCGCTTAGATCTAAGACATGCCAAAAAAAAAGAAGGGACAGCTTTACATACCTGTTAACGACTATCCGCAAACCCATTCGCTTTGTCGCTCTTTTAGCCTATTTAATATAAAAATAACGTTATCGTTTGTAACTATACTTTCTAGTTCGTAAATCCGTAGCCCATCGCTTATAGAACTTATTTTTTTAACTTATACTTTCTCGTTTAGGGTTTTTCATTAGTTAAAGACTTAACAAAAATCGGGCAGCATTTCCCCTATATATTCGCCTAACCCGAATTTTCAATTATCCTCCTGTTAACACCGAAATACCAACAACAACATATGGATATGATCATATCTCCAATCCCTTCAATTCAACAAGGATAACAATACGTTCACAGCAACACAACTCTAACTTTAGCTATCTAATTCCCTTTTGTTTTTACCACATAATCCATGATAACAACAACCATAATATTACTTAAAATCAATTCACCATTCTCAATCAAAACAACCCCCTACATGGCTCAACTTATACTTCAACATCAACATATACTTCAACATCAACATATACAATCCTTTACATTCAACACACATCTATCAAGTTTTACAAGTTTAACTACCTCCAAAACATATAGAACAAGATTGAATCTTACCTTAACGATCTTGATTTCTTAACGTTGCCTATTCACGTTGCAATTCCTTTGAACACCTACAACTCCTTAGAATACAAGCTCCCCAACCCTTCTTCCACTTGAGCTTCACCTTGCTCTCACTCTCGGCCAAAGATGGCCATGGCCGAGAGCTCTCTCTTCTCTCCCATTTCTTTTCTTTTGTTTTGTAAATGTTGAAAATGATGACTATGAGTCATATTTGGTGATTTATATATGTGTTTCCTAGGCCCTACACGTTCCCTCCTAAGGTGGATCTATTTTCCTTTTTATTTTATTAATTCAGGTGGGGCCCACACATAGTGATTAGGCTAATTAATTTAATTAATCACTAATTATTACTTAATAATCTAATCACAATTAATTAATCCCTAATTAAAATTTAAAAGCAATTTATGTTCTAATTAAAATTGAAAATTAAAAATTCCTATTTCGTATCCGAAAATGATCCCGTCTTTAACTTGAGTCAATTTTCTTGCAAATAACTCGACGTAAAAAAATACGGGATATAACATCCTTCCCCCCTTTAGAACATTCGTCCTTGAATGTTGAATTGGTCCCGTAAGGTCTTATAAGAATTTTGGGGAAGTCTCCCTTATCGTTATAATATATAGTTTCATCGGTCGATCAATATAATCAAGTGAGGAGTTTAAGTTACCTGTAGGTGTAGGGAACAAGTAAGGGTACTTATTCTTCATCTCCTCCTCGACTTCCCAGGTCATCTCTTCTCTATTGTTGTTTCGTCATAATACTTTGACGGAAGCTACGTCCTTAGTTTGCAACCTCCTAATCTGCCGATCAAGTATGGCTATAGGCTGCTCCTCGTAGGATAAATCCTTTGTCACCTGGACATCATCTACGGTAAATACTCTGGAAGGATCGCGTATACATTTGCGAAGCATTGACACGTGAAAGACTGGATACATTACTTCCAAATCAGACGGTAGGTCCAACTCGTAGGCAACCCGGCCTACCATACGGATAATCTGATAAGGCCCAATGTACCTCGGGCTTAGCTTCCCTTTCTTGCCGAATCTCATGACACCCTTCTTGGGTGACACCTTCAAGAACACCCAATCACCAACCTGAAATTCTAAGTGTCGACGTCGATTATCTGCATATGATTTATGTCGACTTTGGGCTGCCAGTAACCTCTCCTGAATGAGCTTCACTTTATCAACAGCCTGCTGAACCATATCTGGGCCTATTAACTTAGTCTCACAAACATCAAACCAGCCAATAGGTGACCTGCACTTCCTCCCGTACAAATCCTCATATGGTGCCATCTGAATACTCGAATGGTAACTGTTATTATAGGCAAACTCAATAAGTGGCAAATGTTCATCCCAGCTACCCCTGAAATCAATAATGCAGGACCGTAACATATCTTGTAGTGTCTGAATAGTACGCTCAGCCTGTCCGTCAGTCTGAGGATGGAATGCTGTGCTAAGACTCACTTGTGTCCCCAATCCCTCCTGGAAGGATCTCCAGAAGTTAGCTGTAAACTAGGCTCCTCTATCGGAGATAATAGCTGTGGGAACCCCGTGAAGTCTCACTATCTCCTTGAGGTATAACCTGGCATAGTCCTAAGCTGAATAAGTAGTCCTGACTGGAAGAAAGTGGGCTGATTTTGTCAACCTATCAACGATAACCCAAACATAGTCATATTTTCGCGGAGTGCGAGGTAAACCTGTGACGAAGTCCATATTAATTACCTCCCATTTCCAGGTTGGAATCTCTATCTCCTGCAATAATCCACCGGGCTTCTGATGCTCGACCTTAACCTGTTAACAATTCAGACACTGAGCAACAAACTCTGCTATATCTTTCTTCATGCCATCCCACTAATACAAGCATCTGAGGTCATGATACATCTTCGTTGACCCTGGATGAACAGAATAACGAGCATAGTGTGCCTCTCCCATAACCTGTTGCCACAACCCTGCAACCTCAGGTATACATAACCTGCCTCTGTATCGTAGCACTCCATCTGGTGCAACTTCGAATGGGGTCTCCTCCTTCTAAAGAGCTGCATCTCTGTAATGTACAAGAATAGGGGCTTCGTACTGGCGTGTCTTTACCTCTTGTATGATAGCGGACTCAGCAACTCCCCGAACAGAAACTCTACCATTATCAGAATCAGCCAAACGGAATCCAAGGTTAGCTAACTGGAAAATCTCACGGACTATCTCTTTCCGTTCTGGTTGTACGTCTGCCAAACTACCCATAGATTTGCGGCTGAGTGCATCTGCTACAACATTTGCTTTCCCTGGATGGTATAGAATATTAACCTCATAATCCTTCAACAATTCCAGCCATCTTCTCTGCCGTAAATTCAGCTCCTTCTGTTTAAAAATTTATTGGAGACTTTTGTGATCCGTATAAATATCAACATGCACGCCATACAGATAATGCCTCCATATTTTCAAAGCATGAATTACCGCTGCTAACTTCTTTCGTGCTTTCTGAGCTGTCAGGAGGCATAGGCTATAACTCTGCCATGCTGCATCAACACACAACCTACTCCAACGCCTGAGGCATCACAATAAATAACATAGCCATTTGGCCCCTCGGGAAGTGTTAGAACTGGGGCCGTAGTTAACTTATCCTTCAGTAATTGGAAGCTTCGCTCACAAGCATCGGTCCACTGGAACTTAGCTGCCTTATGTGTTAGCCTTGTTAAAGGCACTGAAATCGAGGCAAATTTCTCTACGAACCTCTTGTAATACCCTGCTAGCCCTAGAAAACTACGTACCTCAGTAGGTGTCGTAGGTCTAGGCCAAGTCTTCACCGCCTCAATCTTCTGTGTATCTACCCGAATGCCATCAGCTCTAATAATATGCCCCAAGAATGCTACTGAAGTCAACTAGAATTCACATTTAGAAAACTTAGCATACAACTTCTTGTGCTGGAGCACCCTAAGTACCTTCCTCAAATGATCTGCATGCTCCCCTTCCGATCGTGAGTAGACCAGAATATCATCGATAAACACAATCACAAACATATCTAAGAACGGCTTGAATATTTGGTTCATCAAATCGATAAATACTGCTAGAGCATTGGTCAGCCCAAAAGACATTACTCTAAACTCATAATGCCTATATCGGGTCCTGAATGCAGTCTTCGGAATATCTGTTTCCCTTACTCGCACCTGGTGGTAGCTTGACCGTAAATCTATCTTTGAGAAACACTTAGCACCCTGCAACTGGTCAAATAGATCATCAATTCTGGGGAGGGGATATCTATTCTTTATTGTCACCTTGTTCAGCTGCCTATAATCAATACACATTCGCAGCGATCCATCTTTCTTTCTCACGAATAATACCGGTGCTCCCCAAGGTGATGTGCTGGGTCTAATGAAGCCTTTTTCTAACAAGTCCCTCAGCTGCTCCTTTAATTCTTTCAATTCTGCAGGTGCCATTCTATAAGGAGAAATAGATATGGGCTGGCTATCTGGCAGCACATCTATAGTGAACTCTATCTCCCGTTCAGGAGGAAGGCCTGGAAGTTCATCCGGGAATACATCTGGAAACTCGCTAACTATCGGTACTGACTGAAGAGTCGGTGCCTTTGCCTTCAGGTCATGCACCCGAACCAGATGATAAATATAACCCTTTCTGACCATGTTTTTTGCCTTGAGGTATGAAATAAACTTACCCCTCGGCGATGCTGTACTTCCCATCCACTCTATAATTGGCTCTCCTGGGAACTGAAATCAGACTATCTTGCCTTTACAATCAACGTTAGCATAACAAGAAGCTAAGCAATCCATACCCATAATAACATCAAACTCAGTCATATTCATCTCTATCAGATCTGCTTTGGTGCAACGACTATATATGATCATCGAACAATCTCTATATATTTGCCTTGCAATAACAGAATCTCCTACCGGTGTGGCTACCTCAAATGGTTCTATCAATTCAGGTTTTATCCTAATTCTACTAGAAATAAAGGGAGAAATATACGATAAAGTGGAGACTGGGTCTATCAATGCATATACGTCTTGGGAGAAAATCGATAGTATACTTGTAACCACATTTGGTGATGCCTCCTGATCCTGTCTGCTAGCCACAGCATATATGCGGTTCGAAGGACCGCTAGAACTGGAAGCTCCGCCATGACCTCTACCACGGCCTGCTGGTACCTGAACACCCTGCCCCATCGGGCGCATAGCTACAGAAGAAGACGAACCAACAACCGACCTAGTGGGCTGAACCACACCGCCTAGACCACCACTATATGGACACTCCCTCATAATATGGCCTTGACGGCCATAAGAAACACAAGTACCTATACTACGGTAACATTCTCCAGAATGATGCCTACCACACCGAGAACACCGAGGCAAAGGTGGCCTCGACTGACTGGAACCTCTGTTCATCTGCAAACCCGAAGCCTTGGAGCTCTGACCGAGTGCTATCGAATCTCCTACCTGTGAACTGTGGGGGTGCACTCCGGGCTGGCTGAGAAGGATATCTATTATACTGCCGAGGCTGCCCGCCTCGAAACTCACCAGAATAACCCGCCGATCTAGCTCTCTTATGCTGGCCCCTGTCATGATCTCTATCGGGCTGACGCCCTCTGTGTCGATCCTCTACCCCCTGTGCATATGCCTGTACCCGAGCAATATCCGTACCTGGCTGGGAAGCCATTACCATACAGCTATCAATCAAATAACGATCTAACCCTATCACATACCGATGCACTCTATCCATCATATCAGCTACAATAGTGGGTGCATATCTAGCCAATGAGTCAAACTCTAGACTATACTCTCGAACACTCCTACCCCTCTGCCTCAACTGTAGGAATCTATCAACTCTAGCTCGCCGCATCTCTGGTGGCAGAAAGTGGCCAAGGAAGGCCTCCACAAACTCATCCCATACTGCTGGAGGAGCATCCTCGCCCCTAGACAACTCCCACGACTCATACCAATTGACAGCTACATCCCCCAATCGATACGAAGCTAACTCAACAAACTCAGTCTCCGAAGCCTTAATTATCCGCAACATACGCTGCATCTGCCGAACGAACTCCTGCGGGTCATACTCGGGCTTCGACCCAAAACAATCTGGAGGATTACAGCTTAGAAAGTCACAGGCTCTCAAACTTTCATGTCTATCCATCTGGTCAACCCCTAGTCCATGCCTGCGAGCCTGTCCTGCCACTAATCTGGTGAGCAACTGAACTGCATCTCTCATGGCTCTATCCTCTGCCCCTGGCTGAGGAGCTGGAGGCTCAGGTGCTGGAACCTCGGGAGCTAGTGGTGGAGCCGCCCCCTGACCTGGAGTTGTTGCTGCCCTAGGTTCCTCTGGAAGTGGCGGTGTAGCAGAAATCGCAGACTGCAACCCAATCTCAGGCATAAACTGGGTACGGGCCCTGGTAACTCTCCGAGTTTGACTAGTATCCCCTGCTACCAATTTGCCCTTCTGGGCAGCTGTCGCTTTCTTTGGAGGCATAGCTGTAAACATAATAGTCTGTTAGAAAGGGATTATCCTAATAATGTAGCTCTATCGCATGATCTAGGATAAGATGGAAAGATCACATCCTAAATTTCCTGTAGCTTCATGTTTATAGATGTGGTACACAACACACCGATAAACAAGACTCTACTAGACACGGTCTGTAGACACTCCGAGGATGAACTGCTCTGATACCAGTTTTGTGATGACCCAACCCCGTAGGCCGTGACTAGTGCCCGAGTTGGGCACCCATAAACAAGTCTGCTAGACATAATCAAACTGAAACTAAACATAGCCTGGAATCTTGCGAAAACATAACGTCATCTCAGGACATCACATACATATATCAAGGCAACCTGTCTTCTGAGGAGTCACAACCATCAAAAGATAACATAGTACACAAGCTGACAAGGCTGCCATAACGTATGGGGACGTCCCAACTATACGTACGCAAGCCGACAAGGCTGCCACTACATACAACATCACAAAATATGAATATACGCAAGCCGACGAGGCTTCCACTACGAATGGGAACGTCCCAAAATGCAAGTCATGCTAACACAGCCGAACAACATCTATATACAACCCACACATATGTCTACAGACCTCTAAGAGTATCAATAGTAACATATGAAGGGACGGGGCACCGTCGTACCCCTGGACAAAAACATACATATTTATATATCAGAAAGTCTGTACCAAAATCTAGGCTCCGGAACAATGGAGCTCTCCAAGACAGCAGAAAGGAAATCCTAAGCTGACGGATCACCAAAGCGAGTATCTGCACCTGCAGGCATGAAACGCAGCCCCCCCGAAGAAAGGGAGTCAGTACGAAAATCATGCATGTCAATATCATATATCATATCCGGCCCATTATGGGACTCGGTGAGCATCGTCGCCACCCCGTCTTTGGCGCCATAACACAGCATAACACCATAAACACATCATAACGCCATAACACAGCATAACTCCGTAACACAGCATAACTCCATAACACAACATAACTCCATAACACAGCATAACTCCATAACACAGCATAACACCATCATATATATATGTATATCATATTCCGGCCCTCTAGTGAGGGACTCGGTGAACAATGCAGTGAGACTGTGCACGATAACATATCCTGGCCCGGGATTCAGTGAAAGACATATTGAGACATGCACGAGTGGAGTAGTGAGCAACCATATGCAAATTAAAACATTTTCAAAGACTCAATTGAATAATTAAAACGAACTGTCATTTGAAAATCAGGACAATAGTCATATCAAATACCTTTCGGATGTCACTGTGGATTATATCATAATAGAACTTCTGGAATCATATATACGTATCAGGGTATATCAAAGACTCAATGGAATAATAGTCGTATGTCAATATAGTATGAAACATCTTATAGAATTCTGGACATTAGTTATCATAAAGTTTCTAAGAATAGGAGCTTATATATATCAACTACTATCCAACGTATAGAAAACTGAAGAGGGAAGCTCAATCACTTAAGAGTTCTAACATCAAGAAGTGAATAAGAATCATAAATCACACTCAAAACTTATGAACATGATTACCCCAAAGTTCATATCATTCATCGCTTAGATCTAAGACATGCCAAAAGAAAGAAGGGATAGCTTTACATACTTGTTAACGACTATCTGCAAACCCGTTCGCTTTGTCGATCTTTTAGCCTATTTAATATAAAAATAACGTCATCGTTAGTAACTATATTTTCTAGTTTGTAAATCCGTAACCAATCTCTTATAGAACTTATTTTTTTAACTTATACTTTCTCGTTTAGGGTTTTTCATTAGTTAAAGACTTAACAAAAATCGGGCAGCATTTCCTCTATATATTCGCCTAACCCGAATTTTCAATTATCCGCCTGTTAACACAGAAATACCAACAACAACATATGGACATGATCATATCTCCAATCCCTTCAATTCAACAAGGATAACAATACGTTCACAACAACACAACTCTAACTTTAGCTATCTAATTCCCTTTTTTTTACCACATAATCCATGATAACAACAACCATAATATTACTTAAAATCAATTCACCATTCTCAATCAAAACAACCCCCTACACGGCTCAACTTATACTTCAACATCAACATATACAATCCTTTACATTCAACACACATCTATCAAGTTTTACAAGTTTAACTACCTCCAAAACATATAGAACAAGATTGAATCTTACCTTAATGATCTTGATTTCTTAACGTTGCCTCCTCCAATGATCCAATTCACGTTGCAATTCCTTTGAACACCTACAACTCCTTAGAATACAAGCTCCCTAACCCTTCTTCCACTTGAGCTTCACCTTGCTCTCACTCTCGGCCAAAGATGGCCATGGCTGAGAGCTCTCCCTTCTCTCCCATTTCTGTTCTTTTGTTTTGTAAATGTTGAAAATGATGACTATGAGTCATACTTGGTGATTTATATATGTGTTTCCTAGGCCCTACATGTGCCCTCCTAAGGTGGAATCTATTTTCTCTTTTTTTTTATTAATTCAGGTGGGGCCCACACATAGTGATTAGGCTAATTAATTTAATTAATCACTAATTCTTACTTAATAATCTAATCACAATTAATTAATCCCTAATCCCCAATAATATTTTTACACTAATTAAAATTTAAAAGCAATTTATGTTCTAATTAAAATTGAAAATTAAAAATTCCTATTTCGTATCCGAAAATGATCCCGTCTTTAACTTGAGTCAATTCTCTTGCGAATAAATCGACGAATAAAAATACGGGATATAACACCTTTCATGCCTATATAATATATAATCATAGTACATGTATCGTCATAGAGCATACATCATCATATCATATATATATCGGAGTACCGTATCTGCTCATACACATAAAGCATTATCCGTATTCGGCCACGTAGTGGCTCGACAATATCACATACATGTCTTCCGTACCCGGCCATAACAATGCTCGGTATATCTCATCATCATCATTGCCATCACATACATCTCATAAGCTTATCATAACTTTTCATAGAGCATACATTTGAATTTAAACACAATCTATGAAAATCATATCATATTCGTAGCATGAACTTCGTATAAATATCGTATGATAGACTTTATAATCTATAGACTTAGGCTCATCATTACCATCATCGTATCTATGTTATATCTCTTACCTTTATCTCATATGACATCCTCTATGAACATAGACTCGTAATTTTTCGGAACATTGGTCATAGGACATGCATTGGAGCTTATAAAAAATCTATAACAATATCGGGGTGATATAACGTCGAGAACCCCCGATTACATTATGAAGTGACCATATATATATCATATCTCACCTTGAAGGAACTAACATTTTAAGGTGACTGTACACCATGAACAACATCAAGGGATCGTAAATAGGATCATTAACTTCATAGACATCATTTCTTGTTTTAGAATTTCTAGGCTTAAACTTATCATCATTATTATCATATTCATGACATATTCCTCATATTTATCTCATAATAAGATCTTTATCAATGTTGACTCATAGTTCCCGGAATGTAAGAAAGTCATGGAGAGGTAGGGAAATAATATCATAGGAATCATATAAGGATCATCATCTTCGTAGGAATGTCATTCATGAGCTTGAGGACTTCTAGACATAGATTCATCATCAATATTGTCATGCTCGTAACGTGTCTCTTTTCTTTATCTTGTATGAAGCTCATTATAATCGTAGAATCATAATTTCCGATATGTAGGAAAATCATGGAAAGATAGAAGGATTCATGCTATAGGACTCATACCTTAGAAAGAAAGGACTAGCCTTACATACCTCTTTCGTTTAACAATTCCATCGCTTGATTGTTCTCCTTCGACGTTCATGTTTCTACCTTCAAGAGAATTCGCATTAGCATTAGCTAATCGATTATATGAATGTGCTTACTAAAGCTAGAGAAAATTGGGAAGCATTTCCTTTATTTATTAAACTTTTCTCATAGTACATATCAACTCCCAAACGTCAATAACAATATCCATAATATCGTACTCAATAATCTTCATCAACCATACATTATTCAATTCTCCTACTTCCATTTCAAGAGCATCCATAACCATGGTCATAATACAACATTACCTTCATCCTCATATACTGTTTCTCCTATGTTCTTAATATCATTTATAACATATCTACACTCGTAATATACAAAGAATCATGGTTTATATTAAGGTACTATTCAAAAATGTCTTCATTCTCATATTTGTAACCCATTTTCTATTTCCTTCTATAATCCAAGTCTTTCAACCCCTCGATACTCTAAATAATATAAATTGATCATAAAACTTATCTTTGATGGTGTAGGAATCGGTTTTGGATAGCAATACTCCACTTGAAGAAAAACCCTAGCTTCAATCCAAGAGATTTCTTGATTTCAAGCAACCCTCAATAGCTTTCTTACACTTTATTCCCTTGGATTTATGATATTGATCTTTGATTTCCCTAGAATTCTTGTGGATGAAGGGTGTATAACGTTCTAGAGACTTGGAGAGAAGTGGAGAAGTGAGAAAAATGAAAATAATAACGTGGGGTCTTGTATTTATAATTAGAAAAATCTGACCCGTCGTGCATTCTACGGACACTTATACGGTCCGTATAAACTTATACGGTCCGTATAAGTGACCGTGAAATCGTCCCAACAACATATCATTTCTGTACCATTATACGACACGTTATACGGGCCGTATAATTTTATACGGGCCGTATAAGTGACCGTAAAATCACCTCTTTAACATCTTACCTCTGGACCGTTATACGACACATTATACGGGCCGTATAACTTTATACGGTCCGTATAAGTGACCGTATAATCTCACCAATGAGGGACTACACTATGACGATTCTGCGGACCATTATACGGACCGTATAATTGTCGTATAATCCATCTCATCTCCGATTTTGTTCTCGTCACTTCGTTTGATCTCCAATCCTTATACAACCTTCTTAACACTTATTTAATACTTCATTAACAATCTAAGGGACATTATAACTCTTCTTCAAACATCATTAAGCCATCATTAATTTGATACTCGTAAATCCTGCCCGACACACAACATATACCTTGCTTTCCTTAACAACTTTCGTCTCCTACCTCACATGTCTTTGAAATCTTATTTAAATTCTTCAAACGTTATTTCTTAATTATTAAAACATCGTACACGTTGTGCCCTTCGTTAGTATATTCACTGTCCGTTTACGAAAAATTTTCCGAGGTGTAACACTAGTAATCAGTTTCTAGCATTTTCCTCCAGTATTTGTTCCCTTCCCTTGGTTGATGTCTTAACCCCCATGTTATATACCTTTCTTGTCTGACTAGCACTTTGTTAGTTTAGTTTGATATATGCTTGTACTGTTTGAACTACTTCATATTCTTGGGCTTTTACATTGTTTTTATGCACTATTACTTGCTTGCTCGTATTGATTCTACTTGTCATATTCTCTGCGTGTACCTCTTACTGGTTGTACTGTGGTTGCTTTTTTGATGATGCCAAAAGGGGGAAGATTGATGAATATTATTGTGCATATGTAGTGAAATGTGGCGATGGGATCACAGTGTTGTTAGAAATAATGCAGTGGATGTGCTGGCTGACATGCTGTGACTAAGGGGTAAGAACTGGAAGATTGATATATTCCAAAATTGAAGGTGTCACGACCCAAACCAATGACCCGTGACAAGTACCCGACCATTACTGGTCAAGCACTCCTATGCCTGCATTTACCTCTCACCGACTGTCCTGGGCCCATATACAACCTGTAACTGTGCTATACTGTCTCCCGGACATTCAACATAAAAGACACCGCACCGGGAACTCACGGCCAACACATACATATAAACATAAACATTGAGAATAACAGCGTGAACCGATTTGGCCGCCACACATATATACTGTACAACAAAATACACGCCGACGGGGCTGCATAATATCATGACTACACTGTCCACAGACCACTATGGAGTACAAACTGTAGAAAAGACAGGACACGGCCCTGCCGTATCCATATATGTACATAACCGAATAGCATACCAAAAGAGGTGTAGCTCCGGATCAATGGAGGGTACTGACTGTTGCTGAGGGGAGGTCCTACTGCTGCGAATCGTCTGACTGGCTACCTGGTCCTGCGGGCATGAACGCAGCGTCCACAAGAAGGGATGTCAGTACGAGTAATGTACCGAGTATGTAAGGCATGAATAATAACATATGAGGGATACATAGCGTGAATAATAACACAAAAGAAATATAGAGCATATGGTAAGATAAAAGAGTAACCTGTACATATGAGTGCCTTTTAGGCGGGTACCCTGCATGCTTAGTGCTGCGGAACGTGCAGCCCGATCCACATATATATATATATATATATATATATATATATATATATATATATCCATAGTAATGCTTTCTTTGAAAAACATTTCTTGTTCATGTATATAGAAAATAGAACATATCATATTGCCGAGGCGTCGGCTCCGATCCATTTAGCCACATATGTCCCGCGTCCGGGATGACATCATGTCATATAATACCAACTGATCAAGTGGATACGCGTCTATAGCGCTCTGCCCTCTTTCCCACATTCATATACATGTATCATGTTCATGTATCATGTACATATATCATATTCATGTATCATATACATATATCATATAAGCAGCATGCAGGAGAGCCCAAGGAAAGTTATGTCTCTATCGGAGTGACATACGGTCGGTACCCTCCGATTATATTATGGAATAATCATGGTCGCTTTGTCTCACCTTGAAGGAACAATTATTATAAGGTGAGACTATCAATGAAAAACAACATCAAGAGAGAACATAGAATAAGGTCATAAATCTCATAAGGCGTCAATTCATATATTTTAGAAACTTTAAAAATAGTCATCATTCATGAATTAAATTGAGAAATCAAGAAATAGCTCAACATTCTTATATCGTCATTGAAATCGTAAATTTGGAACCTTTAAACACGGAATCATCATCATCCTAATCATCGTAGGAAAATATTCTCATCTTTGACATCATCACTATGATTTTGAAAACAAGTTCATCGTTGTTATCATAAGAGCTCACAGAGCCATAAATCTCTGATTTAGAAAATACGAACATTTTGGAAAACAACTATGAATTATTAGGAAAGGAATTATGCCTTGGAGTCATAAACATCTAACTTTTGAAAACGAGGAAGATATGGAAACATTTATGAAGCCATAACATCGGAATCATGCCTTTGAACGAAAGGGACGAGCCTTAACATACCTGTTCGGCCTCCTATTTTCTACGCTTATCTGTCTGTACTGGTAAATCAACATTTGAGAGAATTCACACTATCGTTAGACTCATCGTTGCATACGTGTACTAATCTTTCAATTTAAACTACTTTATATTCTGCCTAAAATCAGGCAGCATCTCCCCTATTTATATGCCTAGCCCGAAATCATAATCCAACAACCAACAACACAACAACAATACCAACATAAACAACATCATTTCCAACACCAATATGTACCACAAAACAGCCCACACACTATTTTCCAACTTCCATAACTAACAAACTTACTACACGATTGTTTAGTGACTTTATCTCCGTAAATAAATCAAAATTAACATTAATAATAGGAGATTTATAAGGTACCTTATTCTTGTTAAAACAGAGATATCTTAAATATCTACCTTGAATCCACCGCAAAACCATACTAGAATCACATCCATGCGTTTATCCGAGCTTGGATTAATACTCCGTCACTTGAAAATTGCTTACTTTTTGTTTCCCCCTCTCTCTCTTGAATTTCTAGAATTTTTTGGAAAAATCTGGGCTAAAATCTGGTGAAAAAGAGGGTTCTTACCCTTTTTATAAGGGTCAAATTCGGGTCGGGTTACTGTAGCTTTTTAATGTAGCAGCACTATAGCAGGTCGGTTGCTGTAGCAGTACTGTACCACGCGTTTCTGTTCATCTCAAACTCACTTCCCATGAGATTTGCGAAATCTTCACATAGAGTATCATTGTGGAACCAAAGATGATATCATCAAAATAGACTTGCACAATCAACATGTTTCTGCCACGTTTCTTCCGAAATTAGTTGTTGTCAATCTTCCCCCTTTTGAAGTCATTTTCAAGAAGAAATTTTGACAATCTTTTATACCAAGCCCGAGGATCTTGCTTCAAACCATACAGGGCCTTGTCAAGATTGTAAACATGCTCAGGATACTCATGAATTTCAAAGCCAGGACGTTGCTTGACATAGAATTTCTCTTTCAGATAGCCATTCAAGAAAGCACTTTTAACATCCATTTGGAACAATTGGAATTCCATATAAGATGTAAAAGCAATAAGAATCCTGATTGCTTCTATTTTTGCAATTGGAGCAAAAGTTTCATCATAGTTTATCCAGTCTTCTTGATTGTAACCCTGAACTACCAGCTTTGCCTTGTTTCTTGTTGTGTTTCCAAATTTATCAAGCTTGTTGCGAAACACCCACCTGGTTCCTATCACAGTTCTTTCTGAAGGTCTAGGGACCAGGTGTCATACTTTGTTCCTCTGAAATTGATGGATTTCTACTTGCATAGCTGTTTTCCAGTCAGCATCTTTCAGTGCTTCTTTAATATTCTTGAGTTCAATTTGAGACAGAAAGGCTGAGAAGGCAAAAATGTTTCTAGCCCTGGATCTGGCTTGAGTACCAGAATCTAAGGGACTGATCACATTATGAAGTTGATGTGATCCCTTATGCTTCCAGTTTGATACTTGTACCTCAGGTTGGCCAGTGCTTTGAGGGTTCAAGGGACACGATTCCTCTGTGTTTGAACCGTTATTATCTTCATCAGAGGCTTGACCTTCATGATTGGTTTGTCCATCCTTAGGGGTACCTGATATTGCATCAACAACCCGATGCTCAACTTCATGTGGAGTAATAGAGGAACCAGGTTCCTGTGTGCTTCTTAGGGATTCTGCACCATCTTCATCATTTTACTTGACTTGAATCATCAAATTAGTCTTTCCATTTGGAATTTTAATGGCCTCATTAGGAACTTTTGAAAATTTCCCATCTTCTGTTTCATCATCATGTGTGCCTATCTCACCCAAGCTATTTGATTCATCAAAAAATCACCTGCACACTTTTCTCAATACATTGAGTTCTCTTGTTGTATATTTTATAAGCCTTACTGTGTGACGAGTATCCAAGAAAAAATTCCTCATCACTTTTAGCATCAAATTTTCCCAAAGCTTTCTTACCATTGTTAAGAACGAAGCATTTGCAATCAAAGGCTCTTAGGTAAGTCAGCTTGGGTTTTCTCCTGTTGAATAATTCACAGGGAGTTTCTCAAGCAGGGACCTGATCAGGCACCTGTTTATCAAGTGACAAGTGATGTTAATAGCTTCAGCCCAAAATATTTTAGTAACACTACTGGCTATTAGCATTGTTTTAGCCATTTCTTTAAGAGTTCTGTTTTTTTCTATCAACAACGCCATTTTGCTGAGGTGTCCTTGGTGCAGAGAAGTTGTGACTTATGCCATTTTCAGCACATAATTCATCAAACTTTGCATTTTCAAACTCAGTATCGTGGTCAGATCTGATACTGACAATCTGATTCCCTAGTTTCACTTGAACTTATTTCACAAAGGCAACAAAGATACCAAAGGTTTCATCTTTGGTTCTCAGAAACAAAGTCCAAGTGAATCTAGAGTAGTCATAAACGATGACAAAAATGTACCTCTTTCTCCCTCTACTTGGAATTCTCACTGGCCCACAAAGATCCATATGAAGAAGTTTAAGAGGCCTTGAGGTACTTACCACTTTCTTTGGTTTGAATGAAGATCTGACCTGCTTTTCCTTTTACTCAAGCATCACACACCTTGTGATCTATGAACTTGATCTTCGGCAGCCCACGAACCAGGTCCTTCATAAACAATTTGTTCAGCAGTGAGAAGCTTGCATGCCTCAACCATCTTTTCCATATATCATTATCATCATCAAGAACACTGAGGCATGTCAGATCAGTCCTATTTAGAGAATCAAAATCTGTCACATAGATGTTCTTGTATCTTTTTGCTATCAAGACCACTTCTCTAGATTTGATGTTTGTGACAATGCAGGAACCAGATGTGAACCTCACTTCATTTCCTCTAGCAGGTGTATCCATCCATTTTTTTAATTTCACTTTTTAATAAGGAGCTTTCTCTAGACACTTCTTCAAACTGTTCCTTCAAATTTATGATAGTGTTTACCATGTTATCCCTTTCTTATTCTATTTCACCAAATTCTTCTATTAGAACATCCTTTTCTTTTATGAAGCTGTGATAAGAATCACTTAACACATTTGTTAATGACATTTAATTATTTCTGAGAGTAATTTTTGAAGTTTTTCTGAACATTAAGAAAATTTACCTCAGCTTGCTCATCGTCACAGTCAAATTTAGCCATGAGTGCAAAGATTAACTCATATTCTAATGGTCCATCACCAAAAAACATCATAGATGCATCTCCTTGATCATCTCCATCTTCAGATTTACTGGAAGTGTCTCCCCAGACAGTTAGAGTTGTCAGCAGCATCTTTTCTTTTGAATTTTTTGTCGGGAACCTAGTTCCTCTTTGCTTCTTTCTCAGAGTTGTTTTTGTAATAGTCCTACTTTTGATGAGGGCACTCCTTGATGAAATGCCTGGGTTTCCCACATTTATGACAAAAGTCATTTCCTTTGGGGTTCTTGGTAGAGCTTCCTTTGGGGTTCTTGGTTGGAATGATTTCACCAAAGGAATGGAGTTTATTGATTATGGAGGTGAACCTGGTATGCATGTCCTGAATGGACTCACCATCCTTCATCTTAAAGAGTTCATACTCTGTGGTAAGCATGTCTATCTTTGACTGCTTTACTTGACTTGTTCCCTCACGAGCGGTTTGAAGAGCTTCCCAGATCTCCTTTTCAGTTTCATATGATGAAATACGATTGTACTTATCTGGTCCAATACCACAGACAAGAATTATTTGTGCTTTGAAACTCTTTTCTACAGCCTTTCGGTCAGCCTCATTATAGTCCTTCATTGTTTTTGGATCAGTAACAAAGTGTCACGACCTGACTCGGGGCCGCGACAAGCACCCGGTGCTAGCCCACCCGGGCACCCTCTTAGCTTACTCTTATGCTTACATCTAGGTGAGCCACATAATTATACATGCATTTCCATTCATTCGTCAACTAGTCCCATTTGGACAACATCACATTTATATCATCATAGACATCTATGCCACATCAATGTATATTGGCCAACGTGGCCGACAAAATGATATACAAAACATAGGCCGACAAGGACAAACACATCTACCCCCACACACACATGTCTACGAGCCTCTAAGAGTATAACATATCACATTAGCGGGACAGGACCACGCTATGCCCATAATTATATACACAAAAGAATGAGTACCCAAAAGATATGGCTCCGAAGGCAATGGAGCTCTCTATGTAATCTCCGAATAGGCAGCTATGGATCAAGTCTGTCTCCCTGTGCACCTGCGGGCATGACGCAGCGTCCACAAACAAAAGGACGTCAGTACAAAGATTGTACTGAGTATGTAAAGCATGAGCAACATCAATAAGTAAGCATCATGAACAACATATGAAATAGCATGGGAGGGGGAGACAATAATATCATCGTCATAGCACTTACCGCCTTTCGTAGGACTTCCCATTTTTCATACGTATTTGTACACCTACGTCATCATCCGTATTCCATAATAGTACTCGTACCATACTTGTGCTCATATTCGTATACATGTCCTTATTCGTATTCTTATACATAGTCTTATCACATTCATATTCATATTATATACATAGTCATTTCATATACATAACATTTACATAGCATACCCGACCTCATAGGATCGGTGTTTCATACATACTTGGCCAACCAAGGCTCAAGGTTACTCATACCTGGCCCTACCAAGGCTTCAGGGTTATCCGTACCATCTGCAGAGGTGTGCGCGCGTTTCGTAATCGTATACATACTTTATACATATTCATATACATATATCCTACCCGGCGTTATAAGCTCGGGGTGTCATTATCGCCCTTCATAGGCACATGTAAGTATAATAGCCCGTAGCCACCTTTAGCATCATTATTATGATCATTGTCATCACTATCATCATCATTTTCGCTACGTCTATATCTTATGCTTACTCGTCATATGGGGTGCGTAGTACAATCGTAGCACATATCGAGGATCGTGAGCTTTTGAGCTCGGAGTGTCAATCATTTGAATACAACATACTCATATAGAGGATTTAAGAGTTTGGCCAAGGAACCATGCCTTATGAAAGAAGGGTTAGCCTTACATACCTTTTCGTCGGACTATTCTACACTTGCACGCTTCCTTTCAATGGTAGCATCTATACCATCATTAATATCATAACAATGGCCATTAGTCATTCACATTATCTAGATTCCTTAATTTGCCTCTAATTCACCCATATTCGTGCTCATAACATCCAACTTCTTCCATTCATCTAAAGTGTCTAGTTCATGATCTTAGTACCATTTATAATACATTCATATCACAACACAACTACATTCATGATTCAATTCAAACTATTCCTCAAAATGTCACTATTCATCATTCATGACCTACTTGACCATATTTTCTACAATCCATGCATTTCAACTCTCCAATATCTTAAACATCATATAAAAATCCTGAATCTTACCTTAGAAGTTGTAGGAACAAGCTTTGGTTAATGATACTCCACTTTGAGCAAAACCCTAGTTTTTCTCCATTTAGATTTCTTGACCTAGATGATCTTTGATGATGTTCTTACTCTTGATTCACCTTGTTTTATGTTGTTGATCCTCAAATATCCTTGAAAACTTGTATAATAAATGTAGAGAGAGGTTTTAGAGAGAAGTGGTGAAATGTTGTAATGAAATAAAACAAGTGTTGGTCCCTTTATTTAATGACTTGCAAAATTTGTGCTGAGGTGAACAGTGGTCGTCCATGATGGTTTACGGCCCGTATTGCAGTTTACGGACCGTCCCTCGCGATCGTCTTTAACCATTTCCAGAACCAGAAGCTTTGGCTGCTTGCATGGTGATTTACGACCATGGTTTACGGGCCGTAAATCACTTTACGGTCCGTTCTCCAGGTCGTATTTTACCATTTCTCGGCTGACAAAAAGTTGAAGCCTTGCATGGCAGTTTACGACCTGCTAGTTTACGGACCGTATACCAGTTTACGGTCCGTCCTAGCACTTTACGACCACTGGGCAGTTGCAATTCTGCAACTTTCCATATTTCTTAGACTTCTCATTTTAATCACCCACGTCCATGCACATGCATTGCTCACCTTATATCTCATCTTAATTTAGCCAACTTTCTCATCTCACATCGGATACCTTCAAAATATCGCCTAAGGTCATCAAACGTCGTTTCTTGCTCATGGACATCATGCACTCATACTTATCACTAGTTCGTTCACTTACGTACCAACGAAAATTTTTTCCGAGGTGTAACATTCTTCCCCCCTTAAGAACATTCGTCCCCGAATGTTATAGTGCTCGGGAATTCTACAAAAATTTCACCAGAGTTTCTCTTATAATATGGCCCTACCATCCTGCCACAACAACCCATAATATCGATGCCACACAGGGCCACAACATAACAATATAAAATTTTGGCCACACATGACCCAAAAGCATAAAAGGAAAATATACATACCTTATGATCTTGACGTCTCATCTTGGGCTTCTTCCCAGGGCTGAAATAAATGTGGGTATTAGGATCGCATACTTTCTTCTGCTTCCCATGTCATCTCCTCTCGTTTACTGCTCCTCCATAGAACCTTAACCGAGGCCACCTCTTTGTTTTTAAGCCTCCGTACTTGCCTGTCTAATATGGCAATGGGTACCTCTTCATAAGTCAATTTCTCTGTCACTTGCACATCATTTACTGGGACGATCCTAGTGGGATCTCCAACACATTTTCGAAGCATCGAGACATGAAATACTGGATGGACTGACTCCAATTCCGGAGGTAGATCTAACTCATAGGCCACTTTGCCTATTTTGCCCACAATCTCATATGGTCCAATATACCGGGGACTAAGCTTCCCCTTCTTGCCAAATCTCATCACGCCTTTCATTGGCGACACTTTCAAGAATACCCAATCCTTCACTTTGAACTCCAAGTCTCTTCGAGGATTATCCGCATAGGACATCTGACCATTTTGGGCTGCTAACAACCGATCTTGTATAAGCTTGACTTTCTCTATAGCTTGCTGGACCAAGTCTGGCCCTATCAATTTAGTTTCTCCGGTTTCAAACCACCCAATTGGGAATCTACACTTTCGCCCATATAAAGCTTCATATGGTGCCATTTGAATGCTGGAATGATAACTATTATTGTTAGCAAATTCAATGAGTGGCAAATGATCATCCCAATTTCCTCCAAAATCTATCATACATGCTCGTAACATATCCTCAAGAGTATGAATAGTACGTTCAGCTTGTCCATCGGTCTGGGGATGAAATGCCGTGCTAAGGCTAACTCGGGTCCCTAAACCCTCTTGGAAAGACCTCCAAAACTTAGCTGTAAACTGAGTCCCTCTGTCGGAGATAATAGATACCGGGACGCCATGGAGTTTTACTATCTCTTTAAGATAAAGCTTCGCATAATCTTCTGCCTCATAGGTCGTCCTGACCTGTAAGAAATGAGCTGACTTGGTGAGTCTATCCACAATCACCCATATGGAATCATACTTACGTCGAGAACGGGGTAAGCCTGAAATGAAGTCCATGTTAATCACTTCCCACTTCCAAGTTGGGATTTCTATAGCTCGCAACTATCCACCCGGCTTTTGGTGTTCAATCTTCACTTGTTGGAAATTAGGACACTGAGCTACGAATTCCGCTATATCTTTTGTCATCCCATTCCACCAATATATAGACTTAAGATCATGATACATCTTCGTCGCTCCGGGGTGAACAGAATAACGGGAACTATGAGCTTCTCTCATAATCTGGTGGCGTAAACTTGCCACATCGGGAACACATAATCTTCCTCTACATCGGAGAACTCCGTCTCCTGAAATGTCAAATGATGACTCCTTTTTCTGAGGGAGTGTATTTCTGTACTGCATTAGCATGGGATCCTCATATTGTCGCTCTTTCACTCCTGCTACTAGCGCCGAGACTGCTGTATTCTGGATAGTAGCTCCGCTGCTACCTGAGTCCACTACTCGGACTCCTAGGCTAGCTAACTGTTGAAGCTCACGGGCCATCTCTTTCTTTTCTGGTCGTACATCACTTAGACTTCCCATCGACCTACGGCTAAGAGCATCAGCCACCACATTTGCCTTTCCGGGGTGGTACAGGATCTCAACATCATAGTCTTTTAGCAACTCTAGCCATCGTCGTTGCCGCAAATTCAACTCTTTCTGCTTGAAGATGTATTGAAGACTCTTATGATCTGTGTAAATATCCAAGGACACCATATAAGTAATGTCTCCATATCTTTAATGCATGGACCACCGCAGCCAATTCTAAGTCATGGGTAGGATAATTCTGCTCATGTTTCCGCAATTGTCTTGAAGCATACGCAATCACTTTGCCATGTTGCATCAACACACAGCCTATCCCAACACCTGAAGCGTCGCAATACACAACGTATCCTTCCAATCCCTCTGGAAGTGTCAGAACTGGGGCAGAAGTCAACCGACCCTTTAACTCTTGAAAACTACGTTCACAAGCATCTGTCCATTGAAAGTTAGCTGATTTCTGTGTCAACTTTGTGAGTGGTGCAGAAATAGAGGAAAAACCTTCAACGAATCTCCTGTAATAACCTGCTAAGCCCAGAAAGCTACGAAGCTCTGTAGGAGTTGTGGGTCTTGGCCAAGTCTTCACGGCCTCAATCTTTTGACTATCCACTCGAATACCATCGGCTGCCACAATATGCCCAAAATATGCCACTGAGTTCAACCAGAACTCCCATTTGGAAAACTTTGCAAACAATTCTCGAGTTCGAAGAACTCCAAGGACAATACGCAAATGATCCGCATATTCTGCTTTGGATCTAGAATACACCAAAATATCATCAATGAATACGATTACAAATAAGTCCAGAAAGGACCTGAACACATTATTCATCAAATCCATAAATACCGCTGGCGCATTAGTTAGCCCAAATGACATCACCCGGAATTCAAAATGACCATATCTCGTTCTGAAGGCTGTCTTAGGGATATCTTTCTCCCTAACTCTCACTTGATGATACCCGGACCTCAAATCAATCTTTGAAAACCATTTGGCGCCTTGTAATTGATCAAACAAGTCATCAATCCTTGGGAGAGGATATTTATTCTTAATCGTTACTTTTATTCAATTGCCTATAATCAATGCACTTTCTCAGGGAGCCATCTTTCTTTCGGACGAACAATACGGGCGCTCCCCACGGGGATGAACTAGGCTTAATGAAACCTTTATCAAGCAAGTCCTTCAATTGCTCCTTCAACTCTTTCAATTCTGCGGGTGCCATTCTATATGGAGGAATAGATATAGGTGTGGTGCCTGGCAACACATCAATGGTAAAATCAATCTCCCGTTCGGGAGGAAGGCCTGGAAGCTCTTCCGAGAACACATCCAGAAATTCGTTCACTACGGGAACTGACTGAAGAGTCGGCGACTCAGCTTCTACATCTTGAACTTGCACTAGATGATAAATACATCCTTTCGTGATCATCTTCCTTGCCTTTAGATAGGAAATAAATCTGCCGTTTGGTGATGCCGCATTCCGTTTCCATTCTAAGACTGGTTCTCCCGGAAACTGGAAACGAACCATCTTCATTCGGCAATCAACATTGGCATAACAAGAAGCCAACTAATCCATGCCCATAATAACATCAAAATCTACCATTTCTAGCTCATGCAAATCAATCATGGTACGACGGTCACAAATCGTGACTATAGAATCCCTATATACTCGGCTAGCTATTACCGATTCACCCACGGGTGTGGACACCTCAAAAGGCTTGATCGACTCCGGCTCAACTATAAATTGACCCGCAATATAAGGAGTAACATATGATAACGTGGAGCCCGGATCAATCAAAGCATATACATCATGAGAGAATACCGATAATATACCTGTGACCACGTCAGGAGAAGACTCTAGATCTTGGCGTCCAGCCAAGGCATAAATACGGTGCTGAGGGCCGCTAGTACTGGGAGCTCTGCCTCTACCTCTACCATGTCAACTGGCGCATGTGAACCTGGCCCCGTAGGGCGTACAGATGCCAAAGATCCGGCTACCGACCCTGATGGTTGGGTCCTACCTGTACCATGTACTGAGGGGAAATCACGTATAATATGTCCTGGTCGACCACATGAATAGCAAACATCTGAACCCAATCGGCATTGACCCCAATGCGACTTCCCACACTGGGAACATCGTGGTATAGGTGACCTTGACTGGCCTGAATCACCTCTAAACTGGGACCCCGAATAACTCTGACTCGGCCCGGGATGAGTAGATCTATCAAGGCTCTGGCCTGAAAACCGTGGAGGTGCACTGGTCATAGAATAGCCCGAATGTCTAGGGAACTGTTGCCTGTGTCAGCCTCTGGACTCACTTATTGGGCCTGAAGATCTGGCCCTCTTGCTATGTCCCCTATCTTGTTCACGTTCACTTCTCCGTTGTTGTAGGCTTTCCTCTAAGTTCTGAGCATATGCCTGAATGCATGCAATACCCATACCGTCCTGAAGGGACGCAGTCAAGCATTTGTCCATCAGATGGGGCCCTAGGCCCTTTACAAATCGGTGTACCCTGTCGCCCATATCTGCTACCATGGCCGAAGCATGCCTGGCCAAGGAGTTAAAACGGAGGCTATACTCTAGGGCACTCATACTGCCTTGCCTCAAATTTAAGAATTTATCGGCCCTAGCTCGCCGAACATCTAGGGGCATATAATGACGGAGAAAAGCATCAACAAACTCTTACCATACCGGGGGAGGTGCATTTGCTCCCCATGAAGCCATCCATACCGTATAGCACTGAATCGAGACATCTCTCAATCTATATGACGCTAACTCCACTGACTCGGTGTCCGAAGTATGTATCAACCGGAGCGTCCTTAGCATACCATCAATAAAGTCCTGGGGATCCTCCTCCGGTTTTGACCCAAAGAATTTCGGAGGGTTCAAAGTAATGAAATCACGGGCTCTTGCACTAACAGCCCTATCACCATACCCTGAACTGTGCCTCTGAGCCTGGGCCACAACCAATTGAGTCAATAAGGTAATGGACTCTTTTACCTCTTGGCCCGAAGCATTCGGTGGAGGAGCTGAAGGTGCTGGAGCTGGGGCTGAGGCTCCCTCACGCTCCTCAGAGACGGAAACTGTCTGGGAGGACTGAGATTGAGCCGCAACCTGGGACTCACTTTCCTCTACTACCGGTGACGGTGCTTTCTTAGCCCGCTTCTCTGCCACCGTCTTGCCCTTTTGGGCTGCCGTAGTCATTACCTTTTTAGGCATCTCTGAAATACACAACACACGATTTAGGAGAAAGAATTTCCTACATCATAGCTCTATCGCACGATTCTTATGAAGAAAGAAGGTCATTTATTCCTAAAATGTCTGCAGCTTCTTGTTTATAAGTGTGGCGCGCAACACACCCATAACCAAGACTCTACTAGACACGGCTCGTAGACACACCCTAGGACTGAATTGCTCTGATACCACTTTTGTCACGACCCGACTCGGGGCCGCGACAAGCACCCGGTGCTAGCCCACCCGGGCACCCTCTTAGCTTTCTCTTATGCTTACATCTAGGTGAGCCACATAATTATACCTGCATTTCCATTCATTCGTCAACTAGTCCCATTTGGACAACAGCAAATTTATATCATCATAGGCATCTATGCCACATCAATGTACATGGGCCAACGTGGCCGACAAAATGATATACAAAACATAGGCCGACAAGGCCAAACACATCTACCCACACACACACATGTCTACGAGCCTCTGAGTGTATAACATATCACATTAGCGGGACAGGACCCCGCTATGCCCATAATTATATACACAAAAGAATGAGTACCCAAAAGATATGGCTCCGAAGGAAATGGAGCTCTCTATGTAATCTCCGAATAGGCAGCTATGGATCAAGTCTGTCTCCCTGTGCACCTGCGGGCATGACGCAGTTTCCATAAACAAAAGAACGTCAGTATGAAGATTGTACTGAGTATGTAAAGCATGAGCAACATCAATAAGTAAGCATCATGAACAACATATGAAATAGCATGGGAGGGGGAGATAATAATATCATCGTCATAGCACTTACCGCCTTTCGTAGGACTTCCCATTTTTCATACGTATTTGTACACCTACGTCATCATCCGTATTCCATAATAGTACTCGTACCATACTTGTGCTCATATTCGTATACATGTCCTTATTCGTATTCTTATACATAGTCTTATCACATTCATATTCATATTATATACATAGTCATTTCATATACATAGCATTTACATAGCATACCTGAACTCATAGGATCGGTGTTTCATACATACTTGGCCAACCAAGGCTCAAGGTTACTCATATATGGCCCTACCAAGGCTTCAGGGTTATCTGTACCATCTGTAGAGGTGTGCGCGCATTTCGTAATCATATACATACTTTATACATATTCATATACATATATCCTACCCGGCGTTATAAGCTCGGGGTGTCATTATAGCCCTTCATAGGCACATTTAAGTATAATAGCCCGTAGGGACCTTTAGCATCATTATTATTATCATCGTCATCACTATCATCATCATTTTTGCTACGTCTATATCTTATGCTTACTCGTCATATGGGGTGCGTAGAGCAATCGTAGCACATATCGAGGATCGTGAGCTTATGAGCTCAGAGTGTCAATCATTTGAATACAACATACTCATATATAGGATTTAAGAGTTTGGCCAAGGAACCATGCCTTATGAAAGAAGGCTTAGCCTTACATACCTTTTCGTCGGACTATTCTACACTTGCACGCTTCCTTCCAATGCTAGCGTCTATACCTTCATTAATATCATAACAATGGCCATTACTCATTCACATTATCCACATTATCTAGATTCCTTAATTTTCCTCTAATTCACCCATATTCATGGTCATAACATCCAACTTCGTCCATTCGTCTAATGTGTTTAGTTCATGATCTTAGTACCATTTATAATACATTCATATCACAACACAACAACATTCATGATTCAATTCAAATTATTCCTCAAAATGTCACTATTCATCATTCATGACCTACTTGACCATATTTTCTACAATCCATGCATTTCAACTCTCCAATATCTTAAACATCATATAAAAATCCTGAATCTTACCTTAGAAGTTGTAGGAACAAACTTTGGTTAATGATACTCCACTTTGAGCAAAACCCTAGTTTTTCTCCTTTTGGATTTCTTGACCTAGATGATCTTTGATGATGTTCTTACTCTTGATTCACCTTGTTTTATGTTGTTGATCCTCAAATATCCTTGAAAACTTGTATAATAAATGTAGAGACAGGTTTTAGAGAGAAGTGGTGAAATGTTGTAATGAAATAAAACAAGTGTTGGTCCCTTTATTTAATGACTTGCAAAATCTGTGCTGAGGTGAATAGTGGTCGTCCATCATGGTTTACGGCCCGTATTGCAGTTTACGGACCGTCCCTCGCGATCGTCTTTAACCATTTCCTGAACCAGAAGCTTTGGCTGCTTGCATGGTGATTTACGACCATGGTTTACGGGCCCGTAAATCACTTTACTGTCCGTCCTCCAGGTCGTATTTTACCATTTCTCGGCTGGCAGAAAGTTGTAGCCTTGCATGGCAGTTTACGACCTGCTCGTTTACGGACCGTATATCAGTTTACGGTCCGTCCTAGCACTTTACGACCACTGGGCAGTTGCAATTCTGCAACTTTCCATATTTCTTAGACTTCTCATTTTAATCACCCACGTCCATGCACATGCATTGCTCACCTTATATCTCATCTTAATTTAGCGAACTTTCTCATCTCACATCGGATACCTTCGAAATCTCGCCTAAGGTCATCAAACGTAGTTTCTTGCTCATAGAGATCATGCACCCATACTTGTCACTAGTTCGTTCACTTACGTACCAACGGAAAATTTTTCCGAGGTGTAACGCAAAGCCAGCCAAATCAGTGCTCATAGGAACTTGAGGACTATAACAAATGATGTCGCACAGCTCAGAGTCCTCAGCCATGATAAAGTCATGCATTCTTGCCTTCCACCACCCATAATACTTTTCATTGAATCTTGGTGGTCATGTGATAGACTATCCTGCCTCTAGGTTTAGTGGAGCAGCCATGAGAAAGATCCTTTCTAGGTGTTAACCTTTTAGTAAAAACCTGCTCTGATACCAACTGATAGAATATATGAGTCCACCAAACACTATAGAGAACCAGGTTCTCTATCTGTTCCCTTAAGTCAGACAGAGAGTAAATAACACAAGATATTTACGTGGAAACCTCCTTGATCAAGTGGGTAAAAACAGAACCCACTACAGTAGGATTTTGCTCAAACTTCACGATAACCGAGCAAACTTCAGATTACAAACTATTGCAACCTAGGTATTAAACTCTTAATCCCTCCCCCTTACAATTGCAATACCTTTACAATAACTCTATTGCAAAGACACGCCTTGACTAACTCTAGCCAAATGAACAACTCAGAAAGGTTGAGAAACTGTCCTAAAATGACACTTCTTAAAAGCAGTGTACGAATAAAAGATAAAGAGAAAAACAAAACTCAACAAACCTAAGGAATTCAGATATCTTCAGTGATTGGGACTAGTCCTTTTGTTTGTTGCAACTTTGTTCTTGAGAACACTTTGAGAGGCGGCGGCTTGCACTTGAGATATGAGTGATTTTCTTATTTGCAAGTGTTATCTATTCACTTGTAACATGTTCTTTATATAGGTGGAGAAAATGGGTTGACATGAAAGTGACATTTTGTATTGCTTTGGCGACTAGCGAGCTGCAGTTGTGCTGCTGCACTTCTACTAGTCGGTACAGTATCAGCAGCTTTACAGCTGTAGAGTTGACCAGCACTGCCTAGAACCTGACCCCATATGGTTTCTCTAAAAATATATCTGGTTCTTTGAATTAGTTTGTCAAATCATCAAAACATAGAATATCATAACTTATCACAGACCAACTTTTAGTATAACTTTTATACTTTTCACAATAATATTTATCTATTTATAATCCATAAGAAAGGTTACGCTTGAAGAAGATATGATAATCAGGGAAGTTCGAAGGAAATGAAGTTTTTCTCCTTATTGATTCAGGCCATGTTGCTCTTAAATAATTTTAAGTACTCTCTCCGTCCCATTTTAAGTGTCTTACTTTTTTTTTTTGGTATGTTTAAAAAAACAACGCCTCTTTCTATATTTAGTAAGTTAACAATTCAAACATCCTACATGGCAAGTTTAAAACCACAAGCTTCAAAGAGCATTTTAGTACATTATACACATATTTAATTTAAAACCATAAGATTCAAAAGTCTCTTTTTATTTCTTAAACTCCGTGCCTAGTACTAAGACACTTAATTGAAATGGGGGGAGTAACGTTTTTAGTCTTTTTTCACTATATCCAACAAAACAAAATGACACATGGGAATTTTGAAATTATGAGAAACAAATGAAGAGATTATGATAAAATCTTTTTTTGTTTGACATAAATACTACTCCTTTCCTCTCAATTTATGTGAGAGTACTTGACTTGGCACGACGCTTAAGAAAGAAAACAAGACTTTTGAAACTTGTTGCCCTTAAATTACTTGTATGGTTATAAATCATTTCATTAAGCGTAAAAATCAAACGGGTATTTTTAAATTAAACTGTTACTAAATATAGAAAGATGTCATTTTTTTGGGTCTGACTATAAAGGAAAGAGTATCATATAAATTGGGATAGAAAGAGTAATATATTTATAGAAATTAAGGTAAAAGGTGTGTCATGCATGGAATAATAAAAAATTAGACTCTTGTTTTAATTTATGTGATACTCTTTTAGTTTGTTTAAAAAATAATAATCTATTGTTATGTTTAGAAAAATATTATTTTAAACTCTTTTTTACACTTTTCGACAATATATAATTGTAAACTTTGTTTGGATAAAAATATAGTATTGTACAAATCTTTACAGTAGGGAAAAAACAAAAGAAGTATAAATGTCACCTGAGAGATTCGAACTCTTGCGGGGAAACCCCATGTACTTAGCTGTCATGACCCGACTAGGGGGCCATGACGGGCACTCGGAGCTGACTACTGAGCACCACTCATTACGCTAATCATTACGCTAATCATTATACCCATCCCGGACACAAACAATTACCAAGGCAATACATAAACACACATAAGCCCTCACAGCTGCAAAGTTGATATACAATAATATACACTAATGTATCCTTGAGACACTAATACCCACGCATACGTATCTCCGAGCCTCTACTAGAGTACTGAGACATAAGGATGGGACAGTACCCCGTCGTACCTAAATATGTACACAAAAGAATACATCAATAACTGGCACATCTGGAGTAGTGGAGTGCTCCTGTGAAGCTGCTAATACAGTCCTATGAATCAGTACCGCCTCCCTGCCTACCTGTGGGCATGAACACAACGTCCATAAAAATAAAAGACATCAGTACGAACAATGTACTAAGTATGTATGGCATGAACAATAATAACATGTCGAGGAGATAGGGAAACATCAAGTAAGGAAACAACCTGTAACTGAATGTCTCTTAAGACAGAACTATGTATGCTAACTTACACAATAAACAACATCATATCGAGTATGCATATATAAGTTTCCCGACCATATAGGTACGGTGTGATCATCATTAGCCCACGTCCAGGGTAAACATCTCATGCCGCCCACTAGTGGTGTCTGCCCATGCCATCTAGACATGGTGCATATACCGCCCGCCTTAGCGATGTCTGCCCGGCCATATAAGCACGGTGTAATCTCATTATTGTATACTTATCATAAACCATGCATAAGAACTCGAATACAAACTATAACTCTATCGAGGTAACGTAAGGTCGAGAACCCCTAATTCCATTATGCAATAGTCATAATCATCATGTCTCACCTTGAAGGAACTAGCATTATAAGGTGAGCCTAACAATAATGAATAACATCAAGAAATCATATAGGAATCATTAGCTTCATAAGACTATCATCATTGTCATATTCACAACACATCTCTTATCTTTATTTCATGAGAAGCCTTTAATAATCATTGACCTATAGTCTCCGGAATATAAGAGGGTCATAGAAAGATGAAGGAAGTCATGCCTTATAAAAGAAGGGACTAGCCTTACATACCTTTTCACCTCCTTAACTTTATCAACTAAATGGTTTCCTTCAAAGCTGGCGATTCTATATTCAAGAGAATTCGTACTAAGATTAGATAATCGATAACACACTTATGCTTAAGCTAAAGCGACCAAAAGCTAATGAAAATTGGGCAGCATTTCCTTTGTTTCTACAACTTTATCCATATAATATAACAACTCCCAACATCAACAACAACATCCACAATATCATGATCAATAAACTTGTTAAGCTAGATATTGTTCAATTCTCAAAATTCCCTCTTTAAGGTCATCCACAACCATAGCTATCACCCAACGTTGCATTCATTCATATATAATGCTTCTTCAATATCCTTAACATCATTCATAACAAGATTATACCCATAACATATCAAGAACTATTATTCAAATCAAGTTACCATTCAAGAATTCCACTATTTTCATATTTGCACTCCATTTTCTACTTCCTTCCATAATCCAAGTCTTTCAACCATTCAATACTCTTAATAACATGAAATGAACATAAAACTCACCTTTAATTGTGTAGGAATGGGTTTTGGATGGAAATGCTTCACTTGGAGAAAACCCTAACTTCAATTCCAAAGAGATTTCTAGCTTCTATCAACCTTAGTTAGCATTCTTGCACTTGATTCTACTAGTTTTTGGTATTTGATCTTTCATTTCCCTTGAATTTATGTAAATGAAGTGTGTGGAATATTCTAGAGTTTTTTTAGAGAAGTGGAGTAAAGGAAAAATGAAAAATAATAACTTGGATCACTTATTAATACTTGAGGAAAATCTGACCCATCATGGATTATACGGACACTTATACGGTCCGTATAAACTTATACGGTTCGTATAAGTGACCGGGAAATTGCACCAACGATCATCTTTTATGTAACCATTATAAGGTACCTTATACGGTCCGTATAATTTTATACGGTCCATATAAGTGACTGTATAATAATCCCAGTGATCACCCCTCACTGTGACGGTTATACGGACCATTATACGGACCGTATAAATGGTTGTATAATCCAGCTTCTCTCCAAACTTGTTCTCGTCGTTTCGTTTGATCTACAATCCTCATGGAACCTTTTTAACACTAATTTAACACTTCATTAGCAGCCTAAAGAGCATTATAACCCTTCCTCAAGACTATTTTAAACCAATATTAGCTTGGTACTTTGCAAAGCATTTCCAAAACACGACTTATACCTTGCCTTCCTCAACGAACTTTCTTCTCTTACCTCAAATATCTTTGGAATCTTAATTAGAATTGCCAAGAACCTTCCTTACTTGTAGGGATATCATATACATCTCACCCTACATTAGTCTATTTACCGCATAACGATATGAAATTTTTTCGAGGTGCAACATTCTCCCCCCTTTAAAAAGATTCATCCTCGAATGTTAAGTTCTCGGGAATCGTACAGAACTTTCGCCAGAGTTTCCCCTGTAATATGGTGCTACCATCCTATCACAGCAACCACAATAACAACGCCTCACAGGGCTACAATACAATGGCAAGAAGATATGTCCACACACGACCCAAAACCATTAAAAAAGAAAGCACTACATACCTTGTGATAATGGCATCTCATCCTGAACCTCTTTCGGGGGTGGAAACAACTGTGGATATTTGGACTTCTTGTCTTCTTCCGCTTCCCAAGTCATTTCCTCTCGGTTGTTGTTTCTCCACAAGACCTGAGGCTACCTCTTTATATCTTAGTTTCTGTACTTGCCTATCTAGTATGGAAATGGGTACCTCTTCATAAGCCAACTTCTCCGTAACTTGAACATCATCTACAGGCACCATTTTAGTAGGATCTCCGACACACTTATGTAGCATCGATACATGTAAAACTGGATGGACTGATTCAAGTTCTGGAGGTAAGTCCAGCTCATAAGGTACTTGGCCTATCTTGCGAACAATCTTATAGGGTCTAGTTTATCGAGGACTTAATTTTCCCTTCTTACCAAATCTCATCACACCCTTCATTGGTGACACTTTCAGGAATACCCAATCATTAACTTTGAATTCTAAGCCCCGACGGTTGTCCGCATAAGATTTTTGGTGACTTTGGGCTGTCAACAATCGATCTCGGATAACCTTGATCTTCTCCACCGCTTGCTGAATTAATTCTAGACCCATCAGTTGTGTCTCCCCGACTTCAAACCATCCAATTGGAGACTTACACTTCTTTCCATTTAGAGCTTCATACGGGGCCATCTGAATACCAGAATGATAGCTGTTGTTGTACGCAAACTCAATAAGAGGCAAGTGATCATCCCAACTACCTCCGAAATCTAATATACATGCCCATAACATGTCCTCCAAGGTTTGAATAGTGCGTTCAGCATGTCCATCAGTTTGTGGGTGAAATGCTGTGTTAAGTCTCACTTGAGTAACCAACCCTTCTTTGAAAGACTTCCGGAATTTAGCGGTAAATTGTGCTCCCTTATCTGTGATAATAGATACTGGGACCCCATGAAGTCGCACTATCTCCTTAAGATACAGCCTTGCATAATCTTCTGCCGCTTATGTGGTTCTGACTGGAAGAAAATGAGGTGATTTCGTGAGTCTATCAACAATCACCC
This sequence comes from Lycium barbarum, assembly GCF_019175385.1. Classification (NCBI taxonomy): domain Eukaryota; kingdom Viridiplantae; phylum Streptophyta; class Magnoliopsida; order Solanales; family Solanaceae; genus Lycium; species Lycium barbarum. The sequence continues at coordinate 40,503,002 of NC_083345.1, forward strand.
ACATAGAGTCGTACTTACGCCGGGAATGAGGCAAACCTACAATGAAATCCATGTTAATCGCTTCCCATTTCCAGGCTGGAATTTCCATGGCTTGTAACAGCACTCCTGACTTTTGATGCTCAATTTTCACTTGTTGGCAATTTGGACATTGAGCTACAAATTCTGTTATGTCTTTCTTCATTCCATCCCACCAATATATTAGCTTAAGATCGTGATACATCTTTGTCGCTCCTGGGTGAATGGAATACCGAGAGTAATGAGCTTCTTGTAGGATCCAAGGACATAGTCCAGCAACATTTGGAACACATAGCCTGTCTCAGTACCTAAGAACTCCATCTGTAGAAACTTCAAATGGTGACTTCTCTTTCTCAGGAAATGTATCTCTATAGTGACTCAGCTAGGGATCTTCATATTGGCGCTCTCTCACCTCCATATCTAAGGATGAAATAGCTGGGTTGTGAATACCAACTCCTACATCGCTTGAATCAATTAGACGAACTCCTAGGCTAGCTAGCTAGTGAAGCTCACGAATTAATTCTTTCTTCTCCGCAAGGACCTCACATAGACTTCCCATTAATTTGCGGTTAAGTGCATCACCTACTATATTCGCCTTTCTAGGATGATATAAAAGACTCACATCATAATCTTTTAATAATTCTAAGAACCGCCTCTGTCATAAATTTAACTCCTTCTACTTGAAAATATTTTGGAGACTCTTATGATCTGTATAAATATCAACATGTACACCGTATAAGTAATGTCTCCATATCTTTAGTGCATGAATAACCCCAGCCAATTCAAGATCATGGGTCGGATAGTTCTTTTCATGTTTCTGCAACTGCCAAGAAGCATAGGTAATGACTTTACCGTGCTGCATCAATACACAACCCAACCCAACACTGGAGGCATCACAATAAACAACATACTCACTTGGTCCTTCGGGAAGTGTCAGGACTGGGGCTGAAGTTAATTTTTCCTTCAATTCGTGGACACTGCATTCACAAGCACCGGTCCACTAAGATATTTATGTTTTCAGAGTTAGCTTCATTAATGGTGCTTAAATGGAAGAAAATCCTTCCACAAATATTCTATAATAGCCCGCTAATCCCAAAAAGCTACGGACCTCAGTAGGTGTTGTGGACCTTGGCCAAGTCTTCAAAGCCTCAATTTTTTGAGTATCCACGGGAATACCATCAGATGAGATAATATGGCCCAGAAAAGTCATAGAATTCAGCGAAAATTCACATTTTGAAGACTTAGCATACAAGGTCATCCATAACTATAGCTATCACCCAACGTCGCATTCATTCATATATAATGCTTCTTCAATATCCTTAACATCATTCATAACATGATTATACCCATAACATATCAAGAACTATGATTCAAATCAAGTTACCATTCAAGAATTCCACTATTTTCATATTTGCAGTCCATTTTCTACTTCCTTCCATAATCCAAGTCTTTCAACCATTCAATACTCTTAATAACATGAAATGAACATAAAACTCACCTTTGATTGTGTAGGAATGGGTTTTGGATGGAAATGCTTCACTTGGAGAAAACCCTAACTTCAATTCCAAAGAGATTTCTAGCTTCTATCAACCTTAGGTAGCATTCTACTAGTTTTTGGTATTTGATTTTTGATTTCCCTTGAATTTGTGTAAATGAAGTGTGTGGAATATTCTAGAGTTTTATTGAGAAGTGGAGTAAAGGAGAAATGAAAAATAATAACTTGGATCACTTATTAATACTTGAGGAAAATCTGACCCATCATGGATTATACGGACACTTATACGGTCCGTATAAACTGAGTCAAGTTCTGGAGGTAAGTCCAGCTCATAAGCTACTTGGCATATCTTGCAGACAATCTTATATGGTCCAGTATATCGAGGACTTAATTTTCCCTTCTTGCCAAATCTCATCACACCCTTCATTGCTGACACTTTCAGGAATACCCACTCATTAACTTGGAATTCTAAGCCCCGACGGTTGTCCGTATAAGATTTTTGGCGACTTTGGGCTGTCAACATCAGTTGTGTCTCCCCGACTTCAAACCATTCAATTGGCGACTTGCACTTCTTTCCATACAGAGCTTCATACGGGGCCATCTGAATACCGGAATGATAGATGTTGTTGTATGCAAACTAAATAAGAAGCAAGTGATCATCCTAACTACCTCCGAAATCTAATATACATGCCCATAACATGTCTTCCAAGGTCTGAATAGTGCGTTCAGCTTGTCCATCAGTTTGTGGGTGAAACGCTGTGTTAAGTCTCACTTGAGTACCCAAACCTTCTTGGAAAGACTTCCAAAATTTAGCAGTAAATTGTGCTCCCCTATCTATGATATTAGATACTGGGGCCCCACGAAGTCGCTCTATCTCCATAAGATAAAACCTTGCATAATCTTCTGTCGCGTATGTGTCACACCCTAATCTCGCTATGGTGTGATGGGCACCCGACCCTTACTTAGGGCCGAGCGAACCCTCTGACCCTTAGTACACATATAATCTTTTTGGACTTTTTAAATCAAATAAGAACAACATACATAGTAAGCTTTCGGAAACTTTCTTTTATCGTTCTCAAATCAAACCAAATCTGTAATCATACAGGATCTGTAACATAATATATAAAGACACATCGGCTGGTGAAGCCGCTTGCAACACTGACATTCTATACCCATGACTTTGTCTGCAAAGTCTGTAACTTCAATCAGAAATCATAACATACATACTCCGACTAGGCAATACACCAGAAGGAAGTGGAGCTTGCCAATCCCACTGGAACATCTTCTAGTAATGTCTTCTACTCATCTGGGTGTCCCTGCGTGGCATGAAATGCAGCCCCCGAAGAAAGGGGGTCAGTACGAACTATGTACTGAGCATGTAAGGCAGAAATCACAGAAAAAGGGTCATAACTGACAGAAAGAATACAGAAACATGTACAATGTTCAGAATATCAAAACTTGCCGTTAAAACATAAATCATGCATATCGGTATCACATACCGTACCCGGCCCGTTATGGGACTCGGTGGATAAAATCATGTCATCATACTTTCATATCATCATACATGCATATACATACATATATATATATATATATATATATATATATATATATATATATATATATATATATATACCGTACCCGACCCTCTAGTGAGGGACTCGGTGAATGGAGTCTTACCGTACCCGGCCTATTAAGGGACTCGGTAGATAAAATCATGTATGTGAACATCATATATAATATACATACCGTACCCGGCCCTCTAGTGAGGGACTCGGTGAATCAAATCATCATGTGCCCTCCTGGCCGCCATAACACATCATCATCTCATCATATCATCATATACATATACCGTACCCGGCCCTCTAATGAGGGACTGGGTGAACAATGCAGTGGAGTGCGCACGATAACATACCCGGCCCGGGACTCGGTGAAAGATACATTGAGGCATGCACGAGCAGCGTAGTGAGAAACTATATGCATATAAAACAAATTTTAAGACTCGATAGATAGGTACGCAAGTCGACATTTGAGGGTCATAAACACGTTTCGAGTCAATCCGAGTTAGTATGAAAAGGTTATGGACGTTTTAGTACAGAACCTTCTACGAACGTTTCAGAGGCCATTTTTGGAAAATCAAAGCAACAATCATGTTAGGTACCTTTCGAATATCGTTATGGATCAAATCAAATAGAGCTTTTGGAGCCATATGTACGTATCAAAATATATTAAAGACTCAATGGAATGGTCAAACGTGCTATCATTTTAATATCAAGACATTAGTCATATCAATTATCTCTCGAACTCCATTCGGAAACATATCAAATAGATCTTCGGACATCATAGATACGCATCAAAACCATATGAAATGGTTTATGGAAGTCAAGAATATTAGCCATCCTAGTGGCTCTAAGAATAGGAATTTCTTTGAAATCATACATATACGTCATCTGCTCGTTTCAAAAGGATCATGCCAAAAGAAAGAAAGGGTAAGCCTTACATACCTGCTCCACGTCCTATTAGCTACGCTTATTCGTCCAAGCTTGCTAGTCTACATTCAAGAAGATTTACATAACCATTAGATTCATCATCATATACTTGTCTTAATCCTTCAAATGAGTTCATTTATAATCTGCCGAAATTTCGGCAGCATTTCCCCTGTAAATACACCATCCCTGAGAATCTAACTCGGCCAAATCATCAACAACAAACCCGAGAATGCAACTCGGCCAATTTATCAACAATAATCCGAGAATTCCACTCGGCCACATTATCAACTATAATCCGAAATCTTCCAAACTTAATAAGGGCAACAACAAAACATTGCTTCCTTCCAAATTCATGAACTACACTAACAATCTACACATTAACAACTTCATTAATCAATTCAAAATACATTCTAACGCTAGTAACTTCTTTTACATAATTCGACAACATTTTACTTATATTCAATTCAATCACAACAACCAACTTACAATCTTCCAAACTCAATAAAATCAACACATTTCTCACCTCCAAATCCATGCTTTATATCTACAACCACATGTTGACAAATTTATCTTCACAAACACAAGAAACCATGCTAGTGTCATATTAATTTCTTCAATAATCCCACAATGATCACAACTTCATTTCAAGTTATCAAACCTTCATTTTCATCATGAAATCCACAACTACAACAATCAAAGTACTAAATAAACATTGGTTCTTCATTCCTACACAACACAACACACACACACACGGCCAAGCACCATACCTACACGGCTCAACCCCAACACACATAATTTCATGAATTTCATTCATTTCTACATACTACACCATTCACAAACCATCTCTAACACATAGAAAAGGGGATTAAATCTTACCTTCATCATTTGACTTCTGCACTCAGCTAGGGCTTATGAATTACACAAATAAAGGCTTTGCTTGCTCCAACAACTCCTTCATGTTAATGAGGACCTTCCATTTGGTTGAAATACTAGGAGAAAATTATTTTTCTTGATCAATTTCTATGACCCCATTTTCTCCTAGCCATGGCCGAATACCCCCCTTATTTTTTTTTCTCTTGAAGTTTCTTGAATTTGAAAGAGAAGATTGTGTCTTGCTATATAAGCATTGGTCCATATATATAATTATTGGCCAAGCCTTGGGTGGGGCCCACACTAGAGCCACACGGCCAACTTAGCCCCTTTCAAGAATTTTCAAGACTTCTTGTGAAATTCCCATTTTGCCCCTAGCCTTTCACAATATTATCATGAACCATCTTGTGAATTTCCCTTTTTACCCTTAGCCTTTCTCAATATTTCCATATTAATAAACAACTCATACATTAAAATAATTTTGGAAAATAGTCTTACCCTTAACTTACCACGACTACCTTGAAATATTCGAATGTACAAAATACGGGCTATAACATCCTCCCCCCCTTTAGAACATTCGTCCTCGAATGTTCAACTCATATTATGGGGTCTTATAACACTTCGAGGGCGGGGGGTCCCTCTTATAGTTGTTCTTTTCTTCATGCCCATTCCTTATCTTTTACCCTATTTTCCTTATAATCGAACTCCTGGGTCTTTACATGAGTCCTCATTCCACGTCATGGGTTTTTTTTTCTAATTCACTGTGCCAACTTATTATCCTTATCCTTTCCAGGTCATTTCTTGACACAAGTATACTTGTCTTTGATTTCTTTGTATTGGCGCTCGTTTCGTTCATCGTTATTCCTTGTCGGCTCTCCGGTGTGGATTCCTTACAAATATGATCGAGCATCTCTTCATGTCGATGATTTATATAATTTCATAGCGTATATCCTCATGTTCCATATAATTAATGATCCATGAACTATTTTCTAGTGTCCGATGAACTCTTTTATTTCATTCATAGACACTGCGTCCTTTCGTTCCTTCAAAAATTTCCAAACTACCAATCGTTGATACTTTCGTTATAATAGTCATTGTCATCCGAAATATCCTTTGAATCTTATCATCCTTTCAGTTCATGTCGGCCTCATGGTACCCTCATTGTCAATTCGTTTCTACTTCTTTCATGTATTCTCCTGATATGCCTATATGTTTTGAACTCTGGCCCCGATCTAATAAATTTCCTCCTTTGGACTTGAAGCCTAATATAATATGTTCTCCCCCCCCCCCCCTTTTTTAAGGGGCTCCTTATATGCCAACAGTCCTTTTGTGAAGTCTTCGTTTATACCTTACTCCTCATCTTTCTTTCCAACTCTGTGCATAACGTATCGAAACTTCTTACCATGAGTTTTTCTTTCATTTTGCGCCTATATCATCATTCTTATCAATATTCCCATATCTTCCTATCCACTGTTAGACCCTTTCACCCATTTAGCTCACTTACTCGTAGTTCTCCTTTAACTACGCGTTTGTGTTGCAGTTGTGCGTCCATATTTTCCGAGTGTCCCGCTACTTTTGTTCTTAGCATAGGATCCTTACAGTTTACATTCTCTCTATCCTTGCTCATCGAACCCTTAACTATATTTATAATGCTATGACCGAGCGGTCTCCCCTACACGCTCCTTGCATTTCATTCATTTCCTCTAAGATCAAATCTTCAGACCTCACATGAACTCTCATTCCATACCATTAATTTCCCAATCAACAGTGTCGACCCACTATCCTTGTTCTTCTCTCAATGCGTAATCGGGTTCCTATTATTTTACTCCCAAACGTCCTCTTCTTCCTTCAACTAACCCGTTAGTATACTTTTCCTACTTTCATCCTTAACCTTCCTTAGGTTCCTTTCTCCTCGAACACTCTTCTTCTTTTGCCATTCGTGGCATCGGCTCTGAAGTTCGTGAAGTATTACTTTAGTTGCACAAATCCGTTTCATTTCTGAGTCATCCTTTCAGGAAAGCTCTTCTATGTCCGAGATAACCATATTGATATAGCTACACATTTATTCCTTTATATACCTCTCACCTTAACATCATTGCAAGGCCTAAGCATTCTTTCCCTTACTTCACATCCCCCTGTCCTAGTCACTATTCCTTTAGCCCCACTTATTGAAATTGGTTCTCGAACCTCACACACTTCTCTTTTGTTCCATATTACCACACTTTATCCTTTTGACGTGCCTATCTTTAATTTTTACCCAAGTCGTCTCGTGCTTTGCCGGTAGTTTCTCTCTCGGGGGGTTTTCACTCACCGGGGTTTCTTACCTTCCATTTTTTTCCGACATTTTGATCTCCTTGCTTTCCATTTACTCACTTTCCTTCTTTTCCAAATATCGTAGTATTAGAATTTTCCAATCTTAACCTGTAGTGAAAATGACATCAGCTTACCTTGTAACACTTGTATCATTAATTTTTTGTTGTCACTTGAACTTCGGTACCCTTACTCGATTGAGGTCGTCCATACCGTAACGCTGGTTGCTGGGACACACATGCCCACCGATACAATCACATGTGGGATATCCTACGCATCCATATATATATAATTACTACCAACTCGCCCACAAAATACTTCCAAACGCTACTCAAGCCTATTCTAATCCCAGAGCTGGGATGCACTTTCTATCTCTTCACCAGTCTAGTCTTCCTCGTCCTACGCGACCTCTTATGGTCTCCAACCATCCTATATACCCTAGTTTCCCCTTAGGTTACTCTAACTTCTCATTTGTCTCTTATGTCTAAATCTATAGGATTTCTTGCGCACTTCCCAGGGGGTCACCCATCCTAAGATTTCTCCCACTTTAGCACGCTTAACCTCAAAACTTCGATGGAATCCGGTGCCTTAATGCTGATATAATCGTGTCCACTTCCTCGCATGACCTTCATCATATATCTGGAGGAAGTTGAAGTCTTACAGATTCCGAGACATTCTCGTAACACGTCCTTCCCTTTGCAATTACTATTTTACCCTTTTCAATCCTCAATATTCACCTTTCACTTATGTGTATAACTACCCTTCGTCCTGGATTCCCAGATTCCCGATGGTAACGAATATACCTTCATCGCCGTTACTTATGAATACTTCGGGTATCAGCCTGTTTAGATTCCTACTCACCATTCTTATATGATAATCTTCAGTAAATCTAATTGTCGACTTTCCCTGAGTCTCCCAACAGACCTTGTTCCTACTAAACCTCGGATGTTATTCATTTTAATCCTTCAGACTGCTAATCGTCTTTCTCACAATCATTTTTCACGCCATGCCCAAATCCGTAGCTCCTATAAAATATCACATCCCACTTATTGTCTATTTACGATATTTCCTTTCCACGCTCCCTCCTGTTAGGTGTACCTAGTTAAATGACCTGATTTTGAAAAATTTTGACAGAGTCTCTTTTGCAATCCTTACTATTCAAAATCTATACGCAGCAAATATCAACAACGCCCCACAGAGCATACGGCTATATAACACATTCCAGCCATCCGGGGCTTCCAATTTCAGGTGAAAGAACAAGATATCAATACTTACCCCTGTGACTTTCCATATCGCCACTTACCTTCTTCTGTCGTATGTAAGGCATATTTAAGGAATCTCATTTCCTATGACTTGGCTCTATCACATGATCTAAGACAGAAAGAAGGTCAACAATCCCTAGATGCCCTGTAGCCTCCTGTATATAAATGTGGCCGGCTTCACACCCATAAACAGGACTCTATTGGACACGACTTTGCAGACAACCTCTAGGACAACCTGCTCTGATACCACTTTGTCACACCCTAATCTCGCTAGGGTGTGATGGGCACCCGACCCTTACTTAGGGCCGAGCGAACCCTCTGACCCTTAGTACACATATAATCTCTTTAGACTTTCTAAATCAAATAAGAACAAAATACATAGTAAGCTTTCGGAAACATTCTTTTATCGTTCTCAAATCTAACCAAATCTGTAATCATATGGGATCTGTAACATAATATATAAAAACACATCGGCTGGTGAAGCCGCTCGCAAGACTGACATTCTATACCCATGACTCTGTCTGCAAAGTCTGTAACTTCAATCAGAAATCATAACATACATACTCCGACTCGGCAATACTCCAGAAGGAAGTGGAGCTCGCCAATCCCGCTAGAACATCTTCTAGTAATGTCTTCTACTCATCTGGGTGTACCTGCGTGGCATGAAACGCAGCCCCCGAAGAAAGGGGGTCAGTACGAACTATGTACTGAGCATGTAAGGCAGAAATCACAGAAAAAGGGTCATAACTGACAGAAAGAATACAGAAACATGTACAATGTCCAGAATATCAAAACTCTTGCCGTTAAAACATAAATCATGCATATCGTTATCACATACCGTACCCGGCCCGTTATGGGACTCGGTGGATAAAATCATGTCATCATACATGCATATACATATATATATATATACCGTACCCGGCCCTCTAGTGAGGGACTCGGTGAATGGAGTCATAGTGTACCCGGCCCATTAAGGGAATCGGTAGATAAAATCATGCATGTGAACATCATATATCATATACATACCGTACCCGGCCCTCTACTGAGGGACTCGGTGAATCAAATCATCATGTGCCCTCCTGGCCGCCATAACACATCATCATCTCATCATATCATCATATACATATACCGTACCCGGCCCTCTAATGAGGGACTCGGTGAACAATACAGTGGAATGTGCACAATAACATACCCGGCCCGGGACTCGGTGAAAGATACATTGAGGCATGCACGAGCAGAGTAGTGAGAAACTATATGCATATAAAACAAATTTTAAGACTCGATAGATAGGTACGCAAGTCGACATTTGAGGGTCATAAACACGTTTCGAGTCAATCCGAGTTAGTATGAAAAAGTTATGGACGTTATAGTACAGAACCTTCTACGGACGTTTCAGAGGCCATTTTTGGAAAATCAAAGCAACAATCATGTTAGGTACCTTTCGAATATCGTTATGGATCAAATCAAATAGAGCTTTTGGAGCCATATGTACGTATCAAAATATATCAAAGACTCAATGGAATAGTCAAACGTGCTATCATTTGAAAATCAAGACATTAGTCATATCAATTATCTCTCGAACGCCATTCGGAAACATATCAAATAGATCTTCGGACATCATAGATACGCATCAAAACCATATGAAATGGCTTATGGAAGTCAAGAATATTATCCATCCTAGTGGCTGTAAGAATAGGAATTTCTTTGAAATCATACATATACGTCATCTGCTCGTTTCAAAAGGATCATGCCAAAAGAAAGAAAGGGTAAGCCTTACATACCTGCTCCACGTCCTATTAGCTACGCTTATTCGTCCAAGCTTGCTAGTCTACATTCAAGAAGATTTACATAACCATTAGATTCATCATCATATACTTGTCTTAATCCTTCAAATGAGTTGATTTATAATCTGCCAAAATTTCGGCAGCATTTCCCCTGTAAATACACCATCCCTGAGAATCTAACTCGGCCAAATCATCAACAACAAACCCGAGAGTGCAACTCGGCCAATTTATCAACAATAATCCGAGAATTCCACTCGGCCACATTATCAACAATAATCCGAAATCTTCCAAACTTAATAAGGGCAACAACAAAACATTGCTTCCTTCCAAATTCATGAACTACACTAACAATCTACACATTAACAACTTCATTAATCAATTCAAAATACATTCTAACGCTAGTAACTTCTTTTACATAATTCGACAACATTTTACTTATATTCAATTCAATCACAACAACCAACTTACAATCTTCCAAACTCAATAAAATCAACACATTTCTCACCTCCAAATCCATGCTTTATATCTACAACCACACGTTGACAACTTTATCTTCACAAACACAAGAAACCATGCTAGTGTCATATTGATTTCTTCAATAACCCCACAATGATCACAACTTCATTTCAAGTTATCAAACCTTCATTTTCATCATGAAATCCACAACTACAACAATCAAAGTACTAAATAAACATTGGTTCTTCATTCCTACACAACACAACACACACACACACGGCCAAGCACCATACCTACACGGCTCAACCCCAACACACATAATTTCATGAATTTCATTCATTTCTACATACTACACCATTCACAAACCATCTCTAACACATAGAAAAGGGGATTAAATCTTACCTTCATCCTTTGACTTCTCCACTCGGCTAGGGCTTATGAATTACAAAAATAAAGGCTTTGCTTGCTCCAACAACTCCTTCATGTTAATGAGGACCTTCCATTTGGTTGAAATACTAGGAGAAAATTATTTTTCTTGATCAATTTCTATGACCCCATTTTCTCCTAGCCATGGCCGAATGCCCCCCTTATTTTTTTTTTCTCTTGACGTTTCTTGAATTTGAAAGAGAAGATTGTGTCTTGCTATATAAGCATTGGTCCATATATATAATTATTGGCCAAGCCTTGGGTGGGGCCCACACTAGAGCCACACGGCCAACTTAGCCCCTTTCAAGAATTTTCAAGACTTCTTGTGAAATTCCCATTTTGCCCCTAGCCTTTCACAATATTATCATGAACCATCTTGTAAATTTCCCTTTTTACCCTTAGCCTTTCTAAATATTTCCATATTAATAAACAACTCATACATTAAAATAATTTTGGAAAATAGTCTTACCCTTAACTTACCACGACTACCTTGAAATATCCGAATGTACAAAATACGGGCTATAACAGTATGTGGCTCTGACTGGAAGAAAATGAGCTGATTTCGTGAGTCTATCAACAATCACCCATATAGAGTCATACTTATTCCGGGAACGAGGCGAACCTACGCTGAAATCCATGTTGATCACTTCCCATTTCCAGGCTAGAATTTCCATGGCTTGTAACAACATTCCTGGCTTTTGATGCTCAATTTTCACTTGTTGGCAATTTGGACATTGAGCTACAAATTCTGCTATGTCTTTCTTCATTCCATCCCACCAATATAATAGCTTAAGATCATGATACATCTTTGTCGCTCCTGGATGAATGGAGTACCGAGAGTAATGAGCTACTACTAGGATCCGACGACATAGTCCTGCAACATTTGGAACACATAACCTGTCTCGGTACCTAAGAACGCCATCGGTAGAAACTTCAAATGGTGACTTCTCTTTCTCAGGAAACGTATCTCTATAGTGACTCACCTGGGGATCTTCATATTGGCGCTCTCTCATCTCCATATCTAAGGATGAAATAGCTGGGTTGTGAATACCAACTCCTACATCACCGGGATCAATTAGACGAACTCCTAGGCTAGATAGCTGGTGAAGCTCACGGATTAATTCTTTCTTCTACGGAAGGACCTCAGATAGACTTCCCATTGATTTGCAGTTAAGTGTATCAGTTACTACATTCGCCTTTCCAAGATGATATAAAATACTCACATCATAATCTTTTAATAATTCTAATCACCGCCTCTATCATAAATTTAACTCCTTCGACTTGAAAATATATTGGAGACTCTTGTGATCTGTATAAATATCAACATGTACACCATATAAGTAATGTCTCCATATTTTTAGCGCATGAATAACCGTAGCCAATTTGAGATCATGGGTCGGATAGTTCTTTTCATGTTTCTGCAACTGCCGGGAAGCATAGGCAATGAATTTAGCGTGCTGCATCAATACATGACCCAACCCAACACCAGAGGCATCACAATAAACAACATACCCATCTGGTCCTTCGGGAAGTGTCAGGACTGGGGCTGAAGTTAATTTGTCCTTCAATTCCTGGAAACTGCGTTCACAAGCGCCGGTCCACTGATTTTTTTTTTATTTCTGAGTTAGCTTCGTTAATGGTGCTGAAATGGAAGAAAATCCTTCCATAAATCTTCTATAATAGCTTGGTAATCCCAAAAAGCTACGGACCTCAGTAGGTGTTGTGGACCTTGGCCATGTCTTCACAGCCTTAATTTTCTGAGTATCTACAAGAATACCATCAGCTGAGATAATATGGCCCAGGAAAGTCACAGAATTCAGCCAAAATTCACATTTTGAAGACTTAGCATACAACTCACTAGTCCGAAGAATCCCAAGGACAATACGCAAATGGTCTGCATGCTCTGCTTCTGTCCGAGAGCATACTAGAATATCATCGATAAACACGATCACGAACAAATCTAAGAAAGGTCTGAATATATTATTCATCAAATTCATAAAAACTGTCGTGGCGTTAGTCAACCCAAATGACATCACCCAAAATTCATAATGACCATATCTAGTTCTAAAAGACGTCTTCGAAATGTCTTCTTCCTTTACTCTTACTTGGTGATACCCCGATCTCAAGTAAATCTTTGAAAACAACTTGGCACCTTTCAGTTGATCAAACAAATCGTCAATTCTCGAAAACGGATCTTTATCGTCACCTTGTTCAGCTGCCTATAGTTAATGCACATCTGTAGGGAACCGTCTTTCTTTCTCACAAATAGGACTGGTGCTCCCCACGGTGATGAACTAGGTCTAATGAATCCCTTCTCGAGCAAATCTTTCAGTTGTACCTTTAGCTCTTTTAATTCTGCAGGAGCCATTCTGTAAGGAGGGATAGATATGGGCTCAGTGTCTGGCAACACATCAATAGTAAAATTGATTTCCCGTTCCAGTGGAAGGCCTGAAAGTTCATCTCGAAATACATCCGGGAATTGATTTACTACCGAGACAGATTGAAAAGTCTGCGGTTTTGCTTCGGTATCATGAACTCGGACTAAATGATAAATATAGCCTTTAGCGATCATTATCCTTACCTTAAGGTAGGAAATGAACCTACCTCTAGGAGATGTTGTATTGCCTTTCTATTCAAGCACTGGTTCTCCTGGAAATTGGAACCGAACTATTTTCGTTCTACAATCCACATTAGCATAACAAGAGGCCAACCAGTCCATACCCATAATCACATCAAAATATAACATTTCTAGTTCAATCAAATCAGCTGTAGTGTGGTGATCACATACCACAACCACACAATTTTTATGCACTTGTTTAGTTATTACCGGGTCACCAACCGGAGTAGATACCTTTATAGGCTTTATTGGCTCAGGTTTCTCCCATGATGTTTATGCATTGATTGATCCGGGACGTCCAGCTAAAGCATAGATACGGCGCTGGGTTCCACCTGAACTGGATGCTCCCCCTCTGCCCCTACCGCGACCTGTTGAAGTCTGGGGAGTCTGCCCTATCGGGCGCATGGATGAGGAAGAACCAGCTGCCGATCCTGTGGGCTGAGTTTGAACTCTACCACACATCGATGGACAATCACACATCATATGCCTAACCTGACTACAGGCATAGCAAGCATCTGAACCTCGACACTGACCGAAATGTAATTTACCACACTGGCTACATCGTGGGACCCGTGGTCTCCTCTGACTATAATAACCTCCAAACTGGGAACCTGAAACTCTCGAGCTCTGAACCTGTCCTGAATAAATGGGGCGGTCAAATCTCCTGCCCGCAAACCGAGGAGGTGCACTAGTCGCCGACTGGCCTGAATGTCTGGAATACTCTTGCTGTTGACCCCCTCTATACTCGCTACTAGCACCGGCAGATCTGGCCCTTTTACTCTTCCCTCTATCAATATAGCGCTCGCCCCTTTGCGGCTGCTGTTGCTCCTCCAGATTTTTGGCGTGGGCCTAAATACGGGAGATGTCCATCCCCTCCTGAAGTGAAGCTGTCAAACAGTCTTTGAACAAATATGGCCCTAAACCACTCACAAATATATGTACTCTGTCTCCCATATCGGCTACCATAGTCGGAGCATATCTAGCCAATGAATTAAAATGGAGACTATACTCCCTGGCACTCATATTTTCTTGCTTAAGATTCAAGAATTTATCAGCTCTGGACCAATGGACCTCGGGTGGCAAATAATGACCAATGAAAGCTTTCACGAACTCTTGCCAAACTGGGGGAGGTGCATCCTTTCCTCTTGAAGAAATCCAATTATTGTACCAAATAACCGCTACATCCCGGAGTCTATAAGATGCCAACTCCACAGATTCAGTATCATAGGCATGGATGATTCTCAACGTCCTCAATATTTCATCTATAAAACCTTGCAGGTCTTCGTCCGGCTTCGATTAGGAGAATTCTGGGGGATTTAGACTCATGCAATCACAGGCCGTTGCACTAGTGGCTCTATCACCGGGGCCCGCACTTTGTCGTTGAGCCTGAGCAACAACCAACATAATCAATAACTGAATGGCCTCGGTCATCTGTTGACTCGAAGCACCCAGTGGAGGAACTGGAGGCATAGGAGCTGGAGTAGAGACCCCTCCTTGCTCCTCTAATACAGGTGGAGTGTGGGAGGTGTGTGATGGAGCCTCATTATGGGATTCACCTTCTTCTATATCTGATGGAGCCTCCTTCTGGGCGGCTGTGGCTTTTCTCTTTACCGGTATCGCTGAAATCATAACACATAATTAGAGAAAAGAAAATCATATAACATGTGGGCATGAACAGTACTGCCTCCCTACCTACCTGTGGGCATGAACACAACGTCCATAAAAAAAAAGACGTCAGTACGAACAATGTACTGAGTATGTAAGGCATGAACAATAATAACATGTTGAGGAGACAGGGAAACATCAAGTAAGGAAACAACCTGCAACTAAATGTCTCTTAAGAGAAATTATGAATGCTAACTTACATCATAAACAACATCATATCACGTATGCATAAATAAGTTGCCCGACCATATAGGTATGGTGTGATCACCATTAGCCCGCGTCCAGGCCTCCCACGTCCGGGGTAAACATCTCATGTCGCCCACTAGTGGTGTCTGCCCATGTCATCTAGACATGGTGTATATGTCGCCAGCCTTAGCAGTGTCTGCCCGACCATATAGGCACGGTGTAATCTAATTATTGTATACTTATCATAAAGCATGCATAAGAACTCGAATACAAACTATAACTCTATCGAGGTGACATAAGGTCGAGAACCCCCAATTCTATTATGGAATAGTCATAATCATCCTGTCTCACCTTGAAGGAACTAGCATGATAAGGTGAGCCTAACAACAACGAATAACATCAAGGAATCATTAGCTTCATAAGACTATCATCATTGTCATATTCACAACGCATCTCTTATCTTTATTTCATGAGAAGCCCATAATAATCATAGACCTATAGTCTCCGGAATATAAGAGGGTCATAGAAAGATGAAGGAAGTCATGCCTTAGAAAATAAGGGACTAGCCTTACATACCTTTTCACCTCCGTAACTTTATCAACTAAATGGTTTCCTTCAAAGCTGGTGATTCTATATTCAAGAGAATTCATACTAAGATTAGATAATCAATAACATACTTATGCTTAAGCTAAAGCGACTAAAAGCTAATGAAAATTGGACAACATTTCCTTTGTTTCTACAACTTTATCCATATAATATAACAACTCCAAACATCAACAACAACATCCACAATATCATGATCAATAAACTTGGTAAGCTAGATATTGTTCAATTCTTAAAATTCCCTCTTCAAGGTCATCAATAACCATAGCTATCACCCAACGTCGCATTCATTCATATAATGCTTCTTCAATATCCTTAACATAATTCATAACAAGATTATACCCATAACATATCAAGAACTATGTTCAAATCAAGTTACCATTCAAGAATTCCGCTATTTTCATATTTGCACTCCATTTTCTACTTCCTTCCATAATCCAAGTCTTCCCACAATTCAATACTGTTAATAACATGAAATGAATGTTAAACTCACCTTTGATTGTGTAGGAATGGGTTTTAGATGGAAATGCTTCACTTGGACAAAACCCTAACTTCAATTCATAAAAGATTTCTAGCTTCTATCAACCTGAAGTGTGTGGAATATTTTAGAGGTTTTGAGAGAAATGTAGGAAATGTGAAATGAAAAATTTCATATCATTGTGCGGTAAATAGACTAACGCATGGTGAGATATATACGATGTCCCTACTAGTTAGAAAGGTTACTTGGCGATTCTAATTAAGATTCTAAAGACATTTGAGGTAAGAGAAGAAAGTTCGTTGAGGAAGGCAAGGTACAAGTCGTGTTTTGGAAAGGCTTTACAAAGTACCAACCTAATATTGGTTTAAAATTGTCTTGAGGAAGGGTTATAATGCTCCTTAGGTTACTAATGAAGTGTTAAATAAGTGTTAAGAAGGTTCCATGAGGATTGGAGATCAAACGGAACAACGAGAACAAGTTCGGAGAGAAGGTGGATTATACGACCATTTATACGGTCCATATAATATTATATGGTCCGTATTACTATCACAGTGAGGGGTGACCCCTGGAGTATTATACGGACACTTATACGGTCCGTATAAACTTATATGCTCCGCATAAGTGATCGTGAAATTGCACCAACGGTCATCCTTTCTGTAACCATTATACAGTACCTTATACGGTCCGTATAATTTTATATGGTCCTTATAAGTGACCGTATAATACTCCAGTGGTCACCCCTCACTATGACAGTTATATGGACCGTATAATATTATATGGACCGTACAAATGGTCGTATAATCCACTTTCTCTCCAAACTTTTTCTCGTTGTTCCGTTTGATCTCCAATCCTCATGGAACCTTCTTAACACTTATTTAACACTTCATTAGCAACCTAAGGAGCATTATAACCCTTCCTCAAGACAATTTTAAACCAATATTAGGTTGGTACTTTGCAAAGCCTTTCCAAAACACGACTTGTACTTTGCCTTCCTCAACGAACTTTCTTCTCTTACCTCAAATGTCTTTAGAATCTTAATTAGAATCGCCAAGTAACCTTTCTTACTTGTAGGGACATCGTATCCATCTCACCCTGCGTTAGTCTATTTACCCCATAACGATATGAAATTTTTCCGAGGTGTAACATTAGCTAGCACACACCTTAACCACTGGGCGAAAGCGCCGTTTGTTTTCCTGGCTGAGATATAATCATTTTGACTACTTTTTGGGGAGCATATGTAATTGATCCTTCCGTAGTTATGCTTCAGTAGTGCTTTAATTGTGCATTTTTCTTTGATCGTATGGTACTATAATATTCGAGAGTGCACCTTGGTGACTGCCTTGCCATAATCGTCATCGAACCCACTTCAGTTATCTTATACTTTAAGGAGGTGGACAAACATACGACCAAGTTTAGTAGCCTCTATTTTATCAAAATTTTTAGGTTGTTTGTGTAAGAAAAATATGGGATACATTATAAATATTTTAAACATTCTAGGTTTGATGTTAGTCCATAAATGTAGGATCAATTACAAGAGTGATAATTGGTTGTTGGACCGTGCATTTCATGTGATTAGTGATTTTAGTGTCGTTAAATGTTGGCTCAACTAAATGAGGCGCGTAATGAAAATCCAGCTTGGTGCCTAGGTTCTCTCTCTAGCCCTTATATAAACACACAGTCAGGATTATGTTGTAGCATCGTGTGTGTGTGCATAGTGGTTGTCTCATTGATGTCGTCATATTGTGAAATGGTAATAGAGAAGAAGACCTAATCCTTCATCAACTCATGAATCAGATATGCAATCATTTTAGCATATAAACAGTGAATGAACAGAATAAAACAAATCATGCAATCACAAATACGTGTGAAACCCAAAATGAAGCTCTAGCATACGAGTAATGATAATGTCACTCACTTAAGCAGTAAAGCATGCTCATCAACTCATGTAACAATCAAGAATTATGAAAGAATAAGACATGTCTCCCGATACCCAAAAAAATGCTCGGTATCTCATCTATATGTTACCCCAATATGCGTAGTATATCTTAATTAGAATGCAATTGGGAAGAATTTCTTCACCGAAATCAAAAGCTTAACTTACCTCTGTCTGAAGTATCACTGGCCTTCTTAAATAGATTTTCCTTTTGGTGATGCCTCCTGATAATCCTAATCTATTCAAAAAAATAATCTATCGAGTTACACAAGTCTAACAACACTCATATTATAATATTAGACGATTCAAATTAGAAGTCAACTCAAAAAGTCAAACCTGAGCCCCGTGCTCAAAGTTGTAACTTTAATACATTTTCACGGTGCCCACACTCCCATGAAATCAAAATTATATTTAATTTCCAAATTCGATATTTAATCGAATTCACTCTCTTAAACCTAAGGCAAAATCTCTAAATTTCTAGTTCATATCTTCATAAATTGTGTGTTAAGATCAATGAGTGATTGAAATAATTGATCAGATCTGAATTAAAACTACTTACCCAACATTTTTGTGATGCAATCCTACCTTTGAATCACTAAAAAACTGAGACTCCAATGCCCAAAATTGAAGAAATAAACGTAAATCTCGATCTAGTAGCTTTTATACTACTAGGTCGTCTTTCTTTGCAACCACAAGAGGGAAGCTCATGACCGCGAAAGGGAATGTCACGACCCAACCCCGTAGGCCATGACTAGTGCCCGAGTTGGACACTCACACACACCTGTTATCTATAATCATCTACAGCTAGCATAGCAAGAACTTATTTATATATAAAGGCAAGACGTTATTCTAAAGTTGTCGTATATATGCATATCAAAGCCACCTGTCTCCTGGGGAGTTACAACTTTCAACAGTTTATATCGCACGTAAGCCGGCAAGGCCGTCATATATAGGGGAACGTCCCAGTAATATATAAGCCGACAAGGCTACCATTATACACAGCTCCCACAACAAATATATATATATATATATATCTACGCAAGCCGACAAGGTTGCCACTACACACAAAATCCCAAACATATATATATACGCAAGCCGACAAGGCTGCCACTACAAATGGGTATGCCTCAATCATAAGTCATGTCCACACAACAAAACAGCAACTATATACAGACCCACACATATGTCTACAGACCTCTAAGAGTAACGACAATATCATATGACGGGACAGGGCCCCGCCGTACCCTGAACAAACATACATATACAACAAAAAGGATCTATACCACAAAGCTAGGCTCCGCAACAAAGGAGCACTCCAAAATAGCTGAATAGATACCCTAGGCTGGCGGATCTCCGAAACGAGTGTTTGTACCAGCGGGCATGAAACGCAGCCCCCCGAAGAAAGGGGGTCAGTACGGAATATGTACTGAGCATGAAAGCATGAAATACAGTAAAAATCATATCTGAAATGAGGAGTGTAGGACCCAGTGCAACAACCAGAAAACTATAAGACTTACCTTTGAACATAAATCATATGTGTCATCATCATACCCATATCATTATAGAATTTAATAATCATAGCTAGATAATCATACTGTATATAAACATATATAACGTGTCCCGGCCCTCTAGTGAGGGGCTCGGTAAATAAAATCATCATATACATGTACATATAACGTGTCCCGGCCCTCTAGTGAGGGACTCGGTGAATATTGATCATATGCCATCCTGGCCACCATCCCCATATCATCATGTCATCATACCATCACATACATATATATATATATATATATATATATATATATAACGTGTCCCGGCCCTCTAGTGAGGGACTCGATGAATAATGCAATGGATATGCGCACGAAAACATGTCCTGGCCCGGGACTCTGTGAAAGATGTAACGGTAAGCACGAGCAGAGTAACAAGCAACCATACACATACAAATCATCTTTTGAGACTCAATAGATAAGTAAACCAATCAGCTCTCAAGTATCAGGATAATAATCATCATAAGTTCTTTCTAAGTGTCATCACAAACTATAGCAAGGGACGTTTCAGGGATCATATTCACGTATCAAATTAATATAAGGTAGCTTGTGAAAGTCAAGTACACCTCTAATTATGGAATTCTTTAAGAGTAGGAACTTTTAGACATCATATATTAGCCAATCATATACTAGGCTCGAGACAATAGCTCGACTATCCTAAAAGTTCTAACATCAAGGAGACGAATAAAAATCATAAGTCATGCTTGGAACTAGAGAGTAGAATTACCCCAAGGCTCATATTATATCTTACCTACATATAGGAAATGCCAAAAGAAAGATGGGATAGGCTTTACATACCTTTAACGTTTAGTTGTAATACAACTCGTACACGCTGCCCGATAGTAGTTTATCCTATATTATGATACCAAAACTACGATTAGGCTACGAGGGAATTCAATACGTATTTTAACGTTAATAATCCCTTTTAAACAATTTGACGGTGTTTCGTTCGTATTCAATCAACTACTACCATTAAGCCAATATTGCTAGTCATGCATTCAAGTGTCAACCCAAGACTATTTAAACATGACGCGAGGGAACTTCGGACAGCCCGTACATTATTCAAAAACAGTCCGACCAACATACCATACAACTCGCAATTGTCCAACTCCAACCAAAACAACAACACGTTTAGCAACATTGTTTATATAATCGCACGAAACTATATTAACAACATACTAACTTCTACAACAGCCCATAATGACTTCACTCCAATTTTTAACCATCAATATCCTCATTCTTATTTTAGAACCCATTGACAACAACAATCAACATTGAAAATAAATTAACCCATCCTTTTTACTAAAACAGTCCACGGTTTGGACTGTTTTCCTACTTCAACATATACCATTTCTTTTACACCTTAACTCACATATTCACGATGCATACAATGCTCCACAATGTCCATAACAACAACTAAAGCATCAATTAAATCAGTCCACTAATTCTCCTAAACCAGCACCTACACGGCCTCAACATAACCACATACAAAATTCCATAATTTTCATTCCTTCCATACACACTACAACATTCTAACCATCCTCAATACATGTACAAGAAATTTGAGCATTACTTCATATAAGCCTATCACACACGGCTCACTTTAAACTTCAACAACAACAATCCAATACCAACATGCAAAATTATATACATTCAATTCATCATAAAACCCAAGAAAATGATCAACTCTTACCTTGGATACTTGGCCTTTCAACTTGTCTTCAATTTGTACCTTGACTTCTAACACTTGTTCTTGCTGTATCAATGGATGCTCCACGTTATTATACACCTCCTAAGGAGTTGAATTGCTTGAGGAACTTAATTCTTTGATCAATTTGAGCAGCTTCATTCTCGGCCAGCTATGGCCGAGACTCTCCCTCTCTATCTCTTAATTTGTTTTGGCTTGTGAAGATGAAATGACTTAGTAGTTGAAGTGTGAATCAGCATTTTAGTATATATATGCAGTCCATGGGTTGGACATGTGTCCCACCCAAGGTTTAAGCCAATCACATTTGGCCAACTCACGGGTGGGGCCCATACGGCCTACTAAGTGCCTAATTGTGAAGTGATTAAATTTTAATCCCACTTAATAATCTAATCATGGTAAATTAATCCCAAATTTTCATTAATATTTCTATACCAAACGAAATTTGTAGGCAACTTGTGACTTGAAACAAAATCGGGAGTTAAAGTCTCTACCTCGTACCTTAAAATAGTCTTGTCTTTAACTTGTCGCGTTTAGCTTAAAATATCCCAATGTATAAAAATACGGGATATAACATTCTTCCCCCTTTTAGAACATTCGTCCTCGAATATAAAATTTATCACGTCGGGTTCTATAAAAGTCTTGGGAAAGGTTCTCCTTATCGCCAACATATAGATTGATCAGACAATTAACACAACTAAGCAAGGGGGTTTAGGTTACCTATAGGCGTAGGAAACAAGTGAGGATATTTCTTCCTCATCTCCTCTTCAGCTTCCCAAGTCATCTCCTCCCTGTTATTGGTTCGCTACAATACTTTAACCGAAGCCACGTCTTTGGTTCGCAACCTCCTGATCTGTCGGTCAAGTATAGTTATAGGCTGCTCTTCGTAGGATAACTCCTCTGTTACCTGGATATCATCTGCAGGAAACACCCTGGAAGGATCGCCTATATACTTCCGAAGCATTGACACATGGAAAACCGGATGTACTGCTTCCAAATCAGCCGGTAGGTCCAACTCGTAGGCAACTTGGCCTACCTTACGAATAATCTGATAAGGCCCAATGTATCTCGGGCTCAACTTCCCTTTCTTGCCGAATCTCATAACACCCTTCATGGGTGACACCTTCAAGAATACCCAGTCACCAACCTGAAATTCCATGTGTCGATGTCGATTATCTGCATATGATTTCTGTCGACTCTGGGCTGCCAGTAATCTCTCTTGAATAAGCTTCACCTTATCGACAGCCTGCTGAATCATATCTGGGCCTATCAACTTAGTCTCACCCACATCAAACCAGCCTATAGGTGATCTGCCCTTCCTGCCATATAAAGCCTCGTATGGTGCCATCTGGATGCTAGAATGGTAGCTGTTATTATAAGAAAACTCAATAAGCGGCAAGTGATCATCCCAGCTACCTCTAAAATTAATAACACAGGCCCGTAACATATCTTGTAATGTCTGGATGGTACGCTCGGCCTGTCCGTCAGTCTGAGGATGAAATGTTGTGCTGAGACTCACCTGTGTCCCAATCCCTCCTGGAAGGATCTCCAGAAGTTAGCTGTAAATTGGGCTCCTCTATCAGAGATGATAGCTGCGAGAACCCCATGAAGTCTCACTATCTCCTTAAGATACAACCTGGCATAATCCTCAGCTGAATATGTAGTCCTGACTAGAAAGAAGTGGGCTGATTTCGTCAATCTATCAACGATGACCCAGACAGAGTCATATTTCTGTGGAGTGCGAGGTAGACCCGTGACGAAGTCCATATTGATTACCTCCCATTTCCAGGTCGGAATCTCCATCTCCTGTAATAGTCCCCCAGACTTCTGGTGCTCGATCTTCACCTGTTGGCAATTCGGACACTGGGCAACGAACTCTGCTATGTCCTTTTTCATACCATCCCACCAATACAAACATCTAAGGTCATAATACATCTTTGTTGATCCTGGATGAACGGAATAACGAGCATAGTGTGCCTCCCCCATAACTTGTTGTCGTAACCCTGCAACCTCAGGTACACATAATCTGCCTCTGTATCGTAGGACTCCGTCAGATGCAATCTCGAATGGGGTCTCATCCTTCTGAAGTGCTGCATCTCTATAATGTACAAGAATAGGATCCTCATACTGGTGTCTCTTTACCTCTTCTACAATAGATGACTCAGTATCACCTCGCACAAAAATTCTACCATTATCAGAATCAGTCAAATGAACTCCCAGACTAGCTAACTGACAAACCTCATGGACTATCTCTTTCTGCCCTGGTGGTACATCTGCCAAACTACCCATAGATTTACGGCTGAGTGCGTCTGCTACCACATTGGCCTTTCCTGGGTGATATAGAATATCAACATCATAATCTTTCAGCAACTCTAGCCATCTCCTTTGCCGCAAATTAAGCTCCTTCTGCTTAAAGATATACTGGAGACTCTTATGATCTGTATAAATATCAACATGTACGCCATATAGATAATGTATCCATATCTTCAAAGCATGAATCACCGCTGCCAACTCCAGATCATGGGTAGGATAATTTCTTTCGTGCTTCCTGAGTTGTCGGGAGGCATAGGCTATAACTCTGCCATGCTGCATCAGTACGCAACCTAACCCAACACCGAAAGCATCACAATAAATAACATAGCCATCTGGCCCCTCAGGAAGAGTTAGAACTGGAGCTGTAGTCAACTTGTCCTTCAATAATTGGAAGCTTCGTTCACAAGCATCGGTCCACTGGAACTTAGTCGCCTTCTGAGTCAGCCTTGTTAAAGGCGCTGAAATCGAAGAAAACTTCTCCACAAATCTCATGTAGTATCCTACTAGCCCCAGAAAACTACGTACCTCAGTAGGTGTCGTAGGTCTAGGCCGAGTCTTTACGGCCTCAATCTTCTGAGAGTCTACCCGAATACCGTCAGCTCCAACAATATGGCCCAGAAATGCTACTGAAGTCAACCAAAATTCATATTTAGAGAACTTAGCATATAATTTCTGATGCTGGAGGACCCTAAGTACCGTCCTCAAGTGATCTGCATGCTCTTCTTCTGATCGTGAATAGACCAGAATATCATCAATAAATACAATCACAAACAGATCAAGGAATGGCTTGAATACTCGGTTCATTAGATCCATAAACACTGCTGGAGCATTGGTCAGCCCAAAAGACATCACCCTAAACTCATAATGCCCGTACCGGGTCCTGAACGCAGTCTTTGGAATATCCGCCTCTCTTACCCGCACCTGGTGATAGCCTGACCGTAGGTCTATTTTCGAGAACCACTTAGAACCCTGCAACGGGTCAAATAAATCATCAATCCTGGGGAGAGGGTACCTGTTCTTTACTGTCACTTTATTCAGCTTCTTATAATCAATACACATCCGCAGCGACCCATCTTTATTTCTGACAAATAATACCGGTGTTCCCCAAGGTGATGTACTGGGCCTGATGAAGCCCTTTTCTATTAAATCTCTCAGTTGCTCCTTCAATTCTTTCAGTTCTGCAGGTGCCATTCTGTAAGGAGGAATAGATATGGGCTGAGTGTCTGGCAATACGTCTATAGTGAACTCTATCTCACGCTCAGGAGGAAGGCCTGGAAGTTCATCTGGAAATTCATTAACCACCAGGACTGACTGAAGAGTCTGTACTTCTGCTTTCAAGTCATGCACACGGACCAGATGACAAATATAGCCCTTTCTAACCATCTTCCTTGCCTTGAGGTATGAAATAAACTTACCTCTTGGCGATGCTGTATTTCCCTTCCATTCTATAATTGGCTCCCCTGGGAACTGAAACCGAACTACCTTGCCTCTGCAATCAACGTTAGCATAACAGGAAGCTAACCAATCCATCCCCATAATAACATCGAACTCAATCATATCTAGCTCTATCAAATCTGCCTTGGTACAACGATTATATATGACCATCGAACAATTTCTATACACTTGTTTTGCTATAACAGAATCCCCCACTGGTGTAGCTACCTCGAATGGTTCTATAAATTCAGATTTTATCCCAATTTTACTAGCAACAAAGGGAGAAATATATGATAATGTGGAGCCTGGGTCTATTAATGCATATACATCTCGGGAGAAAATCGATAGTATACCTGTTACCACATTTGGTGAGGCCTCCTGATCCTGTCTGCTAGCTAAAGCATATATGCGGTTCGAAGGACCGCTAGAACTGGAAACTCCACCACGGCCTCTGCCACGACCTGCTGGTGTCAGAATACCTTGCCCCATAGGGCGCATAGCTACCGAAGAGGATGAACCAGCAACTGATCCAGTAGGCTGAGTTGCGCCACCTGCACCACCCCCAAATCGACACTCCCTCATAGTATGGCCTTGACGGCCACAAGAGACACAAGCACTAGTAATGCGATGGCATTCCCCCGGATGGCGCATGCCACATCGAGGGCACTGAGGTATAGATGGCCTCGTCTGGCCTGAATCCCTGTGCATCTGGAAACTTGAAGTCATGGAGCTTTGACCAGCTCTTGAATATCCCGTGCTATCAAACCTCCTACCAGTGAATCGTGGAGGTGCACTCCGTGCCGGCTGAGAAGGATATATGTTATGCTACTGCTGGGGCTGCCCGCCTCGAAACTCACCAGAATACCCAGCTGATATAACTCTCTTATGCTGACCCCTGTCATGCTCTCTATCAGGTCGACGCCCTCTACGTCGGTCCTCAACTCCCTGCGCATATGCCTGCACTCGAGCGATATCCATACCGGGCTGAGAAGCCATTGCCATACAATTATCTATCAAGTAATGATCCAGCCCCATCACGTAACGATGCACCCTATAAGCCATGTCAGCTACAATAGTGGGCGCGTACCTAGCCAGCGAATAAAATTCGAGACTATAATCTCAAACACTTCTGCCATCCTGTCTCAGGTGTAGAAATCTATCCACTCTGGCCCGCCTCATCTCCGGAGGCAGAAAATAACCCAGAAAGGCCTCCACGATCTCATCCCATACTGCTGGAGGGGCGTCCTCACCACTAGATAACTCCCAGGACTCATACCAATTAACCGCTACATCACGCAACCGATATGAAGCCAATTCAACCGACTCAGTCTCGGAAGCTCTAATTATCCGCAACGTACGCAGCATCTGTCGAATAAAATCCTGTGGATCCTCTGCGGGCTTTGACCCATAGAACTCTGGGGGGGTTACAAGTCAAGAAATCACGGACCCTCAAACTATCATGTCTGTCTGCATAATCACCTCCAAATCCGTGTCTGCGAGCCTGCCCCTACACTATCCCGGTCAATAACTAGACTGCGTCTCTCATATCCCTGTCCTCCGCCCCTGGCTGGGGAGCTGGAGGCTCAGGTGCTGGAATTCCAGGAGCTGGCGGTGGAGCGGTCCCCTGATCTGCAGCTGCTGCTGCCCTAGGCTCCTCTGGTAATGGTGGTGTAGCGGAGCTCGCTGACTGGAGCCTAATCTCAGGCGCGGATTGGGCATAAGCCCTAGTGATCCTCTGGGTCTGACTGGTCTCTCCAGCTACTGACTTGCCCTTCTGGGCGGCTGTCGCCTTCTTTGGAGGTATCACTGTAAACATAACAATCCGTTAGGGAGGAATTATCCTGATAATACAGCTCTATCCCACGATCTAGAATAAGAAGGAAAGATGACATGCTAAATGTCCTGTAGCTTCATGTTTATAGATGTGGTGCACAACTCATCGATAAACATGACTCTACTAGACACGGTCTGTAGACTCTCCGAGGCTGAACCACTCTGATACCACTTTTGTCACGACCCAACCCCGTAGGCCGTGACTAGTGCCCGAGTTGGACACTCAGACACACCTGTTATCTATAATCATCTACAGCTAGCATAGATAGAACTTATTTATATATAAAGGCAAGACGTTATTCTAAAGCTGTAGTATATATGCATATCAAAGCCACCTGTCTCCTGAGGAGTTACAACTTTCAACAGTTTATATCGCAAGTAAGCCGGCAAAGCCGTCATATATAGGGGAACGTCCCAGTAATATATAAGCCGACAAGGCTACCATTATACACAGCTCCCACAACAAATATATATATATATCTACGTAAGCCGACAAGGTTGCCACTACACACAAAATCCCAAACATATATATATATATACGCAAGCCGACAAGGCTGCCACTACAAATGGGTATGCCTCAAACATAAGTCATGTCCACACAACAAAACATCAACTATATACAGACCCACACATATGTCTACAGACCTCTAAGATTAACGACAATATCATATGACGGGACAGGGCCCCGCCGTACCCTGAACAAACATACATATACAACAAAAAGGATCTATACCACAAAGCTAGGCTCCGCAACAAAGGATCACTCCAAAATAGCTGAATAGATACCCTAGGCTGGCGGATCTCCGAAACGAGCGTTTGTACCTGCGGGCATGAAACGCAGCCTCCCGAAGAAAGGGGGTCAGTACGGAATATGTACTGAGCATGTAAGCATGAAATACAGTAAAAATCATATCTGAAATGAGGAGTGTAGGACCCAGTGCAACAACCAGAAAACTATAAGACTTACCTTTGAACATAAATCATATGTGTGATCATCATACCCATATCATTATAGAATTTAATAATCATAGCTAGATAATCATACTGTATATAAACATATATAACGTGTCCCGGCCCTCTAGTGAGGGGCTCGGTAAATAAAATCATCATATACATGTACATATAACGTGTCCCGGCCCTCTAGTGAGGGACTCGGTGAATATTGATCATATGCCATCCTGGCCACCATCCCCATATCATCATGTCATCATACCATCACATACATATATATATATATATATATATATATTTATATATATATATAACGTGTCCCGGCCCTCTAGTGAGGGACTCGGTGAATAATGCAATGGATATGCGCACGAAAACATGTCCTGGCCCGGGACTCAGTGAAGGATGTAACGGTAAGCACGAGCAGAGTAACAAACAACATATACATACAAATCATCTTTTGAGACTCAATAGATAAGTAAACCAATCAGCTCTCAAGTATCAGGATAATAATCATCATAAGTTCTTTCTAAGTGTCATCACAAACTATAGCAAGGGACGTTTCAGGGATCATATTCACGTATCAAATTAATATAAGATAGCTTGTGAAAGTCAAGTACACCTCTAATTATGGAATTCTTTAAGAGTAGGAACTTTTAGACATCATATATTAGCCAATCATATACTAGGCTCGAGACAATAGCTCGACTATCCTAAAAGTTCTAACATCAAGGAGACGAATAAAAATCATAAGTCATGCTTGGAACTAGAGAGTAGAATTACCCCAAGGCTCATATTATATCTTACCTACATCTAGGACATGCCAAAAGAAAGAAGGTATAGGCTTTACATACCTTTAACGTTTAGTCGTAATACAACTCGTACACGCTGCTCAATAGTACTTTATCCTATATTAAGATACCAAAACTACGATTAGGCTACAAGGGAATTCAATACGTATTTTAACGTTAATAATCCCTTTTAAACAATTTGACTGCGTTTCGTTCGTATTCAAACCAACTAGTACCATTAAGCCAATATTGCTAGTCATGCATTCAAGTGTCAACCCAAGACTATTTAAACATGACGCGAGGGAACTTCGGACAGCCCGTACATTATTCAAAAATAGTCCGACCAACATACCATACAACTCGCAATTGTCCAACTCCAACCAAAACAACAACACGTTTAGCAACATTGTTTATATAATCGCACGAAACTATATTAACAACATACTAACTTCTACAACAGCCCATAATGACTTCACTCCAATTTTTAACCATCAATATCCTCATTCTTATTTTAGAACCCATTGACAACAACAATCAACATTCAAAATAAATTAACCCATCCTTTTTACTAAAACAGTCCATGGTTTGGACTGTTTTCCTACTTTAACATATACCATTTCTTTTACACCTTAACTCACATATTCACGATGCATACAATGCACCACAATGTCCATAACAACAACAACTAAAGCATAAATTAAATCAGTCCACTAATTCTCCTAAACCAGCCCCTACATGGCCTCAACATAACCATATACAAAATTACATAATTTTCATTCCTTTCATACACACTACAACATTCTAACCATCCTCAATACATGTACAAGAAATTTGAGCATTACTTCATATAAGCCTATCACACACGGCTAACTTTAAACTTCAACAACAACAATCCAATACCAACATGAAAAATTATATACATTCAATTCATCATAAAACACAAGAAAATGATCAACTCTTACCTAGGATACTTGGCCTTTCAACTTGTCTTCAATTTGTACCTTGACTTCTAACACTTGTTCTTGCTATATCAATGGATGCTCCACGTTATTATACACCTCCTAAGGAGTTGAATTGCTTGAGAAACTTAATTTTTTGATCAATTGAAGCAGCTTCATTCTCAGCCAGCTATGGCCGAGACTCTCCCTCTCTATCTCTTAATTTTTTTTGGCTTGTGAAGATGAAATGACTTAGTAGTTGAAGTGTGAATCAGCATTTTAGTATATATATGCAGTCCATGGGTTGGACATGTGTCCCACCCAAGGTTTAAGCTATTCACATTTGGCCAACTCACGGGTGGGGCCCATACGGCCTACTAAGTGCCTAATTGTGAAGTGATTAAATTTTAATCCCACTTAATAATCTATTCATGGTAAATTAATCCTAAATTTTCATTAATATTTCTATACCAAACGAAATTTATAGGCAACTTGTGACTTGAAACAAAATCGGGAGTTAAAGTCTCTACCTCGTACCTTAAAATAGTCTTGTCTTTAACTTATCGCGTTTAGCTTAAAATATCCCAATGTATAAAAATACGGGATATAACAGGGAAGCTCGTGACCGTGAAGGGAATTCTAACGAGGCCTCATCGTGAATGCAACCAAGTCACCGCGGTCGCGAAGCACCCCAAACCCCTTTCTGCACGATAGTGACCTCAGGCCTCATGATCATGAAGAACTATTATTGCACTAGAAAATATTTAGGTGGAATCCATTGGAGTTTTTGATTTCAAACTCACCCAAACCCCTAAAACAAGTTCCAAATAGTATATATGACTTGAAACAAGCTTTCAAACACTGAAATAAGCAATTAAGGATCGGGTTGTTATAATTTGTTAGTCATTTCATAGTATTTGAGGTGAAAATTCTTTCCCCCAAGAGTTTTTTAAGATGTGCAATCTATGAGTTACATCATAGTGCCCTAGAGTTTTTTAGATGTGCATTTGTTAGTCACATCATGTTATCTCGCGTAAAAATTGGTTCGCCCGAGAATTTTTCAAATGTGCCATTTGTTAGTCGCATTATGTTATCTTGAGGTGAAAAATGGTTCACCCAAGAGTTTTTCAAAAAGTGCAAGTATATTCACCATTAGTTGCTATATATATTGGATGCAATTCGCTAATACAGTATCTTTAGAGAAAAAACTAGTTCATCCAAGACAACATTCTTTTTTTGGTATATGATGCAATTTGGTAATACGATTTGTTGTGGTTCGCGTAAGAGGTGTGTCTGTTATATGTCTTTAGGACTTATAGAGGATCAATAAGGTAATAGTGCATGAATACATACTTTTGTTATGTATATCTATCACACTTGGCACTATACCTCACTTTATTGCGAGACCATAATTTTATTGACTTAATTTGTAATATTTTTTTTGGTAAGTAAAATAATAATAATAATAATAATAATAATAATACATACATACATACATACATACATACATACATGCATGCATGCATGCATTCTTTTTTTTTGTGGCCACAAATCTTTTTCTTTCATTGGTAGAAAATTCTCTTTTCAAGAAAAACAATTTTTCTCTTTATTTTATTTAAATAATAATTTTTTTAATGTAGCCCAAGTGGGAGAATGTAAGAAAAATATAGTCTTAAATTATAAATATTTTATTTATAATTTAAACGTTCTGGATTTGATGTTAGTTGGGGCAGTTGGCCAGAAGGCTAGTCAAAGTTATTTTAACAAAACGCCATAAGTTTCAAATATTTTGGTGATGGGCCACCATTTATTACATCAGCATTATCAGTCCTACAAGTTTCAACCCTAGCCCTAAAGTTTTAAAAAATACATTTGGCCCCTAACCCCCAACATTATGATTACCCCCAAAAGAAATAAAAAACTAAATATTTCACTTCAAAAACTCCAAAACCTCCCGATTTCTTCACTTTTCAGATTCCGTTACCGGTGAAAACTTTGGCTTTTCATGGGAAAATCAATCCCTAGCGACTGAAAGCTTCCCTATTTCAACCATTGTAACTAAAAGCTCGTAGAAATAGTTGAAAAGAATCTATCCCATTATTGTAAAAGCTCACTTTTCCCGAAACTTCCGGTCTCATTCCGACATTGGAGTTTATTTTGGGAATACAAATTCTCTTGTGGAGTCAATTCTCCATTCAAATACCTCAGTTCGTAACTGATAAGAGCTTTATCCCTGCTCTTTTTGGTTATGAATCTAGTACTGTTTTCCGCCAGTCATAGACCACAGTCATTGACGAGTCATCAATCTGTCATAAACCATTGTCATAGTCTGTTATAGCTTTATGGCATTGATTGCAAAATATGTTATAGTAGGTGATGATTACAAGGGTGAATGAGAGGAGATCCCAAAATGTTGGAAATGAAATTTATGAGCAAGGTGACAGCGCCGATTACCGTGCGTCGCTAATGGTATGTATAATGACTTGGTTATGAGTGTAAAGGAAAGCGGAGATTTAAATTGTGATCGCATTAGTTATATGATGTTGTTGCTGAAGGTTCTAGGTGTTTTTTAAGAATAGATGTTGTTGAGGGGTCTCACGAAGCTTCAACATCAGAAGCACCAACCCCACCCCCACCAAAACCTCCAGTGGATAATGATTTAATGCAACATGAGGACATGAGTGATCATTTAATGGTTATGGCTGATCCTGCTAGTGATGATGAAGAGTGCGATAGTGGTGTTGAGCAGCCCAGTAAGAAATCATAAACCAACCACATCTTCAATGATGGAACGGATTTTTATCATGGGAAAAAATTTGATAATAAGGAATACTAAAAGATTTTATTGAAGAAAGTTGTGATAAAGACGCCTTCAATCTATATATCAAAAAGTTTCATTTGAAAATACTCACACCCTAGACAAATTCAAGAAGCTTCAACTCTCAAACCAACAATGGCCAGAAGAATCAGAGGATGAGCACACAAGCATCCAATGTATCAACAACCACCTGACCTCCTACTGTTCCACAATAACTACAAAGGGCTTTTTAAGGGCCCGAGCGAGGACATGAAAAGGTTGGAGAGGACTCTCCGTAGGATCACATGCTTTTTTCTTGTGATTTTGGAGATGAACGAAGTACATTTTGATGCCCTCATCACTCCTCCTGCAGCCCCCTAGTATAGTTTTTTAGTTTATTTTCATTTCATTGTACTATTTTTGCAAAGCTTTCATTTGTAAAAGTATAAGATAAAAGCTTTGGACTTTCATATATGAAAGCTTTTTGATAATTTTGTTATGTTTGTTGGGGATTGAAATGATATGAAATGAAATCTGTTGTCTCTGAGTTGTTGTCTTTGTTAAGAAATCTCTAGGTTGTTGTCTTTATATTATGTTAAAAGATGTTAAATATTATAGACTACCTTACTCTAAACTACATTAGTGACAAAACATATTTTAGACCTCAGCGAGCGATAAAAAAACAAGCGAGATTATAAACTACATTAATCTATAAATCACTGACATGGATAACTATAGACCATTATGATCGATGATATACCAAAGAAATAAAGGTGACTGTTGAAATGAGAAGCCTGATGAATTTGGACAAGTCTAGCGGACCCCAAAATATAAAAAAAAAACTCTAAACCTCATTTAATCAACACATGACGATTACAAAGAAACTCTGTTTGGCATTTTAATCAACACATGACGATTACAAAGAAACTCTATTTTGGCATTCTTCTTGTAACTCACACTCCTTTGGTATAGAAGTGCATAAATCTTGAAGTTCAAACCAACCATAAGAGAATTTGCCTATCACTGCATATTGTAGGTTTTTTTGGAGTATCATACGTTCAATATCCTCAATACTCCATTGCACAGTTGGTTCACCATGTAAATACACGATGGGTTTGATTGAAATTGGTATTAAGGGTACTTTTTGTTGACACTTTATAAAAATGATAATATTATACCTTGTATTGCTGGTCCTGAGCTATTAATATATCTGTATATGAGAGAATACTCAAAAGCGTAATAACATGAATGAATAACTAATTAATAATTAGTGAACTTTAATTTTTGCTACTTTTGAAAAGAAATCACTTAACATTTTTGTCTCCACCAAAATTTAAATCTGAAACCTCATCATTCTCAACCAAGTCTCATCCCCTATATATATATATATATATATATATAAACACACACACATTTTCATACTTGGCAGACGACTTGTCAACACTTCACAATAAGAAACATATATCACTAATGAATTTTCAAATCAGAATGGTATTTATAGGCGTAAAATTTCATCGTGACATACATCGTTTTAGTAGCTATTAATAGACAACGCTGATGTTCAGGTTTTTGCATATCACAAGAGAAGGCAATCAAGTAGCTGATCATTTGGCTAATTATGCTCTTGATCATGAAGAGGTTAATGTGAACTCGTTTCCATAACTTGATTCGAAGGGGAGGAAGATTCTCAATAGTGACAAACTTCAATGTCTCTATTTGGGAATTAGAACTGTTAAGAGATATTAATGATGGATGCTGGTGTTGTGAAGAGAAGCGGTCTTTACCATCATAAGAAGCATTGGGACAAGACTGTGTAGTGTTATGCATCAATATGTTACTCTGTTTCAATTACAAGTGCATATGAAAGAAAACAACATATACTACAAAGGTTTGTGTTTGCAGGTGTCACGACCCAACCCCGTAGGCCGTGACTAGTGCCCGAGCTGGACACTCGTACACACCCCTGTTAGCTATATGATCAATCCACACCCAAACATAATATGGACCCATAGGACCAACACATAGTCACAAAACTGTCGCATAAATATATATATGTTAAGCAACCTGTGTCCTGAGGAGTCACAACTATCAACAGATAACACAGTACATAAGCCGACAAGGCTGTCATAGCATGTGGGAACGTCCCAACTATATATATACGCAAGCCGGCAAGGCTGCCACTACACACAACATCCCAATATATATATATATACGCAAGCCGACGAGGCTGCCACTATGAGTGGGAACGTCCCAAAACATAAGTCATACTAACATAGCTGGACAACATATATACATATAACCCACATACATGTCTACAGACCTCTAAGAGTAACAACAGTAGCATATGACGAGACAGGGCCCCGCCATACCCCTGGACAAAACACGTATATACAACAAAAGGTTCTGTACCAAAAACCTGGGCTCCGGAACAAGGGAGCACTCCAAGATAGCTGAATAGGGATCCTAAGTCGGCAGGTCACCAAAGCGAGCGTCTGTACCTGCGGGCATGAAACGCAGCCCCCCGAAGAAAGGGGGGTCAGTATGAGATATGTACTGAGTATATAAAGCATGAAATACAATAAGAAAGATCATAACTGAAGTAGAGATTCCAGGAGATAAGTATAATAGTCAAGAAGTCACTGTACCCGTGCCTCATGAAACAAAATCATGCGTATCATTATCATATACCGTACCCGGCCCATTATGGGACTCGGTGTCATAGTAATATAATCATATACACATACCGTACCCATCCCTCTAGTAAGGGACTCGGTGAATAATGTCGTGTACACGTATACCGTACCCGGCCCATCATGGGACTCGGTGCCATAATCATATATCATATCATCATATCATCATATACCGTACCCGGCCCTTTTGTAAGGGACTCGGTGAATAATGCAGTGACACTGTGCACGATAACATACCCGGCTCGGGACTCGGTGAATGATGTAACAACAGTCTGTACGAGTAGAGTAGTGAGTAATCATATGCATATAAATCATCTTTTGAGACTCAATAGATAAGTAGACTAATCAACGCTCGAGTATCAGGATGATAGTCATATTTAGTGCTCTTTGAATATCATTATGGACTATATCAAATAAAGTCTCAGGGATCATAGACAAGTATCAAATCGATACGAGACAGCTTATGAAAGTTAAGGACATTAGTCATTATAGAGCCTTTAAGAATAGAAACTTATACATACGATTATACTATCCAACATATAGAAAGTTCGAGGGCAGTAGCTTAACTACTTTAAAAGCTCTAACATCAAGAAGTGAATAAGAATCATGAATCATATTCGGAACTTATGAATGGAATTACCCCAAGCTCATTTCATTCATCACTTACGTCTAGGACATGCCAAAAGAAAGAAGGGATAAGCTTTACATACCTGTCAGCGATTATTCGTGAAACCTTTCGCCTCGTCGCTCTTTTAGCCTATTTATATAAGAGTAACGTTATTGTTAGTAACTATATTATCTAGTTTACAAATCTACAGCCTATTTCTTATCGAACCTATATCCCAGCTTATACATTCTCGTTTAGGGTTTTCTATTATCTAAAGATTTAGCGAAAATCCGGCAGCACTTCCCCTATATTTTCGCCTATCCCAAATTTACAATTACCCTCCTGTAACACAGAAATACCAACAACAACATATAGGCATAACCATATCTTTAATTCTTCCAATTCAACAAGAATAACAACATGTTCATATCAACACAACTTCAACCTTAATTTCCAAATTCTTTTCATTCCTTCACCATGTAATTCACGACAACAACAACAACTATAATGCAACTTAAAATTAATTCACCACGCCTAATTAAAACAGCCCCCTACACGGCTCAATTGATATATCAACATCAAAATTTACAACTTCTTATATTCATCACATATCTACAAATTTATACAAGTTTAAATTGCCTCCAAATTGGGTATAAAAAGATTAAATCTTACCTCAATCAACTTGGCTCCTTAACCTTGCTAATCACTTGAATAATTTCAACACTTTGAGGCATAAATTTCTCCCCCTTAATCCTCCATTGATCTGCTAGCTACCATCTTGACCGAGAGCTTCACAATGTTACGTAAGTTTTTTTTTTTTTTGTTCTTAGTGGTTCAAATGGATGAGAAAAATGATTCATGAGTCATTCATATACTATTTATATGCTTCCCCTAGGTTCCACACGTGTCCCCCCTAGGTGTCATTTAATGGGTGACTTTTCCATTTTTTTTTTTAATTAAAAATCGGGTAGGGCCCACTTGTTTAATTAATTTAATTAATTACTAATTCCCACTTAATAATCTAAGCACAATTAATTTATTCCTAATCTCCAATAATAATATTTTTACACTAAATAAAATTTACAACAATTAATTCTAATTTAGAAATTAAAAATTAAGGGTTACTATTCCGTGTCCGGGGGGTTCCGCCTTTAACTCACGTGGATTCCTTTGCGAATAATTCGATGTATAAAAATATGGGGTATAACATACTTCCCCCCTTTAGAACATTCGTCCTCGAATGTTGAATTGGTCATGTAAGGTCCTATAAGGATTTTGGAAGGGTTTCCCTTATCGTCATAACATATAGTTTTATCAGGCAATCAATATAACCAAGTGAGGAGTTTAAGTTACCTGTAGCCGTAGGGAACAAGTAAGGATACTTGTTTTTCATCTCCTCGTCGGCTTCCCAGGTCATCTCTTCTTTATTGTTGTTTTGCCATAACACCTTGACGGAAGCCATGTCCTTAGTTCGCAACCTCCTAATCTGTCGATCAAGTATGGCTATAGGATGCTCCTCGTAGGATAACTCCTCTGTCACCTGGATATCATCCACGGGAAATACTCTGTAAAGATCGCCTATACATTTGCGAAGCATTGACACATGAAAGACTGGATGTACTGCTTCCAAATCAGACAGTAGATCCAACTCGTAGGCAACCTGGCCTACTCTACGGACAATCTGATAAGGTCCAATGTATCTCAGGCTTAGCTTCCCTTTCCTGCCGAATCTCATAACACCCTTCATGGGTGACACCTTTAAAAACACCCAGTCACCAACCTGAAATTCTAAGTGTCGACGTCGATTATCTGCATATGATTTCTGCCGACTCTGGGCTGTCAGTAATCTCTCCTGAATAAGCTTTACTTTATCAACAACTTGCTGAACCATATCTGGACCTATTAACTTGGTCTCACTAACATCAAACCAACCAATAGGTGATCTGCACTTCCTCCCATACAAGGCCTCATACCATGCCATCTGAATACTCGAATGGAAACTGTTATTATAGGCGAATTCAAGAAGTGGTAAATGAACATCCCAGCTACCCCGAAAATCAATAACACAGGCCCGTAACATATCTTGTAGTGTCTGAATGGTACGCTCGGCCTGTCCGTCAGTCTGAGGGTGAAATGCTGTACTGAGACTCACTTGTGTCCCCAATCCCTCATGGAAGGATCTCCAGAAGTTAGCTGTAAACTGGGCTCTTCTATCGGAGATAATAGCTGTGGGAACCCCGTGAAGTCTCACTATCCCCTTAAGGTACAACCTAGCATAATCCTCAGCTGAATATGTAGTCCTGACGGGAAGAAAGTGGGCTGATTTCGTCAATCTATCAACGATGACCCACATAGAGTCATATTTTCACGGAGTGCGAGGTAAACCTGTGACGAAGTCCATATTGGTTACCTCCCATTTTTAGGTCAGAATCTCCATCTCCTGTAACAGTCCCCCAGGCCTCTGGTGCTCGATCTTAACCTGTTGACAATTCGGACACTGAGCAACAAACTCTGCTATATCCTTTTTCATGCCATCCCACCAATACAAGCATCTGAGGTCATGATACATGTTCTTTGACCCTGGATGAACAGAATAACGGGCATAGTGTGCCTCTCCCATCACCTGTTGTCGTAACCCTGCAACCTCAGGTACACATAATCTACCTTTGTATCGTAGCACTCCATCAAGTGCAACCTCGAATGGGGTCTCTTCCTTCTGAAGAGCTGCATCTCTGTAATGTACAAGAATAGGGTCCTCGTACTGATGTCTCTTTATCTCTTTTATAATAGAGGACTCAGCAACACCTCGCACAGAAACCCTGCCATTATCAGAATTAGCCAAACGGACTCCCAGATTAACTAACTAACAAATCTCACGGACTATCTCTTTCTGCTCTGGTTGTACATCTGCCAAACTACCCATAGATTTACGGCTGAGTGCATCTGCTACAACATTAGCCTTTCCTGGGTGATATAAAATGTCAACATCATAGTCTTTCAGCAACTCTAGCCATCTCCTCTACCGCAATTTTAGCTCCTTCTGCTTGAAGATGTATTGGAGACTCTTGTGATCTGTATAAATATCGACATGCACCCCGTATAGATAATGTCTCCATATATTCAAGGCATGAATCACCGCTGCTAACTCCAGATTATGGGTGGGATAATTTCTTTCATGCTTTCAGAGCTGTCGGGAGGCATAGGCTATAACTCTGCCATGCTGCATCAACACGCAACCTAACCCAACACCCGAGGCATCACAATAAATAACATAGCCATCTGGTCCTTCAAGAAGTGTTAAAACTGGAGCGGTAGTCAACTTATCCTTCAATAACTGAAAGCTTCGCTCACAAGCGTCGGTCCACTGAAACTTGGCTGTCTTCTGTGTTAGCCTTGTTAAAGGCGGTGAAATTGAGGCAAACTTCTCCACGAATCTCCTGTAATACCCTGCCAGACCCAGAAAATTGCGTACCTCGGTAGGGGTCGTAGGTCTAGGCCAAGTCTTTACGGCCTCAATCTTCTGTGTATCTACCCGAATGCCATCAGCTCCTATAATATGCCCCAAGAATGCTACTGAAGTTAACCAGAATTCACACTTGGAGAACTTAGCATACAATTTCTGGTGTTGGAGCACTCTAAGTACCGTCCTCAAATGATCTGCATGCTCCTTTTCTGATCGTGAATAGACCAGAATATCATCAATAATACAATCACGAATAGGTCAAGGAATGGCTTGAACACTCGGTTCATCAAATTCATAAATACTGCTGGAGCATTGGTCAGCCCAAAAGACATCACCCTAGACTCATAGTGCCCGTATCGGGTCCTGGTTACAGTCTTCGGAATATTTTCCTCTCTTACCCGCACCTGATGATAACCTTACCGCAAATCTATTTTCGAGAAACACTTGGCGCCCTGCAACTGGTCAATTAAATCATCAATTCTGGGGAGGGGATATTTATTCTTTATTGTCACCTTGTTCAGCTGTCTATAATCAATGCACATTCGCAGCGAGCCATCCTTGTCTTCATGTGCTCGCTTTCATTTCCGTCACCGCATACCCTTTATTCTGAGATTTCCCTTTAGAACTTTATAAATCTTTCTCATTCATCCTATACTCTGCCTTTCCATATCATATTTGCCTCTATACCTTAGTCACATAAATCACGTTATATCCTTTAATCACCTCCTCACTAGGCTTTACTCATTCTTATGACAATCCTTGTTATATTCACGTAATATCTTGTTCGTAATCAATCCTATAGTGTAACACTTCCTGGCCTTATTCACGATTCTTACTATGGTGTAATTACATTCTGTGGTGTTGGCATACTTAACCTTTGGTCAATCTTACCCTTAATATCACACAAGTTGTCTTATCAATACATTCATTTTTTCCCCTCCGCACTCGTGTCTCAATCATACCATTTCTTTTTTTAACTATAAGTTCATCGTAATTTACCCCTGCTTATCGGTTCTGTCGACACCTCAATTTAACCTTCTATTAGGATTTTACCGGCCCTTTCTAAATCACCTCTTAGTATCTCAAACCCTTCCAAGTTATCCTAGCATTTGTTCTTACCATATTGATATCAACCTCATAATTTCGATTACCATCAATCCATCGCTTAATCTTTATCTCTCGAAGTCAAAAGTACTCACGACTTAGCCAAAGCTTATCGTTACTGTTGGCGCGACTTTCCAAAAATATTACGAACTTTTATGTCATTTTCTTGTTAGTTCTCAGAGAATTTTGGCAGAGTTCCCTCTGTATTCCTTACTATCTCCAAACCTACACGCAGGAAATACCAACAACGCCTCACAGGGCCAACACACACATATATTATATCGTATCGTAGCCGCACAGGGCTTCCTATATCAATCACAACGCCTCACAAACTGTACTTGTCACTCTTTCTTGTTTATTTTCCCCTTCCATCTTTAGTTGCAGGTTTCAAACAAACCTGCAGCATTCGTACTATGTCAAACATATATTCTGTTTGCAGTTACTGGTTCCTTTAGCTTCTTCTGTGCACACTTTCTACTGGACTTATCTGCGATATATACATTCAACCCGTTTCCTTACTATACTTACCATAACTCACCATAATGATGGCCAATTTGCCATCCCGTATATACAATTTCTCATTATGTTCCCTTGCTATCCAACTTTCACCTGTATGTCCAACTATCATCCATCATAGATTTCAAAATTCCCACGGGTAGGAACGCCTTGGTCACTGTTACTCGTAAACACTTGGTTGTTGACTCCTTTGCTTTCCGCTTGCCGCTATTAGGTAACAATCTATAACAAATGCCCATACATAGAAAATTTCGATAAAGTCTCATATACCTATAGTCGGTCAGTCACTAGTATGATCCGGCGATCTAGAAGGTGAAGTGTGCTCCTCGTCATCGCCTGTTCACCATCTACTCGTCTGACCTTCATCGTCTTCTTCATTTGAACCCAGGGAATGTAGATAACCGAGCAACTCCTGGTTTACCGATGACCAGGATAGGGGGCTGGAATAATCTGTAATACTTATCGGGGTAGCCGGTCTGTCGTGGTGCCCTGCCATAGGGGCAACTGGCATGGCTTCAGGGACCGCCTCCCTGGATATCAAAAACTCTGGAGGAATTGTCGCTGGGTCCTCCGAGGGGTTAGTCTCGATAGAATAACTGAGGCTCCTCCTGCTCGGTCCTGGAGCCTGGGGTCCCGAACTTACCCTAGGGGCCTTCTTAGCACCCCCGCTATCTGAAGTTGGCCTTTTCATCTCTCGCAAATCTGCACCTACCTACAGGGAAAGAGGTCAGAAACAATCTTTCCTAGGTTCAGGCTCTATCGCACGATCTAAGACAGAAGGAAAGATGACACCCTAAATGTCCTGTAGCTTCCTGTTTATAGATGTGGTGCATAACACACCGATAAACAAGAATCTACTAGACACGGTCTGTAGACACTCCGAGGATGAACTGCTCTGATACCACTTTTGTCACGACCCAACCCCGTAGGCCGTGACTAGTGCCCGAGCTGGACACTCGTACACACCCCTGTTAGCTATATGATCAATCCACACCCAAACATAATATGGAACCCATAGGACCAACACATAGTCACAGAACTGTCGCATAAATATATATATGTTAAGCAACCTGTCTCCTGAGGAGTCACAACTATCAACAGATAACACAGTACATAAGCCGACAAGGCTGTCATAGCATGTGGGAACGTCCTAACTATATATATATGCAAGCCGGCAAAGCTGCCACTACACACAACATCCCAAAACATATATATATATATATATATATATATATATATATATATATATATATATATATATATATATATACGCAAGCCGACGAGGCTGCCACGACGAGAGGGAACGTCCCAAAACATAAGTCATACTAACACAGCTGGACAACATATATACATATAACCCACATACATGTCTATAGACCTCTAATAGTAACAACAGTAGCATATGATGGGACAGGGCCCCGCCGTACCCCTGGACAAAAAACATATATACAACAAAAGGTTTTGTACCAAAAATCTGGGCTCTGGAGCAAGGGAGCACTCCAAGATAGATGAATAGGGATCCTAAGTGGGCGGGTCACCAAAGCGAGCGTCTGTACCTGCGGGCATGAAACGCAGCCCCCCGAAGAAAGGTCAGTAGAGTTAGCTTTCTACAGCTTACGATATGTGGTTGTGTATTGGTATAATGCTTGGATGTCTTCCAGAGGGGCTAATGCACCCTCACCCGTGTGGCAGGAGTTCGTAGACACCTTTTTTCGACATTACTTTACACCAGAGGTTCCCCGAGCGAGAGTAGACAGATTCTTGACTCTTAGGCGAGGGAACAAAAGTGTGCGGGTGTATAGTCTCCAGTTTAACTCTTTAGCCAGGTATGCTCCCACTATTGTAGCAGAAATAGAAGACCGAGTGCACCGGTCTGTAGCGGGACTTGAGCCGTATTTGATTAATGAATGTTCCACATCTTCTCTACTGGACGGTATGGACATCGCTTGTGTTCAGGCGTATGCTAAGAATCTAGAAGATCAGAAAAAAAGGCAGTCTTCGGATTTGAATGAAGGTCAGCCTAAGAGAGCTAGATCTTCTAGTCAGTTAGAGGATGTCAGGGGTAGTTTTAGGCCTCCACTTTTATCTACCAGTATTCCTTCACCATCACGGAGGCCGCGTTATAAGAGGCCGGCTTATTTTGAGTCAGGTCAGAATTCGAGAGATTCGAATTTTTGGCATCGAAGAGAATCAGCACGGATGAGGATGCCTCCTCCACGATACAGTCAGTGTGAAAGAGCCCATTTTGGATGATGTCATCAGGGCTCTGATGTATGCTATACATGTGGGGCTTCAGGTCACTATATGAGGGATTGCTCGATGAATGATAGAGGTGGTATGGCTCAGCCTACTGGATCAGTAGCAGCTTCAGCTTCCTCGATACACTTCCCAGAACGAGGCCCTCAGACATCAGTTAGCAGAGGTAGAGATAGAGATGGAGAGATTAGCTCTAGCGGTGGTCAGAATCGCATATATGCTTTGACTAGCCCTCAGAATCAGGAGCAGCTACCCTATGCTGATACATGTATAATTATTATTTATGTGTGCCTAAAAAAGTTATTATTACTTATGGTGGCCATTGTAGTATTGTGTATTTTAGATTGTAGCGTTACAGGTTGGTAGTTATATAGTTACAAGAGAAACTCTACAGAAATTTCCATGGAAATCCCTAAGTGTTTAACATTCGAAGACAAATGTTTTTAAAGGGGGGAGGATGTTACATCCCGTAGTTTCGTATGTGAGATTATAAGTGTTCATCTTATAGTTATGAAGGTTTAAGTTCATATAATAAGCTATGGAAGGATTGGAGGACAAGTGATTTAAGGAAATTAAGTTTGTTGAAACTTTGGAGAAAATATGAAGGGCAATTTTGGCCCAACTTGGAGGAAGAATCTCTTTTAGTATATGTGAGATTTTGAGGCAGAACACAAGCCTAAAGTGAAGTTCATGAAGTCTAGTTTCCAACGC
Organism: Lycium barbarum; assembly: GCF_019175385.1. Classification (NCBI taxonomy): domain Eukaryota; kingdom Viridiplantae; phylum Streptophyta; class Magnoliopsida; order Solanales; family Solanaceae; genus Lycium; species Lycium barbarum. Next base: position 40,547,244 of record NC_083345.1, read on the forward strand.
AACAAACTGCTCATCGATACGGTGTCAGAATAAGGAGCTATGGACGTTACAAGTCTGGCTGGCAGGCTAGGAAATTGGTCTGTGTGAATGCGCCAGGAGGTGACGCGAACGCGCAGAAGCGTGACAAGGCAAAGCCAGCGCAAACGCGTTGAGTACTTTCTAGGTCGGTGCAAACCGACTCTAGGCAATTATAAAAGGGGCTTACCCCCTTATTTTCAGACCAAACACCCCCAAAAAGTCCCCAAATATTGTGGAACTTTCCTCGAACTTCCGTCCACTAAATTTACCGCGAATTAAGTGAAATCTCCAGATTTGGATCCGGACAGCGTATAGTTGTGATTATAATATCGTATTACGGCAAAACTTGGCTTGGATTCAAGGTCGTAATTGAAGATACTGCAGTGCTAGCAAGTGAAAGGTATGAATCTTCCACTATAAGTATTGATTTAAGCTTATTTACGGAGGAAAAGTTATTAAATGATCGGATAATGAATTTATGGGTTGAGAAATTGGATAAAACACCGTGTGGGATATTTATGGAATATATTGGTATTGATAATATTGTTGTTGATATTGGTATTGTTGTTGTTGTTGTTGGTTACTGGATTATGATTTCGGGCAAGGCATATAAATAGGGAAGATGCTGCCTGAATTTTGGCAAATTTTAAATGGATTTAAATTGAAGGCTTTAGACAAGTGTATGATGGTGAGCCTAACAATAGTATGAATGATTTTATATGTAGATTGCAAGACATGAGGTAGGTTGGAAAGTCGGAAAGTAAGCTTCCAGTATGTTAAGGATAATCCTTTCTTTCTTAAGTCATGATTCCTTTGTTATGAACCTATATATGATATCTTCAATAATCCTATTTCTAAAAGTATCAAAGCTTACAGTTCCCGAAGTTCTTGTGATATCCTTGAACTTGTTTCATTCCTATTGATGTTATTTATTGATGTTGCTCTCATCTTATGACTTTGTTCCTTCAAGGTAAGATGTGTTCATGATGATGGTTCCATAATAATAATCCAACGAGGTTAGGAACGGGCTCTTAAAGGATGTTTGATAGGACATGAAATGAGTGCTAGTAGAGGATCCCTAATGAGGTGTTTAATGTTCGAAGAGAGGTTCATGTGGTATCTTAGGATTTGGGTTATTGTCTAGTCAAGCGGGAAAGAGTACTAATGGACTGAGATATGCTTATGAGTCTTATGTGATTATGTGGACCCTACGGGTTAAGTGAAGACCATGAGAAGTGCATAGAGATTACTTGTAGAATTTTAGGTATGCTATCGATTATAATTACCACTGGTCTACGACCAGTCGGGCAAATGTTACCACCGGGCTACGACCGGTTGGCTAGATATGTGTTTACCACCATGCTACGGCTGGTTGGGTAGTTATTACCACCGACCTACAGCCGGTTGGGTAGTTACCATTGATCATTCGGGCAGTTGCGCTCTACCGTCGGGTGATAATCGGACGGGCAGTTATTACCACGGAGCTACGGCCGGTCGGGCAATTACCACTGATCAGTTGGGCAGTTTGAACTAGGATAGTAAGTTAGAGATACAGTATTGTGCATAGATGCAGTTAAAGATATAGGAGTTTTAAGAGACATGCGTACTAGATTCTCATCGGTAAGTTAGAAGTGCCAGGTTCATTCTTGTTCTCTTTCTTTGCAGCATATGTGGGCGACTAAAATGGACCCTGACTTGAGACGACACTATTGGTGGCGTCGGATGAATAGAGATATAGTTTATTTTATGGCTAAGTGTGGCAATTGTTAGTACGTAAAGTATGAGCACCAGCGACCCGGTGGGGTGCTTCAGAGGATGCCCATTCCCGAGTGGAAGTAGGAGAGGATTACCCTGAATTTTGTCACGGGTCTTCCGAAAACCCTTGGCAAGTTTAACTTAGTTATGCCAAGAAGGGATTCGTTCTGCCAATAGTGATTGACCAGTTATTTCTATTTTATTGATTTGGTTGAATAACAATAAAATGAATTTTTTTTGTTTGTTTAAGATTTACTACAAAAAAATATTGTGGTGCATGATTATTGATTTGGATTAAAAAAACAAAAACAAATGATTGTACAAACACTAACCCTTTGCTTCAATATTTGAGTATAACAAGAAATACTTTTTCTTGGTTTGACGTTTAGTACATAGATTAGTATTGTAGTATATTTTATAATTTATTTTCTTTTGCATGATTTAATAAAACAAAAGGAAAAAAGGTTCGTAAGAATTTATAAATGCTTGGCTGCTCTAGCATATTCTTACACATATGAGTTTATTTTTATTTTTTTTAAAATATTTTCATATATTTGTATTTCGTTGTATGTCTATTTTTTAGAATTTCTATTACATTTTTTTATTTATCACATCAAGATTTTTTTTTTAAAGTATCGAACTGCGCGAAGCGCAAACAAGTTAACTAGTCTCTCTTATTTAGTAGGATGAATTTTCATTTGTTGAGTCAAGTGAATAGAGGGAGGAGAATATAGGGACAGAAGCGTACTAGCACATGAACTATACATTCAGTTCATAAAAATATTAAGAACCAACGTTATTCAATTTGTTACGGGTTTCGAACACCGCTTTGATCTCGTTGTTCTGTTTTGTCGTGTTGTTGATTCCGAGCTTTTTTCGAAGTGAAATAAGGTGGAAGAAGAGTAGTTCTTGAAATATAAGGTAAGAATTCTCCTCCACTAAATAAATTGGAGTCAATCTAGATCATATCCAAGTTGCTAAATGAGGAAGTACGAAAATTATACAGTAAATCGTATTTGATGTCGTTATTGTCGTGTGAGCTGTTTGATAACAATTTGTCACGACCCAATTTCATAAGTCGTGAATGCACTAATCCCACCAAGTTAGTAAGCCATCTACAACCCGATAGAATAATTTAATAATGAAATTAAAGTTGAAAAGAAATCATTCAAGTATTAATAACTCTTTTTTTTTTTTTTTTTTATAAACACGAAGGTAAAGATACAACCATCACCGAATCTGGTGTCACTAGTACAAGAACGGGTAAATGAAGCATAAGTCTAGGAATACATTTCAAAAATGCATATGATTTTGAATAAGGACAACAATAACATTAACTGAAGAAAATCCGGTGCCATGGATTAACTAATGGTTCACCCTGCATCGTCTAGATAACCAACACAACGATTATCTCCAAAATATGCTTGTATCGGGAATAGAATCTGCACACGAAAAGTATGCAGAAAGTGTAGCGTGAGTAAAGGAAATAACGTGTACCCAGCAGCATCATCGACCAACCCTAATAAAAGTGGAGACGAGGGCTGGCCTACAATTACTACTTCCACACTTAACCACCATTAGTTCACAATAATAATAATAATAATAATAATAATAATAATAATAATAATAATAATAATAATAATAATATAATATCAAGCCGTGATGATCTTTGTTTAAGCCCATGTGAAGCTCCTAATTTATAAAAACATCAGGTAACCAAATAAGCATCTAAGTCCTTAACTCGTTAGTCATCCAAAGCCAAAGAGGCAATCTAAACCATATTCAAGGCACAATAGACCATCAACTTACTGAAACAACAATAACAACAACAAGATAGAATGAATGATAAATTATAAAGTGAAAAATGCATGTAATGTCGTGCCATGCAATGCCAGGCCTTCCCATCACCGGTATACAAACATTCGAATATGAACTAATCGTGACCCATGGGGGACTCGCGAGGTCCATATACCACCACTCCGAAAAATCATCGGATTACGAACCGCTCCAGTAGAACCTTTGGATCACGGTTTTCCACATATCATAATCTCAGTCCCTCAGGCTCATATACCTGTCATCTAGCCCATTGGCTCATAATCATCATAATGTTGTCCAGAATCATTTCCCTATGGACCTTTCACTAGTGTCGTCAATGCATATGAGATGCTATGATAAATATGAAAATGATATGATCAACAACAAGAAACCAATGCATACAGTAAAGGACCTTGCTTTTAGTCATGATAAGTATGCAGGAGATATATAATAATCATGGATATGTCATGCATCACAATAAGAAGTCGGAACGCACTAAAGATTCCCCTTTTCAAGTTCTCATAATCACAGAAGTCCCACCTTTAGCCTCTTATACACAATAAGGTTCTTTCTCAATAACTTTATCACTCCATCCAGAAACATTTCCCCTCGGACCCACAGATGTATCCTCAATATATATAATGCATGAGATACAAAACAAGGCATGATTATAACATGTACAATGACAAGAAGTCAATAGACACAGTAAAAGATCTCATCTTTTTTCATTATAAACTGTAAAGAACCTATCTTTAGCCGATTAGACAATAAAGTCATTATCTTAGCTTCTTTCCATTTTCGACAAGTATTTAGGAGTGATGAGTACCATACATATCAAACAAGACATAGTCACAAACAAAAAGACAAAAAACACGGGCTTCATACCCCACTCACAGATCCATAGGATTATATTATCTACCAGCTAGTGCCCAAAACATGGCATCCAGACCAACTATAAAATTCATATTGCACAAGTTCCCATAACATGACACCGATACCCGATACAAGTGCTCATCACCTCAAGAGTATCGGGACCCCCTTATTATCCCCGTTACATCCTCTTATTTAGTCAAATTTATCAACCAAAATGCTTAAGTCAGAGTTTACAGTCTCAACATGCTTGGTAAGAAGTCCAGCCAAATCACAGTAGAGCCTTGCTCTTCCATAGAGCTTCCGAACAATCCAATCTGCTCAAATATAGATTAAACGTAAGAATACAAGACAAACGATGTCCATATTACCTTATAGAAGATCTGGGTCCGAAAAGTCAACCCATAGACCCTGTTCTAAACCCCAAAGGTCAATTTCATAATTTTATTGGAAAACGGTTTCAATATGGTCTAATTAGCATTCCGGGAAGTCATATGAATCCATTGATACCCATAATGACATTCTTTAAATCCAAACCCAAAAGTCACCCAAAATAGGATTCCGAGCCACGAAGGGAAAAATAGAAATTCATCCCAACTCAGTTTACCCAAGATTTAAAGAGTGCATAACTCAAAAATCATCCAAAACTATCATCACTTACATGCTCAATTGAAAGAATCTTAGTTTCTTAAGTTAGGGTTCCAAAACCCACAATTTATCATGATTTCTAGCATGAATTTTCATAATATTAGGGGATATAATCATAAAGGACTGATTAAAAACATACCCACTTGAAGAACCTTGAAGAATCTCTCACAAATCACCCTTAGCTGAACTCCCAAACCCCAAATATGAATGAAATGTCTAAGGTTCGAAATAGGATTTTAATAGGGTTCTACCCAACAATTTCTACTTCAGCGGACAATTCCTTTCACCCACGAGTCCGCTCCTGTGCACAATCCACCGCAAGTGTGAAGACACTAAAGGATTTCGGAGGTGTGGGCCTACTGACCAATTTCCGCATCGGCGATTCTGCCTCGGCGAACACATCCTCGCAATAATGAGACTCGAGAATATTCCTCAAAACTCGCACCTGAGGACCTACTTCTGCAGGAGCGAACCCACAGGGGTGGATAAAGGCTCGCTGAGGCGAGTACACTAGAACCAGCAAAAATCTAGTTTTTGTCTCACACCCGAGAATCTCGAGACTCTCCCGGAACCTCCCCGATACAAACCAAATATGCATATACATGTAAAAACAAGCTACGAACTCACTCGCACACTCTATATTCCAAAAAGAGGTCTTGTTGATCAAGTCAACCCTGAACGGCCAACAACTAACTTCCCAAACAAATGACCCCAATGCCCCCAAGACCCCCGAGAACTAAACCAAATACAAAACCAGCCTATATCTGACATTCAGGATCTAATGGAATCGATCAAATTCCCAAAATGACACAATCTCCCACAATGTTGACTTCAGTCAACCCAACACATATAAAATGCCGAAACTCTCACTTCCTCACTCAAATCACATACGATTGCCACCGGAATTGCGCCACCTATTCCCCACAAGTCAAATACACTCTAACAAAGCTACGGGGAAGGTCAAAAGGGGTAAAATGATCAAAAGCGCCAAATAACCTAACGGGTCGTTACATTGTCCACCACTTAAACACATGCTCATCCTCGAACATGGAAGAAAAAGAATATACCAGAATTATCAAAAAGTTAGGGACATCTAATACACAAATCTGTCTACCAAAAATACCAACTGACCCTTCCTCAAAAATCAGATTCTGATTAAGCAACACTGAAACCCACTGGATCATACGAGAACCACCTGAATAGTGCTTCTAGAAGAGGGAAATGTGAAACACAGGGTGCGCACCCGACAACCTGGAAGAAAATTCGAACTCGTAGGCTACCTCACCAATACATTGATGAATCTCAAAAATACTGATGTACTTAGGGCTCAACTTTCCTTTTTTGCCAAACCTTATCACCCCTTTCAAGAGTGAACCCTTCAACAAAACCAGCTCAATATCCATAAACTTCAAGTCATGAAGTTTCTGATTTGCATAACTCTTTTGACTACTCTGAGAAATCTTCCTTGAAGTGTCTTGCTCTGTCCAAAGAATAACTCGTAACAAGTCCGTACCGCAAGGTCTAAACTCAATTGCATCGAGCCAACCAATCAGAGAATCTCCTACACTAGAGAGTCTCAGATGATGATAGTCGTTGTAAGCATACTCTGAAAAATACATAAGTTGTACGAATAAAAGGACAACAATAACATTAACAGAAGAAAATTTGTCGCTATAGATTAACTGATGGGTCACCCTAAATCGTCTAGATAACCATTACAATGATCAGCAGTATCTCCAAAATATGCTCGTACCGAGAATAGAATCTGCACGCAAAAAGAGTGCAACAAGTGTAGCGCGAGTACGGGAAATAACGTGTACTCAGCAACATCATAGATTGACCCTAACGAAAATGGACACGAGGGCTGGCCGACGATTACTACTTCCACACTTAACCACCATTAGTTCACAATAACAATAATAATAATAACAATAACAATAATAACAATAATAACAAGAATAACAAGAATAACAAGAATAACAATAATAACAATAATAACAATAATAACAAAAATAACAACAACAATAAGAACAACAATAAGAACAATAAGAATAGCAATGATAATGATAATGATAATAATAGCGATGATGATGATGATGATGATGACGATGATGATGATGATGTACATCAAGCCGTAATGATCTTAGTTTAAGCCTATGTGAAGCTCCTAATCCATAAACACATCAGGTTACTGATGTCGACCCCTAAGCCATAATGTCTCAAAATGAGGAGGCGCTCTTCAAACCGGCCTATCGCTCTCCTCTATGAAAAGGCAGGCAAGGCATATGTCACGACCCAACCCCGTGGGCCGCGACTGGCACCCTAGCTGGGTACCCGTACATACCTACCTGATCGAATTTCATATCGTACAGATTTTTTTTTTTCAAACGGGTATTACAGAAGTAGGCCGATACAGATACGACACGCGCGCAAACATATATATATATACCTGAACATGCAGACATTTACAGGTAAGCCGATAAGGCTAACATACAGACGAAACCCGTAACCCACACATCTATCTACAGGCCTCTACAGACATACAGAATCATATGACGGGACAGGGCCCCGTCGTACCCAGAATTTCCATACATGTAGAACATACGGAAAACAGAAGATATATACCAAAAGTGTATGCTCCGGATCAAAGGAGCTTTTCAAAACAGCTGAATCAGAACCCTAAGCTGGCGGCGTATCACCTGGTGCGTCTGTACCTGCGGGCATGTAGCGCAGCCCCCGAAGAACGGGGGTCAGTACGAAAAATGTACCGAGTATGTAAAGCAAAAACATAACAGATACAATCATAGTCCGAACCGGAGTCACAGAAATATAACGGACAGAACCATACATCAGACGGACGGACAGAGTCATGATGCAGACCGACATACAGAATCGTGGTCCATACAGATAAACAGAATCATGGTTCAGACAGACAGACGGAATCATAATCCGGACAGATGAGCAGGATCAGTATCCATACAGACGTACAGAATCGGAACCCATACAGACGTACAGAACCAGAATCCACACGGACATACAGACATAGTCGAAATTCAGGCGGACAGACAGAAGTATACCAGACAGAATTATGCATGCAGAGTAGTGCAGAGTCATACTAAATCATACAGAATCATACGGAGGCACGTGCTTATATAAACACTGATGGAACATGCATACAGACATACAGATCCCGGCCCTGTCTGGGGGCGCGGTAAACAGAACCCGGCCCTCTTAGTACGGGACGCGGTGGACAGACAGAATCAGATCAGATCGGATCATATCAGATGCCATCCTGGCCGCCATCCCCATACACAGATCAATATATCATAATCATATAGATATAACAGATCCCGACCCGCACACCGAGGGACGCGGTGAACAATGCAGAGGAATATGCACGATGACAGAACCTGGCCCGGGACGCAGTGAAGGAATGCATTGAGACAGCCACGAACAGATCCATGAGAAACCACATACATACAGACTCACATACAGACTCAATCAGACTGAAGGGTGCCAAACGGCGAGTCAAAATCAGAGTATACGGTTAGTATGCATAGTACGCGCCTATATCCTACTTGGGAAGGCACGACAGATTATTATCAGAATCAGATTCTCAGATGTTCAGAAATCATTTTGTAAGAATTTCATAAAAATAGTTGTATCATGATCAAAATAATAGTTCAGATGGTTTCTGAGAAAATCGGACAAAACGGAAGTATTTAAAGTATTACAGAAGATATCGGGCCTTGCGGGCCCGCCTCGGACCAACTCGAGGAAACATATGTAAATTATCGCTAATAGACCTTATGAGGTCATCCATAATCGTTTGGAAGTGTTCCGACTCCGTTTAGGGAAATTTTGTACAAAAACTCACTTTAAAGGCAATTTGTAAGAAAATAGCTTCAATTGAATTGAAGGAATTGGAGCGGTTTTCCGTCTCGAATTCCGGGGAACGGAGTCGTACTTAAGGCTCGCGGCCGAGCCTATCACATCCAGAACATGCCTAGGAACAAAGGGAAATGCTTCACATACCTCGATAGCGCCTTACGCTCGCTTGGCGTCAATCCCAATTTCGTCCAAAATCTAGAAATGGTCAAGTTTACCATTTGTTAGTTTCAAAATTTTCAATAGTCCAACTTAACACATACTTGCCTACCGAAATTTCGGCAGCATTTCCTCTGTATATAAGACATCCCCGAGACTTAGCTCGGCTCAATTCATCATCACAACAACCCAGAATAACATCAAAACAACAATAGACATTAAAACATACACTATGGCATCACTAGCCATCTTTCGACATAACGAAACATCTTTCGTTTCAAACTTACATTTCCAAACCAAACTTATCATTTTCATATTCATCAACCATCACAATCATTACAACATACGTCGAAGGCATATCATACCATTTTCACACAATATACATAAGATATGCAAACATTCAAACTCTCCATTAAGCCACTACTTTTCCAATATTTCCTAACCTTCAACATACAAGTTCATTATACATTTCCATCTTCCAAATTCATCAACAATAATCATAATTTGCCTCTTGATACATTCATTTCCATTTTTACATAAATCATAACAAAGTCGCATACTTTCCTACAACAACTTGATAACCATTTTTCCAAGACAATAAAGATTGTTGTCTTTCCATTCACTTCACCATAACATACTTAACATACAAACAAGATCAAATTCATACTCCATCAACACATAACAATACCACACGGCCACCTCCTACATTCTTCAATTTTCACTATATCATTCCACTTCCATTTCTAATACAATTTCCACCATACTACAACTAAATTACAACATGAATTCAAATCATCCAAGACATGTAATACATGTACATGTATTCGGCCAACAAGCATATTTTTCAACACACAAAATTTTCATGTTTTTCATTCATTCACACATACTACAACATACATATACCTTCCATAACATATCAAAAGCATAAAATCCTTACCTTTCTTCAAGTTCTTCACTTGGCACTAAACTTGTCCTCTTGCCAAACTAATTGTACCAAGTTGTAGAGGACTTTGCACTTAGTAGTATTCCCACAAGAATTGAATTTTAAACTCAAGGATTAGGCTCCGAAATTTTTCTTTCTTTTCTTTCTTTTTCTCCTCTCAAACCCGAAATGGTCTTGTTCCTTTTGCTTGATTTTTTTCTTGCTTTCTTGAACCTTCTATGGATATGTATAACCATATATAATATTACCTAATTAAATCATGGACTTGGGCCCTTCTTTTTACATAGCATGGCTGGTTGGGCCTCCCCTTTTGGGCCTTGTTTTATTATTTTTTTTTTAAGTCCAACTTGTTGGCTACATATTGCAATCCATAAGGCAAATTTCCAAAATTCCAAATTTTGCCCTTGGCCACCTTTCGTAATTTCACACCATTGTATTCATTACCTACACATTCATGCCAAGTAAGGTCCAATTGTGGCCTTATTCATTGCAAGTCAATTTACCTTGAATTTTCGAATAAGCAAAAATGTCGGATGTAACAGCATATCTCGTTGAATCAGTCTTTTTCGCCCCGCATGAACTATCTGATCAAGTTTTCTTTTTCCTATCACAGGCAGCTGGCAAAGCCGTGTTTGATCATACACATCTAAGTTCTTAACCTGTTAATCATCCAAAGCCAAAGAGGTAATCTAAACCACAATCAAGGCATAATAGACGATCAACTTACTCAAAAAACAATAACAACAACAAGATAGAATGAATGATAAATTATAAAATGCAAATGCATGTAATGTCGTGCCATGCAATGCAAGGCCTTCCCATCACATGTATACACACATTCAAGTATGAACGAATCGTGAACTATGGGGGACTCACGAGGTCCATATACCACCTCTTCAAAAAATCATCGGATTACGGACCGCTTCGGTAGCACCCTTGGATCAATTTCACAATTTTATTGGAAAACAGTTTCAATATGGTATAATTAGCATTCTAGGAAGTCATACCTATCCATTGATACCCATAATGGCATTCTTTAAATCCAAACCCAAAAGTCACCCAAAATAGGGTTCCGAGCCACAAAAGGCAAAATAGGAATTTCGTCCCAAATTAGTTTACCCAAGATTTATAGAGTCCATAATAAAAAATTAGCCAAAACTATCATCACTTACATGATCAATTGAAAGAATCTTAGTCTCTTAAGTTAGGGTTCCAAAACCCATAATTCCCTTACCTAAATCATGATTTCTAGCACGAATTTTCATAATATTAGAGGATATAATCATAAAGGAGTGATTAGAAACTTACCTACTCGAAGAACCTCGAAGAATATCTCAAAAATCACCCTTAGTTGAGCTCCTAAACTCCAAATATGAATGAAATGTTTATGGTTCGAAATTCCCAAAAGAGGTCGCGTTGACTAAGTCGACCCTGAACGGCCAAAAACTAAATTTTCAACCAAATGACCATAATGCCCCCAAGACCCTCGAGAACTGAACCAAATACACAACCATTCTGTATCCGACGTTCTGGAGCTAATGGAAGATGAAATTCCCAAAATGACACAATCTACCCTGATGTTGACTTTAGGCAACCCAACACTTATGAAATGTCGAAACTCTCACTTCGTCACCCAAATCACATACGATTGCCTCATGAATTGCATCACCCTTCCCCACAAGACAAATACACTCTAACAAAGCTATAGGGAAGGTCAAAAGCGGTAAAATGGTCAAAAGAACCATAACGGTCATTACACTATTCTAAGTTGCTTGATGGATGAAATGGTAAATTGAGTATGGTCGTTGTTGTTCTTGATATTGTAAAGTTGGGAAAGTTGTAGAAACAAGGGAAATTCTGTCTGATTCATTGTAAAACAAGTTGTTTTTTGACATATGTAATATATACATGATATACAACATATATACTTAGCGTAACGGAAGGCATTATCATTTTTATATATCTAGAAGATAGTCAAGCTAGGGGATAGGATTGCCGCGAAGCATAACGAGGTATGTAAGGCTTGCCCTCTCCTTTTTTTGGACGAACCCGTTAACGTAACGAAAATGAATGCCTGTCTAAAATGACTGTACTCTTAGTTAATAAAATGTTGCAAGTATTTCATTCCAATGAAAAGTATAGACATCTATGCTTGAGTTCTTGTTCCCATTTTCTCATTTTATATTATGTCAATGTATATCTTCTGCTTCTTATGAGATTTTGTGTTGACAAGTAGTTCACATAAATTATTTGGTGGTTACCGAACTTACGTCACTCCGAAAGGTTTAGTGTGTTACTTCATGAGGTCATCATGCATTATACATATATGTATCTATTTTACTACACTGAGCCGCACTATAGTCGGCCGAGTACGACACCTATTGTGCACACCACTACAGTTGGGTATGTTATGATGATGTTAGCACCAAAGAGCGGATTGATGATGATGTGACTTATATGTCTTATGCATACATGTTTTCAAACTACAACATGCATATCATATGCCATTGTGGTATTTTGAGTTTCAGGTCGTTTCATCCCTACTTACACTTATTTCATTACTTTTATTACGTTTTCTCCTGCCTTGCATACTCAGTATATTTATCCGTACTGATGGCCTATTGCTTGGGACACTGCATTTCGTGTTGCAGGTCCTAGTAGACAACTAAATGGATCTCTTCAGTAGGTTACACCCGTCCAGCGGTGGGTTGGTAAGCTCCACTTCCTCCGGACTTGCCTAGTCGTGTAGGAGAAGGCACCACTCAGGTGCCACTCACTAGTGGGGGGAGGGGGGAGGGGCAGAGCGAGGCCTATAGTGTGGCACTGTCTCGGACCTCGCTAATTCCACCAGCCCTAGAGGAGCTCATAAGGACACTAGAACCTTCGGTTCCTCTAGCTACCACCTCTGATTGAGATATGAGGAATGCTGTCTAACTGTTGACCAGACTTCTAGTCGCTCATACCCACTATTAGGCTGGACCCCCAGATAGTTCCATAAGTTTCAGGGTTCATGACTTCATCAACCTGGATCCTCTAGTATTCACTGGATCTGATCCAAAAGAAGATCTGCAGAATTTTATAGATCAGATGAACAAAACGTTAGGGGTAATGCAAGCTACCGATACCGAATCTGTAGAATTGGACTCGTCTTGATTACGAGATGTAGCGGTGTGGTGGTATGACGCTTAGAAGCAGTCCAGGGGACTGAATACACCATCAGCAATATGTCAGACTGTACGAAGGCTTGTCTGTCTCATTATCTACCTGTAGAGATCCGACAAGGTAGGATTGATGAATTTCTTTCCCTCCGTCAGGGAAATATAAGTGTACGAGATTATAGTCTTCGGTTCAATTCTCTTGCAAGGTTTTTCCTTCTATGGTAGCTGAGATGAGTGATTGGGTGCATCTCTTCGTGGTGGGTCTTGGGCCACATTTGATAAATGACTATATGATAGCCTCATTACAAGATGGTATGGATATATCTCTTATTTAGGCATATGCTCAGAACTTAGAAGATCGAAAATGACAACAACAAACGGAGCATAATGGTGATAGGGGTCAGCAAAAGAGGGCAAGGTCTAGCCGTTATTTAGGGGATTCCCAAAGTGGATTTAAGCCATAACATTCTAAACGTTCAGGTCCTTCAGTGGCCAGTGCACCTCTATAGTTTTAGGGGCCTATTTATGATCGATTTTCTTATTCTGGACCTAGTCAGAGTTCACGAGCGTCAGGCTCACAGGTAGGGCTAGAGGTAGAGCTGCGGAACCCAGTTCAACCAGTGGTCAGAATCGTATAAATTATTTGGTGGGTCGGCAGGACCTAAAGTCATCTTCTGATGTTGTTACATGTATCTTATCTGTCTATTCTCATGACATATATGCATTCATAGGTCCTAGTTCCACATTATCCCATATTACTCCTTTTGTTGCTAACAAATTTGGCATAAAGGCGGAATCGCCATATGAACCATTCGCAGTTTCTACCCAGTAGGGGAACCTGTCACTGTAAGATGAGCTTATAGGAATTCTACAGTGACAATTTGTGATCGTGAAACTTCTATAGACCTGGTGGAATTAGAAATGATGGACTTCGATACTATTAGGCATGGATTAGTTGGCATCGTGTTATGCTACCGTTGAATGTTGGACTAAGCTTGTCAAGTTTTAGTTTCCCTGTGAACCAATCCTTGAGTGGCGGGGAAAGTCACCAACGTCAAAAGGTAGGTTTATTTCCTACCTTAAGGCACGAAAGATAATCTCCAAAGGCTATGTATATCATATGGTATGAGTCAAAGATGCAGATGCTGAAGCAGTAACCCTCTAGCCAATTCCAATAGTAAATGAATTCCCTGATGTATTTCCAGATGAACTTCCAGGTCTTCATCTTCCATAGGGTACAGAAGGCTACATTATTTATTGTGATGCCTCACGTACAGGGTTGGGATGTGTGTTGATGCAACATGGTAAATTAATCTCCTATTCTTCAAAGAAACTGACGAAGCACGAGCAGAACTACCCAACACATGGCTTGGAGCTAGCAGCCGTAATCTATGCATTGAAAATATGGTGCCATTATTTATATCGTGTTCATGTGGATATCTATACAGATCACAAAAGCCTCTAGTATATATTCAAGTACAAAAGAGTTGAACTTGAGACAACGAAGATGGCCCGAATTACTGAAGGTTTATGATATTGATATTCTCTATCATCCCGGTAAGGCTAATGTTGCAACCGATGCCCTTAGCTTCAAGCATGGGGGAGTTTAATGCATATTGATGCTCAGAAAAAAGAGCTCACTAGAGAACTTAATTGATTCGCTAGTTTGGGAGTTCAGCTAATGAACTTGGATGATGGTAGCCTCATGCTTCAGAATGTAGCTGAGTCAGCCCTCCCAGCCGAAGTGAAGGCTCACCAATATGAGGATCTAGTCTTAACAAAGATCAGAGAGGGTGTCTAGCAGAATAAGAACACATCATTTGAACTTAGGAAGAATGGAATTTTGGGATATCAAGATCGTTTATGTGTCTCGGATATCGCTGGATTGCGAAACAGAATCCTGATAGAATTTCATTATTCCCGACATCTTATTTAATTCGGATCCACAAAAATGTATCATGATATTAAGGGTTTCTATTAGTGTAATGATATGAAAAAGAATATTGCAGAGTTCGTCACTCAGTGTCCCAAAAGTCAGAGGGTAAAGGTTGAACATCAAAAGCCTAGTGGGCTACTGCAGAATATAGAGGTACCGATGTGGAAATGGGAAGTTATCAATATGGACTTTATAACTGGCTTACCTCATTCTTATCGCAAGTTCAACTTGAGTAATCATTGACAGGCTAACCAAATCAGCTCATTTCATGCCGGTTAAAACTACTTATACAGCAGAGGACGATGCGAAGTTGTATATTAAGGAGATCGTGCGACTCTATGATATTCCTTTATCTGTTGTATTAGACAGGGATGCTCAGTTCACACACATTTTTCGTGTTCTTTCCAAACGGGTCAGGGTACCCAAGTAAGTCTGAGTAAGCATTCTATCCGCAAACAGATGGGCAATCGGAGTGGATTAGTCAAACCTTTGAAAATATAATGCTGGTATGTGTATTGGACTTCAAAAGGAAGCTGGGACAATCATTAACCTCTTATTGAGTTTGCATATTACAATAGATACCAAGCCAATATCAAAATGGCACCTTACTAAGCTTTGTATGGTAGAATGTACAGGTCTCTTATAGGATGATTTAAAGTGGGCGAGTCAAGTATATTTGGCCCTGATATAGTTCACCAGGCTGTAGAGAAGGTGAAGCTTTGCGGACAACCCAGAGTTGTTAGAAGTCCTATTCATACGTACATCAGTAAGACCTAGATTTTCAAGTAGGTGATTGGATATTCTTGAAGATATCGCGTATGAAGGGCATGATGAGGTTTGATAAGAAAGGGAAGGTTAGCCCAAGATACATCGGGCCATATCAGATTATTCATAAAGTAGGCCAAGTTTCTTACTAATTGTAGTTACCACAAGAAGGGGAACTTGTCTATTCAGTCATTCATGTGTCGATGCTGCGAAAGTACATCAGAGAACCCTCACAAATAGTTTCAGTAGATGACGTACAGATTATAGAAAATCTATCTTATGAGGAGGTTCCTGTTTCCATCTTAGATAGACAGGTCCGTAGATTAAGGATGTGGCTTCTATAAAAGTCTTATGGAGAGCAAGAATAGGGAAAAATGTCGTGGGAGGCCAAAGATGAAATGAAGTCCAAATATCCTTATCTATTTCTGATCGGAGGTTCTTAATGACTAATTCCCTTTTGTGTTATCTTATTAACTTATGATATAATAAAGTTACTAACTCTGATTGTATGAACTAGTTGGCTTCCGAGGCAAAGTATTATAAGATGAAACAAGAACAGAGTATAATCTACGAGGTAAAGTATAAACACAAGTGCTTCCTTGATATATAATGGCCATAGTCGTTTCAATATCATCCATGTATGTAAATATAAGCAATGATTGCATTGCCGTGTCCGACATATAGGTTAGATTGTGTGGCTTGCAGGTGTAGGGTATAGTACCTGACTACAGGGGGAACTCTGCTAAAATTTCCATAAGGATCTTGACAACAGAACCCTCTTCGTGTGCCCCACATTCCAGGATGAATGTTCTTAAGGGATGGGGGAGGATGTTACACATCATACTTTTACGTCATGTATGTTATGATTAGACTAACATAAACCTAGAGAGGTTAAGACTCTTTTACAAGGTTAGTCATGGTTTTAAACAAGTGTTAAGGAAATTACATAAGGATTGATCGGAGATTAAACAAATAGGAGAAAATAAGTTATTTTGAATGAAATACGGTCCAAGCTATAATATCTCGTATTTTCGGACTAGGCAATTGGAACATCCAACATGAGTAAATTTACCCGAGGCCGGAGGATTTGGTCATATTCAAGCATGCAAATCAAGAGTTCAGTGTATAAAAGGATGAAATGCTGAAATGATTTAAGACGAAAAAGTGTGACGACGATGATTGGAAATAATATTTTGTGTGTGGAAAAAAAGGCTATGGACTAGTTCTATATCACATGATTATGATAATAGGAATAGGGAGTGTGCTAAAATGATTACTATTTAAGTGAAATGTGATCAATGAATTAATTGTGTGTGTAATTAGTTAAATGTGGAGTGTCATCTAAAGGAGTTAATTAGTGACTTAATGGACAAGTTTGGGACTAGGTGGAATTCCACATGTGGTAATATAAGGAAGTGAATTAGTTACTAGGAAATTCACACGTTATTGGTGGTATTAATTGGTAATAATTAGTAAACTAAAGTTGTGGAGAATTAATGGGATTATACCTAATGTGTGTGTGTGTGTGTGTACGTTTCCTACTTGTGATGCGTTGGGACATTTTTGTATGCAGGTTATTTCCCTACTTACATGGCTGCTTTATTTCTCTTCAAGTTCTAAATTTCCATGATATAGATGTTAGTAGAGTGTGTGCTGCACGGAGGTGGTTGAACCTCGTTGCTCGACGGGTTTGCCCTTCGAGCAACACCACTGATGTTACTTACCCTCAAGCCCTTGTGGTTGCTCACATTTTAGATAACGTGCCCGTAAATGTAGGGATTCAGGAGATTAAGGAGTGGCAGGTTTTTATGGACAAGGCTGGACCGAGCTTGATGTTTCCTTCCCTAATTACCCACCTATGCCAAAATGCGGGGCTGCCGTTGGAGCCTAGCGACCGATATGTCGAGTGTGATGTTCCCTTTGACCCCTTAAAGGTGAGGGAGCACAGCGCAGGGGCAAGAGGAAGAGGGATGACTCGAATGATGATGAGGACAGAGAGGGCCAACATGGTGGTGACGGGAGTGGTCATTCATAGGCCCCGGGTACCTTGGAGTGTACGGAGGCAGACATGGTGGCGGTGGAGGAGGCACGATGGGCTTTGCACGGCCTTCCATGAAGGCCGGGTCGTCTAGTGCTACTACTAGTGTGGGTTATTTCACTCCTGATGAAATGAAGGGTTCTCTGGAGGCTCAGACCAAGATAGGGGGCACTGTGGATGCCCCTGCAGGGCCCCTTTGGATCTTTATCCCAAGCCCACGTGGATCTCCGGAGAACTTGGACAGGGAAAAGAAAAAGAATTGGCTAGAGACAAACTGTTCGTGAGGATGCGGAAAGGTGTCAAAAGCCTCTTGAAGACCCTAGTCCCGAAAGAGAAGCACCCCAAGGTCACAACCCGAGATGTCCCGCAGTTCTCCTTCTTGAGTATGTTCAGGCTTGGCAGTGAGGACTCCAGCAACTCAGGTGACGAAAGTGACGAGGCGACCAGCAGAGTAGTGGCTTAGATATTCTCCCCCCCCCCCCCCCCCCACCCGAAATGTTTGGATAATTTTATTATTGCTTTTGGTGCGGGTGCCTCGGTTTAAGGGCACTCATAAGACAATTTCCCTAGTCGGGTGGATGTTTCTATGCAGCTTCTTGCTTTGAAATAGGCTTTTTCTTAAAGCTTGTTGATAAATGAACGGGTTGGGAAATCAGGGAATGGGGGAAGGGTCATTGGTCTGAGGCACCACTGTGGTGGTCACTTAACTGCTGTAGCAAGAGCGCTATAGCAGTGGTGAGTATTGCTATAGCAGTGATGGGGAACTTTTTGGGTTTGCCATAGTGGACGATGAGCCGCTATAGCGAGCCTACTGTAGCAGTTCCCACACCACTGCAGCGAAGCTACAATTGTCAGTGGGCAAAAAATTACCCACCAATTCAAGTCAAGCAGGAGCTCGTTCATTTGCTTAGCGTGTATAAACATGGCTTTCGTCTAACGAGTACGAATGCACTTTCGACTTACTAACCTTCCTAAAATAAACACACAATTTATAATACTTAATGCTAGCAACGGAAATTCCATTTCTTCACATACTTAACACACATACTACTCAAGGTCTTCCTTAAGTTATTATAATATGATACAAATTGGAATCGACAGCCACCAATTAGCCTATCAAGATACCAATTGGAATCGCCCAGATACAAATTGGATTCAACTAGGAGACGGAGTATTGGGAGTAGCACGGTAGAATGAATGAAGAGGAAACTTCTAGATGTCCTATAGCCTTTTGCGGATGGGTACGGATGTCATCATATCATTCCAAAAGACTCTACTGGACATTTGCTCTTGTACTTGTGAGATCGGTAACCTAGGCTCTGAAACCAACTGTCTCGACCCAAATTACGGGCCATGCAGGAACCTACCGTATCACTACCTAGTAGGAAAATCCTTACCAATGAACCCAATATTCAAACAGTTTTATTAACAACAAAATACTTAATGGTCACAATTTGAAGGTAAATACTCATAATGACTCTGTTATTGATACAAGAAAAATTAAAATTCTCGAGATTTAGTCTAGATAGGTACAAAAGCTCCTATTACACAAGGATAAAACAAGATAACCGACACAACCTTTGCCTGGAATGATGAGCTAGGCTATAGGAAGATGTCCGGAAATCCACTAAGAGAGACTTCAAGTAATAACCTGCACACATCTACACCTAAGGAGGATGTCGCAAAAGTAGTATCAGTATACCACACGTACTGGTAAAAATCATAGGCCGACTAAGATTAGTTCACGCAATACAATATAAAATCAACAAGATAAATAGATAAGTCAACATGCACCCTCCAGACTCCCAATATAGATAATTACACAGATACGAACTCACCTCTCTACTCCTAGTTATTTTGGTTCTCTTATTCCCACAGTATTGCCGGTTATTCGAATAGTCAAATGTAGTACTATTTTGTATTATTTTAGGCCAATTAATTAAATCTTATCTTCTCAATTACACTAATGTCTACTTCCAAATTATTAGCCTTAGAGCTTTTCATCTGATTCACTCGCTGAGATATGACGCATTTACGGAACATACTCATCACACTTCCATCAACACAGGGCCTCTCCAAATCCATCAGACTAAATTTAGAGCCCTGAAACTTAACAATTCATTACTTGTCCAACACCTTCATGAATGATCAGAATCCCTTAGAAAGTACCACAAAATTATAGGAGATGCACAGAACAATGTAATAGAATGACAACATGCAATATGAGGATATGAAGTTATGTAATTCAATGGCCACATGCACACAGTACACACATGCTAACTGGTATCATTTCCCAGAAGTCATGACCTGCAGGTGAACCCATGATGTCCATGTACCACTCATTCCAGATCCACTCCTCGAACCCGAGCCACATTCAAGGCCACATCCTCACCCCTGGTCAAATGTGTCTTTTCATAGATGTAAATATGCTTACCTTCCCATCGCCTCTAATGATTGATTCTTAGTAATGCCTTACAATCACCCCAACTCGACCATAAAACCAGATAACACAACTGGTACTTACCCAGACTTTCTGCTCCATAAATTATCCCATAACCACATGCAATATATGCATCTAATGAATGAAAGCAATGTCATGAAATATGCCCTTGGTGGCGTACACTATTATGCCTTTGTTTCAACTCACCCAATGCCACCATTTTTATTGACACAAGTGGACAACTGTAATGAATATTACAAATTTACACGATAATCAATGCGGGAACTACATATAAATGGGAATACTTACTCTAAACTATGGGATATCCCTTTTTAACAATGACAATAATCACTTCTTATCTGTAACGCATAAATATCACCAAGTGTAGAACTCAGTACCCAATCATATACTCGTTGTTACCCTAGTTACTATATACACTTAAACTATCGTTAAATTATGAACATATACATCCAAACTACATGTCTGAAGACGTAATCATGCATTCTCCCATCAATTCTATACATATATACAATTCGCTCATCAAAGTCTAACTCAAGTAGATCATAACCTACCTCGATGATGAAAAGCTATTCGAACTTCCAAGAAACATCCAACCTTCTATCCTTTATCCAAAATCCGCGGGGCATGCTATTGTAGGGAAAGATATGGAGGATGTTGGAGGAGCCTTTTTTTCTTAGTGTCAAGGGTTTTTCTTTAGGTAAAACCTAATAACAGCATTGGAGGTTCTTTTATGAAAAAAGAGGGTAAAATATAAAAATGAGTATGGAAAACGTGCATTCTGGTCTACGGTGAACGTCAGGTTCACCATAACGGGACCGCTGCGACGATACCCTAGCAGCTGTAGCGGACCAACGTTTGCCCGGCCCCACGATTTTTATCTCTTTTCGAAACTTATTTTTTCCACTATTAATCATTTACACAACCCATACGGCATACCAATTAAGATCGTGGGCCTAGATTAGGTACGGATTTTTGAAGTATTAAATAATGACCGAGCGGGTCGTTATATATGAAAATTATACCATAAATTATATTTGATGTCGTTATTGTTATGCGGCTGTTTGATAACTATTATAAGTTTTCTGATGGCTGAAAAGATAAATTGAGTATGGTTGTGGTTGGTCTTGATATTGCGAATTTGGGAAAGTAGTAGAAACAGGGTAAATTCTGTTTGATTCATTATAAAAAGTCATATGATATATGTAATATATACATGCTATACAACGTATATACTTGGCGTAACGAAAGGCATTATCAATGTTATAGGTCTAGACACTAGTCAAGCTACATGATAGGATTTTCACGAAGCATAACGAGGTATGTACGGATTGCCCTCTCGTTCTTTTGCCAAAATCCAGTAACGTAACGAAAACAAATGTCCGTCCAAAATGACTCTACTCTTAGTTACTAAAATGTTCCAAGTCTTTCATTCCAATGCCTTAAGAAGCATAAGACATCCATCAACATAATATAACATGAGAAAACGAGAACAAGAACTCAAGAATAGCTATCTATACATTTCGTCGAAGGTTACCGACCTTATGTTACTCTGAAGAGTTCAGTGTGTTGCTTCATGATTCCATCATGCATTATATATATCTAATTTACTACACCGAGCCGAGCTATAATTGGTCGGGTATGACATATATTGTGCACAGCTTGATGATGATATGACTTATATACACACACACACACACATTATCTGTACTTGTTTTCAAACTACAGCATGAATATCATAAGCCATTGTGTTATTATGAGTTTCAGGTTGCTTTATCCTTACTTGCACTTATTTCACTGCTTTTATTACATTTGTTCCTGCCTTGCATACTCGGTACATTTATCCGTACAGACGGCCTATTGCTTGGGACACTGCATTTCATACTATAGGTCCTAACAGACAGCTTAAAGGACCTCCTTAATAGGTTGCACCCATCCAGCGGTGGGTTCGCGAGCTCCACTTCCTTCGGACTTGCCTAGTCATGCTGGTATGCTACTACTACTACTACTACTACTACTACTACTACTACACACACACACACACACACACACACACTTATATATGTATATATATACTTATGCAAATATGGGTATGGTGGGGTCCTGTCCCGATCATTATGTTATGCACGTATGTTCTTAGAGGCTCGTAGACTTATGTTATGTACATAGTTATCGTATCCGGCCTTGTCAATCTTCATATGATGTTCTTACTCTTATGACAGCCTCGTCAGCCTTGGCTTTGATGTACAGTTCCTATGTTAGCCTCGTCGGCCATATATATATTGTTGCATACTTGTGATGTGTTGGGACTCTTCTGTGTGTAGGTTATTTCCCTACTTAAATGATTGGTTTATTTTTGTTCAAGTTCTAAATGTCTAAGATATAGATATTAGTAGAGTATGTTGTGCTCGGCAGGTTAGGCTCAGGTGTAGGTCGCACCCCTCCGGTCTGGGGTGTGACAGAAGCATGGTGAAACAGAAATAGCAAGTAGTAGCAGTAGCAAAATAAAGCAACCATGACTCAAATAGAGGTCACCGAAGCTCGTTTTTCTGATGGGCCAGTGAAAAATCCGAGCAGACCAACAACACAACATAAAAATACATAAGAATAAGAGAAAAATGGAGTTGACAGATAAGCTAAGGTTCTGGCCAGATATGTGTTTCCCGGCTAAAACGGTGGCAAACAGTAGGGTAAGGGGGGAGGGAAAGCTAGCATTGTTGTTCAATTTTTTCCAACCAAAGCTGAAAAAATAGCAAACTCCATGTTTTCAGATCTGTAATTCAAGAAAAAAAATTATGCAAAGAAGAGGAGGAAGGGAACGGTGTCGGTTCATCATTTGTTTGGTCCATGGCTGGAGATCCAATGTTATGCCGGCACCGGGGAAGGAGAACGGATGGATCGAAGGGCTGGTGGTGTTATGGTGCACGGATTAGCAGTTATAATGGTGTGAAGATGGAGTAGGGGTGGTCGGTAGACGGTATTTCACCGTCCGGCGAGCTATTTCGCCTGAGTAGAGGGACTGTTAAGGGGAGGTGGTCAGCAGCTGTGGGGTGAAATAAGGAGAAGGAGAATTTTTATTTTTATTTTAGGGCTTTACAATAAAGAAAACAAAATCTGAAAATTTTTGTGTCTTTTTAAAAATGAACCCCTTCCTCTTTCTTTATAATACAAAAACAAAACCCTTTTGTCCAAAATATAATAAACTCCCTCCACTTGCCCCCTTAAGACTCAAATTGGTCCATAGGTTATTGCTCAATGGGTTTTCCACCCTTTTATACTTAGACAAAACTTCTTTAACCAAGGAATGAAAGACCCAAACCATCAATTCAAGCGTCATGTCTAAAAAGTTGACAATACCTTGACTTGATTTAATTTTTGCTGTGGTGTTTTTAAGATTAACTGCTCTGATTTTCTCTGCATTAATGGATTGTACTAAAATATAGTTAACTAATATATGTATAATAATAATAATAATAATAATAATAATAATAATAATAATAATAATAATAATAATAATAATTTAAAATATAAACATATCAATAAAAAACCTAAGTATTAATGCATAAGATATAAAAATGTATTTGTTACAAAATTAAGAAATGATTATTAGTTGCACAAAATTTGTAGTATTATGATGTACATGTGTAGAAAATAATGATTCTTGAAAAATGAAAATAAATTAATAAAATTCCTGAAATAAGGATAATCACAAGTATATTATCGAAAAATGTAAAAACTGTAAACAATGTATTTCGTACTTTTTTAACGATCAGGGCTCCCCCAGACGTTAATTTTAAGCACGGCGAGCTAAAATTAGGTGTCAACAGCTTGAGCCTCTTCGATCAGAGATGATGAAAGAGTTTTCGAGTGAAGACGTTGATGTGTAGCTAATTTTGACTCAGTAAAAAATTGCTAAAAGGATATGAACAGAGAAAGAAACCAGTCGTTAGTAGAGCTTTTACAATACTCTCCGTCTGTCAGTGGGGGTTGTAACGCGAGACCTTGGTGAACCTTTGACACTACTCCACATAAGTCGGCGGACCCGATGCTTGAGAAATAATGCCAGACATTAGCAGAGCTTTGACAATACTCTACAAAATTCTGGGGAAGATATGCCAAACATCAGTAGAGCTTTGACAATACTCTGCGAGATGCTGTTGGAGTGGTGCCGAATATTGGTGGAGCTTTGACATTACTCCACATCCGTTGGGCGAAATTGCTAACAGAAAAAAGTGAAATGATAAAGGGAAGAGAAATGTTCGAGGATGAGAAACATTCACGTACCTTGGACATGGCTTCCAAAATTTCCCCAATATTGAGTTACAAGATATTGGGAGGGCTTAACGTTGTAAACCTGCTTGGAGAAATAATGAAACTTGCCCCGATAGGACCAAACTCTACATAGAGCTTCCTACATATCTCGTCCATCACGAGAATTAGGTCAATGTAGTTCGAAAGGTAGTAACTACTGGGTCCAATCAAAAAGATTCCTCAGTGTTGTTTATTAAGACGGAGTGGTCCTAGCAAGAGTAGGACCAAAGATGGTCGTGCTCGAATTTGAGCTACCTACACATCCCTGATATGGGAATTAGACCGATTGTTGTTTGGGAAACTTGTTGGGGAGGAGAATGATTTATTCCTCTAGGGGGCGGCCGAACTCTAGTGTAGACTCCGATTTGATTGTCAGGGCCATGGATTGAAAAGGACTACATAGTTATGTGCCAAGATTCTGATGCAAACTTCGGGTCGTGTGTTAAAACCTTGAATGGAGTGAGGTCTTAGGTTGTGTGCAGGACCCTGATGCAAACTCTGGTTTATGTGTTAGAGTCTTGAAATGAAATGACATCTCGAGTTGTGTGCCAAGATCCTGATGCATTCTCGAGTTGTGTGCTAAGATCCAGATACATACTCCGATTTTTATGTCGGAGCCTTGCAATGAAATGAAATCTTAGCTTATGTGCCGAGACATCGATGCATACTCCGATTTGTGTGCTGAAGCCTTGAAATGGAATACCCACATTTAAAGGTGGATGCCTGACTGAAATTAAAATACCCGAATTAGAAGGTAAGCACGTGCGTGAAATTAAAATGCCTGTATTAGAAGGCGGGCACCTGGCTGAAATTAAAATACACGCATTAGAAGGTGGGCCCCTGACTGAAATTTAGAATACCCACATTAGAAGGTGAGCACCTGAATCAAATTAAAATATTCGCATTAGAGGGTGAGCGCCTGACTGAAATGAAAATACCCACATTAGAAGGTGGGCGCCTAACTGAAATTAAAATACTCGCACCAGAAGGTGGGTGCCTGACAGAAATTAAAATACGCGCATTAGAAGGTTGGTGCCTGGAAAATGTACTTGAAATGAAATACCTGCATTAGAAAGTGGACACCTGTAAATATTTTCTTTTTGATGCACTTTTATTTATTTTTGTTGTAAAGAATGTTTAAAAAAGAAGAAATGAAGAGAGAATACCGTCTTGACTTTAGTTGGTACCAACAATTAGTTTTGTGCATAACAATCCCATAATTTTCTTTGTACCTAATCGAGATTGACTTTGGTATAATTCCTATAGCTTCAAGTGGTACCTCAGACATACCTAAGTATTGACAAGATTTGTTCGTCTTGCTCCAAGGAAAGGTTTTGAACTCCACATATTCTCATGTTTCAAATGCCCTCACCAGAAAGAAAGTCCCCTTTTCTCACATATTTTAGTATTTTTTTTTAAAACTTTGGGACATCTAGAGAAGTACACTCACACTCAGAAAGATGTTAAATGCATACAATTGTGATACCATATGCTTGACCATCATGTAAGTATCCACTTATGTGAGAACCCTTAACATAGGATCACGTAGGGCTTGTGACGGGTTTGTAATGTGGCTTTGGAGAAAAGGTAGGATGTTATTTGGGTAAGGAGTGACTAATCCTTCCATGAGCGCTGCACTATGTCTGTGCTTGGTATTTGTGTGCTCTGATGCTAATCTATTTTATTTTGTTGTCCCTTTCTTTTGTACTTGTGCGACTTCTTTCGCAAGTTGGAGTCCTTTATTTTGTGAGTTCGGGGTTGTGTACCCGAGACTCTATAGGGATTAAGAGAATGAACCTGGGTTGTATGCCCAAAGTCCTGATTCTAATTCTAGCTGTATACCAGAGTGTGAAACATAAAAAGGAATAACGGGTTGTATGCCCGAGATCCTGAATGACAACTGATGATTTTGTTTGCTCCCTCTTTGGAGGTCACTCTTCGTCTTTGATTTTTTGGGACATTCGTGGAAATTTTCCTTTGGTAGCTTCGGCTTGGATATTTATCAGTTGCATGTTTTTAGTGCGCTTAGGGAGGTTAAGCCAAGAAAGGGATAGTGCATATAAGCACTCAGAAAGGGTATATGCTTAAGATTTAGTTGTCAAAGAAAAAGGCTTTAGGCTCAAAAGGGGAATGCTAGGGATAATGTCATTTAGTAAGCTAGAAAGGCACAAACGGGTCAAAGAAGGCCTACAATCCTTTCCTACACCAAGTGTTACTCATAATTTCACCTCAACAGATATTCAAGCCTAATCAATAATGAAATGCAATTGAACGCTATCTAAAGCTCATCAAAAAATGCACATGAAATAATGAGGTTGGTTTTGTTCTTGTCTTAGATGCGTGTGAGAGAATTTTTCAAGTGTCACTTAAGGTGTGAATGAAAGGTACCGAAAGAATCTTTGGTTTACCACAAAGTTAGTCCTCTCCATATACCAATTGTTTGTTGTTGCTTTCCTATGCACACTTTTAACTGTGTTGGTACCAACCAAGTCAAACTATGATTCTAAAAATAATATTTTTTGAATAAGGGGTACCGAACCCAAGAAGAGTTGCCTACGTATCTCATCTATGATGAGAATCAGGTGTTAGTAGTTCGTTCAGATAGGACAGAAAGAAGGAAAATATTTTTGTGATTTTTCAAAGTAAAGGTTTTTTTTTTGGTGTTTTTTGAATAAGGAATACCGAGCCCCAAAAAGGGCTACCTATGCATCTCATCAATATGAAAATTAGGTGAGCGTAGTTCATGATGATAAGGGAGGAGAAAGAAAATATTTTTGTGATTTTTTAAATAAAGGATTTTTTTTTCTTTTTTGTGATTTTTTAATAATGAATACCAAACCCCAAAAGGGCTGCCTATGTATCTTATCAAATGAGAGTAGTTCGTGATGATAAGGTAGGAGAAAGAAATATTTTTGTAATTTTTCAAATAATAGATTTTCTATTTATTTTTTTTTGCTTTTTGTAATTTTTTAGTAATGAATACCGAACCCAAGGGCTCCATACGTATCTTGTCAAAGAAGAGTATTAGGTGCGCATAGTTTATTTAGACAGGGTATGAAGAAAGAAAATATTTTTGTGACTTTTCAAAATAAAGATTTTTTTTTATTTTGGAATAGGGAATACCGAACCCAAAAGGGTTGCCTACGTATCTCATCAAAGAAGAGAATTAGAGGTGTGTAGTTCATTCAGACAAGATAGAAGAAGAGGTGCCAATCGTAGGTTTTGGTTTGCAAGAATCTGACAGGCGGCAGAAGAAGGAGGGGGGAGATATCTTCTCTCATGATCATGAAACCTTGGGTCTTCTCGCATGAGGAACTAACATGTACCTTTCCACTTGCTTACCTGGTGAAGGAGCGGTTTGTATCCTTGTATTTTGCGCTTAATGTCTTGTTATTCGATAGGTGTCAAAAGAAGAGAGCGACCGCAGGTGCGAGTAGATAATTTGACCACACGGTTGAAAGAGTGTCGATCGTACGTACGGAAGCTTTAACATCACTTTGGCCAAGAGGCATAAAGGAGACTGATCGTTGGCTTAGAGATTTCAAAATACCCCAGTAAGGGACCGATCGTAGGCTAAGATCTTTGATAATATAGCTGAAAGGTGTGCTGATCGAAGGCACGGGGAATTGAATAAACCTGGATAGGCAGTTGAGAGGATGGGCTGATCGTAGCCAGAGCTTTAAAAAAACTCTTACAGGTGGCTGAGAAGAAGAATGTCAAACCTAGATGGAACTTTGACACTATCCCGGTACGTTATACAGACTGTTAAGGAAGGCCAGACGTTGAAAAAGTTTGACACTACTTTGCGATCGTCGGTAAGATAACAGGAGACAAGGTATGACATATGTCAGCGAAGCTTTGGCACTACTCTGGTTCATTGGCAGGGTTTTATGAGGAAGATCCCAAACGTCGGCGAAGCTTTGAAGATACTCCATGTCCGTTGGCAAGATGATAAGAGGGATGCCAATTTTGGTGGAGTCTTAAAAATACTCCACATCTGTAAGCATGATTGTTAAGAACAAATGTGCTAAACAATCGGTAGAGCTTTGACATTTCTCTGCGTCAATTATCACGATTGGTGTATGGTTGGGATGGTAAGGGTTAACTTGATTCGATTCCTTGGTTTCAAAAAATGGGGGCCAATACGCCACAGTTCCATGACCTACGACCCCTGGGAGAAGAAGAAAGACTTATATCCCAGATGTTAGGACTAAAGTCAGGTGAAGGTTGGGGTAAGACCTCTATTGACGTTGATATTGTTGAGAGTTGGATTTAAGGGGAGTTAGTTGACGTTCTTAGTAGCTTTCTGCTATGCATCTATAAGCTGCTCCAAAATAATTGCCCCAATTTTTTTATTCTGGAGAAAATATTTTGAAATAGTAGGGAGACCTCACCCTTATGTAGGATTGCCTACGTGTCTTGACAGGACAAGAATCAGGTTAGATATAGTTCGGGCAGATACAAAGTTGTATGTGATTTATGTGATTTTTATGAATTGGTGGTTGTATTGAAAAAAGTGAGGCTATGAACAAGAGTTCAGATATAGAAGAAGTGTATTTCAGAAACGGGAAGAACCTACAAGACTGTATTGATATGTCTTGAAAAAGACGGTAAAGTCCAAAAGAATGGTTATAAAGAAAAGAAATGAGTGAGGAAAAAAATGATATGATTGTGAAAAGAGGTCAAAAAGACTGGAAATAGGTTTGGAAAAAATGATATAATTGAGAAGGGAAGTCATAGAGACGGAAAATGGCATGAGGGTTTATAATGGTTCCAGGCTCAGCACAAGTCAGCGAAGATTGTCCAACAAAGTGGACGAGACGGAAGATGGCATATAAAGTATATATGTACAACTAAAGAATGTGTAGTAAATACAACATGTGTAACAAATAAAGAATGCCTAATAAAGAATATGTAACAAATAAGAGATATCAATAAATCTGGCTAAAGCAGAAGCAAGATCATATGTACAACGGCCTAAGGTTTCTAGGAAGTAGATTCACTTAAGTTTGATAAAGAATATTCAGACAACTGCAAGATGGCAAGTAGTAAGACTAGCCCACCAATCTCTGAAACTAAGGACTTTGAAGAAGGTTTGGAGGAGCGCAAAGCACAACTCGCGTGCACAATGTGTGTATGTGTAGACTAAAGATTCAATTTAAAGTGCGATGACATTAGAAGGAAAGAGTAACATGTAGTGTCTTCAAACAAATAAGGAATATAAGTTTGAATTTGGCTTGCGCCCTTTCAAATACAATATTGTAGTGTATATATATATATATATATATATATATATATATATATATATATATATATATATATATATATATATATATATAACAGGTAATAATAGTAAAAACAAATAAATAATCAAATATCCCTCAAGTGCTCACTTAAACTAAGTGTTCTAAGGTCAAAACCTAGCTTTATCCCCATCAGAGTCACCATTCTGTTGCGCCATATTTTGAACGGATCCAAGATAGTTTACAACTCCCAGTTCTTCTAATTGATTTTAAAATGGTTATTGTCACCACCTAATTTTTAAGAAAAATAAGGAAACCTATATGAATTCGTGTATCTACTCCGTTTATAATCCAAGAACCATATAAAATTCTAGATAAGGGTTTTATTTACCTCAAGGTGAAGCTTTTAAGCATTCCTCTGAGTCTGTCCAAAGACAGTCCTTAAACTTAGTCTAATTGAACACTAGAGAGGGATTATCTATATGTTCATCATTATTATTACCGATTTTCAAAATGTTGTGATTTCATGAAACATATATATATATATATATATATATATATATATATATATATATATATATCAAGTATTTGTAAACAATGTATATCGAAAGGAATGTACAAAGGTGTGTGAAGAAAACATACGCTGTTTATATAGTAGTGTATTTCTTAGAAAAATTAGTGTATATCAATTGGCACAAAAGATATATCAATTATTTAATGAATATTCTATCAAAAGAATAAGGAACAAAAATATTGTAAAAAAGTATTCGTGAAAAATTAGTATAAGGAATTATAGGTAAAAAAATAAATGAAACGATGTAATTACTTTAAAGAATAAATGATTTGTAAATTGAATATTTACTTAGTATAAAAAATGTGGATTTAACTTGATTAAAATGAGTATTAGTGTATACGAAAGAATATAACATGTATGCTGTAAAAATAGTGTATCAAAAGTGTACAAATAATATAAAAATAAAGAATAGACTAATATGTTTGCCTAAAAGCCAAAAGTGTGAATCAATTAATAAAGTATTTATACCAAGTCAATTTAATCTATCTATGAAAGTATTGACGACCTAATTCTTGCCTAAAGTGAATGACAAATGTTAAGTTAAACCCACAAGACGACAAGTAAATAAATATCTTTTCCTTTCCACTACACTACGAGTTTATGTCCGTACAATTTTAAAGAACGCCGAAAGTAAATACAAACAATGATTCGGGTTCTTTCCGAGCTTCTTCTTCGAGATGTATCTCCCGATACCTGTATAAACACTTAGTAAAAGTGTTAATTAGAAAATAAATAATTAACGAATGAATTAAAAAAATAATGAATAAACATAAAATAAAAATCAGTCTTTTGTACAAGAGAGGCCTTGGAAATGAAATTTCTTCGTCGGCCATTCAAGTGCAGTAGTTTGTTCTTTATCAATTTTTGAGGGATAAAATAGTCCAAAATAATTCTCGGGTCACCATGACAATACGGAAAGAGCAGTCAACAATAACAAAGTCACCGGAGATGTCGAAGCACGGTGAAACAGATATAGCAAATAGTAACAATAGCAAAATGGAGCAACCATGACTGAAAACGAGGTCACCGGAGCTCATTTTTTTGGCGGGCCAGTGACAAATTCGAGCAGAACAACAACACAACGTATAAATACATAAGAATAAGAGAAAAACAGAGTTGTCGCATAAGCTAAGGTTTTGGCCAGATATGTATTTTTCAGCAAAAACGGTGGCGAATAGTGTGGTTAGAAGGAAGGAGAGCTAGCGCCGTTCTTTGATTTTTTCCAACCAAAGCTTTAAAAGGGAGAAAACTCCCACCTTTTCAGAATTGTAATTCAAGAAAAAGAAGATAAAAATTGTGCGAAGAAGAGGAGGAAGGGAATCGGGGCTGGTTCGTCGTTTGTTTGGTTCGTGGCCGGAGCTCCGTCGTTATGCCGGCACTGGGGGAGGAGAATGGAGGGATCGAAGGGCTGTGGTGTTATGGTTCATGGGTCGGCATTGATGATGGTGTGAAGATGGCACAACGGTGGTTGCTAGACGGTATTTCATCGTCCGATGAGCTATTTCGCCAGAGAAGAGTGACAGAGAGGGGGAGGTGGTCGGCGACGGTAGGGTGAAATAAGGACAAAGAGAATGTTTTTTATTTTAGGGCTTTACAAGAGAGAAAACAAAATCTGAAATTTTTTGTGTCTTTTTTTAAACGAACCCTTCGCTCTTTCTTGATAATACAAAAACACACCCTTTTTGTCCAAAAGATAACAAACTCCCTCCCCTTGTCCCCTTAAGACTCAAATTGGTCCATAGGTTATTACTCGGGTATTTCACCCTTTTATTCTTTAGACAAAACTTCTTTAACCAAGGGATGAAAGAACCAACCCATCAATTCAAGTGTTATGTCTAAAAAGTTGACAAGACCTTGACTTGATCGAATTTTTGCTCGGTGTTTTATGATTAATTGCTCTTATTTTCTTCACATTGACAGATTATACTAAAATATAGTTAGTTAATATTTTATGTATATTAATAATGTAAAGTATAAACATATCAATAAAAAACCTAAGTATTAATGCAAAAGATATAAAAAAATGTATTTGTTCCAAAAACTAAGAAACGATTATTAGTTGCATAAAATTCGTAGTATTATGTTGTACATGTGTTGAAAATAAAGATTCTAGAAAAATGAAAATAAATTAATAAAATAAGGATAATCACCATGCAATTTCCATTCGGTTGGTTTTTTGGATTAGCCACAATGTCAGAGGATAAACCACCCTTTTGCCGAGTGTCTAATGTTGTGGCTATCTTTCCCATTTGTACCTCTAGTTGCTTAATCGAATACGAGTGCACTCCAGATTGCGTCAGTCTCCTCCTTGTCACCCACTATTTTTACAACCTTGGATTTTATTTCACTCATTTCACTTGACTAATTGTTATTGCCCTGATTTTGATTATAGTATTGCGGCTGCTAATAGGTCATAAGACGAGCCCAGAATGACTACATTTGGTTCTGGACTATGTTTCCTGTTTGTCAATTATTGTTGGCCTGAGAGTTATTCCATTTTTTTGGTTTCCACTGTTGCGTTTGATTACCTTTAAAGTTTTGCTTCTGATTTTGGTTGTGGAAATTTCCCATGAAGTTTACTTCTTCCTCGATCATAGTCGGAAATTGTTCTAACATAAGATAAATTGGTTCGATGAACTGTTCCTGCCCTTATAGGTTGGTTGCAGGTACTGCCCTGCTTGACCATAAACCATCGGCTGAGCGACTATTTGTGGCTGAGTAACCATCTATCGAGATTCAACAGCATGAACCTATTTCAAGGTTATCTCATTCAATTTCTTATCTGCCAATCCCAACTGTATTTTCAAATGAGCTACCTCCTCGTCATTCTCTTTTCTCTCACGAATCAATTTATCTGATGGTTTGCTGATGTCGTTTTCTCAGGTCTTTGATTCCCACGCATGTGCAATCTTTGAAACTCTGTCTCGAGCAGCCTGAGCCTTATTAAAGTCAAGGTCCATGACTGCTCCTTCAATTGCATGGCCTGCTTGACTCTGTGTTGCCTTGTCTAAATGTCTCGAGCAGTAACTCTCTTGATATCCCATGTTGAGGAAATTCCGGCAACATTTTCTTGAATTTTGACCAAGTCTAATACAAAGACTCGTCATCCTGCTACTAAAAGTTTAGGATAGCTTTCCTCAAATTGGCGTGCTTCACCGGTGTCAAATATTCTTCTAAGAACGCTCCTTGGAGTTCATCCTAAGTGCGTATGGACTTGGGTGGAAGATTGTGCAACCATTGAGATGCTTCACTAGCTAGTGAGAACAGAGACAACCACAATCTTATTGCATCATCTGACATATTTTTCTGTTTGGACAATGTGCAGATAGTCAACACATTCATCACATGAGTTTGCGGGCCTTCATAATCAACCCCACTAAACAACCCTTTATTTGCTAACATCTGAAACATTAATGGTGTCATGGAGTTGCTGCTCCAACAACTGGCGGGATGATTGTATTTGCATACCCAAAGTTCACTGGTGCAGGAGTATCCTCGATCAGAATGCCAAAAGGGTTGTGTACGATTTCGCCCATCTTACAGAAACACGAACAAATAATTTAATTGGTCCAAAGTATGTAACAAAAGTAACAAACTAAGATTAAGTCACCAATTCCTCCCCGGAAATAGTGCCAAATTATGATAACGCTCAACTGTACCCTCATGCAAGTGTAGTGAATAGTTCAAAGATATAAGGCAGGAAAAGGTGAATGAAATAGGTCTAGGGACACGTTCCATCTTAGACATTGAGAAGATTCAGAGAAGGAAGAAGCAGGTGTTTGAACTAGGTCCAAGAAACATGTTCCAACACAAAGTCCTACTGCGAGTAGGATTTGTGTTTTATGGTAAAGACTTGGCGAACAAGTTTGCAGGATTTTGTTCAATAATTATCGAGATACTTAAGAATCCTTCAAGTCCTATAAGGACACTGAGACACGTGAATGCAAGAATCCACAGTCAACTCAAATCCTAACTCTCATAATGGGCCTTACCGTGAAGGGTTTGAGTTCAGCCAACTTGATGCAAACCTAATACTATAATTATTCAAGTCTTGCCATGAAGAAGATTCATGCACTCACAAAGAGAGAAAATTAGAGTTTGAGCAAACACTGTCAATGTTATATTTGACAGAATACCGATTACAAGAAGTGCACCCTGAAACTACGAAGAAGATTAAAGAAATTGTTTCATAGAGTTTAGGTGTTACAGTTCTTGAGTCTAGATTTGTGTATTAGGTTTGTTTATCGAGTTATACCTTTATCCGTCTTCTTAGAAGCAATAATTGTAGGTATAAACGTTGGTCAAATTTAGCTTCAAGTTGGGATAATTTGAAGTGGGCTCACTAGGCTAGGTTAGTGAGATAGGAATTAGAGTTTAGTTCCTAGGTTACAGAGTTTGTAGCTTAATTTTTCAAAGGCTCATAGTTGTAGTGAGTTTTGGGAAAAATCCTACAAAGGTGTAGCTCATGGTTTTTCCGCCCTTATGAGCCGGGTAGTTTCCACATAAATATATTGTGTCCTTACTTTATTGTTCTTTACTATTCCACAAATGCTAGCTTGGAACAGGTAGGACAGCCTGCTCTTTCCTATAGGTGAAAATCAAGTACACAATAGGATAGATAACTAGTCTTGTGAAATAATAATTGGTATCAGAGCAGGCTTTCTTTAAAAGGATAACACCTCAAGAAAGGATCATGATAAATACTGCACAACCACTTGGACACAGTGAAGGATACTTACCTAGAAGGTTTCTATCATTCAATGGATAGTACTATGGATGGTGGAAAGCTCGCATAGAGGATCACTTGCAAGTTGAGGACTATAAGCTCTGGGATAGAGTTATCGAAGGACCAAATTACCCTAGGAAGGAGGTTGCTAATAGGATGAAAGTTAAAAAGGAGAAAAGCATTTATGTTGAAAGCGAATACTCAAAAAGAATGTAAAAGATAAGAATGTCCTGATCTGTGGACTAAGACCTGATGAGTACAACAGAATCTCAGGGTGTACCACTACCAAGAAAATCTAGGATGCCCTGAAGAATGCTCATAAAGGAACCAGTCAAGGAAAGATCAGGAAGGCTATGTTAGCAATTGGCTTTGAGAATTTCAAAATGAAGCCTGGAGAGTCAGTTTTTAAGATGTTAACCGGATACATTCTTATCGTAAACGAGTTGACCTCACTTTGAAAGACTATCACCACGAAGGATTCAATAGACAAAATATTGAGGACCGTGTCAAAACCCTTTAAAATGAAAGTTACTGCTATAAGGGAAGCAAAACACATCAGAACCATGTCTTTAGATGAATTGGTAGGGAACTTGAAGACCTATGAGATGGATACGGTGAATTACAAAAAAGAGAAAGCAAACAAAGGAATGTCATTGGCATTCAAGACCATAGGGAATGATGATGAAGATGAATTTCCCCTGATCATCAAAAACTTCAAGAAGTTCCTCAAAAAGGAAAAACAGTATGGTAAACAGAATGCCTCTGAGAAGGGAAGGGGTTTTAAAAAATCTCAGGATGGAGGATACTTTAAGTGTGAGAAAACTAATCACATGATCAAGAACTGTCCACTATGGAAAATAGAATGGAAACAGGAAACAGCTAAGAAAGAGGGGAAGAAGGAAAATATTCATGACAAGACAAACTAAGAGGCACAAAAGGCTATGGTAGCATCTTGGGGCTTAGATGATGAGTCAAAGGAAGAAGAAAATCACTCAGCACTTGTAACGGTTGAGGAGTCAGACTCAGACCCAGACCCAGAGGAGGACACGACGGTCAAAGTTCATAATCTAAAAGATAAGCTGGATCTGTACTCTAAGAAAAAACTTATGTCTTATATGATCACCCTCCTTGATGAACATTAGGACATGAGTATAAAAAGGGTTAGGTCATTTAATACCCTCTCCCACGTGAAAAATGAATCTGAAGATGAAGCTTACCATACTGCTCTCATGGCTGCTAATGATTCAAAATCAGACACTGCGGATGACATTAAGGTAAGTGCTTCTGGGCTTAAGGACAGGTTAGCAATGTTTCCACAGGAAAAACTGATGAATTTGATGAATATCCTAATTGATGAGTATCAGAAGATGAGTACAAAATGGGTTTGAGTTACTCAGTGAATATACTGGCCTGAAAGATCAACTAATGAATAGTGAAACCGATAAAGACAAAACTGAAAAGGAAAATTATATGTTGAAAGAATAGGTTGCTCAACTTGGTTCATCTATCCTCGCTCTTCAATCTAAAGTTCTTAAGCTAATAATCAAAACAGGTAAATCTGAGATGAACAGTGAACAACTTGGGGTTGAATCTGAACTGAAAAGAACAAAAGGGAATTGCACCTTAAGAAGGAAAAATCAAGAGAAATCAGTTCAAAACTGCTTAGAAATGAACATGATCTTGAAAGAGTTAGTCATTAGACCCAAGCCTCCAATTGCCCTCAAATCTCACTAGTCAAACACATAATATAACCACAGGATTGTGTTTTTATAGAACTGCCAAACTGGATTCGTTAGAAGAGGAATTGTGCACTCTCAGTGGGAAGATGGAACAGTGCAGGATCAAATGTCCAGTGGACATAAGATACAGGGAAAAAATTTGAAGATTGCAAATAGAAACTCCAAGCCAATCAAGAATGTTGCAACAAGTGTAGGAACATATTCACATGGGCTCTACTTGAATGGAAAAAGAAAGATCTGATTCATCTCATTGTTAAAGCAAATGGACCCAAACTTTCCTGGGTGCCTAGAACAGACCTTTGATTATTCTAGTAGGTAAGAGTGACAGAAAGCAAGCAAAACTAATATATGGATATCGCTTGCTCAAACCATAACAGGAGCTTTAAGCAAAAACTCTGCTCACTCTTAGCATTGAAAAGAAAAAAAGGCAAATGCATCAAAGGACAATGTTCATTCAATACTGAATGAGTTAGCACACAAACAAGGGAACTCTGGATAAAAGAAGTAGATGAACTTAGTTCACCACTAAAAATCCAGTAAAGTAATCAAGACAGGATTTCAAATGATTTAAATGGAAAAATGAAATACCTTTTTTTTTTTAAAGAAAATACTGCACAAGATAGGGGAAACATCTAATGCAATCACCTTTGAACCGAGTCAAATCAAGCTCAAGTTATAGCACCTAAAAGGGATATGAAAATGGCAGGGAATGCAAGTCCTTGAAAGTATCACGCCAACAACCAAAAAAAAAAAACAAGTGCAAGTAATAAGGAATAATTGGTGATGAAAGGATCTGGTAGTCCCTTATATATTGCTAAGGATGGTAAACTTCCTCATTCAGGGTAGCAAGCATCCAAAAAAAGGTGACAAAATGGAGGACCATCATATTGTAAATACTCATGTGCCCATGAAACAGGTTACGAAACCTATTCTACCAGATGGATGAAGCAGGACTAGTGGAACAAGAAGCTCAGCCTGATCTAGAAAGTGCCAATAATGATTTTTTCATTGCTGAGCTATCTTTAAAGAAAGAAATTAGTAGGTTACTACAAGTATGACCTATTACTGGGAATCAGGGCTAGAATTTAGGTTTATCAAGGAAGCAGAACTCAGAGAGCACATCCTTTGTGGAGGCGAAAATATGTGGTCAAGTCTTGTACTGTGCTTAGTCATTTTGATTTTGGAAAAACTGAAGGAGTCTAACAAGCAAATTATTCGTATAATCACACAAATGCTATCAATAATGCTAAAAATCCGGTTCAGTTTAAGCCCATATGTCTCTTTCATATAAGACATCACTCTTGAAAGACAATCAGGGGTGTTAATTCATCTCCAAATTGTAGGCCGATTAATTTGAAGAATTCTCCACAACTGACTTAGAAAAGAAAGTGTTATGTTAGTGTTGGGAATGAATAAACTGCACGTGTATTCTTTAAAATTGTCTAGTAATTTTGTCTCAGGCTATGTGGGTCTCCAAGCAATGGATAATAATTTTATTCAGTCTTATACATTTGGTTGTGTATCCTATGCCACGATAGTTTAATAATCTCTTAAAGTCCAACATTTTGTCCGTCACAGAAACTAGCTTCAAATCAAAGATTGCACATAGTTAGCCATTAACTCTTCAGGTATGTATTCCTTCTCTTGCAGTCAATTATACATTCAGATCATGAAACAACTTGGACAACCTGTTTTAACTACCCTAGTCAAGTCTAGCCATCATTAAAAGTGTATTGAGAAAAGAAAAAGTTGAGTCAGGATGACCGTCTTGAAAATGTACCACAATCAAATCACCCTCTTTCTAAAGAGACTCTTAAAATTCCCTGTTCATACCACTTTATCCTTCATATTCACTTATACTTAAACCAACCACACCTTACTTCTTTTCATCTCAAATCAAAGCCCCCCCCCCCCCCCCCCCCCCGTCTCTCTCTCCCATCCTATAATCAAATCAAAAAATATCCAATTCTTCTTCCTTTTCTGATCAACCATTCTCTCCCATACACTCTCATAACTCTACCGGCTCTGATTATATGCTCCACTTCCCTCTCATTGACCCATCATTTCCTCCCATGCGGATTTACACAACATTTTAAAGGGCCAAAGAAAAACGAAAAATGGTTGGAGAACATAGAAAGGGGGGATGCTCTAAAGATCCCAAAATAGGGGCTAGTTCGGGGAAAATCAATGACACAACAACTCTTTAAGAAAATGAGTTGTTGGACACTGCTAGCTCAAGTAAATATGATGTAGTGAAAATAGAGAGAATGAGTGATGGATACATGACAGTTCGTAGTGAGATAAGAAAAGATAAACAAGAGAAGAAACCTCCACTATCTGGGAAAGAAGAGTAGTTAGGATCTTGCCCCTCATGGATAAATCCGATGGAAAAAGACGATGGGTCTTAATAGGGGAAAATTGTGGACAAAGATGGTGGTTCGTCCTAGGGGCAAGGGGCTAATTCAGATAGTGATTCAGTTGAAGAAACAAAGAAAGATATATACTGCCCTCATAGACTAGCCACTATCAACACCTCCTAGTTAGGATTCCTTATAAATCAGCCCTAGATTGTAGAATCAACATTGGTCACAATCCCTAGCAAAGTGACCAGGTTCTCTATAATTTTATCCATGTAATAATCTCAGTGTGTCTATGTCTTAAGTTTTGTGGAAATGATCTATTGTGTATTGTTGTAACACTACAAGAAAAATGGGTTTTAACGACCACTTCTTAACGACGGGATATGAATCCAGTCGTTATTTGCATAATTATAGCGACCAATTTTTTTCCGGTCAGATTTTAATTCACCATTAACGAGGGAATAAAATTCAGTCGTTAAAAAATAAAATATCCGGTCGTTAAAATTAATTAACCCAAAAAAAAGGCGCTAGATTTTCCCACAATTTTCCCCAACCCACGTACAGATTGCCATAACCCCCAACCCACCATCTTGTGCCCCCCCCCCCCCCACCCTAACCCAGAAGCCTAAACAAAAGAAAAAGAAAAACTCTTTCAGAACAGATCGTCGAGAACACGAGAACAGTTCCAATCGGTAAATTTGGAGAATCGAATATTTACAGAATTATAGTTTGAAGCTCTCTTTAGGTTTCCATCTCTTCTCTCATCAAGGTATCATAGTATTTTTGTTGCCAAGAGCAAAATTGAGGTACAAGCTTACAAATTAGAGGTAATTTTTTAACTTTCTCAGTTGTGTAGTTCACCAAATTGGGCCTCTCTTACAATTCATGTCATCCTCTGTTTTAACAACCCTACATTTCACGATTTTTTTTTAAAAAAAAAAGAAGAAGAAGAAATTAGTGATAATAAGAAAAATTAGGATTAAATTGTGGCATTGATTTCAGATCCTTTGTCTATAGCAACTGTGATGTGGCATTAGAAGGTGTTTTGTTTCTGCTAATATGGTAGTTGTGGTAATTGTATCATTGAAGAATTGCTTGTGATTGAGTTGTGCTACTGTTTTGGTTGGCTGTTAGCGTTGGTTTTTGGCTATTTTCCATTGTCATAGTCTACTTATTTACACTGTGTATGTTGTTATTGTTGTTCTATAATCTACTTATTTATGATCGACCAGTTTGAAACCTGGAGAAAAAATAATTTAATAGTGAATGCCTTTGCAACTACCTTGAACCGAACTTTAAACAATAAGGATCCTAGTGTAAAGCTTGAATTGTTAAATGTGATAACCTATGGAACTTGTGAAGGGTGGATAGAATATTAGTAGTTGGAGAAGCATGTCAAACATTTTGAGTTCATAATTGAATGTGGACCTAAATTACGTAATTTGGTCCTTCCCTGCCAGTTGAGTTCTTTTTGCTTTTGGTTGCTTTCTAATGACGAGACCAAGTTGCTTTTCAATTCAGGAAATCATTTGCAATGCACTGTTAACATGAGGTGTTTTTTATTTTGTCTTTCTCCAACTCATGTGTATTTGAGTGTTGTTTCAAAACGGAGAAGTTCTAGCTTGAGAGGATATATCATAAGAAGATGAACCATTGACAATTTGCCGTAAATTTTCTTACTAAATTCTTTGTTACTCACATGTCTGCCTTTAGTTAAAAGTTTTTAGCAGCTGATTAAAGTCATACAAGTCTTTGGTCATTCCGTATACTTTTATTTCATCTACTAGTTGTAGTTATTCTGTAATATGCTCCCTACATGTCTGTCACAATCTCGAATTATTTGGAGAAAACATGCAGTTGGAGAAGTTTTGTTCTCTCGCAGATATTTCTTTGTCTCATGAACGACTTATCAGATTGAACCAAAAAAATAAGAGGACATGGAGTATTCTGTACGTTGGCTGGATAGAGGAGGCAATAGTTGAAGTTTCTATACTGCTTCATTCTTGATTTGTCTATTCATTTTTGAAATAGAAACTTCCACATAAAGTATTTTACAGTTAATATTTTTGCCTTTGTAACGGTTATTCTATTATTCTATCGTAGGCAGGGGTGGAGCAACCTTAGGGGAAATAGTGTCACGGGGCACCGCTTCGTCGAAATTTTTCACTGTGCATATATGAAATTCATATTTTCCTGGACAGCTAAGTGAACCAATAGATGAATCTCCATTTTCATATCTTTCTTGGAACATCCAGCAATTGCTAGCGCACTGGCCGGGCACTTCGTTTTTCTGGTTAAGGTCGTAGTGTGTTGTCATGTATTAGGAATAGTCGAAGTGCTATTTGGCAACCCTTTTCCTATTGAAAACGTACTGAATTATTTTCTGGCGTGTCTTAATAATGCTATGTATTTTGGTTAGATTAGATTGACTTGAATCCGTCAAAATCTCAAAAGTATGAAATGGAATCAACTTTGAAGTCTGCGAAACATTCATTCATTCCACCTGGTGCCTTAGCAAGAGGACAAGGGAAAAGATTTAGAGCTTTGAGTTTAGTAAGAGTAAATGCTGAACAAAGACCTCCGATTGGCAAAAGTAAAAAGTGTAATACAACAACTTCTTATATGAATGAGCTAGCTCAGAATGAAAGTCTTGCACGCTCCTGGTTTTGATCCATAGGAAGACTATGTTTCCCTCTCTCAAGAAGCTGAACTGATGCAAATACTCAGAGAAACGAAATAAGTATTTTATTGTCTCATTTTGTAATCTACTTTTGTTGTTATCGGACTGGAACTTTTTTTATGATTGACTTAAATTGAAATCTGCAGGTCCATGTGAACCTTAAAAAGGCAAAAAATGTGAGAGTGTCGATCAGGTGCAGGACTCAAAGCTGGAGTAATGTTGAGCGTCACTTTTTACCACAATCGAATTGTTGGGAAGAATCATGCCTCAGCGAGACACTTGGCTATATTAGTTAATGATCGTAATATGTGTCCATTGTGCGTACATTATTGGGCGGACATCGAGGATTATAAGCTGGATCACATGTGGGCAGCTATGACTATAAGGATTTAAAACATGAGTTTTTTGTTTTGCCTTCTCATTTTATTCTTTTACAAATGAAAACGAAATACTTGTGAGCTTATATCATTGTATTTGTTGAGTTATTTTCTGTTTGATTTGTCAGAATCTGTAAAGAAAATAGTTGATATGCTATATTGGATTTGTGAAACTCAGTGTTATTAAAAGCGCTCGCTTCGTCGCCTAAAGCATTGAGGTAAGGCTACTGGCTTGTGCTTCAGAAGGCTGAGGCGACGCTGGTAGAAAGAAGGGACTCTTCTCCTCAAGAAGATCGAAGTGGAGGAGAAGCCAGAAGCATGCGCTTCGTTTATTTTAATAAAAAGTTGACTTTAAACAGAAAAGGATTCAACTTTCTTACTAGTTTTGCTGCTCTCTTCCTTGGTCTGGTTTCTATACTTCAAGCTACAGGTATGATTATTTCTTCTTCTTCCCCTCCTCCTCTTCTCTTCTTCGTCTCGTCTTTGATATCGTCGCTGCTGCTGTTTTTTTTTTCTTTCTCTTCTTTTCTTTTATCTTATGTCTCTGCTACTGCAGCGTTTTTTCTCCTCTTCTTCTTTTCTCTTTTCTGATATCACTGCTGCTGCTTCTTTTTTTCTTTCTCTTCTATTCTCTGATCTAATATCGCTGCTATTGCAATATGAGCATCATGGTGACAGATGCAAGGTTCAATATTTTTGCCCATATATATTAGAATACTTGTCCATGATGCAACTTCTATGTTGACATTTAATTCTTTTTATTTTGAGAATTTGCAGCCTGTTAGTTGGATAGTAGTGCATCCACTATACTGGCTATCAAAGATGTGGAGATAGCTTGTTCTCTGCATTGAATTTGAGTTCCATTATATTCTCATGAAGTAAGCTCATCTCTTATCCCTATTTGTACGGTGTATTTTGGCATAAGCAGGACTTGAGGATTATGTTACCAATATATAATAACGGAGGTGAATCATGATCGTAGAAAATTCTTATGCTATTGGTACTCCGTCTGCATTACTGCATTTTGGATCATATTACATAGTTGGTACTAATTCCTAATATTGTGGTCTTCTCTTTTTTTCTTTCATAAGTTTAGTCTTTGCTAATAAACTGACATAAATTTGAAACTTTTCATAGATCAATAATTTGAGGACTGAGATAAGTTTGGTGGTGACATGTTTTTTTATGGTTATTCTATAATTAGTTAC
The DNA here is from genome assembly GCF_019175385.1 of Lycium barbarum. Classification (NCBI taxonomy): domain Eukaryota; kingdom Viridiplantae; phylum Streptophyta; class Magnoliopsida; order Solanales; family Solanaceae; genus Lycium; species Lycium barbarum. The sequence continues at coordinate 40,590,913 of NC_083345.1, forward strand.
TTCTTAGTGTTTCTCTTTTCTACTTTAAGTGGCTCTTGTTATTAAATCTCATCCATAGAGATTAGAATAGTCTACACTTTACATAAAGTGCGTTGTTTCATCTTATTTGTTGTGTCATCTGCTTGAGCATGCCTCTACTTTTATTATTTCAAATTTATTTTCTGGACACAAAAGTAATTCATCCTTTGTCATGTATATAACACATCCATTTGTAATTTTTTCAGATTTGGAAAACTGGAAAATGATGTCCGGTATCATTCAATTTATACCAGGTTCTACAATAACATGCCTTCTATACCAAAGTTGATTCCTTAAACATATTAGTAGAAGTAACTCACTTTCTAATAACAGGAGTATCTGATTTCCAATCTTCTGTGTAAAGAGTTTCTCCAGTATTTTTTTGGTAGTATTGAAAACAACTGATAGAATATGTTTCATTATTTCATATTCTTACCGATTCCTTTTGATCCTAGGCTTCAGAATCTGTGATGCGAAACCAAGACCTTTTAATTATTTTAAGTTGATGTACTTATTAAAGTTTTGTGATTTGTTGCTATGTGAAGATAATGAGTATGGATAAGGTAGAAGAGTCATGATTATTCTATTCATTAAATAAAATACAGATGTCATGATATTTTTATTACTAAACCTATATGAAAAGTGGTTTAGGTCCTATTTAGGAGATTTTCTCATTAGTTGCTCTAATTTGATAGAATAAAGTTATGTATGAGGTTGCATACTTGGAACTAAAAGCTAGACATCAATCAATCAGGGGAATCTTGAATTAGAATTTTGATACTCTAGAGCTTGAGCTTTACGAGATAGAGAATCCTTTTCTCTTGGCTTGCACATTCTCTTGCCTATCTATTAGGAGTTTTGTTACTATATTGAGATGACCTTTCTTCTTTTAACAGATCAAGATTTACAATATACAAGCTGGATTCTAAAGAACTGGCCTGCTACCCTTGAAGAAAGTGCAGAACAATTGAAGCAATCTACTTTGGTTTTGTTACAATCTATTTAGAAATGTCACATTTGTAAAAGCTATAATTTTATTCTCTTTTGTTTGGAGTTGACAAATATAATGTCATGTAATCAGAATGTGTATATTTTTATATATTTTTTAGTAATGTGATGATTTGTTTTTTCAAGTGTCCAATAATTTTTATTAAAAGCACCTGTAACAATTGGATTTGTTGGGCGTTAATATTTTCAACAGCCGAATCAGTAGTAGTAGTAGTTAATTGTTTTTAACGACTGGTGTGTCAACTAGCGAAGGGAAAATTTTGTCGCCAAAAGTTAGGTTTTACGACTGGAATTTGTCTTGTCGCTAAAGGATATTTAACGACCGGACTTGAAACCTGGTCGTTAACTTTTAACGACGGAGCTTTTAATGACCGGTGACGACTGAGTTTTTTCTGGTCGTTATTAACTTATAGCGACCGGATTTAGTCTTTTAACGACCGAATTTCCCCTCGCTAAAGACCTTTTTTCTTGTAGTGTAACCAAGGGACTGGAATTGTACTTGTTGAAGTTAGTGACGAAAACTATTGCATATCTTACAAATTTGTGGCTTATTTATGTGATTCGAATGTTTTTCTGACTTAATTGAGTGTCTGATTCTGTCACCTAGTGTATATATGATAGCCCCAGTGGCCATGAGTTCAATATTGACAAAGTTAACTTGAAGCAAATCGAGATAACTTTTTAATGATGCCAGTAGGGGAACAACATGGACTGTGTGCTTATGCTTTTGACTCATATCCGCTAACCTGGTTTAATCGATCGTTCATTTTCCGGACTATGAGATGTTTTAGAAAAGGATACTCAGCGTCTTAAAAAACATAAATCTGTGAACATTAAAATGAGGGAATTTTTTGGCATACGCATGTGAGATTTTTGATGATTGACAAAGTATATGAACAACGCTAGTAAAACGGTTTTAGAGGCAGATATTCGAGATAAAGCAAAGGAACTAGGCACAAAAAAATCATGGAGAAAGTGACTGAACAAGGTGAGTAAACCAAGTCTCAGGACATGGTCTATTCAAGAGAGTTGCAAACAAAGTGCGTTAACCAACTCTGCATACATGTTCTATCATAGAGACAGATGCGGTAAATAGTTTAGAGATATAGTGTTACATCCCGTACTTTTGTACGTTGGATTTGTCGTAAGTTAACCGACATAAGCTCGAAGGACAAGGCTATTTTGAGGTTATAAGTATTTATGTAATGCTTAAAAACTGATAAGTAAGTGTCGTGAAGGTTAGAGGTTAACCAAATTCAGGCTATGGTTCGAACCGCTCCCAACGCAGAATTTTTGTCATATTCAAGTATGCAAATAAAGAGATCGGTGTATAAGAGGATGAGGTCCCGAAATAATTTAGGACTTAAAAAGTGTGACGGAGGTGATTGGGAATAATATTTGGTCTATGTATAAAGAGGCTATGGACTAGAGTTCTACCACATGATTATGATAATGAATATATGAAGTGTGTTAAAAGTGATCAATATTGACTGAACTGAGATCAAAAAATTAGTTATGTGAGTAAGTAGTTAAATGTTGGAATTTATTAGGAGACTAATCAATGAATTAGTAGGTTTTGGATAAATGTTAAAGTGGAAGCAATTACCCGTGGATCATGGCCAGTAGCATATGAAAGCGATCATTCCAATTTATGCTTATGTGGGTGGCTTGTTTATAGCCATCTAACAACAATAAATTGAGTCTTTGTTGGAGTGGACCCCATGATACATAAATATTGGAAATCAATTGAGGTCTCATATTAAGGAGATAATTATCTTAAGAACTCATAGGCTGCAATATTAATATTTCATTTTCTCATGTCAGAATTGCATATTTCTCTCAGCAGCAATGTACTTCCAAAATTATTTTATTGATATCTCACTTTTTGAATTAAATTCTCCTTTTACGAAACGTAGCAACAAGATACTCTTCAAACATAGCATGTGTTGCTCTCTACTCTGATCCCCTTATTCCGTTTTGTCGTGTTGTTAAATGCAGGCTTTCTTCGAAGTAAAGTAAGGTGGAAGAAGAGTAGTCCTTGTCATATACGGTAAAAATTCTCCTCTTCTAGATATATTTTTAAGTTCTTCCAGGCCATAGTTAAATTGTGAGATTAGAAATATAGGGTTAATAGCGAAAAATCGTATAAGGTGGTGTTGTTGTCACGTGGGTTGTTTGGTGACTATCCTAGGTTGTTGTGTGGATGGATTTGATGTGGTTTTTGTTCTTATTATTTTGAACTTGAGGGATATGAAAGAAATATAGGAGATGCTACTCGAATCATTACACACACAAGATGATCACTTGATATACGTTGTATACAAGTAATTCTGGAATATAACGAATATGTTATAATTCTTATAGGTTGAAGTGCTATGAGTTGAATACACTGTGATTGAATAGATCTTGATGGAAGGTATGTAATGGCTATGCTTTCTTTTCTTGGCATGATTCGTAGATAATAAGCGTTTATCGAATCTTAAAGAAAGAGAACTACTGTTTAGAGCTGTCATAGAGGGGTAACGATTCTATATGTGATATTTTACCTCCCAAGGGATTTCTATCCGCTCCGTAATTCATTTTTAATATAAGAGTCAGAAAGGGAAATGTTGACATCTCCATATATTTCAGTTTACACATGATATACAACATGATATTTACATATATTTTTCTTAGTCTGGTCACTTGGTTAATGAGATATTTTCTTAGCCTGGTCACTTGGTCAGTGAGACATTTTCTTTAGTCTGGCCACTTGGTCAGTGAGACAGATACGCATGGTCTACGGGTCAGTGAGATAGATTGTCTGGCCAATGGATCTAAGCTAGATTGCCTGGCCGACGGGTCAGTGAGATAGATTGACTGGCCTTATGGTTAGTGATATATATATATATATATATATATATATATATATATATATATATATATATATATATTATAGTTGCCGGGTCACTTGGTTAGTGAGATATATGATATTATTATATTGCATTTCAAATGAGTCGGATCAGGTGAGATGTTCGAGGCATTCTTTGGCCTCCAGATTGTTACGATTTCCATTCAGTTTAAGTTTCAGTTATTTATTACCTTACATACTCGGTGCATTGTTTCTTACTGATGTCCCTTTTGCCAGGGGCGCTGCATTCATGCCTGCAGGTACAAATAGACAAACTGACAGACCTCCCCAACAGGAAGGACCTAATATTAGCTAACTGGTGAGCTCCCTCTGTTCGGAGTTGCCAGGTCTTTTGGAGTCTTTCTTTTGTGGTTACAGATCAGATGGGTAGGCCGAGGCCCTGTCCCGACCATAATACTGTTATGCTTTCTCTAGAGGCTTATAGATGAGTCCTATATATAATGTGTCAGTGTGATAGCCTTTTTGGCTTGTATATGTCTGTTTGCCTACTGTTGGCTTTGTACGATCATAGCGGCCTAGTCGGCTTGCTCAGTTGTATATATATGTTATGGGTGCGTGTGCCCAGTTCAGAAAGATAGCCAGTGTTTGTATATATCCAGATCGTGGCCTTGCTAGCTTATTGGTATTGTATGTGTGCAAGTAGGCCCTATCGGCCTAAATAGAGGGTTACCCCTCTAGAATTACAGATTCAGAGTGGTTCGCTCGGGTTGAGAGTGGCACCGGGTGCCGGCCACGCCTCTCCAGATTTGAGGCGTGACAAACTTGGTATCAGAGCAGGTCTGTCCTTGGGAGTCTACGAGCCGTGTCTAGTAGAGTCTTGTTTATAAGTGTGTTGTGCACCACATTATATAAACAGGATACTATAGGGCATATAGGAGTCGGATACACTTCTTTCAAATCCAAATCATGTTGTAGAGCTGAGTCATAGAAATTTGTTTTTTTAAACTCATGTATTGGTGTTTCTATACAAAGTTTCCTATGACCTGAAAGACTACAGCTAGCCAAAGGACAAATACAGTAACAGCTAAGGACACTAGTTATCACGACCTATTTGCCTAGGTCGTGCGGGCACTCACCTTCCCACATCGGTAAGCAAACCCTCAACCCAACAAGGAATAAATGCATAAAATGATGAAATTAAATAGCAGAATAGAACAAATACGTAGTCTCACGACATATATATATATATATATATATATATATATATATATATATATATATATATATATATATATATATATATATATAAGTAGTAGAAAGTGCGGAATGACAATAAACAGGGTCTGGTCTGAATAATACAAGAGCATCTAAGAGAGATAATACAATCTGGAATACTAATATATAAAATGTCTATGTCCCTGAAATAAAATAGGACATGTGATAGGAAGTCTTCAAGGTCAGCACCCTGGAAACTCGAGAGAAAGTTTAAGCGTTGATCAGCCACGGGCCACGGAAGTGGATTCGACCTGATACTCTGCATTCATAAAAGAATGCAACAAGTGCAGGTCACTACAAACAACGGTCCTGGTAGGCATCATCGGACGACTAAGCATAGCTAATGCAATTCAGATAATAAAGCAGATAAGCAAATAAACCAACCATGTATAAGACAATATAATCACAACTGAGTATCCGTCATTGCCGATGTAAAACATCTAATCCCAAATATGTTAAGTCTGAATATATCAGATCCGATCCAACATCACAATCCAATCACCAAGCATATCAATCAAATCATAATGCAATGTAATGCAATAATGGTATGAATGCAATGCAATTCCATGCAAATAAGGTGTACACATGTACTCCGGACGAAATTATCGGCGTCTCGGTAACACAAACCAGTGGGATTCGCGAAGTCCAAATGCCACCCACCTCGGATCTTTGCCCACAGGAAGTGCTCACTGGCATCACCCTGGGGGACTCGCGAAGTCTATGCACTAACAACGATTCCGAAAATGTCATCGGAATCGGCCATGCAACAACGGTGCAGGGATGGATCATCGGACATCGTCCATCTCACAATCACTCAAGCAAAAGAGTTTATCAAATATTAGTTTCATACAATCAACAATTTCGGAATTGATCTTCGAACAACGGCCTTCTCACAATCACTCAAGTAAAAGAGTTTATCAAATATCAGTTTCATAAAAATCAATGATTTCGGAATTGATCTTCGGACATCAGCCTTCTCACAATCACTCAAGTAAAAGAGTTTATCAAAATACCAGTTTCACTCAATCAACGATACTGGATCATCACTGCTTATTGGCCAGGCATTATAAATGCGTGGGAATACGTGCAATACGTGTATCAACATCAATAATCAAGTTCAATATCACAAGTACCAACAATGGGGTATGCCAACAATGTATCATATCAAATTACCAACAATGGGTATGCCAACAATATATCAACATCATAATACCAATAGTGGGTATGCCAACAATATATCCAAATCAAGATGAATAATAGGATCTAATATCTACCAACAACTCATGGCTTTAAGCCAACACAATAGAACAGTCAAGCACAACAGAACGGGGTGGCTAGTCCCAACACACAATAGGGCCCAGCCTAAGGCAATATCCAACCCAACTTCATACCCGAAGGTTCACATGTTGTCTCCGACAATATAATCTAAATATGTGCTTTGCTATACGAAGTCTCACCAAGGGTAAGCCAAACCTGCTTGGATAGCCGAACCGCAATACCAACAACTCACTCTTTTGCCTTGCCTTTTCGCTGAACCTCACAACCAAAGTAGTCTAAGAATAATCGAAATCTAGATTAGAAATCATAAAGAATGATATTCATATTGCTGCTAGTTTAATTAGGTCAATTCTAACCCTAGAAATTGGGAAAATGGGCCCACAAGGGCAAAATGGAATATTTGAAAGCAAAAAGCCAAATTAAGTATTAGATGCTCATAACCCAACCACTAATTGTTGATTTAACTCAAGGATTAGCCTAATTTCTTATTTCAAGTAAAACCCCCAAATTGGGTATAAAACCTAACCCTTTGATTCCGAAATTCAACACTAAAAAGGGAGGATATAAGATTAACAAGCTTAGATTCATTACAATCCAACATAAACATCACCAGTTTATCATTAATAAGCCTAGGGACAATGTTCTTCCAAAACCCTCTTTCAACTCCCATCACCATGGGTTTATTAAGGGGAATCTAAGATGATTATGCCTAAAGGAAGAGCAAAGGAACAAGTAAGATTTACCTCAAAGAATGTCTCCCAATTATCTCCAAGAACTGTTCTCCGAGGCTCTAATTTTGAAATGGGAAATAATGAGCGTCTAAGGGCTTTTAACACTTTATTAATTTTACTAACTATCTGTCACCCGTTTTAGCGGTACTGCGACAGGCCCAACTTCGCTGCCTCGGCGGTCACCTGACTGATTCAACGGTCGAGCCTAAAATGCTTGTACAACTTCAGCAGCAGGGTTACACTCTAGCGGTACCACTGCTGCTATGCTGGTACCGCCAAAGCGGGCACCGGACACTAGAAAACTGTCCATTCCATAATTCGATTCAATTTTTTGACTACTTCCTGAGGCCATCTGCTCACATGCCATACACATAGACACACATAAAAACGCACTACGAACGCCCCGTGGCCTCAGAATTCCCAATGGAGGTCTCGTTGATCAAGTCAACCCCTGATGCCTTAATTCCAATTTCCCAAAACAAGTCCCGAAATGCATCCAAGTGCATTGGAAAATGAACCAAATACACACTCAAGTACTAACCGACCATCCGAACCTCTCGAAATCTACGGAATTTCGAAAAGGGTCCGTTTACCTCAAAGTCAACTTTGGGTCAAACATTTTTCACTTTAAACCTATATTTCTCAAAAGTTGTCTGAATCCGGTCTAGACACCTCAGGAAGCGTGCCAACGGTCCCTCTAGTTGAAAGTGAGCTAGTCAATGCTTAGGAACGGGTGAAAATGCAGAAAAGACTATAACGACCAAACTGGTCGTTACATCAGATACCAATTGAACCGTCGCTCGTCCTCGAGCGTAGAAAAGAAGGAAAGTAGGGGAATACCTGAATCAATGAAAAATTGGAGATATCGGCTATGCATACCATACTCGATCTCCTAAGTAGCCACCTTAACCGGACCGTGCTTGCATTGCACCTTCACAGAAGCAATTTCTTTCGACCTCAACTTTCGAATCTTCCCATCCAAGATCACAATAGGCTCCTCCTCGTAAGTCAAATTCTTATAAAGCAATATAGAATCCCAACGGACAATGTAGGTATCATCGGCATGGTACTTCTTCTGCACCGAGACATTAAAAACCAGGTGAACTCACGCCAAGCCGGGCGGTAATGCCAACTCATAAGCTACATCACTGATACAGTCCACAATCTCTAACATACTAATATACCTGGGGCTCAACTTGCCCCTATTACCAAACGTCATAACACCCTTCATGGGCGAAACCTTCAACAGAACCTGTTCACCAGTAGCAAACTTCAAATCTTGGACCTTCCGATCCGCATACATCTTTTGTCGGCTTTGAGCTGCCAAAATCTTGGCCTGAATAACTCTCAATCTATCAAGGGAGTCTCTCAATGGATCCGTGCTACAAGGTCGAGCCTCGAACCCATTAAACCAACCAATTGGAGATCTACATCTCCTACCATATATGGCCTGAAAAGCGCCATGCCAATACTCGAATAATAACTGTTTTTGTACGCAAACTATAGCAAGGGCAAGTGTTGATCCCAATGACCACCAAAATCAATAATGCATGCTCTCATCATGTCCTCGAGCACCTGAATAGTCTGCTCAGACTGGCCATCAGTTTAGGGATGAAAAGCTATATTGAGATCCAATTGGGCACCCAACTCCTCATGAAATGCCCTCCAAAATCGGAAAGTGAAGATAGTACGCCAATCAGATACAACGGAAATAAGGACCCCATGTAATCTCATAATATTCAGAATATACATCTCAGCTAACTTCTCCGCGGTATAGTAGACCTGAACTGAAACAAAGTGAGCGGACTTAGTCAACCGATCCACTATCACCCAAATAGAATCAGACTTGCCAAGGGTCTTCGGAAGACCCCTGACAAAATCCATGGTAATCCTTTCTCACTTTCCCTCGGGAATGGGCATCCCCTGAAGCACCCTATCGGGCCGCTGGTGTCCCACGAATGAGGGTGTCCCACCAATGAATATGTGGGCTCACCAAGTTAGCAGCAACATCAAGTCCTTCCTAAGTGCTTGAAGTATCCAGAACCTGCTCCTCTCTATTACCTAACATACCATTAAAAACAACAAAGGTATTCCTGAGTACTTCGTACTCAGTAAGTGCCTCGGGGACAAAAAGTAATACGAAAATAGAGTACAATAATACTTAAAGAAATTAGTTCGGAAAACCATGAGAAATCAATGTAAAAATAGTTATTCAATTTGTGTATCTCAGTAAGAATTATCCAAACCGATTATAATGCCTTTTGTCAAGTTATAACTTTCAGTTATGCCTTTCAAATTGATCATGATTGTCAACAACAGTTCCATGAGAGAATAAGAATATCACATATACCAACACAAGCCCAAGAATCAATCACATCGAAGGGATGACTGTAGAGGTTCCCTAAACACAGCGCACCACACCAGAATATGTAATTCTCAGTGGCTATCCTTCCTCCCGAATAGCTAGGCATAAACCGCACTCCGGGTAGAGAACCCGGCAGTGGCCACTCTTCCTCCCAAATAGCTAGGTAATTACCACACTAGCATCCATAGTGGCTACCCTTTCTCCCGAGTAGCGAGGCCAAACACGACAACAAAGTTCATAGTATAGATGCCGATTCACAACTTGTCTCAAAGTAGTCACACCATCAATTAGCATTAAAGTTCATTATGCCATATCGTAAAGATAAACCATTTCAAAGAACGTCTTGCAAACGTTTACACTTCTTTAACTAAGATTTCAATGTCATAGTTCAATATAAAAACACTATTACCGACCCTTCACCATCTTTGTTGACCATATCTTATTGAAGAAAATGATTATTATTTCATCTAACATATATAGAGGGTTAAAAAAATCAAGGTTTAATGAGGGCTTGTCCCCTCACACACACCAGCCAAAAACAAAACATGATTTAGGGTTTTTAAAGTATGAGAAGTTCACCTCTCTATTCAATAAAGAACTTTTCAAAAGAAGACATACATCCAAAATAAGATTTTTAAAAGAGGGACATAAAAATTACCTTTATAGTCAAAAAGGATTTTTAAAAACGAAATCCCTTAATTAAGCCTTTCGTATCCTAACAATTCATCTTCTTAGCGAATAACACCATAGGTTTTTCAATTAAGAATCATGTTAAGAATCATGGGTTTAATGCTAGGATTGATTAATAATGTTAAAGATGTTCTTACCTTAATGTTTGGAGACTTGGAGAAAAGATTTTCGCCCTTAGGGTTTATGAGAATGTGATAAGTGATAAAATTAACTGAACACGCTATATAAATACACAGCTGGCGGCCGGCGAAATACGGCTAGAAATACGTCCGTATTTCAAAGTATGGGTCGTATTCTGTGGCCGTGTTTAACGTTAACAAAACAGTGAGCAGTATAGGGAGCGGGTGAAATATGCCTAGAAATACAAGCCGTACTCTTTGGCCATAATTTATGATAGCAAAACAGTGAGCAACCTTGGAAGGTGGTGAAATACGCCCAAGGAATACGGGCCGTATTTCAAAATATGGGCCCTATTCTTTGGCCATATTTTACGTTAACCAAAAACAATGGAGTCCTATTCTCCAAGACACTTTCACACTTAACTCAGATTTACGGAGTGTTACATTATCCTCCCTTAAGATCATTCGTCCTCGAATGAGAATCGCAGCCCACTAAGGATTTACTAAAGAAAACCTAAGTTGTTTCAAACAACGCAAACGATTCGTGTATGATTAGTTAGAAACTTCATCTCATACCTGCAGTAGGGAACAAGTGAGGATATCTGTTCTTCATGTCCTCCTCTGCTTCGCAAGTTGCTTCTTCTGTGTCATGGTTCCGTTACAACACTTTAGCCGAAGCTACATCGTTTGTTCTCAACCTTCTAAATTGATGTTCTAGAATCCGAACTGGTTTCTCCTCATAAGATAACCCTTCATTAATTTCAATCTCGTCAGGGTTCAACACATAGAAAGGATCAGGTTTGTATAACCTCAGCATCGAAATGTGAAACACCGGATGCACAATGGCCATATCAGATGGTAACTTCAACTCATAAGTTACCGTCCCTATCTTCTTAACAATCTCATAAGGGCTAATGAAATGAGGACTAAGCTTGCCATTTTTACTAAACTGCATTAATCCCTTCATCGGTGACACTTTCAAGAACACCTTGTCCCCAATAGAAAACTCTAGCTCACGTCGCCTCATATCCGTATAAGACTTTTGTCTACTCTCAGCTGTCTTGAGTCATTTTATAATAAAATTAACGTTCTCAGTTGCTTCATGAACTGAATGACGACCCAACAAATCTACTTCAGTTAGTTCAAACCAACGAATTGGAGATTGACAACGTCTCCCATAAAGAGCCACATAAGGAGCCATCTGAATACTCGCTTGATAACTGTTGTACGCGAATTCCACAAGGGGTAAATGTTCAGCCCAATTTCCTCCGAAATCTATCACACAGGCTCGCAGCATATCTTCCAACGTATGAATAGTTCTCTCTGCCTGCCTGTCAGTTTAAGGATGAAAGGCAATGCTCAATTTCACTCTAGTTCCCAAACCTTCCTGAAAGGATGTCTAAAAATAAGCAGTGAATTACATACCTCTGGCAGATATGATGGATGCCGGAATCCCATGCAATCTAACTATGTCCTTTAGGTATAGCTTGGCATACATCGCCGCGGTATTCGATGTCCTCACAGGGAGAAAATGGGCAGACTTTGTGAGTCTATCCACTATCACATAAATCGAATCAAACTTAGCCTTTGTGCGGGGTAAACCCACAACAAAATCCATATTGATCTCCTCCCACTTCCACTGCGGAATCTCGATATTCTGAGCCAGTCCTCCAGGCCTTTGATATTTAGCCTTCACCTATTGATAGTTCAAACACTTAGCCACAAAGTTAGAAATATCAACGTTCATGCTCTTTTACCAATAGTGTTTTTTCAAATCCTTATAGATCTTGGTGGATCCTGGATGAACCGAATACTTAGAGATATGAGCTTCCATCATTAATTCTTATTGAAGATCATCAACATCGGGAACACACAATTGTCCTTGTAATCGCAGAACACTATCACCAGTCCCAACAGTAAATAAAGTGTACTCACCCCTTCCCACTCCATCTCTCAGCTTTGTCAAAAGTTCATCATCATATTGCTTGGATTTAATCCTTTTCACAATGTCAGACCGTGATGGTGTGATTCCCGCTAACTCTCCATCTTCAGTTTCATCCAGTCTGACCCCAAGACTAGCAAGTCTTGGAATTTTCTTCCACATGGGCATGTCATGAACATACAAATAAGTCAAGTGCCTATAGATTTTCTACTCAAAGCGTCAACAACCACATTAGCCTTATCAGGATGATAAAAAATATTCAAGTCATAGTCTTTTAACAATTCCAACCACTTCCTCTGTATAAGATTCAACTCTCGCTGCTTAAAGATGTATTGCAAGCTCTTATGGTCAGTAAAAACATCGCAATGCTCACCATCAAAATAATGGCGCCAAATTTTGAAGGCAAATACCACGGCAGCCAACTCCAAGTCATGAGTCGGATAATTCTTCTCATGCTTCTTCAACTATTCCTGAAGCATAAGCAATCACCTTACCGTTCTACATCAGTACACAACCCAAACCAATTCTGGAAGCATCACAAATACACCACATATCCACCAGACTTAAAAGGTAAAGTCAAAATAGGAGCCGAAGTCAACCTTGTTTTAAGCTCTTGGAAACTCTTTTCAAAACTTCGGACCACTAAAACTTAGCAGTCTTCTGTGTCAATTTAGTAAATTGAAAGGCTATTGACGAAAAGCCTACCACAAACTTTCTGTAATAATTTGCCAAACTCAAGAAACTACGAATTTCAGTCGCACTAGTTGGCTTAGGCCAATCCTTAACCGCTGAAATTTTCTGAGGGTCTATTTTAACGCCGTCACCAGTCACCACATGACCCAAGAAAGCCACAGACTCAAGCCAAAATTCACACTTAGAGAATTTTGTATAAAGCTCGTTCTCCTAAAGCGTTGTCAAAGTTATTCTCAAATGATTAGCATGATCCTAACGACTTTTAGAATACACCAAAATATCATCAATAAACACAATAATGAAGAGGTCTAGATAAGGCTTAAACACACAATTCATCAAATCCATGAATGCAGAAGGTGCATTAGTCAACCCAAAGGACATGACTAGAAACTCAAAGTGCCCATAACAAGTACGAAACACCGTTTTTGGGATATCCTTCTCCTTTATCTTCAATTGGCGATACCCAGACCTTAAGTCAATCTTTGAAAAGAACTTTGCACCCTGAAGTTGGTCAAACAGATCTTCTATCCTAGGTAAAGGATATTTATTCTTGATGGTCACCTTCTGAAGCTGACGGTAATCAACACACATTCTAAGGGAACCATCTTTCTTCCTAGCAAACAATACTGGGGTACCCCAAGGTAAGGAACTTGGTCTGATGAAACCCTTATCCAACAAGTCCTTTAACTGATCCTTTAATTCCCTTAGCTCCGCTGGAGTGATACAATAAGGTGGAATATAAATAGGTTAGGTATCGGGAATAACATCAATCCCAAAATCAATAACTCTATCAGGAGGAATACGAGGAGGGTCTTCGAGAAATACTTTGGGATAATCACTGACTATGGGAACATATGCCAATTCGGGTACTACGACTTTTGTATCATTAACAACAACCAAATGGTAAATACACCCCTTAGTAATCATCTTACAGGCCTTAAGATAGGAAATAAATCTACCCTTTGGCTTAGCAATTTCACCTTCCCACACAATAACAGGCTCCTTGGGAAAGGCAAAGCGAACTAATTTATGGCGACAATCCCCGTTAGCATAACATGCGGACGACCAGTCCATCCCCATAATTACATTAAAATCCACCATCTCAAGTTCATACAAATAAGCCATGGTCTCACGTCCCTTAATCACAACAACACAATTTCTATACACTCTAGAAGCAATAACAGGAACACCAGAAGGCGTATCAACAACAAAAGGTTCCCACAAAGGTTCCAGTTTTATACCCATATCAAGAGCAAAGTAAGGGGTCACATAGGATAAATTTGAACCCGAATCAATCAATGAATAAGCATCATGAGAACAGATGGTAAGGATACCTATAACCACAGCATCAGAAGCCTCAGCTGCCTCCATACGAGTCAGCCCATAAAGCCGAGTTATCCCTCCACCAGAAGTGTTAGCAACTTCCTTTCCTTTACCATTATTACGAGCATTCTGATTATTATTGTTAGCATTACCAGCAGCGAAGTTTTAGCAGATGCAGAAGCAGGCGAATCATTCTTTTGGTTAGACATAGCAACCATCTTGCGTAGCCACTTTCTGCACTCCTGCTTAAGGTGTCCCCTAATACCATAGTGATGATAGATACGATCTTCCCATATAGCGGACCAATAACTACCCTGGGAGAACCTGCTTTGGTTATTAGCCTTTTGACCTTGCCTACTAGAAGGCACACTGGCGTTCGAATATGCGCCAGACTGAGCAGGTGGAGAATACCCTTTATTTAATCCTCCCTTATAATTATTACCACTGAAACCACCCGCCAATCAGGCCTTTTTGTTCTGATCTTGATCCACCCTCTTCTCATTTTTCCAACTCTCTTGTTGTTCAGCAAATCCAACCAGAGATACGAAAGTGCAAGTCAGAGAATAATCAGCAGCAGCACATGCAGACATGATACTGTCACAACCTAACCTTACTAGGGTGTGATGGGCACCCGACCCCATATTCGGAGCCGAGCGAACCCGCTGACTCTTATTACATACATAATCTTTTGGAATTTTTAAACCAAATACAAATGAAATTCATAGTAAATGCTTTCAGAATATTCCTTTCATCTTTCTCAAATCAAATAAAACATGTAATCCTATGGAATCTGTGACATAATATATATATAGACACATCTGCTAGTGAAGCCGCTTACAAGACTGACATACTATACCCCCGACTCTGTCTGCAAAGTCTCTAACATCAACCCAGAAATCATAACATACATATACTCTGACTCGGCCACGTTCCAAGAGGAGATGGAGCTTGCCAATCCGCTGGATCATCTTCTGACAAAATCCTCTATTCATCTGTATGTACCTGCGTGGCATGAAACGCAGCCCCCGAAGAAGAGGGGTCAGTACGGAATATGTACTGAGTATGTAAGGCATGAAACACAGAAAACAGAACCATAATCGAAACAAACAGTACAAGAGTGAGTACATTATCCAGATTACCAAAGCGCTTATTTTCCAATCACAAATCGTGTATGCAGATGTCATATGTCAGAAAAGGTGCAGATCCAGAATATCAGAATGATTGTTTCCCAAACACAGATCATATATGCCGAAGTCATTTGTCAGAAGAAGTACGGATCCAGAATGTCAGAATGTTTGTTTTCCAGACACATATCATGTATGCCGATATCATATGTCAGAAGAAGTACAGAGGGTACAGAATGCCAAAATGCTTACATTCCAAACACAAATCATGAATGTCAGAGTCATATAACGTATATATGCATATAACAGATCCCGGCCCTCTCGTGAGGGACGCGGTGAACAGAATCATGTAACAGATCCCGACCTTCTAGTAAGGGACGCGGTGAATGGAGTCATCATGTATGCGAACATCATATATCATATACACATATAATAGATATCAGCCCTTTAATGAGGGACGCGGTGGACAGAATCATTCATGCATGTCAAAATCATATATCATATATGCATATAACAGATCCCGGCCCTCTATTGCGGGACGCGGTGAACAGAATCATCATATGCCATCCTGGCCGCCACCCCCATATCATCATATCATCACATAACAGAACCCGGCCTGCAAAGGAGAGGGACGCGGTGAACAATGCAGAGGAAGACGCACGATAACAGAACCTGGCTCGGGGCGTAGTGAAGTACATACTGAAGCTTTCACGAGCAGAGTAGTGCGAAACCATATGCACACAAATCAAAACTCGATAGATACGTACACTTACTGACATCTGAAGGCTCAGAAACAAGTTTCGGGTCAATCTGACTTAGTATAGGAAAGTTACGAGCGTTTGAAGTACAGAACCTTCTACGTACATTTCAGAAGCCATTTTGGAAAATCAAAGCAACAATCATGTTAAGTACCTTTCGAATATCGTTATGGATCAACTCAGATAGAGCTTCTGGAACCATATGTGCGTATCAAAATGTATCAAAGACTCGATGGGATAATCAAACGTACTATCATTTGAAAATCAAAACTTTAGTCATATCAATTTTCTTTCGAATGTCATTCGGAAACATACAGAACCTTTACAAACGTTTCAAAGCAAATCCGAGATCTTTTTCGAAAGTTAGGGACATTAAAACTTACAGAACTCTTTTAGGAACAAAACTCTTTACGCTCATCTCGTTATTCAACCATACAATAAGTTCAACTATATCGAACGTACTCATGTTAGGAGTGAATAAGAATCATAGACAGACTCGGAAACATATCAAATAGAGCTTCGGAAATCATATATACATATCAAAAAGGTGGATACAAATCATAAACAAACTCGGAACCCCAAGGTGCATATCATACCTTATTTGCCTCTAGGACATGCCAAAAGAAAGAAAGGGTAAGTCTTACATACCTGCTCCACGTCCTATTAGCTACGCTTATTTATCCAAGCTTGCTAGTCCACATACAAAAGAATTCATATAATCATTAGATTCATTGTCATTCACTTTCCTTAGCTTCTCAAATAATTTCACTTATAATATGCCGAAATTTCGGCAGCATTTCCCCTGTAAACACACCATCCCCGAGAATCTAACTCGGCCAATTTTATCAACAACAATCCGAGAATTCAACTCAATCACATATATTCAAGCTAACACTTTAAACAATTCACACAATATTCAAACAACCCAATTAATGCACACTTCCACCCGAAATCTCACAACACCACCAAAGACAACAACACATTTCTTTCTTCCAAATTCATAAACTATACCAACAATCCACACATTGACAACATCATTCCCATAAATACAAGAACCCATCTTAAAGTTCCATTAGCTTCTACACAAGTCACAAACGACTATAACTTCAATTTGAACCATTAAACTTTCACTTGCATCATAGAACCCACAACACAACAATTCAAAAATACTAAATAAAATTAATTTTCCACTACTACACAACACAACATATGCACGGCTACAACTTCCACACCATAGTTTCATGAATTTCATTCATTTCCACATACTACAACATGCACAAATCATCCATAACATATAAAAGAGGATTAAACCTTACCTTTTCCACTTAGCCCTTCAACTTGGCTAAAGTTGTGCCTTGCAAGAATGAATGGTTTTATTGCTCCAACAACCACTCCATGTTGATTAGGGCCTTCAAATTAGTTGGAATACTAGAAGAAAATATTTTTTTGGATCAAAATTGAAGGCTCCAATTTTCCTTGGTTATGGCCGAATGGCCTTGTCTCTTGCTCCTCTCCAAGCTTCTTGAAATTTCTAAGTGAGAAGAATAGAAAATGTGCTCTAGTTCTCATCTTTTGGGCTATTTATTTTATGCACCCTTGTGGGCCTTGGTCCACCCTCCTTGGCCGGCCACCTTGGCCCAATTTAGTCAAGCCCACTTTCTTTTCTCTTTTTTTTTTTTTTGTTTTGTAATTCATGAAAATTTATTTTCCAATTTCCAAATTTGCCCTTAGCCTTCCTCCATATTTCTATGAGTCATCTTACGAATTTTCCTTTTTACCCTTAGCCTTTCTCAATATTTCCATACTAGTAAACAACTTGTTCACCGAAATAATTTTGGAAAATAGTCTTGCCTTTGACTTTTCGCAATTATCTCGAATTATCCGAACGTACAAAATACGGGTTATAACATCCTCCCCCCCCCCCCCCCCATTTAGAACATTCGTCCTCGAATGTTCAACTAACCTCATGGGGGGTTATAACACTTCGGGAGGGTCCCTCTTATAGTTGTCCTTTTCTTCTCGCCCATTCCTGATCTTTTACCCTATTTTCCTTATAATTGAACTTATGGGTCTTTACATGAGTCCTCATTCCGTATCATGGGTTTCCTAATCCACTGTGCCAACTTATTATCCTTGTCCTTCCCAGGTCATCTCTTCTCTGTTACTGTTTCGTCACAATGCCTTTATATAAGTCATGTTTTGGTACGTAACCTTCACTTGACGACTCAATATGGCCACAGGCTGTTTCTTGCTCTTATTTTATCTACCGTAGTGTAGTCTCGCTTACCATGCTATAGATGTTCATCGGCCTTTGGTGTTCTCTTTTCATCGCTCCCTGTTTCTTTATGCCTTTGTCACTATCTCTTCTTAATCTCTCATTCTAAATATTCATCCAAAAACGTATGTACGAAATGCTTCCTTATTTATTATCCTTCGCAGTCCAGTTACACTTATGGTAACTTATGATCTGAGTTCACTTAACTTCTTAGTTCATAACATCCTTGAATTCTTACTACAACTTTTCTTTATTTCCTTCTCTCACATTTCTCGACAGGAGTATACTTGTCTTTGATTTCCTTGTATTAGCGCTCGTTTCGTCCATCGTCCATTGTCTCCTGGTATGGATTCCATACAAATATGATCTAGCATCACTTCACATCGATGATTCATATAAGTTCATAGCGTATATTCTCATACTCCTTATAATTAATGGTCCATGAACTATTTTCTTGTATCCGATGAACTCTTTCATTTCATTCATAGACACAGCGTTCTTTCTTTCTTTCAAAAATTTCCCAGACTACCAATTGTTGATACTTTTATTACAATAGTCGTTGTTGTCCAAAATATCCTTTGAATCTTATCGTTTTTCTCCATTGTCCTTTGTGGGTTAGCTTGTAGCCATTTTCTTGCTCTTTTTATTACTCTTCAAAACATGTTGTTGCGTACTTAGGTACGGCGCAAATTTGCCCGATATGAGGGACTCAAATCACGGTCTAAACATATCATAATTCATGTTGGCATGAGGCATTCCTTTAAGGTGTCTTCCATCCTTTTTCCTCATGTCGGCCTCACGGTACACTTCATTGTCAACTCGTTTCTATTCCTTTCATGTATTCTCTTGATATGCCGATATATTTTGAGCTCTGGCCCTGAGCTAATAAATTTTCCTCCTCTGGAGCCTGAAAATGTTGCGAGTCCTTTCTAAGTCTAATATAATATGTTCTCCCCCCCCCCCCTTTTTAAAGGGTTCCTTATACGTCACAATCTTCGAGTACCCTCGTCTTCAATTGTACTTCATTCCTCATCTTTCTTTCCAACTCTACGTAACATATCGAAAACTTCTTACCATAAGTTTTTCTTTTATTTTTATGTCTATATCATCACTTTGTCTACATTTCCATACTCTTGTTATTTGTAGCATCAACTCTAAAGTTCGTAAAACACTCCTTCCAACACGCAGACCCGTTCTATTCTTAAGTCATCCTTTTGGGAAACTCCTCCATGTCCGAGGCAACCACATTAATATAGCTGCACATTTTATTCCTTTATATACCTTTCAAGGGCAGAAATTTTCAAATATCGTCGCTAAGCTTAATCATTCTTTTCTTGCTTCACATCTTTCATCATAGTCACTATTCCTTTAGCCTCACTTATAGAAATTGGTTTCCGAACCTTACACATTCCTCTTTTGTTCCATATTACCATACTTTATCCTTTTCACGTGCCTACCTTTAAAGTTTTATCCAAATAGTCTCGTACCTTGCCGGTAATTTCTCTCGGGGCTTCACTCACTAAGGTTTCTTACCTCTCACCTTCTTCCGACACTTTGATCTCTTTATCTTCCATCTACAGTCTTTCCTTCTTTTCCAGATATCGTTGTGTTAAGACTTTTCTATTCTTAACCTGTAGCGAAAATAACATCAGCTTATTTTATAACACTTGCACCATTTATTTTTGTTGTCACTCGAACTTCGGTACCCTTACTTTGTTAATGCCTTCTTTACCGTAACGCCGGTTGCTGGGACTCACATGTCTACCGATACAAGCACATGTGGGATATCCTACGCATTCATATATATATATATATATATAATTACTATTAACTAGCCCACAAAATACTTCCAAACACTATTCAAGCCTATCCAAATTCCAGAGCCGTGACGTACTTTCTGTCTCTTCTCTAGTCTAGCCTATCGCGCGCTATGTGGCCTTTTATGGTCTCCAATCATCCCGTATACTCTAATTTCACTCAGGCTATTCTAGCTTTTCATTTGTCTCTTATGTCTAAATCTTTAGGATTTCTTGGATACTTCCCAGGGTGTCACCCATCCTAAGATTTCCCTCACCTTAGCACGCTTAACCTCGTAACTTCGATGGAATTTGGTGCCTTAATGCTAATATAATCGCGCCCGCTTCCTCGCACGACCGTTATTACACGATCTGGAGCAAGTCAAAGTCTCACAGATTCCGAGACACCCGCGTAGCACGTCTTTCTCCTTTACAATTACTATTTTACCCTTTTTCGATCCTCAATATTTACCTTTCACTTCCGTGTATAACTACCTTTCGTCCTAGATTCCCAGATTCCCGCTGGTAACGAATATACCTTTATCGCCATTACTTACAAGTACTCAGGTATCAGTGTGTTCAGATTTCCACTCACCATCCTTACATAACAATCTACAGCAAAACCGATTGTCGACTTTCTCTGAATCTTCCGACAGACCTTACTCTTACAAAACCTCGAGAATGCTATCCATCTTAATCCCTTTGGGCTGCTAATTGTCTTGCTCACAATCATTCTTTAAATTATGCCGAATTCATAACCTTTCTGAAACATCGCATCTCGCTTATCGTCTATGTACGTTATTTCCTCTCCACGCTTCTTCCTGTTAGGTGTCCCTAGTTAAATGACCTATTTTGAAAAAAAGTCTGCCCGGGTCTCCTTTACAAATTCTTACCATTCAAAATCTGTACGCAGCAAATACCAACAATACCTTACAGAGCATACGGCTACATATCACATTCTAGCCATCCAGAATTTCCAATTTCAGATAACAGAACAAGTATATCAAGGCTCACTTTTATAACTTTCCATATCATCACTTACCTCCTCCCGTCGTATGTAGGGCTTATATAAAGAATTTAATTCCCTATGACTTGGCTCTATCGCATGATCTATGACAGAAAGAAGGTCAACAATCCCTAGATGCCCCGTAGCCTCCTGTTTATAAATGTGGCACACTTCACACCATAAACAGGACTCTACTAGACACGACTTTGCAGACAACCCCTAGGACAACCTGCTCTGATACCACTTTGTCACACCCTAACCTTACTAGGGTGTGATGGGCACCCGACCCCATATTCGGAGCCGAGCGAACCCGCTGAATCTTATTACATAAATAATCTTTTCGACTTTTTAAACCAAATACAAATGAAATTCATAGTAAATGCCTTCAGAATATTCCTTTCATCTTTCTCAAATCAAATAAAACCTGTAATCCTATGGAATCTGTGACATAATATATATATATATATATATAGACACATCGGCTGGTGAAGCCGCTTACAAGACTGACATACTATACCCCCGACTCTGTCTGCAAAGTCTCTAACATCAACCCAGAAATCATAACATACATATACTCTGACTCGGCCACGCTCCAGGAGGAGATGGAGCTTGCCAATCCGCTGGATCATCTTCTGACAAAATCCTCTATTCATCTGTATGTACCTGCGTGGCATGAAACGTAGCCCCCGAAGAAGAGGGGTCAGTACGGAATATGTACTGAGTATGTAAGGCATGAAACACAGAAAACAGAACCATAATCGAAACAAACAGTACAAGAATGAGTACATTATCCAGATTACCAAAGCGCTTATTTTCCAATCACAAATCGTGTATGCAGATGTCATATGTCAGAAACGGTGCAGATCCAGAATATCAGAATGATTGTTTCCCAAACACAGATCATATATGCCGAAGTCATTTGTCAGAAGAAGTACGGATCCAGAATGTCAGAATGTTTGTTTTCCAAACACATATCATGTATGCCGATATCATATGTCAGAAGAAGTACAGAGGGTACATAATGCCAAAATAGAGCTTCGGAAATCATATATACATATCAAAAAGGTGGATACAAATCATAAACAAACTCGGAACCCCAAGGTGCATATCATACCTTATTTGCCTCTAGGACATGCCAAAAGAAAGAAAGGGTAAGCCTTACATACCTGCTCCACGTCCTATTAGCTACGCTTATTTATCCAAGCTTGCTAGTCCACATACAAAAGAATTCATATAATCATTAGATTCATTGTCATTCACTTGCCTTAGCTTCTCAAATAATTTCACTTATAATATGCCGAAATTTCGGCAGCATTTCCCCTGTAAACACACCATCCCCGAGAATCTAACTCGGCCAATTTTATCAACAACAATCCGAGAATTCAACTCAATCACATATATTCAAGCTAACACTTTAAACAATTCACACAATATTCAAACAACCCAATTAATGCACACTTCCACCCGAAATCTCACAACACCACCAAAGACAACAACACATTTCTTTCTTCCAAATTCATAAACTATACCAACAATCCACACATTGACAACATCATTCCCATAAATACAAGAACCCATCTTAAAGTTCCATTAGCTTCTACACAAGTCACAAACGACTATAACTTCAATTTGAACCATTAAACTTTCACTTGCATCATAGAACCCACAACACAACAATCCAAAAATACTAAATAAAATTAGTTTTCCACTCCTACACAACACAACATATGCACGGCTACAACTTCCACACCATAGTTTCATGAATTTCATTCATTTCCACATACTACAACATGCATAAATCATCCATAACATATAAAATAGGATTAAACCTTACCTTTTCCACTTAGCCCTTCAACTTGGCTAAAGTTGTGCCTTGCAAGAATGAATGGTTTTATTGCTCCAACAACCACTCCATGTTGATTAGGACCTTCAAATTAGTTGGAATACTAGAAGAAAATATTTTTTTGGATCAAAATTGAAGGCTCCAATTTTCCTTGGTTATGGCCGAATGGCCTTGTCTCTTGCTCCTCTCCAAGCTTCTTGAAATTTCTAAGTGAGAAGAATAGAAAATGTGCTCTAGTTCTCATCTTTTGGGCTATTTATTTTATGCACCCTTGTGGGCCTTGGTCCACCCTCCTTGGCCGGCCACCTTGGCCCAATTTAGTCAAGCCCACTTTCTTTTCTCTTTTTTTTTTTTGTTTTGTAATTCATGAAAATTTATTTTCCAATTTCCAAATTTGCCCTTAGCCTTCCTCCATATTTCTATGAGTCATCTTACGAATTTTCCTTTTTACCCTTAGCCTTTCTCAATATTTCCATACTAGTAAACAACTTGTTCACCGAAATAATTTTGGAAAATAGTCTTGCCTTTGACTTTTCGCAATTATCTCGAATTATCCGAACGTACAAAATATGGGTTATAACAGATACGTGGTACCAAGCCTTTCACAAAGCGAGTCAACGTATGTTTTTCAGTCAGAATCATATATAAAGCATACTTTAATGGACGGGTGAACTCCAAACTATACTCACGAACTGACTTGTTACCCTGTTCCAGCTTTTCAAATTTCATAGCCATAGCAAATCTCTCCTCATCAGACAAAAATCTTTCTATGAACGCATCTTTGAATTCAGCCCACGTAGGAGCTAAAGCAACATCACCCCGCACAGACTCCCACATCTCAAACCATGCGTGAGCAACATCCTCCAACTGATAAGAAGAAAGCCTCACAGCTTCAGAATCATGGGCATTCATTGCCCTCAATGCCTTGAAAGGCTCATCTAAAGAGTGCTAGGGGTCATTCTCCTCTCGAGACCCGAAGAAATCTAGTGACTTTAGGTCGAGGAATTACTTAAGTCTGCCTCCACCATGATGTCCCACACCTCCACGATGTTGCTAAGTCGCAACCAATGCAGTCAACATTTGAATAGTAGCTTGCATTGTACCAATATCAGGCACACCCGCAATAGGAACAGTAGGAGCAGGCGGTGCTTGATTTTCAACATCATTCCCGTTACCAGCATTCGCGCCCTCGAGATTTCGGTTAGCTCTCACGGGTTTTCCTCGGTTATCATTTTTGGATCGCGTCAGAGCCATTTCTGCAAGGCACGAATTAACGAACGAATTAGGACGATCCTAAAAGGACTTCAAGCTCTACAGCACAATCTAGAATCAAGAAGGATAAGAAACACTTATAAATGTCCTAGGGGTTTCTCAGTCATGCAGGCGATCAGGCTGCACAAGGAGAACTCCACTAGACACAGCTCCACAGATACCGACAACAATCCTAGGATGTATTTAAACCTAGGGTCTGATACCAAACTTGTCACGCCCAAAAACCCACCCTATACGTGACCGGCATCTGACGTCATGAATAACATCGGAAGAACCTAAAAGATGCAATAATAACACTTGAACCCGCCAGGTTCAATAATCACCTCTAATAATTTATACAATAAATTCAAACGAATCATGAGATAAGAGTTAAATTAGCGGAAGTCTTTAATATTGTAAAATTTAATCAAACGTATCACATGCCCAAGAGTTAAACAACTTGACAACTACCCACAAGAATGTATACTATGGAGCTTCTAAGATAAAGAATGATTTTTTAACATATCGGGATGCAGCCCGCTAAAATGCTAAAATAATGAATAAATATAATGAGGGTGTCCCACGAATGAACATGTGGGCTCACCAAGTCAATAGCAATAGCAAGTCCTTCCTAAGCGCCTGAAGTATCCAGAACCTGCTCTTCTCTGTTACCTAACATACCATAAAAAACAACAATGTTATGCCTGAGTACAAAAACTTCGTACTCAGTGAGTGTCTCGGGGACAACAAGTAATAAGAAAATAAAGTACAATAATACTTAAAGAAATCTGTTCTGAAAACCATGAGAAATTAATGTAAAAATGGCAGAATAGATCGGGACCCCCCTGAACTTGTCGATTTTTATTCAGTGTACACCTAAACTTTACGTTGGCCTAATTACCCCCCTAAACTTGAAAATATGATAGGCACGACCCTCCTGGACGCTGAAAACCCATGGAGGTGGTCAACACGCGCTGCCACATGGATTTTTTGTCCATGTGGCATCTTTTAAAGGATAAAATATATATTTTTTACTTTTTAAGTTCAACAATTATTTGAGTCATCTTTTTCGGGCCAAATCTGTAAAAAAGAACTTGAAAAAAAATCCATGTGGCATTTTTTAAAGGATAAAATATATATTTTTTACTTTTTAAGTTCAAAATTTATTTGAATCATCTTTTTTGGGCCAAATTTGTAAAAAAAAGAACTTGAAAATATTTTGACTATAATTTTTTTATTTGCCTAAAGATAATGATATTCTAATCAAGTTATTTTTATATATTTGGCTAGGAAAAGAAGAAATACACAGCAAGAAAAAATAATCATTGAATCTAAAAAAGAAATAAAATAAAATATTAACCAAATATTTTACGAATTTGACCCGAAAAAAAATAATGCACAATTGAAATAAATAGTACTTGCATGAAAAGAAAAATACACAATATTTTTGTAAACAATACACCGTCTAAACTTCATTACTTTTGCTAAACCTTATTTTTATTTGAATAAAATAAATAGAATTTCAAGTTGAAACTTTCAACTAAGTTATTTAGATTTGGATCCGAAAAAAGAAAAAAAAAATACATAGCTGAAATAAATAATCATCATATCGAAAAAGAAAAAAACACAATTGGGATAAAATATGCAGTGTATATTAAGAAAAACCAATAAGAAATACAATTGGATCAAATAAAATCATTATATTGATTATGTGGCAATTAGTAGTTGAAAAATACCCCATTTGGAAGCTGATTTTTCGATTTTCACCCTTCCACGCGCCTAAAAGAGAGTGTATCCACGCTCTTTGCCACATCAGCGTCTACGGGGGTCCAGGCTATCATATTTTCAAGTTGAGGGGGGTAACTAGGCCAACGTAAAGTTTAGGTGTACACTGAATAAAAATCGACAAGTTCAGGGGGGGTCCTAGACCATTCTGCCATGTAAAAATAGTTATTGAACTTGTGTATCTCAGTAAGAATTATCAAAACCGATTATAATGCCACTTGTCAAGTTACAACTTTCAATTATGCCTTTCAAATTGATCATGATTGTCAACAACAGTTCCATGAGAGAATAAAAATATCACACATGCCAATACAGGCCCAAGAATCAATCACATCGAAGAGACGACCGTAGAGGTTCCCTAAACGCAGCGCATCACACCAAAATATGTAATTCCCTATGGCTATCCTTCCTCCCGAATAGCTAGGCATAAACCGCACTCCGGGTAGTGAACCCGGCAGTGGCCACTCTTTCTCCCGAATGGCTAGGCAATTACCACACTAGGATCCATAATGGCTACCCTTTCTCTCGAGTAGCTAGGCCAAACATGACAATAAAGTTCATAGCATAGATGTCGATTCACAACTTGTCTCAAAGTAGTCACATCATCAATTAGCATTAAATTTCATTATGCCATATCGTAAAGATGAACCATTTCAAAGAACGTCTTGCAAATGTTTACACTTCTTTAACCAAGATTTTAATGTCATAGTTCAATATGAAAACATTATTACCAACCCTTCGCCATCTTTATTGACCATCTCTTATAGAAGAAAACGATTATGATTTCATATACGTACATAGAGGATGAAAAGAAATCAAGGTTTAATGTGGGCTTGTCCCCTCACGCACACCACCATAATCAAAACGTGATTTAGGGTTTTTAAAGTATGAGAAGTTCACCTCTCTAGACCATAAAGAACTTTTCAAAAGAAGACATACATCCAAAATAAGATTTTTAAAAGAGACATACAAATCACCTTTATAGTCAAAAAGGATTTTTAAAAATGACATACCTTAATTAAGCCTTACGTATCCTAACAATTCACCTTCTTAGCAAAGAACACCCAAAACCCTAGCTTGAGTTACTTTGAGAAGGATTACTTTGCAAACCCTAGGTTTTTCATTCAAGAATCATGTTAAGAATCACAGGTTTAATGCTAGAATTGATTAAGAATGTTAAATATGTTCTTACCTTAATGATTGGAGACTTGGAGAAAATATTTTCATCCTTAGGGTTTATAAGAATATGAATAAGTAATAAAATTTATTGAACCCCCTATATAAATGCACAGCTGGTGGCGGGCGAAATACGCCCAGAAATACGGTCCGTATTTCAAAATACAGGCCTATTATGTGGTTGTATTTAACATTAACAACACAGTGAGCAGTCTAGGGAGCGGGTAAAATACACCTATAAATACGGGCCGTACTCTCTAGCTGTATTTTATGTTAGCAAAATAGTGAGCAACCTTGGAAGATTGTGAAATACGCCCAAGGAATACGAGCCATATTTTAAAATACGAGTCATATTCTTTGCTCGTATTTTACGTTAACTAAAAACAGTGGAGGTCGCTTCTCCAAGACACTTCTATACTTAACTCGGATTTACGGAGTGTTACAGGTAATTCTTCTCATGAACCTTTAACAGACGGGAAGCATAAGCTATCACTCTACCCTCCTGCAGCAACACCGTACCCAAACCCATAAGGGAAGGTTAGGATTGGGGCGGTAGACAGCTAAATCCTTGCCTTCCACTGGTAAGGCTAGGATTGGGGCTGTAGTTAAAAGAAGCTTGAGCTTTTGAAAGCTCTCCTCACAATCATCCGTCCACTGGAAGGGAACACCCTTTTGAGTCAATCTGTTCAAGGATGAAGCAATGGCAGCAAAACCCTTCACAAAACGATGGTAATAGCTGGCCAAACCCATAAAACTACGAATCTCAGTAACAGTAGTGTGCCTCACCCAACCCCTCATAGCCTCAATCTTCTGTGGATCAACCATAATCCCCTCCTTAGATACCACATGGCCCAAGAATGCTACAGACTCCAACCAGAACTCACACTTCAAAATTTTTGCAAACAAGCTATGTTTCTTCAACAACCCAAGAACGGTACAAAGATGGCTCTCATGCTCCTCTCTACTCTTGGAATACACCAAGATGTCATCGATGAACACAATCACAAAGGAATAAAGAAATGGTCTAAAGATGCCGTTCATCAAGGTCATAAATGCAGCCAGGGCATTGGTAAGCCCAAAAGACATCACTAGAAACTCATAGTGGCCGTATCTCGTCCGAAATGTTGTCTTCGGAATATCTTCCACCCTGATCTTCAACTAGTGATAGCCGAAACGCAAATCAATCTTTCAAAACATCGAAGCGCCCTAATGCTGGTCAAATAGGTCATCAATACTGGGCATAGGGAAATTGTTTCAAATAGTGAACTTGTTAAACTGTCGATAATCAATACACATCCCCATGGTCCCATCTTTCTTCTTCACGAATAACACAGGATCACCCCAAGGGGATACGCTAGGTCTAATGAACCCCTTGCTAAATAAAACCTGAAACTATTCCCTAATATGCGCGAACTCGCTCAAAATAGATATAGACTCAAGAGGTGGAGATGCAACAGTCGTATCCCGAACATGCGCCAAATATGCTAAACACCCTTTATTTACTAACTTCTTCGCCCGAGGGAAGGAAATAATATTTTTCAGAGCGGCACAAGGAGTACCTCTCCACTCAAGCCTAGGAATGCCCGGCATGGCTAAGGTGACTACTGTCTTGGCGTGACAGTCCAACATCGCATGATTGGGGGAAAGCCAGGACATACCCAATATAATATCAAAGTCCACCATATCAAGAATCATCAAATCCACCCAAGTGTCATACCCCATAAAAGTAACCAAACAAGACCGGTAGACTCGATCAACAACCACAGAATCTCTGATCGGAGTAGACACATGAACAGGTATATCTATGT
The DNA here is from genome assembly GCF_019175385.1 of Lycium barbarum. Lineage (NCBI taxonomy): Eukaryota > Viridiplantae > Streptophyta > Magnoliopsida > Solanales > Solanaceae > Lycium > Lycium barbarum. The sequence goes on from NC_083345.1 coordinate 40,620,028, forward strand.
TATTACAAGAAAAATCCCAACCAACGGCATGAAATGCAGATACATACGAATAAGTGGATCCAGGATCAAATAACACAGATGCTGCTCTATGACGGACACAAATGGTACCTAAGATTACAGCATCTGAGGCCTCTGCCTCGGGCCTACCAGGAAATGAGTAACAATGGGCTCCACTATGCCCAGTCTGAGATCCGCCTCTCATACTCTGAGTACCACCTCTAGCTGGCTGGGACCCACCTCTAGAACCATGGGAAGTACTGCGACTTGACCGAGCACCGCCTCTCTGAGAAGTCCCACCTCGACCACCAGATGATACAAGAGTTCTTAGCGGCTGATAATCCCACATAGATCGGGGATATCTCCTGGCAACATGCACAATCTCTCCATAAGAATAACAGGTAAGAGGAGTCGAGTGCTGAAACACGGAAGCTGAAAACCCGAATGAAACAGCTCTGTCCACCGGTCTGGAGAACGAACTCTCCGGAGCTCTTTGCCTAGGTGGCTCACTAGAGGAAGCCGGTAACGCTGAATGCATGAGACGACCGGAATGAGGTGGCCTCAAAAAGTGATCACAGCCTCTCGAACCAGAACCCCCAAAACTGCTAACCTAACGTGGCCTTTTGGCACTACAACCAAAAGCACAGGCCTTAGTGCCCTCAACCATAGAAGCATGCTCAATAATGGACCGAAAGGAAGCTCCCATAGACTCCATCTGTAGACAAAGAATCTGTAGAGAGCCCACCAGTCCTCCAACGAAGCGCTTAATCCTATCGGCTTTAGTAGGGATCAACAAAGTATAATAACGGGCCAGATAAAGAAAATGGGTCACATAGGACTCCAAAGACATGGCCCTCTGCTCAAGGTGTAAACACTGCTCTCTACGCTCCTCTTTCAAAGACCGGGGCACATACTTCTCAATGAAGGTTCGGTAAAACTGAGTCCAAGTCAAAGGAGGAGAACTCTCTAGTCTGCACGCCACGAAATACCTCCACCTCGTTTTCACATCACCGCGAAACTGATAGGACACATAATCAACGCCGTGGGTCTCCACTATCCCCATACGGTGCAGCAACTCACGTTAGAAATGCATATGTCTCTTAGTAGCGACGTACTTCCAAAAATCTTTTATTTATATCTCAATTTTTGAATTAAATTCTCCTTTTATGAAACATAGAAGCAACATACTCTCCAAACATAGCAGGCGTTGTTCTCTACTCCGATCCCGTTATTCCGTTTTGTCGTGTTGTTAAATCCGGGCTTTCTTCGAAGTAAAGTAAGGTGGAAGAAGAGTATTCCTTGTAATATACAGTAAAAATTATCCACTTCTAGATATATTTAAGTTCGTCCAGGCCATAGTTAAATTGTGAGATGAGAAATACGGGGTTAATAGTGGAAAATCGTGTAAGGTGGTGTTGTTGTCATGTTGTTGTTTGGTGACTGTCCTAGGTTGTTGTGTGGCTGGATTTTATGTGGTTGTTGTTCTTCTTATTTTGAACTTGAGGGATGTGAAATAAATAGAGGAGATGCTGTCCAAATCATTGTGGACACGAGCTCGTCGCTCGATATACATCGTATACAAGTAATTCTGGAATATAGCGAATATGTTATCATTTTTATAGGTTGAAGTGATATTAGTTGAATGCACTGTGATTGGCTAGAGCTTGATGGTAGGTAAGTAATGGCTAGCCTTTCTTTTCTCGGCATGATCCGTAGATAATAAGCGTTTATCGAATCTTAAAGAAAGAGAACTATTGTTTGGAGCTGTCATAGCGGGGTAACGATTCTATATGTGATATTGTACCTCGAGGGATTACTATCCGCTTCTTAGTTTGTTCTTAATAGAAGAGTCAGAAAGGGAAATGTTGACATCTCCATATAGTTCAGCTTACGCATGATATACAACATGATATTTACATATATTTTTCTTAGCCTGGCCACTTGGTCAGTAAGACATTTTCTTAGCCTAGCCACTTTGTCAGTAAGACATTTTCTTAGCCTGGCCACTTGGTCATTGAGACATTTTCTTTATCCTGGCCAGTTGGTCAGTGAGACAGATATGCCTGGCTTACGATTCAGTGAGACAGATTTCCAGGCCAATGGGTTAGTGAAATAGATTGCCTGGCCATTGGGTCAGTGAGATAGATTGCCTGGCCTTATGGTCAGTGAGATATATATGTTTTACAATTGCCTGGACACTTCGTTAGTGAGATATATGATATTATTATATTGCATTTCATATGAGTCAGATCAGGTGAGATGTCCAGGGCATTCTTTGCCCTCCAGATTGTTACGATCTCTATTTAGTTTCAGTTTAAGTTATCTATTGCCTTACATACTCGGTACATTATTTCGTGCTGATGTCCCTTTTGTCGGGGGCACTGCATTCATGACTACAGGTACAGATAGACAGACTGATAGACTTCCCCAGTAGGCAGGACCCGATATCAGCTGATTGTTGAGCTCTCTTTATTTAGAGTTGCCAGGTCTTTTGTAGTCTTTCTTTTGTGGTTACAGATTGGATGGCGGGTCGAGGCCCTATCCCAACCATGATATAGTTATGCTTTCTCTAGAAGCTTGTAGACAAGTCCTGTATATATTGAGTCAGTATGATAGCCTTCCTGGCTTGTATATGTCAGTTTTGGTACTATTGGCTTTGTACCATCATAACAGCCTCGTCAGCTTGCTCAGTTGTATATGTATGTTTTGGGTGTATGTGCCAGCTCAGAAGAGATAGCCAGTGTTTATATATATCCAAATTGTGGCCTTGTCGTCTTGTTGGTATTTTCTGTGCGCACGTAGGTTCAGAGTGGTTCGCTCAGGCCGAGTGTGGCACCTAGTTCGGCCAGGCCTCTCCACATTTGGGCGTGACATGTAGGCTAGCAAGGATGAATGAAACAGGTCTATGGACATGTTCCATCTTAGAAATTTTGAAGATTCAAGGAAGGAAGAACCAGGTGTTTGAACCAGGTCCAAGAAACTTGTTCCAACTCAGAGTCCTACTGCGAGTAGGATTTGTGTTTTATGGTAAAGACGTGGCAGATAAGTTTGCAGGATTTCTTGCCATAATTATCTAGATACTTCAGACACTGATGATGCGTGAATGCAAGAATCTCAAGTCAACTCAAACCCTAACTCTTGTAATGGACCTGGCCGTGTAGGCATTGAGTTCAACTGACTTGATGCACACCTAGTACTATGAATATTCAAGTTATACGATGAAGAAGATTCACGCACTCATAAAGAGAGAAAATCAGAGTTCGAGCAAACAATATCAATGTTATATTTGAGAGAATTCTTACTACTAGAAGTGTGCCTTGATACTACGAAGAAGATTAAAGAAATTGTTTCATAGAGTTTATGTGTTAGAGTTCCGGAGTCTAGATTTGCGTATTAGGTTTGTTTATCGAGTTTTACCCTTATAAGCTTTGTTAAAAGCAATAATTGTAGGCTCACAGTTGTAGTGGAGTTTGGAAAAAATCCTGCAGAGGTGCAGGTCGTGATTTTTTCACCCTTGTGAGCTGGGTGATTTCCACATAAAAATACTGTGTCCTTACTTTACTTTTCTTTACTATTAGGCAAATGCTAGCTTGAAATTGATCGGGCAAAGTGTTCTATCCTATAGGCAAAAATCTGGTATACAATTTGATAGATAACTGATCATGTGAAATTACAATGTTCAATACAAATAAATATCCACTAAGATATCCCTTCCCAACAAAGTTTCCTCCACGAGAAATAATTATTTTATCATCTTTAAAAACAAACTACAGGCTTGCTTTGGGGATAAATGTCATTACCCAACCGGAGGGCCATGACGGGCACCCGGTGCTAACCCACCCGGGAACCTCTCATCGTATATTCATATCCACATCTAGGTGAGCCACATGGCTTACTCATAATTTCTATACATCAATGGTATTAATCTTATTGGGCAGCAACACATTTATATCATCATCATCAATGATGCCCATATCCATATACACAAGCTAACGAGGCTAACAAAATAATATACAAAATATGAGCCGACAAGGCTATAAGACATCTAACCATACATAACTGTCTACGAGCCTCTAAGAAGAGTATATAACATCATATAGATGGGACAGGACCCCGCCATGCCCATATATACACAAAAGAATAGCACCCAAAAGCTCCAGCTCCGAATCAAATAGAGCTCCTTTATGCAGTCTCTGAACAAGTGGTCTATGGGTCAAATCTATCTCCTATCCACCTGCGTGCATGACGCAGCGTCCACAAACAAAAGGACGTCAGTACGAATAATGTAGTGAGTATGTAAAACATAATCAACATCATAATAGAAGCATAATGAATGACATGAGATAGAGAAGTTATAAGATAATGAAGCCATTTATACCTCTAGTGTTGTTCATCATATTTACTTACCCCATCTTCTAATGGGGATCTTCCATTCCATATATTTATACTTGTAGTAATATCGTACCCGACCATAGAGGCTCGGTGTCTTACATACCCGACCATAGTAAGGTTGAGTGTTATACGTACCTGGCCCTACCAAGTCTCAGTGTTATCCGTACCCAATTGCAGTGGTGTGCGCACGATAGGTATCATACCCGGCCATATAAGCTCGGTGTTACATAATAGCCATACATAGATATACATGTATACATAGGATTCCGTAAGTATCATCAACATAATCATCATCATTATTTTCACTATATCTTTCCTTGGAGGATCAACTATTATAGGATGGAACCAATGGCATCGTGAGAATATCGAGAATCGCGTACTTTAGTAATTATAGGGATGAAGTCATGTGGAAAACATTTTGGAACCCATGAGAAGGTATATACCAAAGGAATCATGCCTTAATGAAAGAAGGGTTAGCCTTACATACCTCGTCGTCTTCTTAACTACTTAACGTTCCCCGTCTAAGCTTGGAGAATCTACATTTAGAAGGATTCATGCCATGGTTAAGCCTTAATGAGACTCGTAAATTCAACTAGAACAATTCATGATCTAACGAAAATTGGGCAGCATTTCCCCTATTTCATTATCTTCCACCATATTACAAAACAACTCCCAAACAACCACAATAACATCCATAATATCATAATCAAGTAATCACATTCCATTAACTCTTCAAAATTCATTCTCATGTTCAACTTATACTAACAACTCCACACCCATCCTTAGCACATTTTCACACAATGCTTCCTCATCACTATTATTACCTTCCATAAAAAATTATACCCATATCACACTAAGAAAAATGACTCAAGCTAGCTTACTACTCAAAAACATCATAAAAGCTACATTTAGACCTCATTTTCTACTTTCTTCTTCTTCCCAAGTTGTTCAACAACCAAGCATTCATGATAACATGAAATAAGCATGAAAAATACCTTTTATCTCATAAGAATGAGCGTTGGAGCAGCTATCAACTTGTGAGAGAACCCGAGCTTCAATGACCAAGAATTTCTTGTTGTCTACTAACCCTAGCAAGACTTCTAACACATGGATATCTTGATTCGTGCCTCTTGATCTTTGTTTTCTCTTGGTTTGGAGTGGAATATGCTTGGAGAAGGGTTTTGGAGCACTTAAGACTTGTGGAAAAGTGGGAAATGAAATAAAAGAACAAGGGTCGTCTATTTATACAAAAATTAAAAAGCAACCCGATGGACTTATACGGACCATTGATATGGTCCGTATAAATGGACCGTATAACACCACCATGAAAATATCCCTTTTTGTAAAGGTCATGTTATACGGACTCCCCTTATACGGACCGTATATGTGGTCGTATAACTCACTGTTATCTGAAACTTTCTCTTGTTGATTCGTTTGACTTCCAATCCTTGTAGAACCTTCTTGGAACTTATATAACACTTCTTTAAACATACAAGAGGTCCTATAGCATCCCCTCAAGACATTACTAAATAAACATTAGCTCAATTATAGCGAAACCTTTCCAAAAACGACTTACATTTCACTTCCTTCTACAAACTAAACTTCACTTATTCGTATGACTTCAAAATCTTATAGTATGCACCTTAAGCTATCTAATACCTTCCTTAATCTCGTAAGGGTTTCATAATCACCTTAAGATCCTGTTAGCCTACTCACAAGGCAACAAATCTGAAATTTCCGAGGTGTAACACTAAGTGCTCCAGAAACTAAGTTTCTATGGAGGAAAGGAACATACAAAACATTGTTCAAGTCTAATGTTTTTCCAGAAGTTAACTTAAGAAGAATTTTTCCTTTACCCATAACTCTAGCAATATTGGAGTTACCCATGTAGACACATTCGCCACCAGTGGACTCCTCAAAAGTCATGAAATAACTATTTATTGCCAAAAAAATGACTTGAAGCTCCTGTATCCATCAGTCAGGTGGTCTTGTTAGCCATCATGTTTTCCTTAACGACTACAACAACAAATATGTCATTACCCTCAACAAGATGAGCTTGGACGTCACCTTGTCCTCTCTGTTTTGAGCTTTTCCCTTGTCTTAAATGGCACTGGGCAGCCTATGACCAAGTTTCTCCTAGACGAAATAAAGTTCCTTTGATTTTTGGCTTTGGCTCTCTGGCTTGTTGAAGTCATTATTCTTCTTCTTCACTGTCACGACCCAGCTAGAGGGTCATGACGGGTACCCAGAGCTAGCCTACCGAGCACCACCCGTCGAATTTATCATCAACTCAACCCGAACATACGCCATTCTCAACACAAGGCTTATTACTAAATGATCTTCGTTTACTTCTCAAAACACATATACATAAGCCCACAAGGCAACAAAATGATGTACAGAATATACACTAAAGAGATCACATAACATCTACTACCCACACATAAGTATCTATGAGCCTCTAACTGGGATACTGAGATCATAAGGATGGGACAGGACTCCGCCATGCCCCAAGTATGTACACAAAAGAATATACCAATAAGCGGCAACTCCGAAGCAGTGGAATGCTCCTGTATATCTGCTGATCAAGCTCCTAGGTGTCCAGACCGTCTCCCTGTCTACTTGCGGGCATGAATGCAGCTTTCATAAAAGAAAGGACGTTAGTACGAATAATGTACTTAGTATGTAAGGCATGCATAATAACATAATAAAGAAATGAAAAAAGTATAAGGTGAAGAAATAACCTGTAATTTGTTGTCTCTTAAGGCGGAGTCATACATGCTAACTTTTATATATAAAATAACATCATTTCATACATACATAAACATAAGCAAACTGTCTGAGTCTTACATCATCATTAGCCCGCGTCCGGGCCACTCGCGTCCGGGGTAGTCGTCTCACACCGCCTACTAGTGGTGACTGGCCGACCAACTAGGCCCGGTATGATCTTACATATACATAACATAAACCGTGCATGAGAGCCCAAGTAAAAACTATAACTCTATTGGAGTGACGTAAGGTCGGTAACCTCCGATTATATTATGGAACAATCTCCATTGCTATGTTTCACCTTGAACGAGCTAATATCATGAGGTGAGACTACAACAAGGAATAACATCAACGAAATCATAAAAATAAGATCATCAAGCTCATAATAGTATCATTCATAAGCTTCAGAATCTCTAGAAATAGAACCATCATCATTATCATCATCATAGAACATATCTTATCTCTAGCTCATAAGAAGCTCTTAAGGATCGTGAACGTTAAACTTTTGGAATGTAAGAAAGTCATGGAAACATGTATAGAAAATCATAATACCGAAGTCATGCCTTTTGAAAGAAAGAGACTATCCTTAACATACCTTTGCGTCTTCTTAACGACTCAATGTTCTCCTTCCAAGCTGACAACTCTACATTCAAGAGAATTTGTACCATGGTTAGGCCATAGGAAACATACTTATGGTTGACTAGAGCAACTAAGAGCTAACGAAAATTGGGCAGCATTTCCTTTGTTTCGACAACTTTCTCCATATAATAAAAAACTCCCAAACATCAATAGCAACACCCATAATACCATAATCAATAGACTTTTTCAAGTTAAACATTGTTCAATCCTCAAACTCCTGTTCAAAGTCTTTCATTCCCATAGCTACAACATAATAACATATTCATTTTCACATAGTACATCTTCAACGTCATTAGTATCATCCACAATGAAATTATACTCATGGCATACCAAGAACTATGACTCAAGTCAAGTTATTGTTCAAGAATATCATTAAATCCATGATTGAGCTTCATATTCTTCTTCATTCCTTCATTCAAGTTATTCAACAACCAAATACTCTTAATAACATGAAATAGATGTAAAACTCACCTTTGATTATGTAGGAATGAATTTTGGATGAATATACTTCACTTGAGAAAAACCCCAACTTCAATACCAAAGGAAATCTTGACTTCTACAAACCCTAATGAGCTTCTCTACCCTTGATTCTCTTGATTCTTGGTGTTTAATCTTTGATTTTTCTTAGATTTTTGTTAATATGGTGTGATGAACATTCTAGAGCTCTCAAGTGTTGTGGAGAATGTGGGAAATAAGAAGTAAGGACTTGGGTCATCGATTTATAACAAGAAAATACAACTGCATGATGTGATTATACGGACATTTATACGGTTCGTATAAGTGACTGTATAATACCACCAGTGATGATCCTTCACTGTAACTGTTATACGGACCGTATAAGTGGTCATATAACTCTTTTTTTTTTCTTTTTCCGAAGTTGTTCTCGTCAATTTGTTTGATCTCAAATCCTTGTGGAACTTTCTTGGAACTTGTATAGAGCTCTATTAACCATCTAAGGAGCTCTATAACTTCTTCTCAAGACATTACTAAATAATCATTAACTCGATAATCGCTAAACCTTCCCAACACAACTTATACTTCACTTCCTTTGATGAACTTAGTTCAACCACTTTATGTGACTTCGAAATCTTGAAGTACGCACTCTAAAACTATCAAATACTCTCCTTCACTTCATGCCTACCTTAAGCTCGCATTAGTCTATTCACAATGCAACAACTCAAAATTTATGAGATGTAACATTCTCCCTCCCCCCCTTCCCCCCCCCCCCCCCCCCCCCAAGAACATTCGTCCTCGAATGTTAGGCTCTCGGGGATTCTACCAAACTTTCGCCAGAGTTTCCCCTGTAATATGGCACTATCATCCTATCACAACAACCCACAACAACATTGCCTCAAAGGCTACAACAGCAACAGTAAGAAAATTTGGCCCCACACGACCAAAAAACATCAAAAGAACGTATTATATACCTAAGGACAATGACGTCTCATCTTGAACCTATCCTGGGGGTGGGACTAAATGCGGATATCTGGACTTCATATCTTCTTCTGCTTCCCCATTCATCTCTTTCACTTTTGCGTTCTTTCGTAATAGCTTCATCAAGCTTACATTCCCAGTTCTTAATTCACCACCCCGAAGCCATTTGTAAGGGTAGTAAGAACTTCTCATGGAATCTTCATAAATCTCTTCATGATGAAATTCCACATTCCAATAATTTGATGCTCTCCTATTCTTACAAGCTTTATACGACCATCTGGATACATTAACTTCAAGCCACCCTAACATGTCTATTTATCTTCCTTAAAGGTCTAACATACGTATTTATAGCATGCTTAGGGAGTTAGAAAACGAACTCTATCCGCTTATCTATTTCACAATTGGGGGTTTACTAGGATGACCTATACTTCCCAGGTCTCTCGGAATGTATCGATCTTCAGGTACCGGTGGAGAAGCGAGTATCTTAGCGTGACAATTTTCAACTGATGGCTTATATGATTCCTTACAATTGCAACATCCCTTTTAGATTTAGATCCATCCTTATTCTTGATTAGTATCACAAGATTGTCTTACACCAATTTAGTCCTTATTATCTTCTTCACTACCGCCTCTCACCTTTAGTTTCTGATTTAGATCCATCTTACTCTATTTACTTGCGACGAGGCCTTAATTCCTTTATGTTTTAAGTGTTCAATGCTTGAAATTTTCATATCATCCATAAAATTTTCTTCAAAATGATCATACACACATATTCCTTTTTAATGCAGGTTGCTACCGTCAATTATTCACATGCTTCCAAATAGTTCATTTCCATTTCAATCCCTTTTTTATTGTTAACTCCGCATCCTTCTCTTAACAAAGGTATTACAAAATTTTGACTGTTTGAGGCTTTCCCTGTACAATGTTTCCCCCTAACCGGTATGCGACATTGTAACTTCGCATCCATATAACTAGCTTGCGGTGGATATTTCACTTTACTTCTCATCTTAGTTCATTTTTCACCTTTCTCCCTAATCCTACTCTTACACTCTTCGCCTGTATCTCCTCACTATGAAATCATTCGCATGAGCCCTTGTTGTATGGAAATACCGCTTTATTCTTATCTATCTTACGCTTGAGCTGAAGCCTTAATACTCACGTGATGTATCTTCTTGATGTTAATACCGCTTTTCCGTTATATGTCCATCCTTTAACTTTGTCTCATTACCGCCCCTCTTCCATTCTATAGCCCATATCCTGTATCATCTCATTCTTGCACCTCCGGCTGCCACATTTCCTCGGAATGTCGAAGACCACTACTTTGATTGACTCTTTTGATTACCGTCTAATCGCCACAACTATTAAACCATGAGAGAATTGCCTTTACCCCCACTGTCTCTTTCCTTAATTCTATCGAGACCCATAGATCGTCTTGCATATTGGTCATTCCCATTGATGTAGCTCATAACCGATCTATGCTACATATACCGTATCATCCACAAACTCACCCTCTCTTGACCCACCTTTTTTCAGTAATCTTTCCTTGGGACCTTTTCCGTATAACTCATCGGGAATGCAATTCCATTTGTTGCTGTCTTGGCATACATATAAAATCAGTCCATTGATCATTCACAATCAAACCCTGTTTCTCCTTTTGTCTTACTCCCCATCCTTTTCTCAAATGATTTCGTTCATCGGACAATAGTCCTATGCATATTTTAGAGTACCATTGACTTCTCTTTTCTGATCTGATTCCCACTGCCATAGGAGTATTGTACTCTACTATCCCAACATTTTAACAACAGGTTAACATATGATCCTTATAGAATTTCTTGGAGAGATGTTGTGTAAACTCGCTCTTCATACATAAGATACCTTACTCAACAAATGGTTCCATATTCCTCGTCATAGTTTAATTAGCCACACCGTTCTCACAACCTGATTCAAAATTTCAATCACTTCACGACACCTATTAACATTCCCACTTAGTATTAGAAGATCTGCAGGGTTTGATTCTGTTACACCTCGTAGTTTTGTACGTGAAATCTATTAGGCATTAGTTGTTAAAGTGTAGACCTGGAGGACTTCCTAAGATATGTGAGATTGTATGCACTATCTCATTGTTACGAGGGTTTAAGTTCATATAATAATCTATGGAAGACTCTGGGACCAAGTAAATCAAAGAAACTAAGTTTGTCGAAAATTTGAAAAAATGTTGGCAGAATCAAGGATAAAATTTTGGGTCAAATTTGGAGGAGTATTTCTCCAAGTATATTAGTAGTTTTAAGGTGTTTCAAAATCCTAAAATGAAGTTCGTCGAGTCTAGTTTCCAACGCAGCAAACCGCTCGTCGATAGGACATCAGAGCAAAGAATTATGGACGTTACAAATTCAACTGACAAAGCAGAAACAGCGCTGCTACAGTACTGCCGACTCTTATCCACTATAAAAGGGTTAAAACCCCCATTTTTCTCCATCATAATTTCCTAAAACATTCTAGAAAATTCAGTAAGCATGAGAGCTCATATATCATATAAAAGTGAGGATTTTGAGTAAATTTCAAGTTACGGAGTATTAATCGAGGTCCGGACAACGTGTAGTCGCGATTATAATTTCGTTTTGTGTTGGAGCTGGCTTGGAAACAAAGTAAATATTGAATATCTTGCTACTTTAGTAAAGATAAGGTATAAATCATTGAATATCTCTCTTTGTTAATGTTGATTTAGGAATATTTATGAGAATAAAAGTTATAGTTTGTTGTGTTGATGTTGTTGGCTTATGGATTGAGGTTTGAAGAGAGTTTTGGATGAAAATATACATATTTATCTTGTATAATATTGTTGATATTGTTGGTATTTTTTGGGAGTAGTTTTGGTAATTGGAGGAAGTAGATGATATAAGGGAGGTGCTGCCCAAATTTTCGTAACCCAAATTAGTCTTCAATAATTAGTGCTTATAAGTTGATGCAAATATGATGAGAGTATGATTAAAGATGTATTTCTCGATATATAGGTTCGGGTGAAGGGCGCATCGGTGTAAGGAATTCTTTAAATGGTGGCTTGACGGATAAGGTATGTAAGGTGTTCGTTTCCCTCTTTCTTTGGTACAAATCCAACTAGAATATAAACACAAGCGTTCCATAACAAATCCACTCCATTCCAATGCTTTGTATTTCAAATCTTAATGTCTTGTTATTTTATTGATTCATAAAATATTATTTTACTTATCATCATCGATTACTTCTTTGGACTCGATACGAATTCCATAAGTTATTCAGAGGCTACCGACCTTATGTCACTCCGAAAGGCCAAGGTCAGATCATTGACTTCTCATGCATGGTATATATATATACATATATATATATATATATATATATATATATATATATATATATATATATATATATATATATATATATAAATGTATTGCACTATTTTACTACACCGTGCCGCGTTATAGTCGGCCGGGCATGGCGCGTAGATGCGCAAACCGCTGTAGTGGGCATGTTATGATATTGTCCCGGATGCGGGAGGCCCGGACGCGTGTCACATCCCAATCCCTATAGGGCATGACGGGCACCCGACTTTCATCAGAGTCGAGTGAACCCTCAGACATTCGCTCTATCAAAACCTGTCATTTAAAAAACCTTTAAGAACATAAAACTTTCCAAATGGAAATCATCTAAAATACATACTCCTTTAAAGTCCACAAATGACTCAACTGACATCACTTTGTCGACATCTCGACAAACATACCACAGGACTCTGTCTGCAGAAGTTTCTAAGAAGTAAACTGAACATTATGAGTCAGGACAGGGCCCTGACATACCTATAATCATACATATCTATACATGACTCAGCACAGCTCCAGAATGAGGTGGAACTTGCCAATTCCCAGCTGACGACCAAGAATCCTAGCTATACACTTAACCTGCCAAATAATCTGGGGCTGCGGGCATGAACGCAGTGTCCCCAGGCAAAAGGACGTCAGTACGACAATGTACTGAGTATGTAAGGTGGTAACAAGTCATAATCATAATTTAACTTAGGAGAGACAAAATCACAATCTAACTCAACACCTGCAGCCTTCGCTGGAAGAAACATAAATGTGCACACGAAGTCTCAACACAATATTTAAGTAAATAATGCAATCCAACACACATGCCGCTTCTGACATGTTAATAGAATGGTCCCTTCGGACATCCGCTTCCGGCTAGTATCACAATAGTCCCTTCGGACGGCCCCTTCTGGCATAATAATGATGGCCCCTTCGGGCAGCCGCTTCCGGCTTAATAACACAATCATGTCAACAAAAACTCAATCCATCAGTATCAATTTCAATCATATCATAAGTCACTAATCCCTTCATCACAATCCAGTTATTAGCCTTAGTCTTTCATAAAAGTTATCAAATTTGTATCTCGCTAGACTCAGGAGGACATACTTCCAGGTTTGAGGGTAGAATTGTTATGAAATTCTTACTACCTATATTCTACTCAATTTCATCTTATTTCCTTACCCAAAGAATAAATGATCATATCAATACAAAGGGATAATACTATTGGATGTAAACATAAATCGTAAATGAAATGAAGTAGTACAATCTCGCACCCCCTTTGGAGTAGTTTTTAGAATCAAGATTTATGTTTCCTTTAGTATAAAACTCATTTCCTCAAAATTGTTAGTAGAACCATATACACAACTCAACTTGGCACCTTATGGGTGTTCCCTTCGGAACAGAATAGGAGTATAATATCAATAATCCATCACAAGAAACATTTGGACCTTACTTGTCTAAGAATGGAATCATATGGGGTACATATAGAATGAATAACAACAAGGATCATGCCAAAAGAAGAAAGGTTTGCCTTACATACCTGGAAGCTTACATTTCACTTTCCAACTTACTTTTTGCCTTGCAATCTACGTAAGATCATTCATAGTCTTGTAATCTTTCACCCGCTAGAACTGCAATATCTTCGATTATCACCTTGAATCCAAGCCAAGTCCCTCCGCAATTCCATATTATAATCGCAGCCATGTGTTGTCCAAACATAAATTCAAGGATTTCACTTAATTTGCGTCAAAATCTAGTTGACGGAAGTTGGGGAGTTTTCTAGAGAATTTGAGAAATGTTTGGAGAATTTTTTTGGGCTGAAAAATGAGAGGTTTTAGCCCTTAAATAGTGAGGTAAAGTCGGTATACTGTAGCAGTTACTGCTCATCGGCATACTGTTCACCGCCTTACTGTTCACCGTGTACTGTTCATCCGCGGAAATTATTTCGAGACCTAAAACTTTTATACACCGATCTCTTTATTTGCATACTTGGATATGACCAAAACTCCATACAGTCTGTAGAACTTGTTCAACATCCCAAACTTGGCAAAACTTATTTTATTTTTTTCCGATTCGTTTGACCTCCACCCTTCACGACACTTACTTATCACTTGTTGAACATAACGTATACGTAAACACTTATAACTTCAAACATAATCCTTTCCTTTGAGCTTATTTGACTAACCTATGATGCAAATTAACGCACGAAAATACGGGATGTAACAGCGGGCTAATGATGATAACACCGAGTCTTAATGGCCGGGCATGATTTTACACATATAACACTGAGCCTTATGGTCGGGGATGGATACTATCTGTTACATAAATATATATATATATATATATATATATATATATGCATACAAATGATTTTATTATGCGTTATATCTCGTGCTACTTCCAGATGTTCGGTTTTCTTTTGCCCTTATTAATGTTACATTATATCTTAATTATGTTGGTACTCTCCTGCCTTACATACTCGGTACTTTTATCCATACTGACGTCCCATTACACGGGACGCTACATTTCATTCTGCATACTCTGCCAGAGTTATTGAAGAGCAACCGCAGTAAGATTTTCCAGGTTCTGCGG
Organism: Lycium barbarum; assembly: GCF_019175385.1. NCBI lineage: Eukaryota > Viridiplantae > Streptophyta > Magnoliopsida > Solanales > Solanaceae > Lycium > Lycium barbarum. Next base: position 40,635,183 of record NC_083345.1, read on the forward strand.
TGTTAGCAAGTGCCATTACTCCGAGCTTGCTATCTTTTGGTACTTTTCTGTTAGTATGATATATATTCTTATATATACTCTTAGAGGCTCATGGACATAGTAGGATATGTAAATATTATGTATGGCCTTGTCGGCCTTGTTTTAGGTTCTTGATATTTTCTGATAGCCTTGCCGGCTTTATGATATACGTTGTGTTGTGGTGACCTTGTCGGTCCGCATATGTACATATGTGTTGAATTATCGGATATTTCTATGTTGGGCCTTTTCTGCGTCCAGGTGTTCTTTGAGTTATGGTATGTGATGTTCAAAGTAACTGTTAAGTTAGTTGATTTCGACCTACGGGTCGGAGCCCGTCATACTCCTCGTTGGAGGTGTGAAACATTGGTATCAGAGCACTTCAGTCCTAGGGATGTCCATGAGCCGTGTCCAGTAGAGTCCTAGTTATCGATATGTCATGCACCATATCTATAGCCAGGAGGCTATAGGGCATTTAGGAAGACACTTTTCTTCATGATCTAGATCGTACGATAGAGCCAAGCTAAGAATGCAACTATCTAATCTTTCCGTGTTTAATTTTCAGCGATGCCTCCGAGGAAGAATAAAGTCAGCAAAATACTGGGCACTGCTGGGGAAGGCCCGAGTCGAGTATCACCAGCTGAGTTAGGGCATAGCGAGGCTCAGAGCGCTACCCACTTGCATGCTACCTCTACTCCATCAGGTGCAGAAGAGCAAGATAGGGCTTCAATACCTCCGGCTCCTCAGCCTCCAGCTCCTCCCCCCGCTGCTACAGAACAGGACATGCGAGATGCAGTCCAGTTATTGACTAGATTGATGGCTACTCAAACTCAACGACAGGATGGCCTTCCGGATAGGGCTGTTAGTTCTCGTGTACGTGACTTTTTTCCTTTGTCCCCTCCGGTGTTCACAGGGACAAACCCGAATGATGACCCTCAGAATTTTGTAGATCGAATGGGCCGCGCTTTGAGGGTAATGCATGTTTCTGATACAAAATCAGTGGAGCTAGCTTCCTATAGACTGTGGGATGTGGCCGCGATATGGTATGATTCCTGGCAGCAGTCGAGAGGGCCGAACATACCTCCAGCAGTATGGTCGAAATTCACCAGAGCCTTTCTGGATCATTGTCTGCCTGCTGAGGTTCGCAAAGCTGGAGCTGACGAATTTCTATTTTTTCATCAGAATAATATGAGCGTTCAGGAATATAGTTTAAAGTTTAACTCTTCGGCTAGATATGCCCCGGCGATGGTAGTTGAAATGGAAGATAGGGTACATTATTTTGTGACGGGACTTGGGCCTCACTTGATTAAAGATTATATGACGGCCTTACTGCAGAGCGGCATGGATATTGCTCGTATTAAGGCATATCCTCAGAATTTGGAGGACCTTGAACGTCAGCAGCGGATCGAGCAAGACCCGAATAGGGGCCGTAATAAGCAAGCCGGATCCGCAGGTTATTCAGGTGCTTATCAGGTAGGTTATAGGCCCCATTCTTTTAAAAGATCAGCTCCTTCAGTAATGAGTGCACCTTCCCGATTTCAGAGGCAGCGTTATGATCGATCTATTTATTCAGGACCAGGTCAGAGTTCGAGAGTATCAGCTCCATCTTATAGGTGTGAGTCTAGCCAGTTAGACCTCTCTTGCATCGTTGTGACCAGTGCGGTAAAGTCCACTCTGGCCTGTGCCGTCAAGGTATGGGGTGTGTTATTATTGTGGACAGCCTGGCCATGTCATAGGAAATTGTCCTTCCCGTGGTAGAGGAGGCCCGACTCAGGCGACAAGTTCGATCGCAGGTTCTTCATCTTCTGTTTTCCCTCCTGGACAAGGTTCTTCTCCAGCCTCAGCAAGTATAGGTATGGGAAGAGGTCAGGTTTCTAGTTCCGGCAACAACCAGAATCGTATTTATGCACTTACAGGATGGCAGGATCTTGAGTCGTCTCCAGATGTTGTGACAGGTATTTTATCCATTTGTTCTTATGATGTCTATCCATTGATAAATCCAGGTTCCACACTATCTTATATCACACCTTATATTGCTGATTAGTTTGGTGTGAAGCCCGAATCTTTGTCCAAGCCTTTCTTAGTTTCTACTCCGGTCGGGGAACCTGTTATTACAAGACGAATTTATCGTAGGTGTGTGGTTACGATATGTGGTCGTGAAACTGTTGATGATTTAGTGGAGTTAGAAATGGTGGACTTTGACGCTATCATGGGTATGTATTGGCTAGCCTCTTGCTATGCCAATGTGGAATGTTGGTCCAAAACTGTGAAATTTCAGTTTTCGGGTGAACCAGTTCTTAAATGGATGGGCAATACCCCAGCACCAAAGGGTAGGTTTATTTCCTACCTTAAGGCGCGAAAAATGATTTCCAAAGGTTATATTTGTCATTTGGTTCGAGTTAGGAGCACTGAAGCCAAACCTCCAACTTTGCAATCCATTCCTGTAGTTAATGAATTTCAGGATGTATTCGATGAATTACCAGGCCTCCCTCCCGAAAGGGAAATTGAATTTGTGATTGATGTGTATCCAGACACTCAACCCATCTCTATTCCCCCTCATCGTATGTCCCAAGCCGAGTTGCGGGAATTGAAGGTGCAATTGTAGAACTTGTTAGACAAGGGCTTCATTAGGCCCAGTACTTCTCCATGGGGAGCATAGGTATTATTTGTGCGCAAGAAGGATGGCTCACTAAGAAAGTGTATTAACTACCGACAATTGAATAAGGTGACTATCAAGAACAAATATCCATTGCCTAGAATTGATGATTTGTTTGACCAGCTATAGGGTACTAAATGCTTCTCGAAGATTGACTTAAGGTCAGGGTATCATCAGCTACGTGTAAAAGGGGAAGAAATCCCGAAGACAGCTTTCCGAACGAGATATGGGCATTTTGAATTCTAAGTTATGTCTTTCGGATTGACAAATGCTCCTGCGGCGTTTATGGCGCTAATGAACACTGTATTCTGACCCTTCTTAGATGTTTTTGTTACTGTATTCATTGACGATATCTTGATATATTCTCGTTCGGAGAGGGAACATGTTGATCACCTCCAAAAGGTGTTGCAAACATTGTGAGATCAAAGGATGTATGCCAAATTTTCCAAATGTGAATTTTGGCTAACTTCAGTGGCTTTTCTAGGCAATATTGTGTCCGATGAAGGTATTAAAGTTAATGATCGGAAGATCGAAGCCGTTAAGAACTAGCCCCGACCAACAACCGCTTCGAAAGTTTCTTGGGTCATGCTGGATATTATCGAAGATTTGTAGAGGGATTTTCTTCTATAGTAGCTCCCCTTACAAAATTAACTCAGAAGGAGGCCAAGTTTCAATGGTCAGAAGCGTGCAAGCTGAGTTTCCAGAAATTGAAAGATAAGTTGACATCTACTCTTGTCCTCACCCTTCTAGAAGGCACCAAGGGTTACACTATATACTGTGATGCATCACGCACCGGCCTGGGATGTGTGTTGATGCAAATTGGTAAGGTGATTGCTTATGCCTCCCAACAACTACGGAAACATGAGCAAAATTATCCAACCCATGATCTAGAGCTGGTGGCAGTGATTCACGCTCTAAAGATATGGCAACATTATTTATATGGAGTTCATTTCCATATCTATACGGACCATAAAAGCCTTCAATATATATTTAGGCAAAAGGAATTGAATTTGAGGCAACGAAGATGGCTCGAATTGCTAAAGGATTACGATGCTGAGATTTTATATCACCCTGGCAAAGCTAATGTTGTAGCTGATGCCCTTAGTCGCAAATTAATGGGAAGTCTATTGTATGTGCCAGCGGAAAAATTGGAAATGATCAGAGAACTTCATCGCTTAGCAAATTTGGGAGTTCACTTACTAGATTCGGAAGACACTGGAATTGCTGTACAGAATATATCCCAATCGACTCTGCCTCGGATGTAAAGACTCAACAGTATGAAGATCCAGTTTTAGTTAATATCAAAGAAGGAGTGCAACAAAATCGGATCTCAGCCTTTGAACTTGATTAAAATGGGTTTCTCAAACATCGAGGTCGTTTGTGCGTTCCAAATGTAACCGGGCTTCGGGACAAGATCATGTCAGAATTTCACTACTCCCGGTATTCAATTCATCCTGGATCCACTAAGATGTACCATGACCTCAAAGGCTTTTACTGGTGGAATGGTATGAAGAAAGATATTGCTAAACTTTGTAGCTCAATGCTCCACTTGCCAACGGGTAAAGATCGAACATCAGAAACCCAGTGGCTTATTACAAAAAATGGAGATCCCAGCGTGGAAATGGGAAGTGATTAATATGGATTTTGTCACGGGATTGCCCCGTTCTCGTAGCAAATTCGAATCTATTTGGGTGATTGTTGATAGGTTAACTAAATCAGCTCATTTCTTGCTAGTAAGAACTACCTATACTGCTGAAGACTATGCTAAGCTGTATCTTACGGAGATTGTGCGCCTTCATGGCATTCCGCTGTCAATTATTTCAGACAGAGGCGCACAGTTTACGGCAAAGTTATGGAAATCTTTTCAGGAAAGTCTTGGTACCCGAGTAAATCTTAGTACCGCTTTCTATCCGCAGTTAGACGGGCAAGCTGAGCGGACTATTCAGACTTTGGAAAATATGTTACGAGCCTGTGTACTGGATTTCCAAGGAAGTTGGGATGATTATTTACCTTTGATAGAGTTTGCTTATAACAATAGCTATCATGCCAGTATCAAAATGGCTCTGTATGAAGCTCTATATCATGGGAAGTGTAGGTCCCCTGCCGTTTGGTTTGAAGTCGGAGAATCAAACTTATTTGGGCCAGACCTTGTTCATTAGGCTATTGAAAAGGTAAAGCTTATTCAGGAACGATTGCGTACAGCACAGAGTCGTCAGAAATCTTATGCAGATGTATGACGACGAGAATTAGAATTTCAAGTAGGTGATTGGGTGTTTCTAAAGATATGACCTATGAAAGGCGTGATGTGGCTTGGTAAGAAAGGGAAACTTAATCCCCGATATATCGGACCTTACAAGATCGTCCGAAAGGTAGGCCAGGTGGCTTATGAATTGGAGCTACCATCAGAACTGTAGGCGGTTCATCCAATTTTTCATGTGTCCATGCTTAGGAAGTGTATTGGAGATCCCTCCATAATCGTACCTGTTGACGATATACAAGTTACAGAAAATCTGGCATACAAGGAAGAACCAATTGCTATTCTCGACAGACAAGTCCGCAGACTCCGAAACAAAGACGTGACTTCAATGAAGGTTATATGGAGGAATAAAGATAGGGAAGAGATGACATTGGAGGAATCCTTGCAATGTTCTGCTATATCCGCCATGACAGTCAATAAGATGAGAAATATTATTCTAATCATTGCATGACTCTGTATCATTGATTACGGTATCATGTAGGGCTTGTGATTAGGACTTGGGACATGTAGGAGATTAGTGGTGCTCCAATCACGAGAGATACTTTACTAACATTCTGTGGAAGTTTTATTAACCATCGGGTATTCCAACATTTGAGGACGAATGTTTTTAAAGGAGGAGGGGGGGACAGTAGTTATTTAAGTGTAGACCTGGAAGACTTCCTAGGATATGTGAGATTGTATGTACCTATCTCATGGTTACGAGGGTTTAAGTTCATATAATAAGCTATGGAAGACTCTGGGACCAAGCAAATCAAAGAAACTAAGTTTGTCGAAAATTTGAAAAAAACGTTTGCAAAATCAAGGATAGAATTTTCGGTCAACTTTGGAAGGGTATATCTCCAGGTATATTAGGAGTTTTAAGGTGTTTCAAAATCCTAAAATGAATTTCGTCGAGTCTAGTTTCCAACGCAAAAAACCATTCATCGATAGGACATCGGAGTAGATAATTATGGACGTTACAAATTCAGCTGACAGAGCAGAAATAGCGCTGCTACAGTACTGCCGACTCTTATCCACTATAAAAGGTTTAAAACCCCTGTTTTTCTCCATCATAATCTCCTAAAACATTCCAAAAAATTCAGTAAGCATGAGAGCTCATATATCACATAAAAGTGAGGATTTTGAGTAAATTTCAAGTTACGGTGTATTAATCGAGGTCTGGACAACGTGTAGTCGCGATTATAATTTCGTTTTGTGTTGGAGTTGTCTTGGAAACAAAGTAAATATTGAAGATCTTGCTACTTTAGTAAAGATAAGGTATGAATCATTGAATCTCTCTCTTTGTTAACGTTGATTTAGGAATATTTACGAGAATAAAAGTTATAGTTTGTTGTGTTGATGTTGTTGGCTTATGGATTGAGGTTTGAAGTGAGTTTTGGATGAAAATATACATATTTATCTTGTAGAATATTGAGGATATTGTTGGTATCGTTTTGGGAGTTGTTTTGGTATTTGGAGGAAGTAGATGATATAGGGGAGATGCTGTCCAAATTTTCGTAACCCAAATTAGCCTTCAACAATTAGTGCTTATAAGTTGATGAAAATGTGATTAAAGATGTATTTCTCGATATATAGGTTCGGGTGAAGGGCAAGCATCGGTGTAAGGAATTCTTTAAGTGGTGGCTTGACGGATAAGGTATGTAAGGTGTTCGTTTCCCTCTTTCTTTGGCACAAATCCAACTAGAATATAAACACGAGCGTTCCATAACAAATCCACTCCATTCCCATGCTTTGTATTTCAAATCTTAATGTCTTGTTATTTTATTGATTCTTAAAATATTATTTTACTTATCATCATCGATTACTTCTTTGGACTCGATACGAATTCCATAAGTTATTCAGAGGCTACCGACCTTATGTCACTCCGAAAGGCCAAGGTCAGATCATTGACTTCTCATGCATGCATTGCATAAGTTATTCGGATATATATATATATATATATATATATATATATATTGCACTATTTTACTACATCATGCCGCGCTATAGTCGGTCGGGCATGGCACGTAGATGCGCACACCACTGCAGTGGGCATGTTATGATATTGTCCCGGATGCGGGAGGCCCGGACGCGGGCTAATGATGATAACACCGAGCCTTAACGGCCGGGCATGATATTACACATATAACACTGGTCGGGGATGGATACTATCTGTTACGTAAATATATATATATATATATATACAAATGATTTTATCATGCGTTATATCTCGTGCTACTTCCAGATGTTCAGTTTTATTTTGCCCTTATTAATGTTACATTATATCTTAATTATGTTGGTACTCTCCTGCCTTACATACTCAGTACTTTTATCCATACTAACGTCCCATTACACGGGACACTGCATTTCGTGCTGCAGGCTCCGCCAGAGTTATTGAGGAGCAACCGCAGTAGGATTTTCCAGCTTCAGCGGTATTAGCAAGTGTCATTACTCCGAGCTTGCTATCTTTTGGTACTTTTCTGTTAGTATAATATATGTTCATATATATACTCTTAGAGGCTCATGGACATAGTAGGATATGTAAATATTATGTATGGCCTTGTCGGCCTTGTTTTGGGTTCTTGATATTTTCTGATAGCCTTGCCGGCTTTATGATATACGTTATGTTGTGGCGACCTTGTTGGTCCGTTTATGTACATATGTGTTGAATTATCGGATATTTCTATGTTGGGCCTTTTCTGCGTGCAGGTGTTCTTTGAGTTATGGTATGTGATGTTCAAAGTAACTGTTAAGTCAGGTGATTTCGGCCTACGGGTCGGAGCCCGTCATACTCCTCGTTGGGGGTGTGACAGGTTCTTTTCCACCCTTTGTTTATCGGGTTACTGCCCTAGTAGAATTTTCTTCTATTTGCCTCACTTCCGTCCTTCCTCCTCTGTTTCCAATACATACAGTACATTCATCACTTAGCGTTCCTTTGTGTCGTTGATCAACTTTATCTTGCTTTCACTTCCCTTTATACTAGTAATAACAAACTCTTGTCGGTGACCGTTCGATAAATTCCCAGATAAATAGCCTAAACTATAACACAGAACGCAATTGCGTCATAAGGTCAACCAATTTCCAGGCAAAGGGCTTTCGTAAACACATCTATTTTAATCTCTTTCCTCGAGGTATCCCTGAGGTCAATAAGGCCGGCCCATAGTGACATGGAAGTTTTTCTCCTGCTATAACCATCGGGTGAAGTCTAGCTTACTAATCTGAATCGGTGTTGCGCGCATCGGCCTGTACGTACATATCAGGTTCATTATATGATTCAATCTTCCAAAGCATAAAAGGGCTAGCCAAATTTTTCTAACTTGCAACTTCTTCTGAAATGCTCACCTCTTTAATTCTCCTTAGTATATAAAACTTCTTTATACCCCAAGCACATCATTTTTCCTTCCCATGTTTCTTATTCTATCCTAACCTAATCATCGTTCTTTTTGCTTAATACATACTCGTTATTTTTATCCCGTGTTTACAATTAGCTTCGTCCTTGGTCATTTGTTGTTGGGTGCTTTCTTTTTTCTCGCCACAATCCTACCTGCAGTTCCCATCATTTCCCTTAGATTCCTGGAAAAAGGCCACGTATAGAAACACATATGATACTCAACTCAACAACACATGACTGATTACAATAAAAGAATGTAAAGTAATAAGACTCGTCTCATAAGTTATACTTGAATACCCTTTCTAGAATTCCATTCTGTTTTCTAAACATTATGTCAATCAACTCCCTTCACGGGGGTTTGCTTACTCATAAATCATCCTTCTAGCTGCCCCTGGGTCACCAACAGGTATAAATACCTCAAAATGTCTGATTAGCTTAGGTTTCACCCCAACACAGTCGGCAACAATAGGAGTAATATATATATCACAAGGGGGTACTCATAATATACCTGTGACAACATCAGGGAAAGACTCAAGATCCTGTGGTCCAGCTAGTGCGTAGAGGTGGTGTTGTGGACCACTTAAACCAAATGCTCCCCCTCTTCCTCTGCCACGGCCTGCTAGTGTCCGTGAGCTTTGCCTCGGAGGGTGTACTGATGATGAAGATCCAACTGCTAATCCCGTAGGCCGAACCTTATCTCTACCACATAGCAATGGACAGTCGCGCCTGAAATGGCCTGGCCGAGCGCAGGCATAACAAACACCCTAACCCAAGCGACACAGTCCATAATGTGGCTTACCATACTGAGTACATCATGGTGTAGATAATCTCATCTGGCCTGAATTACCCCTGTTCTGGGAACTAGAAGCTCCAAGAACTCTGAACTGGCCCAAACAAGCAGATCTATCAACCCTGGGTCCAGAAAACTGTGGAGGCACACTAGCTGTTGAACGAGCTGAGTACCTCGGGAATTGCTGCCTCGGGGCACCTCTGAACTCATGGTCAAACCCTGAAGACCTGACCCTCTTCCTCCAACTTCTGTTACCATGGCCCGCACCCTGCCGCTGAGCTTGAGCGGCTACTAACTGGGTCAGCAAAAGGATGGCCTGTCTTATCTTCTGGCCTGAGGCAGCTGGTGAAGGAACTGGGGGTGCTGGAGCTAAGGTTGAGGCTCCCCTTTCGGTCACTGTCTTGCCCCTCTGGGCTGTTGTAGCTTTTCCTTTCATTGACTTTACTGAAAACATAGCGCACGGTTAAGGAAAAGGGAATTCTTATATCATGGCTCTACCGCACGATCTAAGGTACGAAGGACGGTTAATCATTCCTAAATGCCCTGCAGCCTCTTGTTTATAAGTGTGGCGCACTTCACACCCATAAACAAGACTCTACTGGACACGGCTCGCAGACACACCCTAGGACAACACTGCTCTGATACCACTTTTTTCACGACCCACCTAGAGGGCCATGACAGGGAACCAAAGCTAGCCTACCGAGCAGCACCCGTCGAACTTATCATCAACTCAACTCGAACATACCCCATTCTCAACACAAGGCTTATTACGAAATGATCTTCGTTTACTTCTCAAATCACATATACATACACATATACATAAGCCCACAAGGCTACAAAATAATGTACAGAATATACACTGAAGAGATCACATAACATCTACTACCCACACATAAGTATATATGAGCCTCTAACTGGGATACTGAGATCATAAGGACGGGACAGGACCCCGCCATGCCCTAAGTATGTACACAAAAAAATTACTAATAAGCGGTAACTCCGAAATAGTGGAGTTCTCCTGTATATCTGCTGATCAAGCTCCTAGGTGTCCAGACTGTCTCCCTGCGGGCATGAACGCAGCGTCCATAAAAAAAAGGACGTCAGTACGAACAATGTACTAAGTATGTAAGGCATGCATAATAACATAATAAAGAAATGAAGAAAGCATAAGGTGAAGAGATAACCTATAACTGATTGCCTCTTAAGGCGGAGTCATGCATGCTAACTTTTATATATAAAATAACATCATTTCATACATACATATACATAAGTAAACAGTATGAGTCATACATTATCATTAGCCCGCGTCCGGGCCTCCCGCATCAGGGGTAGTTGTCTCACGCTGCCCACTAGTGGTAACTGCCCGGCCAGCTAGGCCGGGTGTAATCATTATCATAAGCCGCCTACTACGCCTACCGTAGCGGTGTTTGCCCAACCAACTAGGCCCGGTATGATCTTACATATACATAACATAAAGCATGCATGAGAGCCCAAGTAAAAGCTATAACTCTATCGGAGTGACGTAAGATTGGTAACCTCCGATTATATTATGGAACAATCTTCTGAAGCTTATGAATGATGCTATTATGAGCTTGATGATCTTCATCGCTATGTCTCATCTTGAAGGAACTAATATCATGAGGTGAGACTACAACAAGTAATAATATCAATGAAATCATAAAAATAAGATCATCAAGCTCATAATAGCATCATTCATAAGCTTCAGAATCTCTAGAAATAGAATCATCATCATAGAACATATCTTATCTCTAACTCATAAGAAGCTCTTAAGGATCGTGAACTTTCAACTTTTGGAATGTAAGAAGGTCATGGAAACATGTATAGAAAATCGTAATATAGGAGTCATGCCTTTTGAAACAAAGGGACTAGCCTTAACATACCTTTGCGTCTTCTTAACGACTCAATGTTCTCCTTCGAAACTCATAACTCTACATTCAAGAGAATTCCTACCATGCTTAGGCCATTGGAAACATACTTAAGGTTGACTAGAGCAACTAAGAGCTAACGAAAATTAGGCAGCATTTCCTTTGTTTCGAAAACTTTCTCCATATAATAAACAACTCCCAAACATCAATAGCAACACCCATAATACCATAATCAATAGACTTTTCCAAGTAAAGCATTGTTCAATCCTCAAACTCCTTTTCAAAGTCATTTATACCCATAGCTACAACATAATACGGTATTCATTTTCACATAGTACATCCTCAACATCATTAGTATATTTTTTTATCCACAAAGAAATTATACTCATGGCATACTAAGAACTATGGCTCAAGTCAAGTTACTATTCAAGAATATCATTAAATCCATGATTGAGCTTCATATTCTTCTTCATTCCTTCATTCAAGTTATTCAACAACCAAATACTATTAATAACATGAAATACATGTAAAACTCACCTTTGATTATGTAGGAATGAACTTTGGATGAATATACTTCACTTTAGAAAAACCCCAACTTCAATACCAAAGGAAATCTTGACTTCTACAAACCCTAATGAGCTTCTCTACCCTTGATTCTCTTGATTCTTGGTGTTTAATCTTTGATTTCTCTTATATTTGTGTTAATATGGTGTGAGGAACATTCTATAGCTCTCAAGTGTTGTGGATAATGTGGGAAATAAGAAATAAGGACTTGGGCCATCTATTTATAACAAGAAAATAAAATTGCCCGACGTGATTATACGGACACTTATACGGTCCGTATAATTTTATATGGTCCATATAAGTAACCGTATAATACCACCAGTGATGACCCTTCACTGTAACTATTATACAGACCCTTATATGGACCGTATAAAGTTATACGGACCGTATAAGTGGTCGTATAACTCCCTTTTTTTTTTCTTTTTCCGAAGTTGTTCTCGTCGATTCGTTTGATATCAAATCCTTATGGTACCTTCTTGGAACTTGTATAGCGCTTCATTAACCATCTAAGGAGCTCTATAACTTCTCCTCAAGACATTACTAAATAATCATTAACTCGATAATCGCTAAACCTTCCCAACACAACTTATACTTCACTTCCTTTGACGAACTTAGTTCCAACAATTCATGTGACTTCGAAATCTTGAAGTACGCACTCTAAACCATCTGAAACTTAATCCACTGCCCAATAACATACATTTTCTTCCCTGTATCGTTAGCCATATTTCTTTTCCAAACTATCTCATATTTCTTAACAGATTTATAAGTAACAAATAAATCAAATAAAGGATTAGTCATATGGTTTAGCAAATGTCCTCTAACAACTTTGTTTTCTTTTTCAAACTTCTTTGCAGTAGCATCATCAACAACCACAACAGTGCTAGAACCAGTAGTAGTGTTAGCAGCATCAACAACAGTGTTAGAATCATCAGTAGGAAGTTCATTAAACAAAATATAATCAACTTCTAATTATTGAAATAAAATCAGAAGTTTTTGTGGTTTCCGTGCAAAGGCTCAAGCTTTGACGGCTCAGAAAAGTTTTTTCAAGAAAATAACCATTTGTTCAATATTGTATGTAAAATCCCTTTCAAATTGTTAGGAAAAATACTACAATATTAATATTGAGCTGGAATTAAAAATAGTTACTGAATTCTCACAAATACGGTGTCATGGCAAGTCACTGCCTTGAATATGATTTCAGCCCGACTCTTGTACAAATCAGTAAGGCCGGTCACTCTTCAAGGTTCCATAGCTTTCCAAACATGTGAAATCGTGGTTGGAAGTTAGGAAGTTGCTCAAAATAATTGCCCAGAAACTAACTTGAAAAGAAGAGAGGAAGAAGATGTTTGGTGTGTTTTATGTTCACCAATGACACTTCTTATATAGGAGATTACAAGAATTGTATGTTTGCAAATAGGAGAGTTTACGGTTAGTAATGGAGATAAATGAATTAATGGATATTAAAGTAATATGTCATGTCCTTGTAACGTGTCTGTATAGAATTCATGCCATTGAAATGAATATATTAATATTCTTATAACGTATCTGTATCTTTTGCATTATACAAAAGGACAAAAGCTAAGATTAATTCGGACAAAAACAAACTTAAAATTTGTCAAGTGATAAGATTCAATGTCAAGTGATAAGATTCAACGCCCTATACAGTTATTCTACTGCTTGTGTACAGACCTCCACGTGAAATGCATGATAAATCCCATTTAGTTGCATCTATAGTAGAATTGACCCTCGTCATATGAGCTTTGCCATTCTTCTTAAGATGAGGGAGTAATTTATTACGGTTAACTGTTAAATATTTGAAATATTTTTGCATGGTCAAAAGTTAAAAGAAAAAAATTCAAAGATCATTAAAGAGATATTGACGTGAATTAAATTCGCGAGCCCGAAATTTCTACGTCGTTTACCAACCAATTGAAAAAAAAATTCTCATGCCATGCAACAGCCTATTTAATTAGCTAATCGATACCCTTTCAAGATGTTTGTAAGATATTCACCAAATTACTATGTCACCATGATTACTCTTTCTTCTTAGATACTCCCCATGTTTCTTTTTTACTTTTCCTTTATATCAAAAATAGATTTTCTTTTTTAATTTACTTGTTTATTGTAGCAAATCAAGAGAAATTTATTTTTCAGTTCAGTACTACTCTTATTATTAAATAACTATATAAAGTACTAATAGTCAAACAAAGAATTTTAAAAAATAATTAATTTAATAAATAGATCCTTAATAAATATTTTCTTAAGAGAATTGCCAAGTTAACATGGACTAAGTAAAAAAGAACGGACGGAGTAATTCTGTTCTTCCAAGACAAAAACGAATTGCAAAACTCTTGTGAATAAGATACCCTTTAAAACTAGGGGAATTGACTAAATTTACCTCTCTACTTTAAGTCTTTAATATATTTGAATTTAAGGAACCTACTTGATTAGCAATGAAACATTTTTCTAACCAGGGGAAGCAAATCAAGAAGAAGACTAATTATGGTTTGTTTATTATGCAGTAAATATAAGGGACTTGAAATTGGTTATGTGGGTTATGGGTTACGAATTGCTGAGTTACTGGGTAATCAAGTAAACTTGGGTAACTGACAGGGTAATTGGAGAACCCATTAAGTTGAAGGTATATTTGAAAACTTTTTTAACGGTGAGGATAATTTTGATCACATAGTATAACAGAAGATAGATCTAAACAATATTTTATAATAGAGGGGTGAATTTGATCCTTTTTACCTTAAAACTGAGTTTTGTACTATAAGTGCATCTTTAGTGTATACACAAATTAATGATCCCATTTACTCCCCCTTCCCATTTTAACTGTTGTTTTAGCTTTAAAAAAATTTCAATTCATGTTTTCAATTATATCATTAACATTAAATAAATAGTAGTTCTTTTCGCTGCTGCTCAATTCTCAAAAACATCTATGGAGTACTAAATAGGGGTGATTTAATAAACTATATTTGGTACTTTCTTTAATAGGCGTAAAATGAACTAAAGAGACAGTTAAAATGAGACAAAGAGAGTATATCGTAATTTGCCAAGTGAAGTTGTCTTTGATTTTCAGTCTTCAGATTTAATTAAGTGTAAACACAACTCAAGCAATTGCAACGCTTATCGTATAGGCGTTGTATTGAATGGAGTAGTTGATAAAGCAAGACTTTTACTCCCATTTTTTTAGCAGAAATTTCTGCATCATGCTAAAGACATATTCAATATTCAGTCTATGGATTAAAAGGTGGTTCTTTACTTTGATAGAAAGAAATTAGTTTGAACGCTACGATCGACCAAGGTTAATTTGAAATTTAAAGAAAAGGAAGCTAGTATCCTTGCATATCCAAATGACGACAAAAACAAGATTACTGTATTAAACAAATTAGAATTTTGATGAGTTGATTCTGCAACCTCAAACTCAAAGAATAAATACAGACAAAAATCATTTTTATTTACTTATTCTTGAAAATATTTTATGGTTAACTGAAATAAATAATTGTTCCGATGGAACCTTCTCTTCTATCGTAGATTGGACGTAGATACACGACCCAAACCATTATTCTTTTCTATTCATTATTCTTTTTATTACCTTATTATCAAAGAAAATAACCTTACGAAATGCTGATAGCGAAAGAGATGAATCCGTTATTAGGAATCATTAAATCCTATAAATGATTATTCGGGTATGTCCTGGAATTTTTTGAAAGACAAGAATCAAATAATTTTCTATAGTGGAACAAAATATCTCATGAGAGGGTTGTCAATGAGATTTTCGTCTAATTAATCTTTAAAGATAAGTAAATTTATGATAATTACTAGTTTGTTGGTTGAGGAAACTAAAGTATAATAGACTTTTCTTTCTGTCAATGTTGTTTGCGGAAAATCGCTGCCGTAATTGCTGACCTTCCATATAAAGTACATAAAAATGTTTTGGTATGGCACCTTTTGACAACTTAAATCTTCTAAAATTAATTTTCCCATATTATTTGTTTAAGTTGTGATCCATATTGTTCACCCCTTAAAAAAGTAACAATTTAATTTATATATGGTTCAAAGGATACGCGGTTTAATTCGTTTATAAAGTAAAGGGATAACAATAATGGATAAATATTAATGACAAGAAAGTAAAGATATAGTCTCAGTGGATTTGAAGAACAACACAACATCAGGTTCAAATTAAGGCCTAAGCACTTCAAACCCGAGCCAATTGGTATAAAATTCTACCGCCTTTGATGTTTACAGAGCTTTATGAAGTAGGGTTTTCATATAAGTATGTAGAAGAAAGTAAAAATATGAGATGCCTCCTTATGAAGCTTTACCTTCCTATATATATTACAAGTGTTTGTATTATACATGGTAACTAAATCAATCATGGGATAATGATTCCTTGAATCTCGGGGAGTTAGATTCCTCCGAGGAGGAGTAGATAGGACCTTAGGCTAAAAAATGTATTTTACTTTTGTTTTTGTAATTTCACCAAAGTCGGTATATATATGTTATGAAGCTGTTTGTTTCACCGATGTTTTTTTTTTTTTTTCAAGTCAATCTTTTCATTTTCGGACACTTAAATATTGGTTACTTAACATCAGATAATCTTTGGACCAATATCTCTTTCGAGTACGTGATAGGCTCAACCTTGGATAATTTTTGTGTGAGTTCGTTATTTCGAGTGAACCATTTTTGAAGACAATCTAGCTTGTGCACCCAGATTTTTATCAGTTGGTGACTATGTATATGGACTTTATTTTATGCTTGTGAATTTGGACCTCTCAAAATCACTTCGGGCATTTGGGTTGGTATTTCCAACCTTTTAGACTTAATAATTTCGAGTCTTTTTCCTCCGGCTTAGTCTACTTGAGACATTCAACGCCTTTGTGTATGAGTCGGGCTCAATTTGCTTAGAATTTTTTTAAGCCAATCTTTTATTTTGTTCACCGATTGTTGACGATAGTCCCTAGTTTATAACTGCTCTCATTCTTAGAGATAATTAAAAAAAAGACTTATGGGTGCGAAGTGAATATTCGCGTAATGTTAATGTCTGAAAAGTTTAAACCGAAGTGCTCTTCTCATTTCACAAACTTGTATGGTACAACAACAAAGGGGCATTCGATCCATTTTTGCCGTAGCAAAAAAGACTAACTGAACACAACTCATTCAGTCGTTTGGCCCTTACAATAAATCCTAGTGCGGAAATTTTAGAAGTTTTAATGATATAATTGATTCAACCTCGATGGGCCATGTGATAGTCCCCTAGTGTTTGTATTTGAAGTATAAGAAGGGAAACACTATTGTTGATACTGGGCAGTCCCCAGTCCCAACACTTGGCTGGTTTTTGGTAGTAAAGTAACACACTGTACGTCACTGCCTCGTTAAAAACCTTGCTGGAAAACCCACTTCGGGACAAAACCACGCTAAGGGAAAAAGAGTGCAACACGTGTTTTCAGGCCTAACTATAATCTTCTTAACTTCGTTCAGGCTTACTCCTGCAAAGATCGAAACAGGTAAAAAGCAAAATTCACGAAGGGAGCAAGGATCATACCTTAACAATAATATCTCTTCAAGTGTGTTACATTCCAATTATTTGGCAGCTGTTGGCTGTCCTCCGACTCGAGTTGATACGAGCCTTTGCCAATTATTCTGATTACCCTGTATGGCCCTTCCATGTTCGAACCAAGCTTCCCCTCGTAAGGGTTCTTCGTGTGCAGTGTGACCTTTCAAAGGACCAAGTCCCCAATTTGGAAGTGTCGAAGGTTCATTCTTCGGTTGTAGTATTTTCCCATTCGTTGCTTCTAAGCTGCCAGTCGGACCAATGCGGTTTCGCTTAGTTCCTCCGTCAAGTCAAGTTTTACTGTCATAGCCTTGTCGTTTGATTTCTCCATAGCATATTGGAACTTCATGCTTGGTTCTCCGACGTCAATTGGGATCAAGGCCTCCGTGCCATACACCAAGAAAAATGGCGTCTCACTGGTGCTTGACTTCAAAGTTGTCCTATAAGCCCAGAGCACTTCCGGCAAGATTTCTTTCCACCTGCCTTTGGATTCATCGAACCGTTTCCTTAGGTTCTGAATATTAGTCTTGTTTGTGGATTCTGCTTGTTTGTTTGCGCTCGGATGATATGGAGTGGATATTATCTTTTTGATCTTCAGGCCTTCAAGAAATTTATTGACTTTGTTGCCTATGACTTGTCGGCCATTGTCACATGTGATCCCAGTAGAGATGCTGAACTAGCAAATAATGTGGTCCCATATAAAGTTGATGACCTGTTTTTCTCATAATTTTTCAAAGGCCTGCGCTTCAACCCATTTAGAAAAATAGTCGGTCATAAATAAAATAAAACGAGCCTTACCGGGTGCACAGGTATCACGACCCAACCCCGTGGGCCGTGACTAGTGCCCGAGCTGGACACCCATACACACTTACTTACCAAATCAGCATATCAACGACTTATCCATATCCAACATATATTAATTATTACAGATATTAAGGCCAGATGTTATCTTAAGCGGTCGCACATATCAAACACATCATATAGGAGCCGCCAAGGCTGTCGTACAACATATCGTCCAAAGCATATACATAAGTATATATACATACAAGCCGTCAAGGTTGTCATAGCAAATAGGACCGCTTAGACGCAAATCACAGACATAACCGAACAATAGTGACCCATGACCCACATATATGTCTACAGGCCTCTAACAAACACAACAGAAACATATGACGGGACAGGGCCCCGCCGTACCCCTGAATATACACTTACATATATATAACGGAAGAGTCTGTACCAAAATATGGGCTCCAGAACAAGGGAGCACTCCAAGGCAGCAGAATAGATAGCCTAAGATGTTGGGTCACTCACACGAACGTCTGTACCTGCGAGCATGAAACGCAGCCCCCGAAGAAGAGAGGGTCAGTACGGAATATGTACTGAGTATGTAAGGCATGAAATACAACTGGAAAGATCATAACTGAAATAGAGATTCCGGAAGTTGAGTGTCATAATAAGGAAACCACTGTACCTGTGTAGTACGGATCAAAATCAAACATTTTCATATCACATACCGTACCCGGCCCATTATGGGACTCGGTGAATGGAATCATGTCATTATGTCATCATGAATACATGTATACATATACCATACCCGGCCCTCTAGTGAGGGACTCAGTGAATAGAGCCATGCATGCCAATATCATATATCATATATATATATACCGTACCCGGCCCTCTAGTGAGAGACTCGGTAAGTGAAGTCATATCATCATATTAGCATGCCATCATATCATCATGCGTATACATATACACATACCGTACCCGGCCCTCTAGTGAGGGACTCGGTGAATCACATCATCATATGCCCTCCTGGCCATCATAACATATCATCATCTCATCACATCATCATATGCATATACCGTACCCGACCCTCTATTGAGGGACTCGGTGAACAATGCACTGGGGTGCGCACGATAACATACCCGGCCCGGGACTCGGTGAATAGACATATTGAGGCTTGCACGAACAGAGTCGTGAGAAACTATATGCATATAAATCAAGACTCGATAGATAGGTGCGCAAATTGACACTTGAGAATTATAACTGAAACAGAGATTTACCATAATCAAGCATGATCTTTAAAAACATCAACGCACTTGCCTTTTTAAAACGGAAATCATGTATGTCATCAGCATAAATCAAAAATGAAAGTCATGTATCAATTTAATGTCGTGGAACATACGACCCGATCCATATATCATAATGTGTTAATATGATTCCGTGGAACGTACGGCCCGATCCATATAAAATAATGTGTCAATTCTAAGACTCGATGGACACGTATACTTTCCGACACCCGAAGACTCCGAAACAAGTTTCGGGTCAATCCAACTTAGTATGAGAAAGTTATGAGCGTTTGAAGTACAGAACCTTCTACAAACATTTCAGAAGCCATTTTTGGAAAATCGAAGCAATAATCATATCAAGTACCTTTCGAATATCGTATGGATCAAATAAAATATAGCCTTTGGAATCATATGTATATATCAAAGTGTATCAAGGACTTAACGGAATAGTCAGACGTGCTATCGTTTGAAAATCAAGACATTAGCCATCCTAGTGGCTCTAAGAATAGGAATTTCTTTGCAATCATACATATACGTCATTTGTTCGTTCCATAAAGATCATGCCAAAAGAAAGAAAGGGTAAGCCTTACATACCTTGTCCGCTTCCTATGCTAATCCGAACTTAAGTCTTTGGCTTCGCAAGATCTACAACAATATTCATATATACCAAACATTAGCCATAACACTTAAGAGTCCAATTCTAAACCAACACTTTATCTACAGAAATTTCGGCAGCATTTCCCCTGTAAATGCAACATCCCCGAGAATTCAACTCGGCCAAAATATCAACAACAATACCAACAATTATTCTAACAATATCCACAATCGATTCAAAACGCATACTAACATTAGCAACTTCTTTCTACAACTTCAATGGCGTTTCACTTATATTCAATTCATATTTGCTCACACATTCAAGTACTAATCCGAAGCCATTCAAACAATATTCAAGAACGCTTCAAACAATCCACACAATATTCACAATAATCCAACCAATATGCCATTCCATCCGAAACCTTCCAAATTCAACAAGAACAATAACAACACATTTCTTCCTTTCAAATTCATGAACTACACCAACAATTCACACACTAACAACATTGTTTTCCATAATTACAAGAAGGCCATATTCAAATCACATTAACTTCCAAAACAACTCTCCAACCATTACAACTTCACTAGAATCATTAAACTTTCATTTTCATCATAGAATTCATGACAACAACAACCAAAATACTAGATAAAATTAGTTCATCATCCCTACACATTACAATACCTACACGGCCAACACCCACACACACGGCCACCACACAACTTCCATGTTTTCATGAATTTTATTCATTTCTACATACTACAACATACACAAACCTTTCCATAACATATAAAAGAAGATTAAATCTTACCTTTTTTCACTTATCTTCTTTCTTGGCTAAAGTTGCTCCTTGCAAGAATAGATGTTTTTCTTGCTCCAATAATTATACCACGTTAAAGAGGGCCCTTGAATTAGTAGGAATACTAGAAGAAATAATTTTTTTGATCAAGATGTTTTATCTTCAATTTTGGTCTCCTTGGCCGAAAATGGGAGGGTCTTTTTTTCTCTCCAAGTTTCTTGATTGTTCTTGTGTTAAAGATGAATTTGTCATCTTTTAATTACATATATTGAACTCCCATATGGGCCTTGGCCCATTATCTTGGCCGGCCACCTTGTCAATTATTCAAGCCCAACTTTCTTTTTTTTTGTAATTCATGAAACATTATTCTCCAAATTCCAAATTTGCCCTTAGCCTTCCTCCATATTTCTATGAGTCATCTTGCGAATTTCCCTTTTTACCCCTAACCTTTCTTAACATTTTCACATCAAAATTTTCTTAAGCAACTTGTGTGCTAAACAAAGATCAAAATATAACCTCGTCCTTAACTTCCCGCGATTTTCTTGAATTAGCCGAATGTACAAAATGCGGGATATAACATCCTCCCCCCCCTTTAGAACATTCGTCCTCGAATGTTAAACTGGCCTCATGGAGTGTTATATTATCTTGGGGCAGTCTCCCTTATAGTTGTCACATACGATCATTTAGCATATCCGTTCTAGAAGCTTAGATTGCCTGTGGTGTAGAAAATAATTAGGGATACTTCCTCTTCATTTCTTCTTTCGGCTTCCCAGATCGTCTCCTCTCTATTATTGTTTGGCCGCAATACTTTAACCGGAACCACGTCTTTGGCATATAACCTTATCACCTGACCATCCGTTATAGACACAGACTATTCCTTATACGGTAGCTTCTCTGTCACCTAGATATCATTTCTATGAAACACTTGGGAAGGGTCACCAACACATTTACGAGGCATAGGCACGTGGAAAACTAGATGTACCGCTTCTAATTCGGTGGTAACTCTGATTCGTGGGTGACTTTGCCAACACTGCAGACAATTTGATAAGGTCTACTATATCTTGGATTGAGCCTTCCCTTCCTGCCGAGTCTTATTATACCTTCCATAGGTGACGTCTTCAGGAATAACCATTCGCTAACCTGGAATTCTAAGTGTCGACGTCGATTTTCGGCCCTTAAGTATTCTTTCCCTCTCGCTCTTTGTTACCTTGCTAATGGGCAATTACCCTGCTCATACATGGCATATTCTTTGTGTTGATCTCTTTGGTATTACATTCTAATTGTTTATCTAATCATAACTTTGTCGCTAATGAGCTTAAGGGTTATGTTCCTTTCCAAGACTAGTTCATCAATATCCAAAACGTATATATGTGATATTACTTTGCCACCTCTTATCCTTCGCAGTCCAATGATGTGCCGTGAATTTTGGCACATTTTATGCCTTTGTAACAAGAAATATTGCTTGATTTTAAGTGTTTTTATATTGTTTCTTATGTTATTTTTGTGTTTTATAGGGTTGATTAACTAAGGATCGGAAATGAGAAGTAATGCTGGAAAAACGGACAAATTTGAGCTTAGCGACGGTCCGTAACTCATGTTACGGTTCGTACCTTTGAACCGTAACAAGGCCTGAATTTCCAGAAAGTTTCATTGAAACCATCAGTGTTACGGTGAAGTGTTACGGTCCGTAACTCATGTTACGGTCCGTAACTCATGTTACGGTCCGTAACATGTCACCGTAACATGAGCTAAATTTTCAGAGAGTTTCAATAAAATCTTCAGTGTTACGGTTTAGTGTTACGGTCCGTAACCCTTCACCGTAACATCATCTAAAATTCCAGAGAGTTGCCAAGTAATTGTCACCACTTACGCTTCAGAAGGACGGACCGTAACACAGGGTACGGTCCGTCGCATGGTGGCCGTAACGTCGAAGTGGTCAAATGACGAAATGAAGGACGGACCGTAACCTGAGTTACGGTCCGTAACAATGCGGCGTAAGGGCATTTTTGTCCAGAAACTTGGCGCGATTTTTGGCTCTATAAATACATAATGTAGGGTTTTAATTCATTATTCAGATTTTATTTTAGAGGCATAAACCCTAGATTTTTAATCTTGAAGTGATTGGAGCATTTAAGGCAACAACTTCACTCTCATTCCATCTTGTATTAGTATTGTAAGTGTATTATGTTAATCTTTAAGCTTTTTCTGTCAAGAAACATTATGAGTAGCTAATTTCAATTCTAAGGTTGTGAATCCCATGATGGGTATTATGTGAATGGGTTTCTATTATTGATATATGCATAATGGTTGTTGTTATTTATTCTATCTTTGTGTTGTAACGTTGGGTAATGATTGCAAGCATAAGCCGAAGCCATTATATTGACTTTTCTTGGGAAAGAGAGTCAATATTGGTAAGATTGAATAACAATGACTCGAGGCGTTAACCCTCGTTTAATAGACTAACTTAGGAATAAGAATAAGTCTAAATTGGCATTATTGGTCGCTCTTCGATTGTAACTCTTTTATATTCGGAAGAATCATAAAGAGGAAATACTGCTTAACTGTTGGGAAACATTAAGAAGTCTTTAAGAGATCAAGTGCATATTCTTAGAACAACCATTAGAAGTATATCACATTGAAATCCGAAGCATAATATCTAATCAATTTGGGAAACACAACCTTAGTCTCTCTCTCATATTAATTACATTCTAAGTCAAAGTATTCAATTACATTATTCAACAATCAATTCAAACTATCCGGAATAGGATTAAAGCATTTAAAGATTGGTATCGCATACGATTAGTACTCTTTTCTCTCCATATTCCCTGTGGGATTCGACCCCAACCTTGTTGGGTTACTATATTTGACAACGTCCGCTTTACGCCATTAATAGGTGTAATTTGAGCGTATCAAATTTTGGCGCCGCTGCCGGGGAATTCTAGGTTGGTTAGAAGTAAAACCACATCGAGGTTGAAAACTGAAAGAAAATAAAGGGGTGGAAAGAAAAGAGACGAACTAAGGTGAAAAGATGTTGTAGTGTTCAAGGAGGGTGAGTCACTAATATCCAAAAAGTATCCGACCCGTCCCTAAACCTACATTACAAGCCGAAACAAGTCCTAATGAGATCACAACCGAACAATCCTAGGATGAGAACATAGAAAATAAGGGCAAGCCTATGGTATTTGCATGTGTAAATATGAATTTTCTTTGTGAGTGTGAGTGTTTTTCTCTTCTCTTTCGTCTTCGTCCCATTCTTGTCGTATATATGTGTGTTGGGACATTCTTTGGTCTA
Source organism: Lycium barbarum (assembly GCF_019175385.1). Taxonomy (NCBI): domain Eukaryota; kingdom Viridiplantae; phylum Streptophyta; class Magnoliopsida; order Solanales; family Solanaceae; genus Lycium; species Lycium barbarum. The sequence goes on from NC_083345.1 coordinate 40,659,030, forward strand.
TGTGAGGGCATAAGGATGAAAATTGAACAAAATAAAGTGACCGCCTAAAGTAGCGTTTGTGTGCACCATAATATGTTCGATAATATGATGTCATTCATTGAAGCTTCATGGTTAGTCGTAGTGTTCTTGAGTTGTGTATGTTGCTTTAAAACAGAAATTAGGGTGGTCCTTGGAAGAAAAACATGCATGCCGGTAGTTCAGAGTCAAAACCAATATAGACATTGTTATTCTATGATATCTAGGTATTAGATTGAGTCGTGGTTTGTATGGCTTGCTTGAGGACAAGCAAATACTTTAAGTTGGGGGTGTTGATGTGGCGTGAATTTACACCATAATCGATGCTTTTTAACTATAAGTTTTACTTGTTTTTAAGCAAGTCTGTATTATTTTACGCGGTTTTTGTCATGTTTCAGGTTATACGAGGTCCCTAGAGCCTAAGTGTGGAAAACAAGCAAAAAAGTTGCAAAACTGGGGACAACTGGAAGTTCTGGAAATTTTCGCGAAATATTGCTCTTCGCGATCGCGCGGCAAGATCACGCGCTCGCGGTGACGCGCGTCCGTGACACTGCGCGAACGCGCAGTTAGTTCACGCGGTCGCGGTCACGCGCGTCCGTGACCCTGCGCGATCGCGGTTCCTCTTCGCGCGTTCGCGATCCGTAAACGAAGCAATTACACGCGATCGCGCAGTGACGTGGCGCGATCGCATTGAAGGATTTTTCAGCGTTTTCGACCAGAACTCGGATTTTGACGATGCCTTCCATCCCAGTTCATATAAATAGAAAACTAGGGCAAAATATCAGATTATCTTTGGCACAACACACAAGTTCTTGGAGGCTAGGGTTCATCACCAACACCTTGGAAGAGAAGATTTGGAGACACCAATGAGAAATTCTTTACCCATTTCTTCTACTCTTGCTATGTATTGAATATTTATGTGTGTAGTATTTCATTTCAATACTTGAATTTCGTTTATGGAAATATTCTTGATTAAAGTTTGGATTTAATCTCTTGTTTTGCTTATGTGTTGAATGATTTTATTCCTAATGAAGTGAGTTATTGTTTCTTTAATTAATCTCATTTTGAATGATTCTTAAGGGAGTAGCTAACCCTAAGACTTGCCCATTTATTTCGGTTTAAACTTGGAAGAGGCAAACTCGGGATTGGGAAAGATTAATTAACAAGAATTTGGGGCATTAACCCTCATCTAATGGAAATCGACCTAGGAATAGGCGACACCACTTGTAGCCATATTCGGGTGTTCTTAATGCTCCTAATTGCTTTAGGGATATTCAATTAGGTAGTCTAGTTAGTCTTCGGAAGAAGCTAATTTAGAGTCATTATCCGAGGCTAAGTAATATAAACTCACCATTATTTGTAAATCATGAAGTACATTGGATCGTTACTTGAGCGTAGTTTCCCTTGTATCCATGCTTGTGGCCATTGATCATTTTACTTGCTTTCTAGGTTAGTTTACATTTTTGCATTAGTTATAATTCTCTCAAACAAAACCAAAACATTATCTATCGTTTGGCTTTAGCGTAGTTGGTGAAAATTCCTACTTTTCCTAATCGCCTACATATTGTTCTCTGTGGGATTCGACCCCGACTCATAGTTGGGTAAATTATATTTGCATACGACCGTGCCCATTCCAATTAATAGGGTGGATTTGGACGTTATCATCCAACTATACTCATGACAACTTATGATTCGAGTTCAGTAAATTTCTTAACTGGCAACATCTTTACATATCTAGGTACTACGCAAGTCCGCTCTGTACGGGGAATTAAAACCATGATCGAGGAATATCGAGGCTCGTGTCAGCATAAAGCATTCTTTCTATGCGTCCTCCGTATCTTCTCCCTATATCTACCTCATAGTACACTCGTCGTCAATTTATTTCTATGTCCTTTCGTAGCCTTTATGATATGCCCACATACCCCAAACTCTGGCCCCGAGTTAACAAGTCTCCTTTTCCGGGGCTTGAATTGTCATAATTCAATTTAGGTCTAGTATGTTCTCCCCCCCCCCCCCCCCCCCTCCTTTATTAAGAGGGTCTATATACGCTTATGCCTTTTAAGTAACCATCGCTTTCCGCGATCTTCTACAATTGTAGTTCCTTCATCGTGGAGTCTGTCCTGTCTATCTCCTTGCTAACTACGTTCTCGTATTTACTCGGAATACTCATACGGGCATCCATTTCCGACACTTACTTTTTCCATTTTTGACTCACCTCTGTCCTTTATATCTAACACTGTCATTTACCTTTTGGTGCATATCTGTTTCCAACCATTCTCTTTTTCCTTCAATTAAGCCATTAGTATCCTTAATCTCTTTCTTGGGGAGTAGCTTTCTTCTCTTATTGTTTGTAGCATCGGCTCTAAAGTTCGTAAGATATTACTTTTATTCGTGCGAATCGGTTCCATCCTTAAGTCACTCTCCAGAAAGGCTTCTCCATGTTCAAATCAACGATACCAACATGGCTGTGGAGTTATTCTTCCTTTGATGAGTAGTCAGTCGGCTATCGCCAACTTATTAAATTATCCTTCGTACTTCCATGTGCTTATCCTATTTCCACCGTCGACCTTCCTCAAGTTTGTTTCCCTTTTTGTCCTATACTATTACATTCTAGTCCTTTTACAGACCTGTCCCTCAGATTTCTACGCAAATAATTTCATGCTTTGCCCGTCGGTTCTTTTAGAGGCTTTGCTTAATTATATTGCTTACTTTTTCACTTTTTCTGACATTTTGATCTCCTTGTCTTCCATTTACTTACTCTCTTTTCTTTCCAAATATCGTTGTATTAGAATCTTCCAATTTTAACTTGTAGTGAAATCAGTATCAGTTTATCTCATAACATCTGTACCATACCTTTCGCTTTGTCTCTTGAATTCCGTCCAGTTAATGTCTTCTATACATTACAACACTGGTTGTTAGGGTCCACCTATCGATCGATATAGTCATAAATGGGATGTCCTATGCATACATATACATTACCTCCATTTCTTTTACAAAACATTTCCAAACGCTTATTCAAACTTACTCTGATTCCAGAGCTGCGTTGCTCTTTCTTCCTTTTCACCAATCTAGTCCGTCTCAGCCTACGCGACCTCTATAAGGTTTCTAACCACTCCACATACTCTAATTTCCTTTAGGTTACCCCAAATTCCCATTTGTCTCTTATAACTAGATTTGTGGAAATTTTGATACACTTCCCAGGGGGGTCACCCATCCCAAAATTGCTCTAGCCCTAGCACGCTTAACCTTAAAACTTTAATGCATTTCGATGCATTAGTGCTGGTATAATTGCACCCACTTCCCCGCACGACCTTTCTCACATAATCTAGGGGAAGTCGGGGTCTTAACAATTTCCGGAAAGTTCTCGTAGCGGGTCCCACTCCGATCTAGAGAGGGTCTTTTATTTTTCTGATTATGTAACTACCGAGTTAGCCTTTTAAATTCTCAACATTCACTTTTTATCCGTATGAATAGCTACCTCAAACGGTCCTATCAATTTCAGGTTTTTACCCAGTTCTTCTAGCAATCAAGGGGGAATATATAATAAAATAGAGTCTGAATCTATCAATGCATATACATTTCAGTAGAAGATCAACAGTATACCTGTAACCACGTCTGGTGACGCCTCCTGGTCCTGTCAGCTGGCCAAAGCATATAAGCGGTTCGAAGGACCGCTAGAACCGGGAGCTCCGCCTCGACCTCTACCACGACCTGCCGGTGTCGGCCGCATAGCTACAGAAGGGGAAGATGAACCAGCAACTGATCCGGTAGGCTGGCCGAAAAAGATACCCGCTATGCTGCTGCTGAGGCTGCCCGCCTCGAAATTCCCTAGAATAACCAGCTGACCTAGCCCTCTTGGGCTGTCTCCTATCACGATCCCTATCGGGTTGACGCCCTCTATGTCGGTCCTCCATTCCTTGTGCGTATGCCTGCAGCTGGGCAATGTCCATCCCAGGCTGAGATGCCACCGCCATACAGCTATCCACCAAATAATGATCCAGTCCCATCACATACCGGTGCATCCTGTCAGTCATATCAGCTACAATGGTAGGTGCATATCTGGCCAGGGAGTCAAACTCTAGACTGTACTCCTGAACACTTCTACCCCTCTGTCTCTGCTATAAAAATCAGTCAACCCTCGCTCGCCGCATCTCAGGAGGCAAAAAATGGCCGAGAAAGGCGGTTGTAAACTCGTCCCACACAGCTGGAGGGGCATCCTCGCCTCTGGACAGCTCCCAGGACTCGTACCAATTAATCGCTACATCCCGCAGTCTATGTGAAGTCAGCAGGACAGACTCAGTCTCAGAAGCCCTGACTAGTCTCAGCGTACGCTGCATCTGTCGAATAAAATCCTGGGGATCCTCCTCGGGCTTGGACCCGTAGAACTCTGAGGGATTACAGGTCAAGAAATCACGAACCCTCAAACTATCATGTCTGTCCACATCATCACCCCTAGCCCTCTGCGAGCCTGTCCTGCTACTAATCTCGTCAATAACTGTACCGCATCTCTCATCCCCCTGTCCTCCGCCCCTGGCTGCGGAGCTGGAGGCTCGGGCGTTGGGGCCTCCGGAGCTAATAGTGGAGCCGCCCCCTAATCCATGGTGGTAGCGGCTGCAGCTCCAGGCTCCTCTAATGGTGGGGGTGTAGCAGAACCCGCTGACTGGGGTGCAATATCGGGCATGGCCTGGGCACGGGCCTGGCTAGTCTCTCCAACTGCTGCTGACTTGCCCTTCTGGGCAGCCGTCGCTTTTCTCGGAGGCATCGCTGAAAACATAACATTTCGTCAGAAAGGAACCATCTTAATAGTACCGCTCTATCGCACGATCTAAGATCGAAAGAAAAGGTAACACCCTAAATATCTTATAGCTTCCGGTTTATAGATGTGGTGCACAACACACCGATAAACAAGACTCTACTAGACACGGCCTGTAGACATTCCGAGGACAAACCGCTCTGATACCACTTTTGTCACGACCCAACACCGTGGGCCGTGACTAGGGCCCGAGCTAGACACCCATACACACTTACTTACCAAATCAGCATATCAACGACTTATCCATATCCAACATATATTAAATATTACAGATATTAAGGCCAGATGTTATCTTAAGCGGTCGCACATATCAAACACATCATATAGGAGCCGCCAAGGCTGTCGTAGAACATATCGTCCAAAGCATATACATAAGTATATATACATACAAGTCGTTAAGGCTGTCATAGCAAATAGGACCGCTTAGACGCAAATCACAGACATAACCGAACAATAGCGACCCATGACCCACATATATGTCTACAGGCCTCTAACAAACACAACAGAAACATATGACGGGACAGGGCCCCGCCGTACCCCTGAATATACACATACATATATATAACGGAAGAGTCTGTACCAAAATATGCGCTCCAGAACAAGAGAGCACTCCAAGGCAGCAGAATAGATAGCCTAAGCTGTCGGGTCACTCACACGAACATCTGTACCTGCGGGCATGAAACGAAGCCCCCGAAGAATAGGGGTCAGTACGGAATATATACTGAGTATGTAAAGCATGAAATATAACTGGAAGAGCAAAACTGAAATAGAGATTTCAGAAGTCAAGTGTCATAATAAGGAAACCACTGTACCTGTGTAGTACGGATCAGAATCAAACATTTTCATATCAAATACCATACCCGGCCCATTATGGGACTCGGTGAATGGAATCATGTCATTATGTCATCATGAATACATGTATACATATACCGTACCCGGCCCTCTAGTGAGGGACTCGGTGAATAGAGCCATGCATGCCAATATCATATATCATATATATATACCGTACCCGGCCCTCTAGTGAGGGACTCGGTAAGTGAAGTCATATCATCATATCAACATGCCATCATATCATCATGCTTATACATATACACATACCGTACCCGGCCCTCTAGTGAGGGACTCGGTGAATCACATCATCATATGCCCTCCTGGCCATCATAACATATCATCATCTCATCACATCATCATATGCATATACCGTACCCGGCCCTCTATTGAGGGACTCGGTGAACAATGCAGTGGGGTGCGCACGATAACATGCCCGGCCCGGGACTCGGTGAATAGACATATTGAGGCTTGCACGAACAGAGTCGTGAGAAACTATATGCATATAAATCAAGACTCGATAGATAGGTGCGCAAATTGACACTTGAGAATTATAACTGAAACAGAGATTTACCATAATCAAGCATGATCTTTAAAAACATCAACGCACTTGCCTTTTTAAAACGGAAATCATGTATGTCATCAGCATAAATCAAAAATGAAAGTCATGTATCAATGTAATGCCGTGGAACGTACGACCCGATCCATATATCATAATGTGTTAATATGATGCCGTGGAACGTACGGCCCGATCCATATATAATAATGTGTCAATTCTAAGACTCGATGGACACGTATACTTTCCGACACCCGAAGACTCCGAAACAAGTTTCGGGTCAATCCAACTTAGTATGAGAAAGTTATGAGCGTTTGAAGTACAAAACCTTCTACAAACATTTCAGAAGCCATTTTTGGAAAATCGAAGCAATAATCATATCAAGTACCTTTCGAATATATTATGGATCAAATCAAATATAGCCTTTGGAATCATATGTACATATCAAAGTGTATCAAGGACTTAACGGAATAGTCAGACGTGCTATCGTTTGAAAATCAAGACATTAGTCATCCTAGTGGCTCTAAGAATAGGAATTTCTTTGCAATCATACATATACGTCATTTGTTCGTTCCATAAAGATCATGACAAAAGAAAGAAAGGGTAAGCCTTACATACCTTGCCCGCTTTCTATGCTAATCCGAACTTAAGTCTTTGGCTTCGCAAGATCTACAACAATATTCATATATACCAAACATTAGCCATAACACTTAAGAGTCCAATTCTAAACCAACACTTTATCTACAAAAATTTCGGCAGCATTTCCCCTGTAAATGCAACATTCCCGAGAATTCAACTCGGCCAAAATATCAACAACAATACCAACAATTATTCTAACAATATCCACAATCGATTCAAAACGCATACTAACATTAGCAACTTCTTTCTACAACTTCAATGGCGTTTCACTTATATTCATTTCATATTTGCTCACACATTCAAGTACTAATCTGAAGCCATTCAAACAATATTCAAGAACGCTTCAAACAATCCGCACAATATTCACAATAATCCAACCAATATGTCATTCCATCCGAAACCTTCCAAATTCAACAAGAACAATAACAACACATTTCTTCCTTTCAAATTCATGAACTACACCAATAATTCACACACTAACAACATTGTTTTCCATAATTACCAGAAGGCCATATTCAAATCACATTAACTTCCAAAACAACTCTCCAACCATTACGACTTCACTAGAATCATTAAACTTTCATTTTCATCATAGAATTCATGACAACAACAACCAAAATACTAGATAAAATTAGTTCATCATCCCTACACATTACAATACCTACACGGCCAACACCCACACACACGACCACCACACAACTTCCATGTTTTCATGAATTTCATTCATTTCTACATACTACAACATACACAAACCTTTCCATAACATATAAAAGAAGATTAAATCTTACCTTTTTCCACTTATCTTCTTTATTGGCTAAAGTTTCTCCTTGCAAGAATAGATGTTTTTCTTGCTCCAATAATTATACCATGTTAAAGAGGACCCTTGAATTAGTAGGAATACTGGAAGAAATAATTTTTTTGATCAAGATTTTTGATCTTCAATTTTGGTCTCCTTGGCCGAAAATGGGAGGGTCTTTTTTTCTCTCCAAGTTTCTTGATAGTTCTTGTGTTAAAGATGAATTTGTCATCTTTTAATTACATATATTGAAATCCCATATGGGCCTTGGCCCATTACCTTGGCCAATTATTCAAGCCCAATTTTTTTTTTTTTTTTTTTTGTAATTCATGAAAAATTATTCTCCAAATTCCAAATTTGCCCTTAGCCTTCCTCCATATTTCTATGACTCATCTTGCGAATTTCCGTTTTTACCCCTAACCTTTCTTAACATTTTCACATCAAAATTTTCTTAAGCAACTTGTGTGCTAAACAAAGATCAAAATATAACCTCGTCCTTAACTTCCCGCGATTTTCTTGAATTATCCGAATGTACAAAATGCGGGATATAACAATAGGGTAAATGGACAACTATGTCCCCCACTTCATGAACGGCTATGGGGACAATACCGGATGGAGAAATTCCCCTGGTTGATGGATCATTGGGGCGTGTATTTAACACTAATCACATTTTCGGACCAAATTTTATGTGTCTTCTTCCATATGATCTCAATAGCAATCGACTCGAATCAGCTTCCGAACCAATGACTCATCTCCGGAGTGATTACCACAGGTTCCTTTGGACCTAGCGCATTGCATAAACCGTCTTTCCGGGCCCCAGTCATCTAGCTGAAGGACCGTAAAATGAACGTTGTGTACAATTTCCCTTCGATCATGCTATATCGTGCTGCCTTGGTCCTAAGGGCTCGTGATTCCTTAGTGTCTGCTGGTAACTTTCCCTCTACCAGATAATCGATATATTTCTTCCGCCAGTCCCAAGTTAAACTCGTCATGTTGACTTCGGCGTGGCGCAACAGCTGAGTTCGTCAATTGAACCACCGTAACTGAGTTAAATTCTTCTGTTCCTACCAAAGAACCCAAGTTAGCTAATGCGTCAGCTTCGGTATTTTGTTCCCTCGGCACATGCTACATGGTCCATTCGCTGAATCGGTGTAGAACCACCTGTATTTTCTCCAAGTATTTTTGTGTCCTATCATCTTTTACATCGACGACCCTGTTTACTTGATTCATAACCAGGAGTGAGTCACCTTTTTTCTGGATGATCTCTGCCCCCAAGCTCCTGGCCAGTTCCAAACCTGCAATCATAGCTTCATACTCGCCTTCATTGTTAGTTAGTTTCAAAGTTCTTATAGACTGTCGGATGATGTCACCCGCAGGGGCCTTAAGTACAATCCCAAGTCCGAACCTTTTCATGTTGAATGCTCCGTCCGTGTACAGGGTCCATATCCTCGAGGTTTTACCCGAGGTTAATAAAAGCTCCTTCTCTACCACGAGCATTATCGCGGGGGTAAAATCTGCTTAAAGTCTGTCAAGATCTGAGACTTTACAGTCGTTCGGGTTTTATATTTGATGTCATACCCATAGATCTCGACCGCCCACTTTGCTAACCTACTGGATAGCTCCACCTTATGCATAACACTTTTCAATGGATATGTCGTTACTACGCATATGGGGTGACATTGAAAATAAGGTTTTAGTTTTCTAGATGCACTTAATAAAGCTAGGGCTAATTTCTCTAGGTGGGGATAATGTTTCTCCGCATCCCCTAAAGTTCTGCTAACATAATAAATCAGAAATTGCATACCTTTTTCCTCTCGAATGAGTACCCCACTTATCGCGACTTCGGACACCACCAACTATAGGTACAATTGCTCGTCTGCCTTTGGAGTGTGCGACAGAGGCGGGCTCGATAAGAAACGTTTCAATTCTTCTAAGGCTCGCTGACACTCCGGTGTCCATACGACGTCATTTTTCTTTTTGAGCAATGAGAAAAACTAATGGTTTTTATCCGAGACCGACAAATGAATCTGCTCAGGGCCTCAATCCTTCCGGTCAACCTCTGCACGCCTTTCACACCCTCGACTACCTAGATATCATCAATGGACTTGATCTTATCCAGGTTAATTTCGATTCCTCGATTCAACACCATGAAGCCCAGGAATTTACCCGAACCTACTCCAAAGGCACATTTCTCCGTGTTCAGCTTCATATTATATTTGCGCAGTTTATCAAAAGTTTCCTGCAAGTTCTTCAAATAGTCCTCTGTTTCCAGGTACTTAACTAGCATATCATCAATATCAACTTTCATTGTTTTACCTACTTGTTTTTCGAACATCTTGTTAACTAGGTGTTGATAGGTAGTACCGGCATTTTTTAATCCAAACAACATTACGTTACAATATTAAGTTCCGTACTTAGTTATTAAAGAAGTCTTTTCTTGATCTTCCGGGTTCATCGAAATTTGGTTATATCCGGAGTCAGCGTCGAGAAAGCTTAGTATTGCATGACCAGCCGTCGCATCAATCATGCGATCGATGTTAGGCAAAGGAAAGGAATCCTTGGGGCATGTTTTTTTCAAATATTTGTAGTCCACACACATTCTAAATTTATTACCCTTTTGGGTACAACTACTACGTTAGCTAGCCAATCCGGGTATTTAACCTCCCGGATGGATCCTATTTTTAACAACTTTGTTACGTCTTCCTTGACGAACTTGTGTTTGACCTCGGCCATTGGTCTCCGCTTCTGTTTTACCCGGTTGAACTTCGAATCAAGGCTCAGTCGAGGAGTGGTTACCTCTAGTGGAATACAGGTCATATCTATGTGGGACCACGCAAAACAATAGGCATTAGCTTGAAGAAATTTGATTAATTTATTCTTCAGCTCCGAGGTTAACCCCGTGCCCAGGTATACCTTCCTATCTGGTAGATGGACAACCAGAATAACTTTTTCAAGTTCTTCCACCGTTGATTTTGTTGCATCTAAATCATCCGGCAGCATAAATGACCTAGGAACGCCGAAATCATCTTCTTCCGAGTCTACCTTTCCTTCTCATTCGAGTCTGGCCGGATCCGCATCCTGTGATTGCTATTTGGCATCTTCATTTTCGTTCGCATCTTCTTCATCCTCAAGCATGGTTGTCTTCAGCGTTTGAACAACTTCTTGACCCCGAACATTTCTTTTGCTGCAGTGTAACGACCCGTTTTGTCGTTACTGTGATTCTTCTGTTTTTGCCCTCGTTGACATGTTCCTGAGTCTCACTAGAACTATTTTTACCTGAGAAGATAGTTGGAATAACTTCCTAGGCATCATTTTGGGCTTTGGAATGTTTTCTAGAATGATTTGGCTTTAAGCGAAAACCGTTGGACCTGGAATTGACTTTTGCGTGAATGGACTTTTTTTGAAAATCCGTCAATTCCGAGAGGTCCAGATGACCATTTGTGATTGATTGGTGGGTTTTGTTCGATTCCTAATGCACTCGGCTGTGTTTTAGGACTTGGGTTGGAAAGTTGATATTTAGGTCATCAGGGGTTGACCTGGTCAATGAAGCCTCCATTAGAAATTTCAAGGCCACGATTATGTTCGTAGAGCGTTTTTATGTATATCTAGATATTTGGTTTATGTTCGGGAGGTTCCGGGATTGTTCTGAGTGTCGTTTTCAAGTATTGGAAGACACTAGATTATTTGGATGTCAGGTGTGACCGCCGCAGCAGTAAGGATGACAGCTACAGCAGTACCGCTGCAGTAGTAAGGGTGACAGCTAAAGCGGTAAGGGCGACTGCCGAAGCGGTCGATGAGCAGTTTTTATGTTTAAAAGCCTCCAAAAACCCTTATTTCCTCCCATAACTTCTATTATAATTTCTTACCACCTTGGAGGCGACTTGAGGGGTTTATGGTCAGATTTCTCTTGGAATTAAGTTCCCTAATCCTAATCTCTTCCATTTTCTTTCCTAAGTAAGAATCCATGTTAGAAATTCTCAGAAGCTTAAGATTAAAAGAGGGTTTATGGGGTTTTTCATAAAAATGGTCTTAAAAACTAGTTGGATTCCTCAGTTATGGATAAATGTTATTGTTTATGCTAGATAATGTCATATCTAGGCTTGTTAATCATTAATCTTCTATTCTAAAGTTAATTTTCATGAATTAAAGTTAGAGTTCTTAGACCCAAATTTGGGGGTTTTCATATTAATGATGATTTTGAGAATTTATCGAGTATTCCTATGAGTAAAGTAATGGGCTTTGACCTTTTAGTATTGAATTTGGTATTTTAGTCATAAAATTCCCGTTTTGCCCTTGAGACCCATTCTTCCTAAATTAAGGGTTGGAATTTGACCCGAATAAAAGTAGCCAATATAGGTATCATTATTCATGATTTCTTACATAAAATTCATATGTGATAGAGTTTGATTATTTAGAAACGCTTCGAAAGACCAGGCAACGTGGGGATTCGTGGCACCTATTCGGCTGCCAGGTAGGTTATGGCTTCCTTTTTTTGGTAGACTCTGGTTAGTTTTCCATATTCGTGTATTAGAAGGAACGGAGAATGAATGTGTAGGAATTGAAGATTTGGGATGGAATCCTAGGATGGTATTTATGTGCGATTGTGTGTTAAGGCTTGTGGCCTGTAGATTATTTAGGATGTATGATGTGGCTTTGTTGAAAATCGATAGATTTTATGTGACTTGGGAGTAGCAAGTGATACCTACTTTCTGTGTCTAATGATGAGAATTCCCGTAATATGTGATTATTTGTGTCATGCCATTAATAGTGAATTGAGTTGATAAATGGAAGGATAAAATGCATCAACGATTGTGACTGAGTTCTAGATTGAGTTGTGATGAATTATTGTGAGTGTAGAGTGAGATTACCTTTTCTAAGCTAATAGCCTGATTTGGGGAAGTGATAATAATGTATATCGATTTGATTAACCTGTTGTGTGTTTGGGACTAGCCACCCCATTGTGTTGTGATTTGATTGTTCTATTGTGTCGGCTTGATTCTATGGGTTGTGGATAAATATTGAATTATGTTATCGTCTTGATTACGATATTGTTGGCATACCCAATGTTGGTATTTGTTATTCGGATATATTATTGGCATACCTACTGTTGGTATTTGTGATTTAGATATATTGTTGGCATACCCACTGTTGGTATTTGTAATTCAAATATATTGTTTGCATACCCACTGTTGGTATTTGTGATTCGGATATATTGTTGGCATACCCACTATTGGTGTTTTTGATTCAGATATATTGTTGGCATAGCCACGAATGGTATTTGTGATTCAGATATATTGTTGGCGTACCCGATTGTTAGTACCTGTGATATTGATCAGACTGTTGATGTTGACCCATGCATTGCATGCATTCTCATCCATTCATGATACATTGTTGATATCGTAATTATAGTGATTAAAACTCTTTTACTTGAGTGACGTGAGATGGTCGATGTTCGATGTTCATCTTGGAATCATTGATTGAGTGAAGTTGACACTTGATAAAACTATTTACTTGAGTGAGTGAGATGGCCGATATTCGATACTAGTTCTGAAATCGTTGATTGCATGGCCGATATCCGATGTTAGTTCCAGAATCGTTGATAGTGCATGGACTCTGTGGGTCCCCCAGGGTGGTGCTAGTGAGAACCCCCCCCCCCCCTCCGGGGGGGAAATTCGGGGTCTCATCTATCTGTTGGGCAAAGGCCCGGGACAGGTGGCACTTAGACTTCGCGAGTCATGCTGGGTTATGCTACCGAGATGTCGATATTTTCATCCGGAGCGCATGTGTACACAACATTTGAATGGCATTGCATTGCATTATGGCTTGTTGAGATGATTTGGTGTTTACTTGTAATGTTGGATTTGGATTGACATATTGAGACTTGGCACAATTGGGATTAGGTACTACTTAGGTGATGATGTATGCTTATCTTTGATTATCTGTGACTTTTACTGGTTGCTTTATCTTGTGGATCATTCGTAGGATCAGTTGTATGTTTGGCCGCTAAAGTATGTAGACTAAAGATATCATAGAGATGAGTTGGCTCCTAGACTAAACTGAATGGTAATAATGATATATGATTGTCATGATATTGTTGTGGATCTGGCTTGTAGTTATTAGCGAAAGGTTAATGAGTTAAGGGTATTGGTGTCATATTGTGCGGTAAATTGACATAGGACTTGACTTAGTTGTCAATCATGTTTATTTATGACTTATTTTACTGATATGTGTCTCTAACCATTGTCGGCCTATGATACTTTTTCAGTACGCGTGGATTGTACTGATATTGCACTTGCTACACCCTTTTTAGGGGGTAGATTGTTTCAGGTGGTTGCTTGTGATGTGTATGGAATTGTGCAGTGCCTATCTGGAAGGCCTCCTCCCACTGCATTTCGGAATGGAGGTTGAGTCTGAGAATATAGTGGAAATCGGAATTCATTAGTCGTTATTGTACAGTCTAGACCAGGTCATGGAAAAATGGATTGAGTCTGTAATCATGTATTTTGTTGTAATCATATGAACACTTGAGTTGATCAAATATATATGATGAGATTCCGCTGTTATTTCTAAATATTAATTAGTTTAAATGCTTCATCTTATTCCATCAATATGTTAGTCGATAGAGGGTTCGCCTACTGAGGTGGGAAGGGTAGGTGGCCACGCGATCCTAAAATTGGGTTGTGACATGCAAATTGTTCTCCATGAATGATTTTTACATGCAGGTTGTTCTCCATGAATGAATTTTTACTCCCTCCGGGGTTGGGAATTTCAACATCTGGTGTAAGGTTGAAGGTGCTACCCTAATGATATGTAACCATGGTCTTTCGAGCAAGGCCTTGTACCTCATCTCTCCATCAATGACATAGAACTTTGTGTGTTGCATGACGCCAGCTGCATTTACTGGTAGAGTGATCTCGCCCTTGGTAGTTTCACAAGCCATATTAAATTCGTTGAGGACCCAGGTCGCTGGTACAATCTGATCTAACAGTCCCAACTGTTGCACTACTTTCAATTGGATAATATTGGCCGAGCTACCTAAACCAATCAAAATGTGTTTGACATGAGTTTTATTTATGAGAACAGAAATTACCAAAGCATCATTGTGTGGTTGAATGATGCCCTCCACGTCTTCATCACTGAAGGAGATGAATCCATCTGGTACATAATCCCTATACCTCTTCTCTCAAGTGATTGAGAATTTCGTCTTCTTCATCACCGGGCCTCGGGGTACTGATGATCATGTTGATCACATGCTGGGGTTCCTTCGGTTCGGTCTTCTTGTTGATTTCCCTGTTCTTGAAATGATTCTTGCTCGTTCACTCAGAAACTCCCGGAGATAATCATTTTTTAACAATCGTGCCACTTCGTCCCTTAACCCTTTACAGTCGTCGGTCCGGTGTCCATGAGTACCATGGTAGTCACATATCATATTTAGATCCCATTGTGAAGGGTCAGTTCGCAGCGACCTTGGGCATCTCGCATCTTTAATATGACCGATTGTAGCTGCAATGGCTGTCGAGTCAACATTAAAGTTATATTCTAACCTCAGGCTTTCACCGGTGTCAGACATCCCAACGGCGTTATTTCTAAACTACAAACCCCTACTCCTGGAGCTGCGATCACTTCATCTGTCACTTCTTGTTGTATTGGGGCCAGGACCACTTCTTCCCTTATCTGACCTAATGGTGGACCTCTCGGGTTGAGGGTATGGATGATATCTATCTCTTGATGGTTGGAATTTTATTTCTATTACCTTTTTTGGTCTGTTTGAATTTTTTATCCGGTTAACCGGACCTGGTAGGAGCCCGAGCTGATCATCCTCCACCCGTGTCTTGCATTCATACCTGTTATGGACATCCGCCCATGTAACGGCTCCAAACTCCAATAGATTTTCTTTCAGTTTGAGGGAAGTGTTAGAACTTCGAGGGTTAAGTCCCTTCGTAAAAGCTTGAGCTGCCCACTCGTCGGGAACCGGAGGCAGCAACATCTTTTCCTTCTGGAACCTTATCATGAACTCTCTGAGCCGTTCGTCTTCCCTTTGGAAGATCTTGAATATGTTGGACTTTCTTGCCTTCACCTTCCGAGCCCCCCGCGTGAACCTTTACGAAAGCATCTGTGAGCAGCTCGAAGGATGGAATAGAGTGTTGGGGCAGCGTACAATACCATTGCATTTCCCCCTTGGTCAATGTCTCATCAAACTTCTTCAACATTACCGACTCAATTTCATCATCCTCCAGATCGTTACCCGTTATGGCACAGGCGTAAGCGGTTATATATTCTTGTGGATCCATTGTCCCATCATATTTCGGGATATCCGGCATCTTAAATCTCTTTGGGATCAAATTCGAAGCCGCACTTGCTGAGAAAGGTCTTCGAACAATATATTTTGGTTTTCGCCCCAGTCAAAATTGGAGGTGCCCCTTGAATCTGATCCACTCGGGAATTATAATCCTCCACCATATTTTCGGTTGAGTCGATCCGTTTAGATAACACCTCCAACATCTTTATCACCTCGAACGATTAATTGGGCACCGGCCATTCTCGATCGCTACTTATCTCAATTTCCCTATAGGATGGCACTGGTACTCGGTTTGGTTCCGCTACCCCGACTCATGTTGTTGTTCTTTTGGAGTTGAGATATAGCCGTCTGGTGTTGTAGCATGGTTACACCTGATGTTCTTGCAATAAATTATAAATCACACCTAAATTAATCTCCTCTTCCGTCTCTTCGGCTGCTTTACGAGCAGATGCCCTATCAACGGGCGGATCTCCGTTGTCGTTAACGACTACATTAGAGTTGACAGCACTCACATCAACAGAAGGATTGTCGATTGGGTCGCCCAGAGGCATGATGTTCAATGGTACCCCATTGTTAGGGTTCTCATCGTGGTTGCTGTTATCCGTATTGTTTAACTGATCGGAGTGGCTGAGGTTCGACATGTCGAAGTTAACCCTGAAATCACAAAAGGCAAAAGAGCAAGTGAAAGTTGAGTTGCAAACAAATCACCGCTACTATTCTTGGCCCCACGGTAGGCGCCAAACTGTTTACCCCTTAAAAAGGTAACAATTCAATTTATATGTGGTTCAAAGGATATGCGGTTTGATTCGTTTATAAAGTAAAGGAATAACAACAATGGAAAATATTAATGACACGAAAGTAAAGAGATAGCCTCAGTGGATTTGAAGAACAACACAATGTCTGGTCCGAATTAAGGCCTAAGCACTTCAAACCCGAGCCAATTCGTATAAAATTCTATAACCTTTGATGTTTACGGAGCTTTACGAATTAGGGTTTTCATATAAGTATGCAAAAGAAAGTAAAAATATGAGATGCCTCCTTATGAGGGTTTACCTCCCTATTTATACTACAAGTGTTCGTGTTATACATGGTAACTAAATCAATCGTGGGATAATGATTCCTTGAATCTCGGGTTCAACAGCTGAGTGGCATGTTAAGCGGAGAGAAAACCGCAACGGGCCGGATTTCTCGGACCCTTATCAACTTGAAGCGTAACTCTTCGGACGTTACTGCATACGAATGACTTGAGTCCGGAACGTTCCTATCCGACCAGTCGAGCAAACAATGACCTATTACTCCTTGTTCTCATTCCGGACCTTCGGCCGTTGGGTCGAGACCTTAGATCCCGACGTTCATTGTATAGACATATATCCCCGATGTTACCACATCCTCTGTAACTAACCAAAAGTAGATGTTCATAAGCATGATTGGTCCGATCAATCTTTTGAACCTTGTAGTTAGTCCGAGCATTCCATAATTACCATAATTAGAGAAAGAGCAACAAAAATGAACCAAAACAATAGAAGGAAAACTCTTTCAGTCTTGTGAAATTTAACAAAGTAAGAGTGACGAAGCTTTTGGGCAAATGCAAGATCCATGTTGTTAGTGTTACTTTGTTCGCCCCACTTTATATGATGCACCTTTGATTAAGTAAGGTATGCAACAAATAAAAATTATTTTTGCTATTTATGGTCTAGAATAAGTTATAAATATTTTCATAACTATAAATTTATGTCAGTAAAATGTAAATTTAAAATTAAATTGTTTATAACTATTAAAAAATTATTATTTCTAGAATTGTTTTTAAAAAAAATACATCACATAAAATGAGATAGAGGAAGTATATAAGAAACTCTCAAAGAAATTAGATTTAAGTAATGCAGTCCCCAAAGAATATGAAGAAGCTTCCAATATGAATGCACAATGAGATGATATGTTCTTTCTGCTCTTAAAAGCAAAATATTCTTGGACGTTTAACTTGCCTATGGCACAAGAAGTAGTGTCCAATGCTCAAACAAGAAAAGCAGGTACAACTTCAAATTCATGGTAAAAGTAGGTACAACTTCAAATTCATGGTAATTTCTCTTACTTTTGAAAAAGCAGCGAATCAGTCAAAGGTTATTGTCATTATCTACATATACCACAGTATATTTTTAAGGATATCTTTTTAAATTCTATATATAACTTAAATCAATATTATACTGTAGAGTATAGACAAAGGAATTTTCTGAAATTAAAATCCACATTAAATTTGTATAAACTCTTATATTCAAGAAGTATCAAGCTCAATTTAAATTATTTAAGTCTAAAACATGAATTTAAAATAATATCATGTCGTGTGTATATATATATATATATATAAGTGATGTAACTTGCGGAGTCAATATAAGACGAATTTAATCAAATATCGCCAAATGTTCAAATAACAAGGTTCAAGCATATACAACTTTATCACATAAACTTTGTTGAAGGCTTGATGACTCACATAAAACCAATCAAATCATGTAAGAGAGATCATTTACACTTGGACTACCTATTCCCTATAACTATAAATACGGAGAGTTACATAACTTTCTGAGGACATTCATAATATGAGAAATGGCATATATCCATTGATTCCCGAATGCATCCGCACATCAAGAAGATACATAAATCTTTCGCATATATATTGAGAAGCCTTCATCTACACAAATCTTTCGCATATATATTGAGAAGCCTTCATCTCTGGTGGTGATCCCTAAGTCTTGCGCATATGAAGAAGTTGTCTCATGTCATGATCCATATGTCTTCCGCATATCAAGAAGTTGTCTCCCGTGATAATCCATAAGTCTTCCTCAAATCATGAAGCCTTAATCTCCTGTGGTGATCCATATGTCTTCCGCCAATCAAGAATTATTCTTCATCTTCAAGCGGGTGATCCGCGAGTTTTCCGCATATCCAAAGCCTGTCTCTTTAGTGGTGATCCGGTAGCCTTCCATACATTCCATGTCCACGGTCAAAAGTCTGCCCCACATTCCTGGTCAAATTCAAATAACAAGCTTAATCCATCAATTCAAGAACAACCTGCCAAGCCCTTGAGTTGATGGTCACGAGTAGAAGAATCAGAGAATTACATCTTTGATGAAGATTTTCTAAAAATTGTAACTCGCACAAATTATTGAAATCAAATACTCCAATTAAATACTTCTCGTTATTTTTCTTGTCTTGATTATTATTTTCAGGAACGAAATTTAGCTGTTACAAACACTATCAGTGCGTGCCTCGTGACTAAACAACACATATTGGATAAGCGAAAATAAATTAAAAATTATCTATGTACTCTTACATCGCTCTTTTTGTTTTTTTTTTTTTAATTTAAGAAAAGTTTTTATCATCCTTTTGATCTAGGTACATGCATATAACTAAAATAAGGATACTTTTAATTAACAGTTGTGCTGCTTAATTGTGCGAGTAACAAGTCGATGAATCTACTTTACGTTTTGCTAATGTCGGGAAAGTCCACCTTGCACTTTAATATTCCCTCAAGTCTTTTCTTCACCAAATCATAAGATTCTTGGTTTTCTTTGGGTAATGTCGGGAAAGTCCACCTTGCACTTTAATATTCCCTCAAGTCTTCTTCAGCAAATCATAAGATTCTTGGTTTTCTTTGGGTTCCCTTTGTATGACTAATAAGATCATAACAAGTCGTAAAGTGTCATACTTTAATAACTTAAGATCATAACAAGTCGTAAAGTGTCATACTTTAATAACTTCCTGTAATTTTCACACAGGTATACGCGGACCGGTTTTACTATTCAAATACTGTCAAGAAGTAAATGATCCATTTTTTATTGATCTTATTGGTTCTGTTTGCTTTAATTCTGTCAAACGTAAAAAGACATGCGATGGGGTCTCCGTGTTAGGTAACCTGCCGAAAACAATAACAGCTTCACTATAAATACGTGATTTTTCTCAGCAATGTACCACACTTCTTCTCTTCAAAGTAATAGGTTATAACATTATTATATTTCTAAGTAAAAATTCATCCATGGCTTCTTTTAAGACTGCCATAGTTTTGTTTTTCCTAGTGAGTTTAATGGGAAGCTCCACAGCTCAACTCACCACTGGATTTTACTCAAAATCATGTCCTAAGCTCTATGAAACTGTGAAATCTGTTGTTCATTCTGCCATTCAGAAGGAAACCCGAATGGGTGCTTCCCTACTTCGCCTATTCTTCCACGATTGCTTCGTCAATGTAATTTACTTTCTTGATTTCCTCTCCCTTTTTCCGGTTGTTTTTTCAAGGCTCAAGTGGTGAAAACACCCCTAAACTTGGCACGTTTTCGTACTTTAGTCTCTGAACTATTGACCCTCTTAAAAACACCCATAATCTTGGCCAACTCAATTTAAATTCACCCCCCGTTAGGACACCTTAGCAACGTGAATCCACGCGCTGTCCACTTGGCATTTTCTTGCTGTGCCATGTGGCAACATGGGGTGAATTTAAATTCAGTTTGCCAATATTAGAGGTTTTTTTAAGAGTGACAATAGTTTGAGGACTAAAGTAATAATTCGTGCCAAGTTTAGGGGTATTTTCACCACTTCTACCTTTTTTCAAATATTATTGTTGTCGTTGTTTCCACCTTCTAAACACGCTAATGTTTTATTATGAGCCCGTTTGGATTGGCTTACAGCTTAAAGCTGTTTGCAGCTTATAAGCTGAAAAAAATAAGTTGGGGTAGTCCAACTTATTTTTTTTTGGCTTATAAGCTGTTTTCAGCTTATAAGCTGCTTTAGATAAACTAAGTCAAATGGGTCCAATTATTTTTTTGAGCTTATTTTAAGCATAAAATGACTTTAAGCTGGCCAGCCAAACACTCAAAAAAGCTGAAAACAGCTTATAAGCTAACTTATAAGTCAATCCAAACGGGCTCTATATGTAGTACGACGTTTATCTATTAACAACATAAAATTGTTATATAGTGCGCACTTTACATATTTCCAACATGTTTAGTATTTTCTGTTGCCAAGTGTCTTAGGATCGTGATGTTTTTTCTTCGTGAGACTAAAGTTTGACAATTTGACAAATTTGTTGGTGTCTTGATTACTAGTAAAGTCGTGTACATCTTTTTCTGTCTCCAGGCATTTGGAAGGTATGATAAGGGCCCGTTTGAACATACAAAGTTTTGTAAGGGCCCGTTTGGACATACAAAGTTTTCTTAAAAAAGAACTTCTGGTTATATTATTATTTTTTTGAAAATCATCCACCCAGGGCTTTCACCTCCAGTGGTGGGGGCCGGTGGCCTGGTGGGTTATATCAATTTTTCCACTCTAATTTGAAGTCTTGAAAACTGATTCTAATCACCTTTTTAAGTAAAAATGATTCTCTCACAAAACACCAACACTTTTTAAGTGAAATGCATGTTCAAACACAATTTTAATTACCAAATATACCTTTTTTCAACTTAACTTCAAATATTAATTTTCAAATACTAATAAATTTATGTCTTAGTCTCCATTAGATCGATAAGTTACATTAGGCGAAATAACCTAATTGTGTAACTTTTGACTTGTCATACTCCTAAATCAGTCACGTTTACCTCAATTTTTTATGCCTTCTGCCTTTTTTTATTCTTTTTTTTTTTTTGCCGCAATTGCTTAATGAATTTATTTCAGGGATGCGACGGATCATTGTTCCTGGATGATACATCAACCTTCACAGGCGAAAAGAGGGCACAGGCAAATTTCAATTCTGTCAGAGGATTTGAAGTTATTGACGACATCAAATCTGCTGTCGAAAAGGTCTGCCCCGGTGTCGTCTCTTGTGCTGATATTTTGGCCGTTACTGCCCGCGACTCTGTTGTCATCGTAAGTTCATTCTTCATGTTATTATCACCATATTTCTTATTTAAACTTATGCAAATATACCTTTCGACCAACTAATTTTACAAACATAGCCGAAGTATCCACTACCTATACACTTCGACTGTCTGTTATTATAGGTATGTATATTATATGTATAAGTAGGTATATTAGATGTATATATTTAATATATGTATATTAGATTTATATTTAATATAAACTATACACTACCTATACACTGTATACATATTCTGTAAACTAGAAGGCCGGATGATGTTTGGCTGTAATTTTTCCTATTTCTTATGTAAACCGCCTGTTAAATTTTATGCTAACGAAGAATGTTGGATGTATATATGCAGCTTGGAGGGCCAAATTGGGATGTAAAACTGGGAAGAAGAGATGCCAGGACAGCAAGTCAAGGTGCTGCGAATAACAGCATTCCTCAACCAACTTTCAACCTTAACCGTCTCATCTCTAGCTTCAGTGCCGTTGGTCTTTCCGCAAAGGACATGGTTGCCTTAGCTGGTTTGTTCTCCTCTCCGCAACTCTTCAAACTCAATAGATTTAAGTTATACACACTGATATTGTCAAAAAAAAAAAAAAGTATTAATAAGAACTGGAATACAACATTTACAGCTCTGGGATAGTAATTGCAACAATCAAACCACTCATTTACAAAGGAAAATACTAAAAATAAAGTAATTACGGATAGTAGAAGAAGGGGATGAGAGACCGAGAGAATTGAAGATGGGAAGCACAGTCTTTGGCTAAGCATAATCACAACACGCATACCTCTCTACTGATACCTACGAGCACAAGTTATAACAAACATATATCCGCTAAGCCACAGCCATCCTGACACCTGTCCTTCGGCTGGATCCCAAATAAAATTCTAATTTAGGCCAATACTATAATCAGGAATGGGCATGTTCACAACAGTTTACACCATATATAACTATTGTTTAAATTCTAGTAATTCAAAAGTACTCCCTCCGTTCCAAAAAGATTGTCTTAATTTGACTTGGCACTGAGTTTAAGAAATAAAGGGAGACTTTTGAAATGTGTAGTTCAAAATAAGATTTAGATATTTGTGTAGCTGTAAATCATCTCATAAAGTTAAATTATTTTTAAATAGAAATGTGCTAATCTTTTCTAGACAAACTAATAAGGAAAGTAAGACAAAGATAATTTTTTTGGGACGGATGGAGTAGTATTTTTACAAGGTTACCAATTAATGTTTCGTCAAGGTAAAGAACTAATATAAGTTACTGTTGTTTTATTGGTGTTTGACAGGAGCTCATACCATTGGACAAGCAAGGTGCACCAGTTTCAGGGGACGTATATACAACGAGACCAATAACTTGGACCCATCACTAGCACGAACCAGGCAAACCAACTGCCCTAGAACCTCAGGCTCAGGGGACAACAACTTGGCACCTCTTGATTTACAAACTCCTACATACTTCGACAACCACTATTTCATTAACCTTGTTAGCAAAAAGGGTCTTCTCCACTCTGATCAGCAGTTCTTCAGCGGGGGATCCGTCGATTCAATTGTGAAATCATACAGTAATAATCCCAGAAGTTTTGCCACTGATTTTGTGACCGCTATCATTAAGATGGGTGACATTCGTCCCCTCACTGGATCTAAGGGAGAGATCAGGAAGAACTGCAGGAGGATCAACTAATTTAGCTACTTTGCTTAATTTTAAGTGTGTTTATTTTCACTTTTCAATTTGCTGTTTTGTTGGCTCAATGGCTGTTACCTACCCACTCCGTCACAGCTTCAAGTGCCACTTTTTTCTACACTGCAGTATGCTATATTTGTATCGTATTTGAGTTTTATGAATAAAATACCTTTCTTTGTTAAACGTCTAAGAAAAACAGGGCGCACTCTGTAGTTATAATTTTGGATTTGACAGTAGAATGCTCAAACAATTTTCTCTGATATGACCATCTCACGCTACACATGGAAGAGGTAACATGAAGAATTTTTTTAGTGAAATTTCTCCCTCTTAACTTAATTTAATGTAAACACCCGCACGTACTTAAAATAGCTTACTTGATATATAATTAGTGGTGTTGTCATACACTCATACCCATACCATATTGTTTACCTAAATAACTCTCGTGTTGTTGCATGCTAAATGGCCTTCATATGGCCAAGGCATTCATTGGTATAACCTTGATTATATTGCTTTAATTCACAACCGTCCATTAAGAAACAAAATATTTTAGAAAATTAGCAGTTTGAGCTGATCAAACGGTAACGAGTTATTAGGTAAAGTTATTTATAAAATCTTCCGCAAGCTTACAAAATGTCACTAGCAAAGAATGTGGTGGGATGATTAATGTTCTTCACCTTAATTAGATGTCTCAAATTCAAACCCACAAATGTAAAATATTTCAACAGAAATCAGGTTACCTCTTGATGAGCCTACGTTACTTAGTGTGAATCTGCATAAATTAGATCAGTTAATATGAAGTATCGGATAGTGAAATAAAAGCTTTACCAAATGCGAATAAAGGCACAAGAGGGGCAAAATCTGTAGCATAATGCCTGACCACAAGGAGAAAATATTGCATGGGCTCTAGACATAATTGGGGTGGCTCCCAGAAATTGGATTGATAAAAATTACATGATCCCTGCAGAGGACAAGACAACATTGTAGCTAGTCTTGACCCAGTTTGTTGACCTATTTGACCAAGAAGGAGACAATATGTTGACTTATTATATCGGGTATGTATCTATATATTTTATTTATTAAAAAGAGGATAGTTTGTCCTAAGATTGTGACAAGTGGCAGTGTAGGATTATGACAAGTTGTAGTTTTATGATAAAAATTAGTTAATTAGTTATTACTTATTGTTTTTGTTTAAAAATAATTAAATATCTATTTTTTTATGAACAACAATCACTACCCTATTTTATCTTTACATTTATTTTTGTTTTTATCTTTAAAAAGAAAACGGAAAACAACAAAGATAAGAAGACAAAAAAAAAAAGACTAAGTAAAAACTAACCTAAGTGCACGTCACTTGCTCATTTACCCCCATTAACTCACAAACACACACATGCACGGTTAAAACTTCAAAAAAAAATAAAAAATTAAAACACGTTTTTTGGATCTTTTTTAGCAAATTTTATTTTTCGAAAAATATAAGCAATAGAAACTTTTTTTTAATCTCCTTCTTTGTAGCAACTAAGGCACAAGTTTTTTTTCTCCTTTTTTTATATTAAATTTATATTTATCCAAATCAATATCCTAAGCAGTTTCAGTTTTTGAATTTGAAATTACTTATATAGTACACAAACTAACTTATAAAACAACTTTTTCTATTTACACTTCAAAAATATTCAACATCACAAATTAAACTAAATATGATGGTATTTGGATTAAAGGTGAAACATTAACGTTACAGCAGATTTTAGCCATGAGTATTTATGATTGTATTTTATTTATATTAAAAAAAAAAAAAGAGAGAAAAAAATGAAAAAAAGGTGAAAATCCCTAATATGAACATTAACTCCCCATGTCTCAAACTCCACAGTACAATCCCTAATATAAACGTTAACTACCCCTATTTTCGTGCACACACTAACACTACTACACACAAAAATGTTTAACTTCTTCATAATAAACTGATTTTGTGTCCTTAAATATCTTTTGAGAAAAAAAGAAGCACACACACGCACACTATAATGGCATGGCCACAAAAGTTGCCAGTGAACAAATAAAATTCTGCAACAATGGCAGATAACGTTTTGTTGTCCACGGCCAAAGCACAATGAGAGCATCATTGTCAAGGAAAACATCATTTTCTCCAATACACAAAAATTAAGATGAAACGAAGATCGCAATACCAATTTTTTATTATTCTGATTGGCCAGGAACGACCATTTTTGTTGTGCGATCTTTGCCTTGACATGTTAAATTTACTAATGGAAGGAGCTTTTCACGCTTAAAAAGGTCAAATTTCTCTTTTGGCTTCTTGGTTAATTTTCACTTGACTAAATGACAAAGCAACAATTTTTGCTTTTATAGATATATAGAAGATATAGATTTGTTCAGTAATGTTCCAGATTATGGTACACTGATCATAAGTTCTCATAGGAAACAATTTGCTCGATGGACTGCTCTGTTACACCTTAGAAAAAAAAAAACAAATTGAGTCCATGAAATAATTCTGCGGATGAACAGTAACTCGGCGAACAGTAGACGTGGATAAACAGTAACACGGGAACAGTAGACGCGGATGAACACTACTCGGTGAACAGTAAATCTGGAAAGTAAAAACCGAAAAATCTGATTTTGTTTCTTCATTTTTACCTCTCTCTCTCACCCTAAACTCTCTCTAAACCCTCCCAAACCCTCCTAAAATCTCTCTAAATTTTTCAAGTTGAAGTCCCCCAAATCAAACCAAGATTTCATCTTAGGAATTGGAAACTAGTTAAGAAAGGATTATAGTATTTGGTGCTTGATGTGTGGCTGATTATTGAAGCTTGGAGCTAGGATTTTAGTTGAGTATTCTGGGAAATAAGGTATGTAATATACTCTATTCTTGTTAATTAAGTTATTCATGGGAGAATTCCTAGTTTAAAGTGAAGGGAATTATGTTATGAAGTCATAGATTAGTTGGTTGATATGATTGCCTTGAGGGTTGTTTTTGATTGGAACTTTGAGAGATTGCTAGGTGCTTATATTGCTATATGAGGTTGTTGATATTGCTGTTGATGTTGTTCTTGAATTTGGAAGAATAAAGTGTATTAAGATATTGTATACAAAGCGTATACCGAGCTGTTTTATGTAATTTTCGTGGTTATTTTGTGACTATATTTTGGAGCTGTTTGGTATAATATTTGTGGTTGTTTTGCGATGATATTTTGGGGACTGTTTTATGGTCGTTATAGACTGTTTTGAGGGCTGGAATATCGAAGGATTAGCTGTAGTTGCTGTTGTTATATTATGGATATACGGAAATAAAGAAGTGTATACAAGCATTGGCATCCGAATGTATATTGGGCTGTTTTGGGAGTAATTTAAGAATGGATTTAAGTCTAGTTTGATATGAAATTGTTGGTATTGTTGTTGTTAGAATTTTGATTAACGTTTGGCTAAGTTGGAATTTCGAGGATTGTTAAGTTTACAGGGGAAATGCTGCCCAATTTTCTCTAGAATTTACGACGCGTTCTTATAGTCGATTAACTAATGTTAATACAAATTCTCCCGTGAAGGTAACGACGTGACATTGGGGGAGAGCAAGTGAACTATAACATAGCTAAACGACAAAGGTATGTGAGGCTAGTCCTTTATTTCTAATGGCATGAATCCTATAGCATAAGTTCTTTTCCTCTTCATGAGTTCCTATTTTCCGGAAAGCTAGAAGCCTAAGTCCATAAATGTCTATATAAGATAAGAGATAAGAGATATGATACGATGATGCTATTTATTTCTTACACCCACCTTATGTACTAATTCCTTCAAGGTGAGGCAGAATGTCAATAATTGCTCCATAATGAAATCGGGGGATCACGACCTTACGCCACCCCGACAGAGTATAGTTGATCTTGAGTCTTATGCATGTACTATGATAAGCATATTATTACAAATATTTTTGATGAGCATGTTATGATCATATTACACCGCGCCTAGTTGGCCGGGCAGTCACCGCCAAGGCGGGAAGCTATACGGATACACCATGACCTTTTGGCATGGGCAGACACCACTAGTGGGCGGCATGAGATGGTACCCCGGACGCGGGAGGCCTGGACGCGGGCTAATGTTATTGATTATCACACCGTTCCGATATGGACGGGCAGCTTGCATATTATGCATATATGAAATTATGATGAGTATGAGTAAGACAGCATGCATTACTTCTTTTATGATTGTCATTCAGATTCAGATGTTTCATATTGATGATCACATTATATTATCACTGTCTTTCTTTATTATTTATGTCTCTCATACTCAGTACAATGTTCGTACTGACGTCCGTTTTCTTTGGACGTTGTGTTCATGCCCACAGGTAGACAGGGAGGTGAGCTTGGTCCAGACCCTTAGTAGCTGTCAGCTGATTGAGAGCACTCCATTGTCCGGAGGTGCTTATGATTCTTCTTTGGTATATATGCATATTTTGGACACGATGGAGTCTTGTTCCGTCTATATGTTTAGTATGTCAGTAGAGGCTCGTAGATACGCAGTGTGGGCCAGATGGTCTCACAAGATGTTATTATTATGTATATATTATTTTGATGGCCGAGAGGCAAATGTATATAAGTATTTATGTTTCTATATAAAATATGATTTTCCTACAATTCGTGTATAAAATTGGTAAAAGGGCATTAAATGAGTAAGATGAGTATTAGAACGAGTGGTGCTCGGTGGCTAGCCCCGGGTACCCGTCACGACCCTAGCTGGGTCGTGACATGCTCCAATGCGTCTCAAATCACATCCAATGAGAAACAAGATAAAGAATTTATCTGGAGGATTATAGAAACCTCGAACTCAAGCAGGTAATATTCTTTTGTGTAATACTTTTAGTTTTTTTTTTTTTTTTGGGAAAAATGAATTGATTCTACAACGTAGATTAAAAAACCATGTTTTATGTGTATTATGAGTGTAAAATTTCATTCTGACGTAACATATATTTGAATTGAAAAATAATAATATTTGAATTAAAAGATAAAGTATTATAATTTTCAAAGTTGTCGTGATTGATTTGGAGCTATAGAAGATGCAACACTGTAATTTAGGCTCTCTTCATCAAAGAAAACAATATGTGAAATTTTCTGAAACGTATTAATTGAGGATGAAATATTTGAACTTTAATTTGAATTTAAATTGAAAGAAAAAGATATAGTCCTAATAATCTTTTGGAGTTGCATTACTACTTCAACGAATTAGTTTGCCAACATAATGACATAGCTATCTTAAGAGGAATAACTGGATTTCGTAATAACCAAATAAAGAATAAACTTATTCATAATGCAATTCACCCACTTTACTTCTTATTGCACGTACAAAAAAAAAAAAAAAAAAAAACTAAAATACGAATAGATTTTAGAAGAAAATAATCAAAGAATTATATACTTAGACTAATTCAAAATTTCAATTTAGAAAATTATGATATATTTAAATTATAGGTAAAACATTAAATGAGAAAAGACTAATTAAAATATCATGGTGGGAAAAAAATGTTTTAAGTAGGATAACAGGTTTAAAATATAATTGAATATCTCATATAGGAAATTTTAATGGAGTAATTATAAATAAGACTCAAATCTTTATCTGAAAATAAAGGAGAACAAAAATATAATTGCTTATTGCACAAAATAAGAAAACAATATTTATTGAAAAATATAAATATATTTTATGATAAATTAGTCAAATAATTATACTTGAACAAACTAAAAATAACAAATCGGTTTGCGAGGATATTTATACTTGAATTAATTTTAAAATTTTGAATTAATTAAATAATTCATATAATTGAACAATAGAATAAAAGTCAAGAGTAAGCAAAGTATATACCCATGTCATTGAAATAAGAGCAATGAATAAGGATATTAAGCCAACTGACAAGCTAATAAAAGTCATATTTAGTAATGTAGTTACAAAATAGATGGATAATGTAATAAATAAAAATAAGGAAGAAAAAAGATATTCGACAATTAAATGATTATTTCCTTCAATTTAATAAAGATTTTTGTAATTGAGTATATGATATTGAAAAATGAGATGATTGTTCAATTTTTTTTTTAAAATAGTATGATCTCATATGGTCAAACAAGTCAAATTAAAAATTTAATATGATTTTTATCTCTAACACTTTCTGTGCATCGCACGGGTACTTATATTAGTTTGATTTAAAAAGGAAAAATAGACTTTGTCAACGAAACAACTACTAACAGGGAGTAGATCGACCAAATGTTGAGCTCACCGCAATTCATGGGGATGTCTTCTTTAACTTCTCTTTCCGTTTCAATTTTTTCTTCCGTTTTCCGTTTCAATTTTATTTTTTCTGTTTGAACATTTTTTGTTTAAAATTATAAGATTTAAAGGATATTTTGATACATTACACATTTTTACTCTAATAACCAAAATTCAAAATCTTTAGTTATTTCGGAAAAGGGCCTAAAATGCCCATGAACTATTAGATTTAGTACAATATTGTCCTCCTTCCACCTTTCGAGCTAAAAAATCCCTAATGTTAACTTTTTGGCTCATCAATGCCCTTGTTTCTAACAGCTCAATCCGGAAATAATATTCAGACATTTATTAATTACATAAAAACTTTCTATTGCCCTATTTTGGATGATCCCTAATTAATTAGAATTCAACCTATAATACCAATATCCAACAAAAACCCATACCCGCTCCATCTGATTGCCTCATCTCGGCTAGGACTACGACTCCTCCTGAGAGTACTTTCCTGACCATGTAGGGTCCTTGCCAGTTTGGCGCGAATTTTCCTTTATATTCCTCTTGGTGAGGGAAGACTCGCTTGAGCACGAGTTCTCTGATCTGAAAAAGTCGAGTTCTGATCCGCTTGTTGAAGGCTCGAGACATCCTTTTCCTATACAGCTATCCGTGGCATACCACCACCATTATTTTTTCGTCTATTATGACCAATTGTTCGTAGCGGTTTCTGACCCATTCTGCATCTTTTAGCTCTGCCTCTTGAATGATCCTGAGTGAAAGGATTTCCACCTCTGTGGGTATGACCGCTTCTCTACCGTAAATACGGATGTATAGAGTTGCTCTAGTGGAAGTTCGGGTCGTCGTTCTGTACCCCCAACAAAACATAAGACAACTGCTCGTGCCAATTATTGTAGTTGCCGACCATTTTTCTCAGGATTCTTTTGATGTTCTTGTTGGCAGCCTCTACGGCTCCATTCATTTGTGGCCGGTAAGCGGTGGAGTTTCTGTGGGTGACCATGAATTGTTTGCAAACGTCCTTCATCAAATGGTTGTTCAGGTTGTCACCATTGTCTATGATGATGGGTTCCAGCACACCGAAATGATATATCAGATTTTTTTTTTGACAAAGTCGGCCACGACTTTCTTGGTCACTGATTTGTGGGAAGTCACCTCCACCCATTTAGTGAAGCAGTCGATGGCGACTAAGATGAAACGATGTTTGTTGGCTAGAGGCTCGATGGGTCCTATGACGTCCATTCCTCATGCCACGAATGACCAAGGAGAGCTCATCGCATGTGGGATCCGTATGCCCCTGCGTGCACCTCTTTTAGCAATTTTGTAGCCTCCTCGGCGTCCACACACCTGAGCAAACCAAGGTCAGGGGTCCTTTTGTACAACATTTCTTTGTTTAAGAAGAAACCATTACCCGACCTCCTGATGGTTTTCTTTTGATTTGCTGAACTCTCTGAGGGATACTTTCCTTTTTCCAAGTAGGCCTTGATGTCGGCATACTATGGTTGGCCATCTGGCTCGGCCTCGACATGGGCACAGTGAGCTTGTTCTTCTCTCAATGTGATCTCTAGCGGATCAATGTGGTGCTCTCAGGGTGTTGGATCATAGATGTTATCGTAGCCAATGCGTCCGCAAACTCATTCTGAGTCCTTGGAGTATGCCTAAAGTCGATACTCCTGAACCTTTCGCACAATCTCTATACCAGATTCACATATGGCAGTATCTTATTGTTAACACCTAATTTTTAACCTCCCATAATTTACTTTAATTACTCAGAGTCCTTAGAAAATAAATAAAATAAACTATGCACCTTAAAGGGTATAAATAATTTTATAAAAATTGCTTAGAACAATATTTTGCTCCTTTAAATTGATGAAAGGTTTTTCATTACATCACAAAGTTGTTTAGAAATTAATTGACATTTTTATGACATTTGTAAGGTACTTATTTGATTTAATCAAAGAGAAAGGGACATTTTGTTTTAAAATAATAATAATTATTTAATTGTAAAGTTGTCAAAAACCAAAATTAGGAAACACTTTATCCCCTTTAATCCATGGAGTTTGAGTAATTTAAATAATTAACCATTTCACCCTTCAATCTTTAATTTTGCATGATTATGTGATTTCTCAAAATTTATTTAATTACCTATAAATGTTTTAAGCAGTTAATTAAGTGGTCCCTATTGCAAATTGATGTTTAAATTATCTAATTATTTTGCTATGGACACAATTAATTTGACCAAGTCATGGTTCAAGGGAGTTGGGGTCATTTTTGTAAAACTAGCCTCTTAATGGCCTTGATTGAAATAACCAAATTCATTATTTTAAGATTAATCAAGGTCATTAAAGCAATTTAATTTTTAAACCTGCTAAAATATGGCCATAATTAGAATGAACAGCTAAATTAAAATCAATTAAGGCCAAATTTGGCCATAATTGAAATAATTTGTTGGATTAGAATCCATTAGGGCCATGTTCGTAATTTTAGGCCCACTAACATAATCTGGACAATTTTAAAACTATTTTAGTAAAATAATTATGTCCTAATTTTATCTATAATTAAAAATATTATCAATATATATATATATATATATGTATGCACGAGGTATACATATACATATACATGTATACAAAATAAAGGGGCCTTTTAATTTCTTAAAATCTGGACCGAGTCCTACCCAAACCAGGCTAAGACCTGACCCAGATCATTAAAACTTTAAAGGCACCCCTACCCTACCCCCTCTTATTTTTCATTTCCCCTTTCAGCAAAAAACCCTACCCCTTCCTGCTTCTTTCTCTTCCTTTTCTACGCAACCCTAGTGCCGCCTTGGTTTTTTCACCTTCTCTCTCCGCCAAAAATGGCAAAATTTACAGAGTGTAGCAGACGAATGTAGCTTTTATGTGTTTATTATGGTGAAAACATTTAATGTTTCACTCGAATTCGTGATTTTAAATCCAAACACGGTAATAAATCGTATTTTTACTTTACTTTTTTTTTTTTTTTTTTTTTGAGTAAAGGCCACCATGAAGGTGGAATTTTATTGATAATGAAAATATGTATAAATCAATCCAGAGGGGATTGATCTAGCTAAAAACAAAGAACAAAAAACTAAGGAAAAAAGCAGGATCAATCCAACAAGATTGATCCAAATAAAGAAAATAACAGAGAACAAAGGAAAACCTAGAGGAATATGGCCAACAGAAGTAGACATTAACAGATTATAACCAACTAGAATCCAAGAGCCTTGGCCTGATAACATCTATCACGCCTTCAAAGTCTCATAGGTGGAAAGTATCAAGTCATATGAATCATTCTTCAGGAAAGCTTGAAAGTAGTTGTATATTGTTGTGTATATCACCTTCTGCATGAAAACCAACCCACTATTTTGCTTGATCCATAACCAGTACAGTTTACTAAATATATCATGAACATCATAACATTTATATTAAGGAATGAGCATGACAAGCACACTAATACCACCTTAATACATATGCTGCAATAGCTCAGATTCTGTTGAAATTCTGTACTTAGCAATGGCTTTTTACTTCTGGTAATGTTACACCTTGAAAAATTCTCCGTTAATGTACAGTGAATAGGCTAGCGAGGAACATGAGGTATACGGAGATTTGGATGAGTAAGAAATAGCATTTTATGGTCTTAATCGAGATTTAAAGACATTTGACTAAAAGGAAGAAGTTTGGCAAAGAAAGTAAAGGGTATGTTATGTGTCGGGTGCGAATTATGGACGACGAGTTAACGATGGCTTAAAGAGGTTTTAGATACAAGTGATAACGTCCCTTAGATTGGTATTGAGGTGTTAAACAAATGTTAAGAAGGTCCCATAAGGATTGGAGATCAAACGAGTCGACGAGAACAAGTTCCGGACAGCTGGACATTATACGGCTAGACATACTGGCCGTATAAAATACACGGACCGTATGTCCAGCCGTAGGTTCATTCCAGAATGGCATACTTCACTGGACCAAACATACGGTCCAGACATACGGTCAGTGAAAAATATACGGACCGTATGTTGGTCCGTATGTTCTGGTCGGGACAGATTGTGAATTAATATAAGGGACCTCTCTCTCATTTTATTTTCACTCCACAAGTCAAGAAACCTCTAGAATATTCTCTCCACTCTTAATCCACAAGAAATAAAAAGGAAAACCAAGATCAACTACTTCAAATCCATGAAAACAAGTGTGTGAAACTTAGTAAAAGTTCATCTACCTCAAGAAAACCCAAGGGAAGTGAAGTAGGGTTTTGGTGCTAGAAGAGTATTTTCATTCAAGGCTTGTTTCTACACTATCTAAGGTAAGTTTTATGGTATTTTAATTATGTTTGAAGTATTGATAAGTTGAAACATTTGGATTGTAGAAGAGTATAGAAAATGGGTCATAAATGTGTGAATAGTATCATTGTTGAGTAGTAGTTGGAATGAATCATGAATATGGATATGTTGTGATTGTGAATACGTTATAAATGACATTTAGACCATTTAATAGGTATTATATGTGAGAAAACGCGATAGGGAGTCATAACCATAATTGTGGAGAAATTGAAGGGAAATGGTGAATTGTGGTAAATGTAGATAAATGACGATTGTCGTGTGCGACATTGTGAATGTTGATATGAATGTTTGGGAGTTGATATAGAACATGGGAAAAGTAGTATAAACAAAGGAAATTCTGCCCAATTTTCTTTAGCCTTAGTAAGTCCGTTCTTATAATTGTTAGCTAATGTCGATACGAATTCTCTTGAAGGTAGAACGTGTGCATTAAAGGAGAACAAGCAAGCGATAGATTAGTTAAACGACAAAGGTATATAAGGCTAATCCCTTCCTTCAAAGGCATGAATCCTTCAAGCTTTCCATGATCCTCCTATATGATGGAGCTTATGAGTCCGTAAATATACCAAACTACATTCGAGCATGATAATGATGATGATGAGTTAAAGTATAGATATTCTAGAGTTCAGGATATGATGATCCTATAACGTTAATGATGTCATTATTGTTAACACTCACCTTACATACTATTTCCTTCAAGGTGAGGCAAAATACTCATAAATGTTCATAATATAATCGGGGTTCACGACCTTACGTCACCCCGACATAGCCATAGTTGCCTTCAAAATCTAATGTATGCTCCTAATGATAAATGTGAAATGATGCTAAGTCATGATATGTCTATAAGATGATAAATAATGCTAGCTTATAATATGCCTATGTTATGCATGAAAATGTCAAGCTATGATAAGATTATGATATGTTCGTGAGATGTGTAAAAATGATGAATTCATGAATGATTATATGATGATGCGATTCCACCGCGCCAAGATGGCCGGGCATGTCACCGCTAAGGCGGGCTGCATATGATTCCACCGTGCCTAGATGGCCGGGCATTTCACCGCTAATGCGGGATGCTATGTATACACCGAGCCTAAGAGGCCGGGCATGATCACCACTAGTGGGCGGCATATGATGGTTACCCGGACGCGGGATAAAGATGAGGATTATGATATGATGACATATGTGATGGGCTGATATATGTACCATGATTATATAAAAATACGATAAATGTACGAAATGTATTCACTTATGAAACTCGTGCAGGTTATATCTTTCTCTTATGGCTCATGATCCTTCTATTATATTTATTTCATTCTTGTCTTACATACTCAGTACAATGTTCGTGCTGACGTCTGTTTTCTTTGGACGCTGTGTTCATGCCCACAGGTAGGCAGGGAGGCGAGATTGATCCAGACTCGTAGGAGCTGTTAGCGGATTGAAAGCACTCCTTTGTTCCGGAGGTGCTTGATTATTCTTTTGTGTACATTTGTATATGTTGCGCACGACGGGGTCCTGTCCCGTCCATATGTCTAGTACTCTAGTAGAGGCTCGTAGATACGCAGTGTGGGTTATATGGTCTCACGAGATTGCCATGATGTATGTACATATATATATATATATATATATATATATATATATATATATATATATCATTTTGGTGGCCGAAAGGCTTAAGTATATAAAAGTATTTATGTTTTCAAATGAAATATGATCTCCTTATGATTTGAGTATGATGAGTAATAGAACGAACGGTGCTCGGTGGTTAGCCTCGGGTACCCGTCGCGGCCCCTAGTCGGGTCGTGACATACCATGGACTTCAATCTGGTGCTTTGTCTTGTATGGTTCTTACTCTCAAGTTTGGAATTCCAATCTTTTCCAAATTCAGAATCCTCTTAGCTTGACTTGGTAGGTCCTGAAAATTATGAAACAGAACTATACCTGCAAAATAAAAAACAAAGTTAGTTAAAAAGTCTGCAAGTCCATTTCCTTCTCTGTGTATATGCATCACAATCACTCTTTGATCTTCTATCAGCCTTTTGATATCATCCACCAACATTGAAATGCTCCAAGGGATCTTCCATTCAGCATTGATAATCATCTTCATGGTCATGGAATCAATCTCTATAATCAATGGGAAGAGTTGCTTATCCACACAGTACATGAATCCCATTCGAATAGCCTCATCCTCTGCAACTATATTTGAACCATCAATCAGAGTTTTAGCAGCCGCATACAACAAATCACCATCTTCATTCCTGATACAAAATGCAGCAAAACTGGGTCCTGGATTTCCTTTAGCAGCTTCATCAGTATTACACTTGTAGAATCCAGATGCAGGTCTCATCCATTTAATAACTCTGCAGAGAACTGTTGGCTTATATCCTTCAAAAAACTGAACAATCTGATGCCATCTAGATGGAATATTCAGCCCAGAAAACAGAACTTTACATAACATGTGAATGTTCAGATTTATTTCATATATCACTCTATTCAGATTCATATTTCCATCATGTAACTTATTACTTCTCCACTTCCATATTTGCCACACAATGAAAGCAGGAACTGCTTTGTATATCATCTTCAGTTTGTAATGGCATTTTGTTTCCCACCAACTTCTAATAGCATGTTTCACCTGAATACAATTCATGCTCAATCTAGCCCCTGCATTAAAGACTCTCCATACCTTGATTGCAAAATCTCCACACAAACAGATGGTTTATAGTCTCATTCTGAGCAGTATAGCAGCAACAACACTTTGAAGCTATAGGAATGCCAATACTTGCCACCACTTCATCAATTGACACTTTAAACTTCCACAATCTTCACAAGAAGAATGAAATTTTAAAAAGCACACCTTTAATCCACATATTCTGAAATGGCATTGTTACATTAGCGTTTTGTCTCAACAGCCCCCATGCACTACTTATTGTAAACCTTCCAGTACTTGTCATCATCTACCAATGTCTATCCCATTCATTTGATGCATATTTAATACCAATTTGCTGTGTTATGTGCTGCACTATATCTTCAGGAAATAGTTGCATGAGTTTGTTAATATCCCATCTTCCATTTGAAATAACCTCAGAAACATCTTCAACATGATCATTGATATGCTAGGTCTGGGGAACCACATCGCTGAGAGCACCTAACTTAGTCCAATTATCAAACCAGATGTTTGAACTTCCAATCTTTGGCTCCCACCATACTTCCTGCTCAATACTTTCCCTTGCTTCCAACATCATCTTCCACAGTTGTGACCCTCCTTTCCATTAAACCACCTGAGGAATCTACTTCTTACAGTATTTGTTCCACATGAAATTATCCCAAAGTGAACTAGAGGTTCTAAACTTCCACCAAAGTTTAGCACATAAGGATTTGGACATGTCATAAATAGACCTGAATCCCAATCCTCCTTCATGTTTAGGAAAGCACATGTTAAGCCAAGATGACCAGTGTCTGCTTCTTCCTTCCTCCTTATTATTCCAAAAGAACTTTGCAAAGATCTTATATAGTTCTTTTAAAACACATTTAGGAGGCCTTATAGCAGATAGAACATGAATTGGAATACTTTGAAGAACACTTGTGATCAAAACTGCTTTTCCACCATAAGACAGTAACTTTCCTTTCCAAGTTTGCAATTTGTCTTTGAATTTCTTCAATAACTCAGTATAGTCCACTTTCCTTTTCCTGGCATGAGTAAGTGTTACTACAAGATATGTAAAAGGAAATTGTCCTCTCATAAATCCTGTTACTGCTTCAACCTATTGACTCAACTCATTAGAAACTTTGCTGAACATGTAAAATGAACTTTTCCTCTTGTTTATCAGCTGTCCAGATCTCTTCTCATATTCTTGAAGAGTATCCATGATCATATGCACAGAGTAGTTATCTGCAAATGAAAATATGATCGTATCATCTGCATATGCAAGATGATTCAGCTCAGCACTCCACTTTGGCATCCCATAACCAACAAAACCAGGCTAATCAAACAAAGAGTTTAAAGCTCTTGAAAGAACTTCTGTAGCTATGATGAAAAGAGTATTAGAGTGTGGATCACCTTGCTTGACACACCTTGTAGAGTGAAAGAAACCATATGCATGACCATTTAAAAGCACAGAATACCGATTATTTGCCAACAGTCTCCATATAAGATCAATGAAATTTCCAGAAAATCCCATCTTCTTCATCACCTTACAAAGATATAACTATGAAACCCTATCATATGCTTTTGTCATATCCAACTTAATCACAACATTTGCTAGTTTTCCTCTCTTCCTTATGTCAGTTACAATTTCTTGTGTCAACAATACATTCTCAATAATATTCCTGCCCTTGACAAAACTTGATTGATTTGGATATATCACCCTTGTAAGTAATCTGTTCAATCTATCATGAATCACTCTAGATATGACCTTATTAATAAAGTTTCTCAAACTTATAGGTCTCATATCAGAGAAAGACTCAACAACATTCTTCTTTGGCAGCAATACTAGATTAGTGTGAGTGATTGACTTGGGAAGATTCTGACCATCAAAGAAAGCTTTAACAACACTAAATACATCAACCTTGATCACCTCCCAACACTTCTGATAAAAGATCCCAGACAAATCATCAGGGCCACAAGCACTATCTCCATTTAATTCAAACATAGCCTTTTGTACTTCCTCCATAGTAGGTTGTTCAGCAAGTAACATATTATCCTCCTCTCTAATCAGTTCAGGAATATGATTAATAATTGGAGAATCTTCACTAACCTCCTCATAAGTAAATTTCTTATGATAAAAGTTAACAGCTTCAACAGCAACTCTATCAGCATCCTCTAACCAAATTCCATCAACATTTAGAATCCTCTTGATCTGGATTCTTTTCTTTCTTCGTTTTACCAGACTATGGAAAAATCTTATATTTTTGTCACCTTCTGAGAAATAGTCCATCCCGGCCTTTTGCCTCTAGAATTCTTCCTCATAGTGAAGATACAGTTTAAGTTCAGTTTGAGCCTTTTGCATCACCATTGTATTTTCTTCAGAAGGATTCTCCTCAAACAACTGCTCTTTAATCTTAATTATATCTTCTCAGATCACTAATTGCTTAAAAATATCACCAAAAGTAACCTTACTTCATTTACTTAAAGCAACTTTCAGTTTCTTCATTTTGAGCTTAAAGGAAAGAAAAACATCATCAGATAAGTCTGCTTCCCATTGCTACTTAATAAAGTCAAGAAAAGAATCATGCTCCACCCAGAATTTACGAAATCTGAATGGTTTGATAAAATTCTCCACTTGATCTCCACAAGATAAAAGTAATGATGCATGATCAGAACCAGTCCTTGACAAATGCTCCACTTCAAGATGTCCAAACCAATTTTGGAATGAATAATTATGCACAATATTATCCAACTTCTTGAAAATGCAGTCATTAGCAGCCCTACCATTCCACCAAGTGAAAGGACTCCCATTAAAAGGCATCTTGTGTAACTCACAAGAATTTAGACAAAAGGCAAAATCTTCATATTCTTGTGAAAATACTGGTAAACCTCCTATTTTTTCTTTTTCGTTCATTATAACATTGAAATCTCCACCAATCAACCAAGGAGATGTCATGTTACTAGCCAAGAAGTATAAACTATCCCATAACTGCAATCTCTCCACTTCTGAACGTTTAGCATAAACCATTGTAACCACCATGTCTCTATTCAATTCTTGAAACTTTAGCTTTACAGTAATGGATTGTTCAGTATCCAAAAGAACCTCAACATCTACATTATGTTGAACAAAAAACCAAATTTTAACATTACAGTTGAAATTTAGCATAAGGCATTCCAAGTCTCCTTCTATATTTTCGAATCTGTCTTTGATGCTGAAAAGGTTCCATCAGAGCCACCAAAAAGAACTTATGATAACTATTTAACATTTGGACTCTATGAAATGCTTGTTAAGAATGCACTGATATTATGTTCCAAAATAAAGATTTAACAATCATTTAACAGATTTCTTAGAGTTATTCCTTGTTGATTACCTCACTGTTTGTGGAACATCAGAAGAACTTTGCTTTCTTCCTTTTCTTGACCCTTTACCTTGTGTTTTTGGAGATAATCTTGCTTCTATGCACATCTGTTGAAGATTCATATCAATAGAAGCACCATCAACATCTTCTTTCTTATTATTGACCAAAGTGAAGTTTTCTTTCTCATCATGTAGATTATGAGAAACAACATCATGCAAAGCTTCATTAGGGGAAAGCCTTCTATCAACATTCAGAGGCTGAGCATCCTTGACATCAGGAATAATAGCCAAAGCTAAATTCCTTTCTTCTGCATCTGATCCTCTCTCAGGATAACAACCAACCAACTGTAAGTCACTACTAGTATTGTCCACATTAGAAATCTCATCTGGCACCCTTTGATTATTTGCATCAATATTTAAGCTCATATCACCACCATTCTCAATATTCATGCTAACAGTTGCTGATAATAAATGAGTAGCCTGTTCCTTCTCTAAAATAGATTTGACTTTGCTATCCTTCTCAGCCTTGTTATCAGGTATAGAGATATTAGCTGAGCACTCTTTTGTGCTATCTACAATCTTGTTATCAGGGATCAACTCTGAGCCAATGACAACATCCTCTTCTTTGTCCAACACCTCACCTTGCTCTATCTCATTTAATTCACACTGAGTTGTACCATCATGATCATTCATCACTTTCAAAGTATCAGTAACAATTTCTGGCTGAGCCTCCAGATCATTAGTACCATTCCTTTTACCATTCATTTTCTCTGAATTATTTTGCAAGTCTTGCCCTTGAACCAACTCCTGAAAAGAGTTTATATCTTCATGCCCTTCAACACTGATAAGCTCCACCTCTGCAACATTACATTTGATCTTGTGAGTCCTCCAAATTATTCTGAACTTTAACAGATGATTTCTTCTCTGAATCATCCTTCATTAACAAACACATCTTGATTCTGAACACCATGTCTTCTTTGATATTTAGAGATAATCAACTCCTGCTCCTGATATTCATCTGCATTGTTATTCACCAACTCTACATCATTATCATTACCATTATTCTGATCTTGTAACACCTCAAACTCGTTTTGGACTATCACATTTGTATCCTTAGTCTCAATTAGGCTGACTTGTAACACCTTTAAATATGAGTTATTCTGCTTGGCACTTGAGAAATCCCTATTATCTTTAACAACATTCCAATTCCCAGGATCTCCTAGTAATTTCCTACTAGCTAATCTCATAACATTAAATCTCCTCCTATTCTGATAAAAATGATTCCTTTGAGGTTGTGCATCAAGTAATTTGCCTTTTGCTACCTCATCATGTTTCACATCATCAATCACAATAGCTTTACCTTTCTCTACTGAATCATTTTTCACTTTCTCAGGCTCATTCACTACATGCTCATCAAACTTCTCCTTTTCTTCATCAAACACTACTAGTTCAGGATGAAGTCTCCTGCATTCAACCTCATTATGCCCTTGTAACTTACATTCTTTACAATATTTTGGAAGATAATCATATTGTATCTTCACTTTTTCAACTCAAACCTCCTTAGAATCCTCATCTTCAATTTCCATATTAACATAATCAGGTAGATCTGCCAGTAAGTCCATAAGCACTTTAACTCTTGCACAACTTGGTCTTGTACGATTAATAGTGGCAAGATCCACATGAAGAGGTATACCAACAACAGATGCAAGTGAAAATAATGCTTCCTTAACAAAGAAAGTAGGCAGCAAGTATGGAAAAGAGATCCAAGATATAACCTTTGATGTTTCTTGATCAACTTTAAACTTAGAATCATATATCAAAGGTCTCATTTGTTACGAATAGCCATCTCTAGATTGTAAGTAATACACACCTTTTGAACAAAGAGTAACAAAGTCCTCCTTTGTCGAAACTGTAATAAGCACATGTCTATCATGAAACAATCCAATTGTACACTTCCCTTTCATCCCACATTGAGCGGGAATGATAGTTCTTAGTTCCTCCAATGGCGGCCATCCATATGAAAATTTTCCAACGACTGCATGCTTCAAATCATCCAATTGCTCCATCTGATCCACCCCCTTCTCAGTCCATCGCAATACATGAACACCATTGCAATATTCCACCTTTTTAACAGAGATTTTTGACATAATGT
Organism: Lycium barbarum; assembly: GCF_019175385.1. Lineage (NCBI taxonomy): Eukaryota > Viridiplantae > Streptophyta > Magnoliopsida > Solanales > Solanaceae > Lycium > Lycium barbarum. The sequence goes on from NC_083345.1 coordinate 40,701,265, forward strand.
TTTGCATGGGATTAGGGTTTTCTGGTTGAAGTATATGTCTATAATCTATCTTAGGTATTGTAGGTTCATTATGGGAGTCTTTCGTGGTTGTAGTAGGTGTAGGAGTAGATGTACAGGTCTGGCCAGCCACCAGAGATGACTAACCAGTGCCCACGAGGGACATATTATCGGCGGCTAAGATTTAAAAATTAGGGTTTTGAATGGGAACTAAGGTTTACGTTGAGAGCGTTTTTTATTTTTACTTTATTATTCTGAGATTTGTTTGTTGTGTTGTTGTACCTTACTTAATTGCTATTGGTTGAGGTTGAAAGGCCTAGATCGAACTAAATGAGGTTCAGATCTGGCCGTTCATATGTTTAAGAGGTCATGTAAGGCGTTTGTACCACATCGATGGTTTTGAGGGTTAGACGATTTTTTTGGTTCTGTAAATAGAACCGCAACCCTCTTTAAAAAAAGAAAAAAGGAAGGAGCTTAGGAAACAAGGTTTTGGAGAGGTCATTTGAGAAAAAGTCTGAGTGTTTTGAAAGTTAAAAGTTTTAAAGAGTTTCAAACCAAAAGAATGGCTGAAAACTTCAGATTTTAAGCCTTTATTAGTAAAAATTTTAAGACTTCACTAGTTTGAGGTCTCTCTGAGTTTACCTTTTTTATATTTTCCTTGTTTTGAGTCTGTGTGGCTGAGTGTGGGTCTTGGAAGCACATAAGGCTTTCAAATTCATTTTTTGGTCAAGGCTGAACCATTAAATGGTAATGTTCTATCCTATTTACTTGTTTTGGTATTGCTTAGTAGTTAGTCTATGTGATAATAGCTTATTGATGTTAGTTGGTTGTTGTTTTGTCTGTGGTTCAATTAAATTAATGTATTGACTGGGTACTGATCAAGATGCTTTAGCTTGTCTTAGATGTGAAGGTTCCTTCCTTTATTTTCAAAGCACATGTTTGACATTAATAACTAGTTTCTTGAGGTAGACAAAGTGTGTATGCTCAAATAATGCATTGTTTGCTTAAATATGGTCGGAATAGATTTCATGTGTTCTGTTAGATGTTGAGGGTTCTTACCTTTGTTGTCCAATGCTTAAATCTGATAAGGATATGATCACATAAGTCATGATAGTAATTTGATGAACTTTTAAGTTAATACTAATCCTGTTGAATGTAGTAGAACATTAAAGCACCGTGATATCTATTTGAAGCATTTGAGGCAATTGTTTTTTTTTTCTGAATAATAATATGACTTTTGGTTTCCTAAATTTGTTCTTTTATGGGCCTTCATACTTGTTTGATGCCAACTATGTGACATGAGCTATGACTGGGATAAAACATAGAAAGGGTCATGATTAGGTTAAAATAGAGCTTAAGGAACCTAGGCATGTCTATAAGAAGTCTTTTGTTAGTGTCTAAGGCATTCAGAGTTAGGGGTTTGCTTGATTTTGGGTGAGTTTGAATTTTCCCAAGTCTACTTGAATGTGCTTATGTTAGTCAAATAATTTTGAATAGTTGTATGATTATGCACTAAGCATAATTTTAAAGAAGCAATATCCTAGAATAGGATAAAGAAGTCTAAAAATGAAGTTTTGGGACTCAAGGTCACTCATAAGATAATAGGGTATTAAAGGGTCCGTTAGGAGTTAATAAAGGTCCATTAAGTTGAACAAATTATTTTAAAATATAGTAGAATACCTATATGCCACTAGCAGGACTAGGTATCATGTTTGGTTTCATTTGAATAGAGCTCAACCTTGACATTTATGTTATCAGAATTTCTTTTATATCTAGTTGTTGTCTGAATTTCAAAAAACAATTTGAGATAGATTTAAAAGATGATTTGAGTCTTTTTGTGCCTTTAACAGTCTGAAAATAATTGACCAATTGGAAATGGAATTGCTTTGAACCTGGAGGTTGATGTTCAATTTGATTTTAAACTCTTAAGTGACTTAAATGTTCAAATTTTGTCAAATATTAGTGTCTAAAAGGATTCAACCTGACATTACATAGTTCAGATTCCAAAACTGAGTTTATTAGAAGATATTAATTTATATGATTAATTAGGGGTCTAGATGAGACTTACTTTAAGAGGGCAGTGTTAAACCACTCTTGTCCATAAGTTTTGGTGATTGGAATTTGGTATGGGAATAAGGTAAAAGGGGGTTGAGGTTGCTTTGGGAGAGTAAAAGGTGAGCATAGTCATGAACAGGAGGTAGTGACCAGTGGGGCCTTTGATCCCTTTTTACTGAAAGTAAGGTTCAGGAAAGGGATGAGGAGGTGATGACCTCACCCTATCCCGTTCCTCTTTCAGGACCCTGAGACTTCGTTGTCCTCCTAGACCTTGTTCTCATGACTGTGGGGGTTCAGTAAGATCGGGGAATTGGTCAAGGGTGGTTTGTCATGCCTTAGGGGGGAAATTCTTGAGATTCATGTTGCCTAAAGCTAAGTTAAAGTAAAGAGATAGTTGTCTGTTACATCTTTGTCATGTGTTGGGGGACAATTCTTGAGGTTTCATGTTGCCTAAAGCTAAGTTAAAATAAAGAGGTGTCTGTTACATCTTTATCATGCCTTAGGGGAAAATTCTTGAGATTTTATGTCCTAAAGCTAAGTTAAAACAAAAGGGTAGGTGTCTGTAGTATCTTTGTCATGATTAGGAAGGTCAAAACTGCCATTTGCTAAGTATCAAAGAAGTAATTTATTCATTTAGTTGCCTGAATTCAGGTTTCCGTTTTTTTTTTAGAAGTTTGACTTGTCAGCTTGTATGTTTGCTTCCTGAGAAACATGCTTAAGAGCTAGTGTGGTGTATTTATGTGTGGACTTGGTCATGTGAAGGTAATAATCTTGGTTTGAACTTAAAAAAGGAACATTTAGTTAATCGTAATTGGTAAGAACCTTTTACTTCTTCTACTAAACTGTGACACCTAGACTTCACTGGGCATGGTAGTATTACTTAGATTAAAAGGGCAAAATTAGGATCTGTCTAGTAAGGTTTGATTCTATATCATTAGTATGTTTTAAAATCCTGTCATACATAGAATCAGAGGGGTGAAATAATCAAGTATTGTGTTTGTGCTCTAAAAATGAACAGTGTAGGATGGAATTGGTTTGATGTTAATATTTGGGGACATGATTGAATACTCTTAAAGGTAGTGTGAACTACTTGTCTTAGGAGGGTCTTTTCAAGACACCTCAAAGAAGGGGCAGGGAAGAGTCAAGCCCAGCTTGACTCATAGTATCTACCCCCCAAACGAGGGGTGTCATGATCAGCCTATGAACCATAGGGGGTACTCCTGTCTTGAGAGAATTTTGGCTTTTCGTTAAATCTCATCATCTTACAAAAGGGTTTGGGATTGGGAAGGGGGGGGGGGGGGGGAGGCTGTGCGTTTTGGAAAATTGGTTTGTGTATAAGTTTAGAAGCACTTAGGAAGTTAAGAATAATGGAACCGTTCATTTAAAAAAGATGATCTTTTGTTAATGAACTAGTTTAGGGTTGTTGGCAATAAGATGCTTCTGCTAGGATTTTAAAGAGTCTGAATATGTGAAGATTGGTTTTTTGAACTTCATGTCATTGTTTCTGGGATTTGTTGGTACACATAACTGATCCTTCCCCTGTCTATCTTAAGTGGTAAATTGTATGAAGCCTTGTTGTAATGTGTCCCTACTACTGTTGTATTAAAACAAAGATTTTTCTGTGGTCCTTCTTGAGAATATAAAACTGCACAGTCTCAATTCCACTTGATGTTGTTTGGTCCAGGCCTCTTGATGCCCCAACTCTATTTTTTTTTTGGGTGATTACAAGTTATAGAATTTTCCCCTTTACCTTACCCTTCTATTATGCTTCTGTGATCATATTAAGCAGTTCTAATTTCCTGCTATAAGAGCTATTAATATATGAAGTATATGAATCATTTATTTGATATGCATAAGAGTTAGGGTTGAACCTTGATTAGCTTTGGCTTTTGTGTAAAAGTTGGACATGTAGGAGTGTGGGTAGCCACAGGTTGTATGCAGATTAATAAAAAGAAAGGGAGTGTACACATGGTATACACTTGGTATACACATGTCATGTGTATATCGTAGGTATACTGTGTGTATACCTACAAGAAAAATAGGCCAGTCATAGGCAGGATGTATATGCAAACCAAAGAGTATGACTTGTTTGGGCCACTTATTTGACTAAGTATTTTGAAAGTGTTATATATATTGTATGTGTATTATTACATTACAATACCTGTCTCTGTCTTTTGTCCTAATTCTAAATTCATTTAAAAGTTACTTGTATTTAAAATACTTCCCATAAGCTAATACTTGTGCATAGTTTTGAGACTATGGTTGTATACTATGGCAACACGTTTTTTTTTTTTGAGAGTTTGAGGAGGTTTTGGGGGATAGGTCTAGCCACTCCCTGATATCCAGCCATGCCTGGGGTTCGTGAAAACCCTTGGAACTTGTGCGGTGTCGGGAATAAGGGTGGTGACAACCTTTTCCCATTGGTATGGTGTGATTTGAGGCTTCCAGTGAAGCAATAGTGTATGATCAAGTCCTTAGTTGTGCACTTGCAACCAGATGGGGATGTATGTGTATATGTATATGTTTATATGTATGGTTATGTTAGTATTAGGTTCAGCAAACATAGACTCATATATATATATATATATATATATATATATAGTTCCGATAGGACCACAAGAGGATAGATTGTCCTACAAATTATTGCCTGAACCTTGGTTACATGTCCAAATGGGCATGGGCCCGCTTCGTTGAGGAATTGACTGAAGATAGGATCCAGTGGATGTTTCCTGACTTTATATTGGAAATTGTGGTGGTTCGGGGTAAGAATTGTCCTTTTGAGCCATTAGCAAGGATTCGAAGAATCCGCCTTTACTATCCATCTCGGGTTTTGAGGAAATTTGGTAGGAGGCAAGTGATACCTCATGTCAGAAATCCTGAGCAGTTCGTCATTGAGCACACATAGCAGAAGATCAAGAACGCCGGGGTGATCCTCAGAGAATGGAATGGTCACATGAGTTGAGGCCCAGATACTTTAGCTCCGGACAGGTTCGAGGCAGGTTGTGACCCAGGGTATCATGAATGGCTGCGGGGAAATTTGGCCCGTGCATCCATCCCAAGGCCCGTACCTCCACACGATGCCCAAGAAGAGAAGCGTCTAAAGGAATGTCAAGAAAACACGGATGAGCATTTAGTCAATATCTTAGAAGAAATAGATCCGGTGATTATCAGGATAGAGATGTAGCAAGCGCGACTTCGGATTCAGACCACCCTTTGGAGGTTGAAGAATGCCAAGACAAGCCAAGCCTCGACGTCAGCCGTTGAAGGAGAACCCTGCTGATTTACTGCTTTATATTAAGCCCCATGTGGGCTTCATCATCTTTGTAATCCCTTCGGGGAAGATATTTTTATTACTATTTATTAACTAATCATGATTTTTTGGGGCAATGGTTCACCTTCACAAATGGAATTTGCATGTTTCAATCGATTAAGAGAACCATAACTCAAAAAGGCTTTAGGAAAGCGAATAGTATAAATATCTGCCAAATTACATGAATGCTTGCTACGTGCTTCACATGCCTATTTACTATGTGTGTTACCATATACTCCCTCCGTTTCAATTTATGTGAACCCATTTGACTGGGCACGGAGTTTAAGAAAGAAGAGAAGACTTTTAAACTTGTGGTTCTAAATGAGTCACATATATTTTGTGTGGTTATAAATCATTGCATAAAGGTAAAGTGTTTTCAAATATAGAAAGAGTTCATTCTTTTTGGCATGGACTAATAAGGAAATAGGTTCACATAAATTGAAACAGAGGGAGTATTAAGGCTTGAATACATTTGATCCAATGATCTAAAACTACATACCAAAAGAAAAACCAAAAGCTTAAAACTTACCCAAATTTATCTCCATTAAAAGGTTTACTTACAATGGCAAACCAAGGAGAACAAGAAACGTGGACCCTGGGAGAGACAACGGAGATACTGAGAGACAAGGTGCTACAAATGGAGAAGCACCTCCAAGAAATAGGGAGGAACCAGATTGCTAGAGATGGTTGGGAACCCTCTTGAGGGCATACCCCAAGAACAATACTATGGGAATGCCCCAGAAGGAGTGGGGGACTTGGTGCTAAATTATATACCTTTAGAGAGAAGGCCTATGACACCTGGAGAGGGGACTCCGCGAGGAGGGAATGAAAGCCAGGAAGCTAAATCAGACCCGTGGGTGAAAGAATCAGCCCCGCCAGAGGATTCAGAGCCTCAATAAGAAGCCTCCGGACCCGTCGAAAAAGAAGAACCAGGAGAGAGAGAGAGAGCCTTAAGATATGGAGAAGGAGGAATTAGAACCTATTGACATAGAGGTTGGGGAGAGGAAGATCAATTTGAGATGTTTCCTAAGTTTGCAGATGGGGAGAATGATGCTAATGAGGAGTCTGATTATTATGCCCCAACAAACGAGGGATTTGACTTCTATGCACGTGCACCCATGCTAGTACCTACAACCTCCACTGTGGCGTTAGAGAATTTTAGAAGGGAAGGCCCTTCTGAACCTGCTTAGTGGGGAGTATCTTTCAAACCCATTCCTCTCCATTCAGAGTAGCTGCTCGGCCTGTAACCTGTAATGAGGTATACAAAAGGATGGTTTCCACATGAGTGTTTACACCACTAGGGCTAGTTGCCGCCACCCGAGTTGGTGGACGCATATAAAACTGCCTGTTTCACCGTAACCAGGCTGGTCATACCCTGAATGAGTGTTTAGGGTTGAGAAGAGGAATTTGTATCCTAATTGATGATAGGATCATTCGGACTTTGTGGGGGCCATACACCCTACTAGTCTATGATCCTATTGTCTCTGGAGAAGGAGTTACTGCTAGTACTCAGATCTGGCGGTATGATTTCATGATCTTCGAGGAATCATACGCCCGCATATTCTCAACTCTGGCTAGTCTAAGGAAGATTAGAGCCGTGGAACCTGCCCACGAGCCTGCGCCATTAGGGCCCAACAGAAACAAGTTTTACCTGTATCATACAAGAGCTATGAGGCACGACATAGAAGAACGCCATGCATTCAAGCTTGAACTTGTGCACAAGATCAGTACAGGAGAGATCTTGGTCATCATACCACCATAGTACTGAGATAAAAAGCGAAGTGAGAAAGCGCGTTTGTAAGCACAACGACTCGCGGAATAATGTTTTTGGGTAGATATTAGGTGTCCCTATTTTTGCACATAAAAAGTTACCCCCTCCCCCATAAATATTGTAAGGAACCGTGCCGACCTGACATCCCTATGGAGGGTTACGTGGGAAGCCCTAGCCTGGCTTGGTCTGGGGATGTCTTTAGCTAGGTTTAACTTAAAGGATATTTAGGAAAGATATATATCCTTCTTTTGTAAAATGAACTACGATAGGGCCTGACTTCCCCTGGTGGGATATGAAAGCAGTCTACGTAAGACTCGGCCCCTACATAATAAAATTTACAAACCCCTCCCCCCATATTTGATTTCTGTAACAGGGAAGGGTTTGCCGAAAGTAAGTCAACCATAAAAGCCCATTGAACTAAGCTCCACCCAAACATTAAGGGCTCATAAACATCCGAACCTTTAGAATAAAGGATCAAAAGTGTTCAAGCTTAATATATGACTTTGTGTGCTATGTGCGCTTTAAATATCAATGTGTGATATCTTGCCTTTATATTTTTGATAAGTAACTAACTTTATCTACCATTGAGTTATTCTTGTCTTATAGAAATAGGCCGATTAACATAGTACTGAAAGCTGGCATACTTCACAAGATCCAAAGCTGCGTTAGCATCCCTCGTAGACAAAGGCAAAGAGAAGATAACTGGTACCCTAGATAACGGGAATGAGCTCGCTTTCCGTGACGAAGATACCCAAGACCCACAAAAAGTATCATCTGAAGAAGATGTGATTGCAACATTACTGACTGCCATTATAGATCTCCAAGAAAAGGTAGCTAGGAATGAGGTAACAAATACAGACAAGGACGCTTAGACAGAGAAAAGAAGGCATCCTCCTCTGCTTCTTTCAATGAGTTCACCAATGTCCGATCAGTTTCCTATATACCCACTAGCAACTATCCCACCTCCACTAAGCTCCACCAACCCAAACCACGCTGGTCCTTCTTATCGCACTCCTCCACTAGCAAAATACACTTAAATCCTTAGGACCACTCACTCAGTTCCTTCTTACCAAGTTCCTCCACCTGTTTTCATTAACCCGGCAAGCCAATTATGTGCTCCATCTCCACCAACTGGGCAGGCCACCACTGCCCCGCTCAACCATACCACCCACCAAGTATCATTCTTCACTCCTAACATCCTAAGCGAATTCTCCCCATGGCACAAAGAGCTGGATCATTATGAAGAAATGGAAAGGGCCTGAAGAGCTGAACAGGATAAGCGTGAGGAAGATATGGAGAAAAAATGGAGGAATTACTGGAGAAATTCAACAGGTTCTCAAGAAGGACTACAAGCCTAAGATATGATGACATGTGCATGCATCCGGATTTAGACTTACCAGAGGAGTTCAAAATCCCAAAATTCGTGATGTTCAATGGGACAGGGAATCCTAAAGCGCACCTCCGATCCTACTGCGACCAATTCAGAGTAAAGAAAAATAAACCTCTAATCATGCGACTATTCAGTGGCAGCTTGACCGGAGAAGCCACTGAATATTTCGCAACTCAAGATATGTGTCAATGACACACCCGGGAGGACATGGTAGATTTCGCTTCAATGTCGAAACAGTACCAGACCACTATTACCTTGAAAAGGTCAATCAGAAATCAACAGAAAACTACAGGGAGTTTGCCAGCAGATGGAGGGCCGAGGTAGCCCATGTGCAGACACCAATGTGTGAAGGAGAGTTAGTCTCTGTGTTCATCAGATCCCAGGAGCCTGATTTCTACGACAGAATGCTGTCCATGGCTGGAAGACCGTTTGCTGAATTGGTCAAAATGGGAGAGGCCATAGAAGATGGTCTCAAATTCGAGAAAATAGTTAGAGTCTTTAACAAGGCATCTAGACAAGATGCTGCAGGAATCTTCCGCAAGAAGAAAGCGGACGTGGCAAGCATATCCCACATTCCAAACCCAAGCCCAAAAGAGCCACAATCTTTCCACATAACTGCGTCTGTCATAAACTACCCCTCACCTGCCTATAATACAACACCTGTGTATTACGCACAACCAAGCTTCATCACCACTGTACCGGCTTACACGACTTTGTCTAGTGTCTGTGTGTCAGCTTCCGCTTACCAAGCACCAGCCCAACAAAATTACCGCCCAAATAACCCACCACAAGCATATCAACCACCTCAGAATTACCAAAATGAACCACCACCCCTAACATACAATGATCCACGTCATGCTTTTGAGAAGAGGACAATAAGAGAATTCACAACGCCCCTCGAGCCTAGGGCTTGGCTCTTCGAAAGGCTATTAGCCACAAGCTTGATTCAGAAGGTCCCCCTAAAACCAACACTACCAAGGAATAGATTTTACCAAGCTGATCAGACTTGTGCCTATCATTCAGGAGGAAACGGACACAGTACGGAAGGCTGCATAAATCTCAACACAAAATCCAAGATCTGATCGACAAGAAGGAAATCATTTTAGAAACCGCAGCTCCCAATGTGAACATGAATCCATTACATAATCATGGAAACAACGGAGTCCACATGATTGAGAGGAATAAGGACTGGGAAGAATGCAGAGCATTGATCCCTAGAGCAGTCGAATCCCTTGAACAAACGGTGGCCTCCCTCACACTCCAGGGGCGTCCTAATTTCAAGGTTCTGGTCCTAGTGCCAGGAGCCATGAAAGCTACATCGAGGTTTAGAATCTTGATCCTAATGCCCGCAGTAGCCCAAACAGCACAAAAAAGTGCTCTAACACCCTAAAAGCCAGTCACTGTACAAGCAGCCATGGCTCAGGGCATGACCTGCTCAGGGAGGTGTTACACTCTTGAAGAGTTAGCTTAGAATGTACAAGGAAAGAAAGCATGCAAAAAAGGGCAATAACTAAAAGAGAAGCTGAGGATCTCTGGCGGCGCATGCAGCCAAATGGCTACTCCATCATTGAACATTTGAAGAAAACGCCGGCATAAATATCGGTGTTGTCATTACTAACTAGCTCCCCATCGCACAGGCAGGCCCCCATGATGGTATTAGATGATGCACACATGCCAGCTGGTACAAGCAGTGAAGATTTGGTTAGGCTGGTAGCTCACATCATCGAAGAACACAAAATATGCTTCTCAAAAAGAGGATTTGCCAGCAGAAGGTACTTCCCACAATAGAGCCTTTAACATCACTGTGAAGTGCCATGGTAAAGCAATAGGGAGAGTGCTTGTCGACAATGGATCAGGACTCAATATTTGCCCTATCACCACACTAACACAGCTTAGTTGCGACGTAGGCAAGATTTGCCAGAGTGGGACGAACGTCAGGGGATTTGATGGATCTCTAAGTGATTCTCTTGGAGAGATTGACCTACAGATCCAGGTAGGACCGACCTCTTTCACAACAGAATTTTAGGTCATGGCAATCACTACCAACTACAATATGCTCCTGGGAAGACACTGGATACACTCCGCCGGCGCAATCCCATCAAGTGTGCACCAAGACATAAAATTTGAATGGCAGGGACAGACAATTGTAGTGGCAGCTGAGAAGGATATTCAAAAGTATCCTTACAACATCATTCCTATGATCGAAAGGAGTCCTCATATCTTAAACTTTCATGTAGTGGAATACGTTGGGGCCGCACATGCGGAGAAAGGGATCGATAAACCTATGCCAGCAGTCTACAAAATGACTATCTCTACTATGCTGAGGAATAGTTTTAAAATAGGAAAGGGTCTAGGAAGGGATAATAGAGCCTGTGTCAACCCCAAAAGAAAACTACCACTTCGTTCTAGGGTATACTCCTAATGAAGACGAGCTCACAAGGGCAATCAAGAGAGAACCGAGAATAAGGAATTTACCTCGTCCAATTTCTGGTCTGTACAAGTCATTCCCCAGAAAAATGCCGATGCTAAATAAAAAAGAAACTGATGAGAGTCTCGAGTCGCTGTTCCAGGAAGAGGGATGCTATGCGGTCATTGAAGAAAGTCAAAATACACCCAACATACATAGTTTGAGGCTGGGAGAGCGCCTGAACAATTAGACATCCACCCCTCTTGGCTTCTCGGTAGAGAGATGGATTTTTCTTAAAACCTTTTGCTAAAAGCGACGACATCGGCTGAGGCCCGAATAATAGCTTTTTTAAAATTACTTCATAATGTTTTAAAATGGAAATGGTACGACGTTGTTCTAAACCAGGACCACAGTTGTAATCAATTCCTTTTGGATTAACAAAAAAACCTCGATCTACATAAAACTACGGTTCTTATCATATAATAGTAATGGATTTTTATTTTATTTTAAAAAAAATTAACTACGCGTAACGAACAACAATAAACCTAACTTTACTTTGCCTCACCTTTTCAGTAATAACTATTATAAAACAACCGAAAATGTCATGACGTGCGGTAAAACAAACGAGGAAAATAACCAACAGGAATACGAGGAGTCAGATGAATTGACAATGCTGCCAAACGGACTGGTAGAAGAATTGGAAGAATTAGAAGAAAAGAAGATGCCGAATATGGACAAAACTGAGGTGATCAATCTCGGTGATGAAGAGAATGCCAAGGAGACACGAATTAGTGCTCACTTGGAGCCCCACAGAAAGAAGAGCTTATAACCGTATTAAAGGAATATGTGGATGTCTTTGCTTGGTCATATGCGGATATGCCAGGATTAAGCACTGAAATAGTGGCCCACATATTACCCATCAATATGGGTTTTGCCCCAGTCAAACAAAAGACGCGAAAATTTAAGCCAGACGTAAGTATCAGGATAAAGGACGAAGTGGAGAAACAATTGAGTCGAGAATAGTGGAGGTGATGTCCTACCCCACTTGGGTGGCCAACATAGTGCCAGTACCCAAAAAGGATGGAAAGATTCGAATATATGTAGACTACCAAGATCTCAGCCAGGCCAGTACAAAAGACAACTTTCCACTCCCAAACATCCACATTCTAATAGATAACTGCGCTAAGCATGAGCTGCAATCATTCGTGGATTGTTTCGCTGGGTACCATCAAATACTCATGAGCGAAGAAGACGCTGAAAAGATAGCCTTTATCACTCCTTGGGGAGTCTACCATTACAGAGTAATGTCGTTCGGCCTTAAAAAAGTCAGCGCCACATACATGAGAGCTATGACTACCTTGTTCCATGATACGATGTATCGAGAGATTGAATTCTATGTCGATGATGTAATCATAAAATCAAGAGAAAGCTTGGAAGATACTATCCATTTGCATAAGTTCTTTAACAGACTTCGTAAATTCAACCTAAAGCTGAACCCTGCAAAGTGCGCATTTGGAGTGTCTGTAGGTAAATTGCAAGGATTCATAGTCAGCCGTAGGGGAATTGAACTAGACCCTACCAAGATTAAAGCTATTCAGGAGCTATTGCCTCCAAAAATCAAGAAAGAAGACATGAGCTTCCTAGGAAGTTTGAACTACGTTGGACGATTCATAGCCCAGTCAACTGTGATCATAGAGCCAATCCTTAAGTTTCTCAAAAAGGACGCTCCCACAAATTGGACAGAGGAATGCCAAGAGGCATTTGATGGAATCAAGAGATACCTTTCCAACCCTCCTGTCTTGGTATCAGAAAAATCTTTTGGGTGCAAGCTCGCCCAACATGATGAAGAGGGAAAAAAGGAACATGCCATCTATTATTTGAGTAAGAAGTTCACTTTCTACGAAGCGCGGTATACGCTCGTAGAGAAGACCTGTTGTGCTTTGACTTGGATTGCCCAAAAATTGAGACACTACCTATCCCTGTTTACCACTCACCTCATATCCAGAATGATCCACTGAGATACATTTTCCGGCAACCAATGCACGTGGGAAAGATGGCTAAATGGAAAATGCTACTAAGCGAATTTGACATCATGTATGTAGCACAAAAGGTATTCAAAGGACAAGCCCTAGTGGATCTGCTAGTAGAAAGTCCCGTAGATGATGAACTGGAACCATTATAGACTTTCTTCCCGGATGAAGAAGTGATGACTATGGAAGAAAAGGTGGCAGAACTATACTCAGGTTGGAGATTGCTCTTCGATAGCCAAAATCATATATCATATATGCATGTAACAGATCCCGACCCTTTAGTGAGGGACGCGGTGAACAGAATTATCAATGCATGTCAGAATCATATACCATATGTGCAGATAACATATCCCGGCCCTCTATTGCGAAACGCGATGAACAGAATCATCATGTGCCATCCTGGCCGACATCCCCATATCATCATATACAAATATACATATAACAGAACCCGGCCCGCAAGGGAGAGGGACGCGGTGAACAATGCAGAGGAAGGCGCACGATAACAGAACTTGGCTCGGGACGCAGTGAATAACATACTGAGACTCGCACGAACAGAGTAGTGCGAAACCATATGCACACAAATCCAGACTCGATAGATACATACACTTACCGAGGTTCGAAGGATCATAAACACGTTTCAAGTCAATCGGAGTTAGTATATGAAAGTTACAGACATTTTTACCACAGAACTTTTACGAACATTTCAAAGCAAATCCGAGATCTTTTACGAAAGTTAGGGACATTTTACTACAGAAACCTTTTTGAACGTTCCAGAAGCTATTTTTAGAAAATAAAAGCAACAATCATATTAGGTACCTTTTGAATATCGTTATGGATCGAATCAAATAAAGCTTTTGGAACCATACGTACGTATCAAAATAAATCAAAGACTCAACGGAATAATCAAACGTGCTATCAAAATCCAGACATTAGTCATACCAATATCTCTCGAATACTATACGGAAATATATCAAACAGAACTTCGGACATTAACACATACAGAACTCTTTTAGGAACAAAACTCTTCATGCTCATCTCGTTGTCCAATCCTATAATAAGATCGATCATATGGAATATACTCATATCAAGAAGTGAATAAGAATCATAAACAAACTCATAATCAAAGAATAGAGTAATCCCCAGAGTACATATCATACCTTATTTGGCTCTAGGACATGCCAAAAGAAAGAAAGGGTAAGCCTTACATACCTGTTCGACCGCTTATAAGCTACGCTTATTCGTCCAAGCTCGTAAGTCTACATTTAGAAGGAATTTATGCTAATGTTAACCTTTTCGTCGCACATTTGTACCATATTTCAAATCATACTATTTTATATTCTGCCGAAAATCGGGCAGCATCTCCCCTGTTTATATGTCTAGCCCGAATTCTCAATTCAGCAACCAAAAACAACAACAACAATACCAACATTAATCATAATATTTCCAATACCAACGTATGCCATAAAACAGCCCACACATTATTTTCTAATTTCCTCAATCAACCAAATTTGCGATATAACTATTTAATAATTTTATTTCCGCAAGGGAGTCGAAATTAATACTAACAACATCAATAACGACATCCTCCTCATTCTACAAGTTGAATACATTTATTTTCATTCAAAATTCTCTTCAAATCTCATTCCATAATTCACAACGCCAACAAACGAATTTATCACACTATTTTCTCCGTTCTAGTTCGGTAGAACTCTAAATAAACTTATTAGCAATGAAAAGGAACCTTAATCTTACCTCAAGTGTGCAGCCACCACGTCCACCCCCTTCTTTTTGGTTGATTTTTAGCTCAAATTGGAGGCAACACAACATAGAACACTTTTGTCTTCACGGGCTTCGGGATTCGGGGCTCAGATTATGGTCAAAATTGATCTTTTCTCTCTAAGCTATCTTCTCTCTTTTTCTCCAGAATTTTTTGGGTGTTTTGTTCTGAAAAATGAGGAGAAAAGGCTGATATATCACTTAAATAAATATGGGTCATGGGCCTAACCCACTGACCTTCCTGCCTTAAAACGTTCATATCTCCTTATCGCGATGTCTCTTGTGGACCCACGTCCTATGGTTGGAAAGATAATTCAATTATCTACAACTTCTATTTCTTGGTAGTTTTCCAAATTCCAAACTTATAATACCGGGTTTTCCCCTCGAAGTCAGATCACCCGAAAACGTTACTTAAAAATATTTGTTTGGAGGACTTCCACTTTGATTTGGCTCAAGGGTCCTTCTTGAGTTGTGTTTAAATTCACATATGTGATTCATATAACTTGTCACGTGTTCCAAAAAAAATCTCGATGTGTGGGCCCCACCTCCGCTTATGAATAATCCGACGTACAAAAAAATACGAAATATAATACTATCATCGTGAGTTTAAATTATGTAGTAACAACGTGATTGTCAATGTTTGAGGAAGCACGTGTCACGCTCAGGCTCTGAAAATGCGGGGTATAACATCTTTCCCCCCTTTAGAACATTCGTCCTAGAATGTTTAAACTAAGCTCGTACTCTGTCCATAATCCCATTCTCGGGTACATCCATTATCAGATCATCCTTCTTCTAATACTATCGTAATTGATGCATTATTGCATCATCTTTTTCCTACAACCTGTTCATTTAGATGTTCGGCTCTTGCTGTTTTGTAGTCTCCCTTTACTGGGTGGTCATTCCATAGGATTCAATCCCCTTCACCGGAACATCGTTCAATTCCTTTTCTTCCTGATGAATTATATTCAGTCCAATCTTGAAAGATACCCTGCAATCACTCTATTCTTTTGCTGACTGACCCTTATATCTTATTGAATTCGCTTCTACAAAAATTCTCACTTCAAATTACATCTGTTTTTCATGTCTGAGTGCGTTTGAATCTTTTCATCCTATTCACTCGCTTTCTCCTTATGAGTCTTACCTTACGGTGCCTTCCAAAACAAATCCACACTTCGGTCTTCAATCCTTACTTTTCAATTTTAAGCCCAATACATTTCTTCCATCGATTCACTCAATGTCCGTACTGAAATGGATAACGATAACAGCTATATCATTTCCGTATAACTCTCACTTTTTGTTTTAGGGTCTATAATTGTCACATCTTAGGATTTGTCGTTCCAATCTCTACACTTATACTTTCCTTACTTGCTTCCCCCCTTTTATAGTCTTACTTATAACACTCATAAATCCATTACCTCATCTCCGATCTTGAATTCATGTACCCCTTTCCTCAATTCCCTTTTCAAACTACATCATATTCATGCCATTTCCCACAATTTATAGTTACAGTGTTTTATGTGCGAAGTCTTAACATACTCATCTTGCAGTAACGTAATTCAATAGTACATCCAATGTTGCAATCCAAACAACGAATGTATTTTACTTAACTCAACCGTTAATTATGGGTCAATGTTTACCTCTGCTCCAATTAACAACTCTGTCCCATGGGGATACGTAGAATACTAGTATGTCAAACCGTCTGTACACTCCTTGTAGTACCATTTATCCCATTCTTCAATAATCAACATTCACTGGTAGCGTCATCTTCCCCTTTTCTTTCCATCTCCGTTATTTCCTTCTTTCCCGTAATTGACTTACGGTAACCGTAATTGCATTTCCCTTAAGCCGCCATCTGTCTTATCAAGGATCTAAGTCTCATGTACAACTAAGACCCCTTGTGCGTCATAGTCTTTTATTCTTGTGTTGTACTCAGAATTGATTTCAACGACAATCATAATCATATCTTTACTTGTTATTGGTGATATCCTTACTTTATCGCCTTATTATCACGTGCTGAACTCGTAACTCATAGCCACATCTTTTTTTCCAGCTTATTTCTTTAGGTACTTTACTTGTTCTGTCTTAGTATAAGGTATCCGTAGGGGATGCATCCTCTTTTTTCTCATAATATGACTACTTCTTAGGCTTGTGTACTTCGCATGTTTCCTTTTCTTTCTATATGCCTCGACACCAGTATACTTGTCTTTAATTTCCTTGTATTTTTGATCGTTTCATCAATCGTTATTCCTTGTTGGCTCTCCGGCGTAGACCCCTCACAATTATAATTGGGCATAGCTTCACGTTGATAGTTCATATAATTCCATAGCGTATACTCTCATATTCAGTATAATTAATGGTCCATGAACTATTTTCTAATACCCGGCGGCCTCTTTTATTTTCCAACCATAAGAACAACGTTCTTTCTTTTCTTCGAAAAATTACTAACTACCAATCGTTGTTACTTCGTTATAATAGTCATCATCCGAAATGTCCTTTGGATTTGTCATCCTCTCCATTATCCCTTGTGAACTTAGCTTGTACACCTCTCTTGCTCTCTTTGTTACTCGCGCTTTATTACCCTATTCGGTCGGTGCCTTCAATATACCATAGTACCGGTTGCTGGGGCATACATGCCCACCGATACAATCACATGTTGAATATTATACGCGTCCATATATAGGTATATATATAATTTCTACCATCTCGCCTACAAAACATTTTAAAACGCTATTCAAACTTATCCTAATTTCAAAGCTGAGATGCACTTTCTATCTCTTCACCAATCTAGTCTGCCTCGTCCTACGCGACCTCTTATGGTCTCCAACCATCCCGTATACTCTGATTTCCCTTAGGCTACTCTAACTTCTCATTTGCCTCTTATGTCTCAATTATAGGACCTTTAGTTCACTTCCCAGGGGGTCACTCATCCCAAAATTTCTCCCATCTTAGCACGCTTAACCTCGAAACTTCGATGGAATCCGGTGCCTTAATACTGATATAATCGCGTCCACTTCCTCGCATGACCTTTATTACATGATCTGGAGAAAGTCGAAGTCTTACAGATTCCGAGACCTCCTCGTAACACGTCCTTTCCTTTACAATTACTATTTTTTACCCCTTTTCAATCCTCAATATTCACCTTTCACTTTCGTGTATAACTACCTTCGTCCCAGATTCCTAGATTCCCGATGGTAGTGATCGCGCCTTCATCGCCCTGCCAAATCCATAACCTTTCTGAAACAACTCACCCCACTTATCGTCCATTTACAATATTTACTTTCCACGCTTCTTTCCTGTTAGATGTACCTAACTAAATAGCCTGATTTTGAAAAATTCTAACAGAATCTTCTTTACCATTCTTACTATTCAGAATCTGCACACAGCAAATACCAACAATGCCTCACAGGGCATATATTTGTGTACGACATATTCCAGCCACCCAGGGCTCCCAATTTCAGGTAACAAGACAAATATGTTCCAACTTACCTTTATGACCTTTCATATCATCACTCAACTTCTTCCGTCGTCTGTAAGGCTTACATATAAGGAATCGCATTACCTACGACTTGGCTCTATCGCACGATCTGAGACAGAAAGAAGGTCAACAATCCCTAGATGCCCGGCAGCCTCCTGTTTATAAATGTGGTCGGCTTCACACCCATAAACAGGACTCTGCTGGACACGACTTTGCAGACAACCCCTAGGACAACCTGCTCTGATACCACTTTGTCACACCCTAACCTTACCAGGGTGCGATGGGCACCCGACCCTTAGTTAGGGCCAAGCGAACCCGCAGACCCTTATTACACACATGATCTCTTTGGACTTTTAAATCAAATACAAATGAAATTCATAGTAAATGCTTTCAGAATATTCTTTTCATCTTTCTTTAATCAAATAAAATTTGTAACCACATGGACTTTATAACATAACACAAAATGACACATCGGCTGATGGAGCCGCTTTCAGACAGACTTCCAATACCCACGACTCTGTCTGCAAAGTCTCTAACATTTATCAGAAATCATAACACATATACTCTGACTCGACAGCATTCCAGGAGCAAGTGGAGCTTGCCAACGTTGCTGGAACATCTTCTATATTGACTTCTACTCATCTGGGTGTACCTGCGCGGCATGAAACGCAGCCCTCGAAGAAAGGGGGTCAGTACGGAATATGTACTTAGTATGTAAAGCATGAAATACATAAAACAGAACCATAATCGAAACGAACAGTACAAGAGTGAGTACATTATCCAGATTACCAAAACGCTTATTTTCCAATCACAAATCGTGTATGCAGATGTCATATGTCAGAAAAAGTACAGATCCAGAATATCAGAATGATTGTTTCCCAAGCACAGATCATATATGCCGAAGTCATATGTCAGAAGAAGTACGGATCCAGAGTGTCAAAATGTTTGTTTTCCTGACACAGATTATGTATATCAGAATCTTATATCGTATGTGTGCATATAACAGATCTTGGCCCTCTCGTGAGGGACGCGGTGAACAGAATCATATAACAGATCCCGACCCTCTGGTAAGGGACGCGGTGAACAGAATCATCATATGCCAAAATCATATATCATATATGCATGTAACAGATCCCGACCCTTTAGTGAGGGACGCGGTGAATAGAATTATCAATGCATGTCAGAATCATATACCATATGTGCAGATAACAGATCCCGGCCCTCTATTGCGGAACGCGGTGAACAGAATCATCATGTGCCATCCTGGCCGTCATCCCCATATCATCATATACAAATATACATATGACAGAACGCGGCCCGCAAGGGAGAGGGACACGGTAAACAATGCAGAGGAAGGCGCACGATAATAGAACCTAGCCCGGGACGCAGTGAATAACATACTGAGACTTACACGAACAGAGTAGTGCGAAACCATATGCACAGAAATCCAGACTCGATAAATACATACACTTACCGAGGTTCGAAGGATCATAAACACGTTTCAAGTCAATCGGAGTTAGTATATGAAAGTTACAGACATTTTTACCACAAAACTTTTACGAACATTTCAAAGCAAATCCGAGATCTTTTACGAAAGTTAGGGACATTTTACTACAGAAACCTTTTTGAACGTTCCAGAAGCTATTTTTAGAAAATCAAAGCAACAATCATATTAGGTACCTTTTGAATATCGTTATGGATCGAATCAAATAAAGCTTTTGGAACCATATGTACGTATCAAAATAAATCAAAGACTCAACGGAATAATCAAACGTGCTATCAAAATCCATACATTAGTCATACCAATATATCTCGAATGCCATACGGAAATATATCAAACAGAACTTCAGACATTAACACATACAGAACTCTTTTAGGAACAAAACTCTTCATGCTCATCTCGTTGTCCAATCCTATAATAAGATCGATCATATGGAATATACTCATATCAAGAAGTGAATAAGAATCGTAAACAAACTCAGAATCAAAGAATAGAGTAATCCCCAGAGTATATATCATACCTTATTTGGCTCTAGGACATGCCAAAAGAAAGAAAGGGTAAGCCTTACATACCTGTTTGATCGCTTATAAGCTACGCTTATTCGTCCAAGCTTGTAAGTCTACATTTAAAAGGAATTTATGCTAATGTTAGCCTTTTCGTCGCACATTTGTACCATATTTCAAATCATACAATTTTATATTCTGTCAAAAATCGGGCAGCATCTCCCCTGTTTATATGCCTAACCCGAATTCTCAATTCAGCAACCAACAACAACAACAACAATACCAACATTAGTCATAATATTTCCAATACCAACGTATGCCATAAAACAGCCCACACATTATTTTCTAATTTCCTCAACCAACTAAATTTGCGATATAACTATTTAATAATTTTATTTTCGTAAGGGAGTCGAAATTAATACTAACAACATCAATAACGACATCCTTCACATTCTACTAGTTGAATACATTTATTTTCATTCAAAATTATCTTCAAATCTCATTCCATAATTCACAACGCCAACAAACGAATTTATCACACTATTTTCTCCGTTCTAGTTCGGTAGAACTTTAAATAAACTTATTTGCAATGAAAAGGAACCTTAATATTACCTCAAGTGTGCAGCCACCACGTCCACCCCCTTCTTTTTGGTTGAGTTTTAGCTCAAATTGCAGACAACGCAACATAGAACACTTTTCTCTTCACGGGCTTCTGGATTCGGGGCTCAGATTTTGGTCAAAATTGATCTTTTCTCTCTAAGCTCTCTTCTCTCTTTTTCTCCAGAATTTTCTGGGTGTTTTGTTCTGAAAAATGAGAAGAAAAGGCTGATATATCACTTAAATAAACATGGGTCATGGGCCTAACCCGGTTGGGCCCGGATTGGGACTAGCCCACTGACCTTCCTGCCTTAAAACGTCCATATCTCCTTATCCCGATGTCTCTTGTGGACCCACGACCTATGGTTGGAAATATAATTCAATTATCTACAACCTCTATGTCTTGGTCGTTTTCCAAATTCCAAACTTATAATACCGGTTTTGCCCCTCGAAGTCAGATCACCCGAAAACGTTACTGAAAAATATTTGTTTGGAGGACTTCCACCTTGATTTGGCTCAAGGGTCCTTCTTGAGTTGTGTTTAACTTCACATATGTGATTCATATAACTTGTCACGTGTTCCCAAAAAAATCTCGATGTGTGGGCCCCACCTCCGCTTATGAATAATCCGACGTACAAAAAAATACGAAATATAATACTATCAACGTGAGTTTAAATTATGTAGTAACAACGTGATTGTCAATGTTTGAGGAAGCACGTGTCACGCTCAGGCTCTGAAAATGCGGGGTATAACATCCTTCCCCCCTTTGGAACATTCGTCCTCGAATGTTTAAACTAAGCTCGTACTCTGTCCATAATCCCATTCTCGGGTACATCCATTATCGGATCATCCTTCTTCTAATACTATAGTAATTGATGCATTATTGCATCATCTTTTTCCTACAACCTGTTCATTTAGTTGTTCGGCTCTTGCTGTTTTGTAGTCACCCTTTACTGGGTGGTCATTCCATAGCAAGCATCGTAGTTGTTCCAATATCTTGTTAATATTTGTCCCCTTCACCGGAACATCGTTCAATTCCTTTTTCTTCCTGATGAATTATTTTCAGTCCAATCTTGAAAGATACCCTGCAATCACTCTATTCTTTTGCTGGCTGACCCTTATATCTTATTGAATTCGCTTCTACAAAAATTCTCACTTCAAATTACATCTGTTTTTCATGTCTGAGTGCGTTTGAATCTTTGCATCCTATTCACTCGCTTTCTCCTTATGAGTCTTACCTTACGGTGCCTTCCAAAACAAATCCACACTTCGGTCTTCAATCCTTACTTTTCAATTTTAAGCCCAATACGTTTCTTCCATCGATTCACTCAATGTCCGTACTGAAATGGATAACGATAACAACTATATCATTTCCGTATAACTCTCACTTTTTGTTTTAGGGTCTATAATTATCACATCTTAGGATTTGTCGTTCCAATCTCTACACTTATACTTTCCTTACTTGCTTCCCCCCTTTTAAAGTCTTACTTATAACACTCATAAATCCATTACCTCATCTCCGATCTTGAATTCATGTACCCCTTTCCTCAATTCCCTTTTCAAACTTCATCATATTCATGTCATTTCCCATAATTTATAGTTACAGTGTTTTATGTGCGAAGTCTTAAGATACTCATCTTGCAGTAACGTAATTCAATAGTACAGCCAATGTTGCAATCCAAACAACCGATGTATTTTACTTAACTCAACCGTTAATTATGGGTCAATGTATACCTCTGCTCCAATTAACAACTCTGTCCCATGAGGATACTTAGAATACTAGTATGTCAAACCATCTGTACCCTCCGTGTAGTACCATTTATCCCATTCTTCAATAATCAGCATTCACTGGTAGCGTCATCTTCCCCTTTTCTTTCCATCTCCGTTATTTCTCTCTTTCCCGTAATTGCATTTCCCTTAAGCCGCCATTTGTCTTATCAAGGATCTAAGTCTCATGTACAACTAAGACCCCTTGTGCGTCATAGTCTTTTATTCTTGTGTTGTACTCAGAATTGATTTCAACGACAATCATAATCATATCTTTACTTGTTATTGGTGATATGCTTACTTTATCGCCTTATTATCACGTGCTGAACTCGCAACTCATAGCCACATCTTTCTTTCCAGCTTATTTCTTTAGGTACTTTACTTGTTCTGTCTTAGTATAAGGTATCCGTAGGAGATGCATCCTCTTTTTTCTCATAATATGACTACTTCTTAGGCTTGTGTACTTCGCCTGTTTCCTTTTCTTTCTATATCCCTCGACACCAGTATACTTGTCTTTAATTTCCTTGTATTGGCGATCGTTTCATCAATCGTTATTCCTTGTTGGCTCTCCGGCGTAGACCCCTCACAATTATAATTGGGCATAGCTTCACGTTGATAGTTCATATAATTCCATAGCGTATACTCTCATATTCAGTATAATTAATGGTCCATGAACTATTTTCTAATACCCGGCGGCCTCTTTTATTTTCCAACCATAAGAACAGCGTTCTTTCTTTTCTTCGAAAAATTACTAACTACCAATCATTGTTACTTCGTTATAATAGTCATCATCCGAAATGTCCTTTGGATTGTCATCCTCTCCATTATCCCTTGTGAACTTAGCTTGTACACCTCTCTTGCTCTCTTTGTTACTAGCGCTTTATTACCCTATTCGGTCGGTGCCTTCAATATACCATAGCACCGGTTACTGGGGCATACATGCCCACCGATACAATCACATGTTGAATATTATACGCATTCATATATAGGTATATATATATAATTTCTACCATCTCGCCTACAAAACATTTTAAAACGCTATTCAAACTTATCCTAATTTCAAAGCTGAGATGCACTTTCTATCTCTTCACCAATCTAGTCTGCCTCGTCCTACGCGACCTCTTATGGTCTCCAACCATCCCGTATACTCTGATTTCCCTTAGGCTACTCTAACTTCTCATTTTCCTCTTATGTCTCAATTTATAGGACCTTTAGTTCACTTCCCAGGGGGTCACTCATCCCAAAATTTCTCCCATCTTAGCACGCTTAACCTCGAAACTTCGATGGAATCCGGTGCCTTAATGCTGATATAATCGCGTCCACTTCCTCGCATGACCTTTATTACATGATCTGGAGCAAGTCGAAGTCTTACAGATTCCGAGACCTCCTCGTAACACATCCTTTCCTTTACAATTACTATTTTTTACCCCTTTTCAATCCTCAATATTCACCTTTCACTTTCGTGTATAACTACCTTCGTCCCAGATTCCTAGATTCCCGATGGTAGTGATCGCGCCTTCATCGCCCTGCCAAATCCATAACCTTTCTGAAACAACTCACCCCATTTATCGTCCATTTACAATATTTACTTTCCACGCTTCTTTCCTGTTAGATGTACCTAACTAAATAGCCTGATTTTGAAAAATTCTAACAGAATCTTCTTTACCATTCTTACTATTCAGAATCTGCACACAGCAAATACCAGCAATGCCTCACAGGGCATATATTTGTGTACGACATATTCCAGCCACCCAGGGCTCCCAATTTCAGGTAACAAGACAAATATGTTCCAACTTACCTTTATGACCTTCCATATCATCACTCAACTTCTTCCGTCGTCTGTAAGGCTTACATATAAGGAATCGCATTACCTACGACTTGGCTCTATCGCACGATCTGAGACAGAAAGAAGGTCAACAATCCCTAGATGCCCGGCAGCCTCCTGTTTATAAATGTGGCCGGCTTCACACCCATAAACAGGACTCTGCTGGACACGACTTTGCAGACAACCCCTAGGACAACCTGCTCTGATACCACTTTGTCACACCCTAACCTTACCAGGGTGCGATGGGCACCCGACCCTTAGTTAGGGCCGAGCGAACCCGCAGACTCTTATTACACATATGATCTCTTTGGACTTTTAAATCAAATACAAATGAAATTCATAGTAAATGCTTTCAGAATATTCTTTTCATCTTTCTTTAATCAAATAAAATCTGTAACCACATGGACTTTATAACATAACACAAAATGACACACTGGCTGATGGAGCCGCTTACAGACAGACTTCCAATACCCACGACTCTGTCTGCAAAGTCTCTAACATTTATCAGAAATCATAACACATATACCCTGACTCGGCAGCACTCCAGGAGCAAGTGGAGCTTGCCAACGCCGCTGGAACATCTTCTATATTGACTTCTACTCATCTGGGTGTACCTGCGCGGCATGAAACGCAGCCCCCGAAGAAAGGGGGTCAGTACGGAATATGTACTGAGTATGTAAAGCATGAAATACAGAAAACAGAACCATAATCGAAACGAACAGTACAAGAGTGAGTACATTATCCAGATTACCAAAGCGCTTATTTTCCAATCACAAATCGTGTATGCAGATGTCATATGTCAGAAAAAGTTCAGATCCAGAATATCAGAATGATTGTTTCCCAAGCACAGATCATTTATGCCGAAGTCATATGTCAGAAGAAGTACGGATCCAGAGTGTCAGAATGTTTGTTTTCCAGACACAGATTATGTATATCAGAATCTTATATCGTATGTGTGCATATAACAGATCCCGGCCCTCTCGTGAGGGACGCGGTGAACAGAATCATATAACAGATCCCGACCCTCTGGTAAGGGACGCGGTGAACAGAATCATCATATGCCAAAATCATATATCATATATGCATGTAATAGATCCCGGCCCTTTAGTGAGGGACGCGGTGAACATAATTATCAATGCATGTCAGAATCATATACCATATGTGCAGATAACAGATCCCGGCCCTCTATTGCGGAACGCGGTGAACAGAATCATCATGTGCCATCCTGGCCGCCATTCCCATATCATCATATACAAATATACATATAACAGAACCCGGCCCGCTGAGGAAGGTGCACGATAACAGAACAATGCTGAGGAAGGCGCATGATAACAGAACCTGGCCCGGGACGCAGTGAATAACATACTGAGACTTGCACAAACAGAATAGTGCGAAAGCATATGCACACAAATCCAGACTCGATAGATACATACACTTACCGAGGTTTGAAGGATCATAAACACGTTTCAAGTCAATCGGAGTTAGTATATGAAAGTTACAAACATTTTTACCACAGAACTTTTACGAACATTTCAAAGCAAATCCGAGATCTTTTACGAAAGTTAGGGACATTTTACTACAGAAACCTTTTTGAACGTTCCAGAAGCTATTTTTAGAAAATCAAAGCAACAATCATATTAGGTACCTTTTGAATATCGTTATGGATCGAATCAAATAAAGCTTTTGGAACCATACGTACGTATCAAAATAAATCAAAGACTCAACGGAATAATCAAACGTGCTATCAAAATCCAGACATTAGTCATACCAATATCTCTCGAATGCCATAGGGAAATATATCAAACAGAACTTCGGACATTAACACATATAAAACTCTTTTAGGAACAAAACTCTTCATGCTCATCTCGTTGTCCAATCCTATAATAAGATCGATCATATGGAATATACTCATATCAAGAAGTGAATAAGAATCGTAAACAAACTCAGAATCAAAGAATAGAGTAATCCTCAGAGTATATATCATACCTTATTTGGCTCTAGGACATGCCAAAAGAAAGAAAGGGTAAGTCTTACATACCTGTTCGACCGCTTATAAGCTACGCTTATTCGTCCAAGCTTGTAAGTCTACATTTAAAAGGAATTTATGCTAATGTTAGCCTTTTCGTCGCACATTTGTACCATATTTCAAATCATACTATTTTATATTCTGCCGAAAATCGGACAGCATCTCCCCTGTTTATATGCCTAGCCCGAATTCTCAATTCAGCAACCAACAACAACAATACCAAAATTAATCATAATATTTCCAATACCAACGTATGCCATAAAACAGCCCACACATTACTTTCTAATTTCCTCAACCAACCAAATTTGCAATATAACTATTTAATAATTTTATTTCCGTAAGGGAGTCGAAATTAATACTAACAATATCAATAATGGCATCCTCCACATTCTACAAGTTGACTACATTTATTTTCATTCAAAATTATCTTCAAATCTCATTCCATAATTCACAACGCCAACAAACGAATTTATCACACTATTTTCTCCGTTCTAGTTCGGTAGAACTCTAAATAAACTTATTAGCAATGAAAAGGAACCTTAATATTACCTCAAGTGTGCAGCCACCACGTCCACCCCCTTCTTTTTGGTTGATTTTTAGCTCAAATTGCAGACAACGCAACATAGAACACTTTTCTCTTCACGGGCTTCGGGATTCGGGGCTCAGATTTTGGTCAAAATTGATCTTTTATCTCTAAGCTCTCTTCTCTCTTTTTCTCCAGAATTTTCTGGGTGTTTTGTTCTGAAAAATGAGGAGAAAAGGCTGATATATCACTTAAATAAACATGGGTCATGGGCCTAATCCGGTTGGGCCCGGATTAGGCCTAGCCCACTGACCTTCCTGCCTTAAAACGTCCATATATCCTTATCCCGACGTCTCCTGTGGACCCACAAACTATGGTTGGAAAGCTAATGCAATTATCTACAACTTCGATTTCTTGGTATTTTTCCAAATGCCAAACTTATAATACCGTTGTTGCCCCTCGAAGTCAGATCACCCGAAAACGTTACTTAAAAATATTTGTTTGGAGGACTTCCACTTTGATTTGGCTCAAGGGTCCTTCTTGAGTTTTGTTTAACTTCACATATGTGATTCATATAACTTGTCACGTGTTCCAAAAAAAATCTCGATGTTTGGGGCCCACCTCCGCTTATGAATAATCCGACGTACAAAAAAATACGAAATATAATACTATCAACGTGAGTTTAAATTATGTAGTAACAACGTGATTGTCAATGTTTTAGGAAGCACGTGTCACGCTCAGGCTCTGAAAATGCGGGGTATAACAATATATGTATACACTTGGTGTATACATAAGGCCATTTAATATTAAGACACAGATTTAGACCGAGTCCAGCCCAAACCTGGCTGTGACCCGGCCTAAACCCCTTTAATTCAAAGTATCAGACGAACCCCCCCCCCCCCCCCCCCCACCCCTCATTTTTTATTTTCTTTTCTTTTCTACCTGCCCCCTACCCCGCTTTTCTCTCTCTCTCTCTCTTACCACTTCCATGAAACCCTAGCCGCCCCCCTAAAATCCTCACCTCTCTCATGTCAAAAATGGTATGTTCGCAGATATGGGTTGACATGCACAGTAGTTGCATGCCAATAATAGTAAAAGCTTTAATGTTTTCTCGATTTCTAGGCTTTAATGTTTTCCAATTTTTTGTCAAAATCGTTTTTATTTGCTATTTTTAAAATTATTTTCATTGGTATTATTCTATTGGTTCATTTTCATTAGGCCAGATCGACCTAAGAGGGCCAGATTTGACCGTGTATTCGCTTGTTTATGATCTAAATCGTTGGCTTGTTGGTTAATCTGCTAGATGGTAAGGAAAGGATTTTGTCCCACACCGGTGTTTGTTGATATCGTTTTGAACTTCGGGGTTCTATAAATAGAACCCCAGTCTTTGCACAAAACAAGGTCTTGTTTTTGAGAAAAAAGTCAACAATTGGAAAAAAATAGTAAGGAAATAGATATGGAAAAGAATTTTAGAAAAGGAAGTGAAAAACTTAGATTTTTCAAAAAGACTTCCTAGTAAAAAAAATTTAGAAAAACCTAAACCAAAGAGTTGGGTTTTTTTTTTTTAGTCAAAATTTTTGGTCCTCATTTGTTTGCTTTCTTCAAGTGTGGCTGAGTTTGTTGATTTGGAAACACAGAGGCTCTCAAATCCATTCTTCTCTTGGCTGCGCGTTTAAAAGGTAAATATTAATTTAGTTTATTTCGTTTTTATCTAGTACTTAATATTTTGCCTAGTTTGAGTATGTTTGTAGGGTGATTATGCTTATATGTTCATGTCTTCTTGGGTTATGTGTTTAATGTGTGATCTATTTGGTAAAAACATAATAAAAATAGATGAAAATGTCATGTTAAACTTCTTTTAAAGGGAAGGATGACTGTTGAACTGTTTTTGGTCTTGTTTATTCATGTAATCTTGAGACCTTGTGAAGTTGTAAGTAAGGTGTTGTGCCAATGCTTTTACCCTTCCCATTGCCTTTTCTCTTGAATATTGCTGGTTTGCTGAGCATAATCTCAAGTGGATTGAATGTGATAAGTTCAGCGTAGCTTTTTTTTAAGAGAAAAAAAAAAAGGATTAGGGAGGTGAAACAGTCTATGTGTAGTACAGTTGGACCTGGTTGAATTGATGATAGTGTGTGTTTGTGATCACAATTAATTATCACCATTTTTATAGTCAGTCATGAATTACACTATTTGTGAAGTGATGTCTGTTAGCAAAAATCTTAACTAGGCTGTTGAAATTTGATCAGTGCTTCTGGATATAGCCTCCGATGTTTTCTTTCATTTTTTGGGGGGGGATTGAATGAATGGAGGAAGATAAAAATATGTATATTTTGTGTTGAATCTCTAAGTGTGATAATGGTGTGTCCCATTGCTCCTTTCCTCTTAAAAAATCCTACACCTAGAATAGGATAGGGCAAGATAAGCTAATTGTTGTTGGTTGTCTAATAATATAACTAAAGTGTAGTAGGATTATGCCCCCAGGTTTATGGTTTGTTGGTTTGTTCATGGTTGTGACTGTGCTTGTTCATCACCTATGTAGATTGTGTGTGATCACCTATGACTTGTGATAAGTACGTGCTATGGATCCATGATTCATGCCATAGTCCTAGAAACTATTGTTAACATGGTACCTAAATGTGAATCCAGTCTCCTTTTGATTTGCTTAAGGCTATTTTGTCTTGTGTGGAATTTGTTTGCTTATGCACATGGTATTCATAACTTGACTTGATAATCTATATCATAGGCTCCACATGTAGTAGTAATTTACCTCCCTAAATGTGTGGAATTTGATGGGAAAGTAAGAGAAAATAGGAGAAGTAATGGAACCACAAGATCAGGTCCTCATTTAAAGCTGACTAAGATTGTTTTAGTTGCTAAATGGCTAATGGATTAACTATCAACTTTGCCACCTAGTCATATTGAAGCTAAAAAGGGTACAGAACAAATAATGAAATGAAGGTAATGCTTAAGGGAAGGTTTGTTTCTCTTGTTTGTGACTCTTTATCTGACAGTGCTTTCTTAATTGGTTTTACTTGAAGAATGAAGTAATCTGTCATGAAAAGTAAAGGACTGATATATCTTGCTCTTGGATTTGTGATTGTCTTCAGCCATATGTGAGTCTAAATTTGATAAAAGGTCATGAATGTTCAAATTTGTGAGTCTAAGTATTGAAAGAAGAATGAAAATAAGCAACTTAGCTTTGGTTTGTTCAAGTCCTGAACAATTTATATTGGGGCTTTACTTTGGAATATGACTATTCTTTTTGTGCTCCTGATATGGTAGTTATAATTCATTGTTTGAAAGTTGTCTAGGCTTAAAAGGGGTAGGTACAGATTGAAAAAAAGCCTCATGATAATAATTTAAGTAAGAGTAGTGTGAAGAAATAGAATAAAGGAAAGTAGTAGTTAAGAATGAAAAAGCAGAAACAATTTGACTGCTGATTCGTAAACTGCCTAATGTCATTTAGTGTGTGATTGAAAAAGGGGTGATAAAGGGACATGATTGCATGATTTGAGGTTGGAGACCACTTGACTAGATAGGGAGGGTCTTTTAAAGACACCTTAAGAGAGAATTGAGAAAGGGCGAAGCATTGCTTGACCCATAGTATCTTTTCTCCCAAATAAGAGGTTGTCATGGCCTCCCTCTCAAGTTATGGGGTATAGCCTCTCACTCTTTTGCACTTTGGGGCCATCTTGTCACACTGTTGAAGTTGTGGAGTCTTTTAAAAAAATGAATTGCTTATACATCTATAATGACCTGTTGGAACTAATTTGGCTTTGTCTGTTGTGTCTTTCTCATTATGCCTTAGGGAGATGTTTGGACTAGTTGGAAACTGTACGTAAAACTGGAAAAGATAAGTGTTTTTTTTTTTGGCTACTGCCTGTTCTTGATAAATAAAAAATAGAGGAACCCTTCCCCTTTGTGAAAAGAATTTGATGGCATATAACAGCTTTTAGCAGATCAGGTTTATAATTTGGATACTATGTATGTCCTGTATA
Source organism: Lycium barbarum (assembly GCF_019175385.1). Lineage (NCBI taxonomy): Eukaryota > Viridiplantae > Streptophyta > Magnoliopsida > Solanales > Solanaceae > Lycium > Lycium barbarum. The sequence continues at coordinate 40,732,216 of NC_083345.1, forward strand.
TATTTGTGATTTCAACCTGTATTTTGAAAAGTGGTCTGCTTCTTCCCTTTCACCCTAAGCCTTAGTAAGTGATTCTTTGAAGGGTAAGAAGACCCATGGTACTATTGCAATCAGGGCAGCAAGGTAGATTAATGGGGAGGGGTATATTTGGCCTCTTTTTTCTACATGATTCTTTGAACACTAAACCATGCTTGTTTTCTATCTTTTATTCTGAATCAAGTCATGTGGACCTTGATACAAAGGACCAATAATAGATAAAGCCGGTCTCATTCTAGACATGTTAAAATGAAGCTGTTTTCCTCCTGTGCATATAAAGTTTGAAATCTATGACACTTAGTCAACTTTAAAGAGAAGGTGAAGGTTAAGAATACTGTTAAGTCAACTTAAATTTCCCTGCCAATAAGATAATATCAAGGGGAGGGTTAGGACATCTAAAATGAAGAACATGAGATCCCTATGCATTTTGAGACTGCAATCTGCCTACTTGCTTAAGCCCTTTAAAAGGGTGTGACTGATTAAACTTAGGATTCATGTACCCTATATGAGAACTTAGTAGCTTAAAAGTTCATGGACAGTAGGTGCTACAGATAATCCTAACTTGGTCTCTATTGTTGCATTTGTCTTGAATTGTATTTTGTGAGAAAGTACATACTAATGGAGAACTCCAGTATGTGCCTACTTGGTTTTGGTTGTGCCATAGTTGTTAAGACTGTAATGTGCACCTACCTGCTCATTTTGCTTTCATAAGAAGAATCACTTAGATTTGGAATATAATAGAATCATTTAGATTTGGAATATAATGTCTTGAGGATAACCAAGTATTCCCTTGAAATGTCCATAAACTGTTAAAAACCATTTGGGAGTTAGGTTTACGCAGCTACAAATATACCTTATATATGTTGAATCCTTTATGATGATACTGTACTTAGAGGATGATTTCCCTTTGTGTTCTTGTACTTTGTTACGTCTGCTTGATCCCATGTCGCTTGGAGCGACATTTGATTGACCTGTTGTGATTTGTTTGGGTAAAGTTAAGTTTAGGCTATGCTGTGCTCATAGAAACTACTTCTATCCCATGCCTCAGTTGTGTTTCTTTTCATTGGTCTCATTTATGCTTTTAGGATGATAGTTATTCCATGCACATATATATTAGGTATATTCTATTTACTCTAGGCCATGTGGGGGTGCATGTGAAGTTGTGCCTTCTTTGTTTGTGGTTTGAGAGGCATGTTAGGTAAAGGGGGGGTCTAGTTTGAACCCTTCCAATCATGCTGGAGGATCATGAAACCTCTCGGAACTTGTGCGGCATTAGGATTAAAGGGGGTGATGACTTGACCTCCCACCACCTAATTTGGGATGTTTGAGTTTGAGGACATAGAACACATATGCTTCACATGGTCTCTTGAGTAAATATGATATACTGCGTATATATGTTGAATATTCACACCTAGAGTAGGATTCGTAAAACAGTGGTATACTTTGCATATGTGTGTGTATATTATATGTGTGATAGGGATAGAAAAATATAAACTAACTGGAGTCTTTTATTCCCCCCCCCCCCCCCCCCCCCTCTACTGCATGACCACTCGGGTCGAGGTCCAGCAACCTTGTTGCGTTAAAAGCCCAATAAGGAATATATCCTTCAAAATGTCTTTGAGTCCAAAAAGAAGAAAGGGAAGCTAATATATTGAAGACCCAATCATGGGTAAAAATGATGTGAAGGCCCAGCCATGGGTGAAAATGGTTGGGGGTACACCTCATTTCATTCATTTTCATCATATTTCTATCAATATTTAGTTTTTTTTTTTTCTTGTATTGTGTTTGTTATTTGTAAACCCACAAATTTATTGGAACCCTTTATTATGAATTTGGCATCTTAGGCAAATGGTACATATGCCATTTAGTTTGACTCTAGCACCTGATTTTTTTTTAAAAACTTTGGGAATGCATAATGATTTTTGAAAATATTCCAAAAAAAAAATAAAAAAAATAGATGTAGCTGCTACAATATGAATAAGTAATAAACTGGAAAAGATTTCAAACATGCGAAAAATGGTGAATAACTTGTGTGAAAATTTAGAGGAAAAATAAATTTGGCAAAAGTCCTTACTTCTCAAAAAAACAATTTGAAAGCATACTTTTCTGGTTCTGGGTTTTGGTAAAAACTTTGATATTTTGGGTTGTAGCCCACTCGACTTTTTTTCAAGAAAACGGATATTCATTGAACTCTTTTGGGTTAAAACCCACTCGGCTTGGCATTTTGAAACAAAAACTAATGAGAGGGTCTCTTTTGGAATAAAAACCCCATCTGGTTTAGCACAAATCTATGGTCAAATAAATTAGGTCGAATCCTGTATTTCAAAACAATTAGGAATAGGGAGTGATATGGCCAGTCAATCCATATAGTTTTTTTTAGAAAGCCCAAACAAAGCCACTTCTTAGTCTTAAGGCCCGCTGGGCCCTTCTTTATAAAAACCAGTCAATATTTTCCAGGCAAAGGCCCACAATTTGAATAAACAAACCAGGCATTTTTTTTTATAAAAAATGGTTTTATTTGAAAGGAAGTTCTTATCCCTTAAAGTAAAGTTGGGACTTAGTTATAAAATAGACATATGAATGCAAGTATGTTTAAAATAAGCATATATGAGACTCTTTGACCACGGGTATAATCCATCTTTTTTCCTAAAAACCCAACCATGCGAAACATGCAAAAGTTCTTTTTCTGAAAAATCAAAACAATCCAAATTACACTTAAATTATAAAAATTTCAGGTAAGGATATTCTGAAAGCATACTAGACGGATTAACCCGATCCACGTGTGAGTAAAGCATGGATAAAATTTGGTTACCCAAATCCGATAAATAAATGAACTTTCTATGTTTTCCTATACAAAAAACACTATCCTTATATATAAAAGGAATCAATTATACCTGGATATCATAAATCCGAACGTAAATACCATGTATATAAAGGGAATATACTCAACTCTTTTCAAAATGATATGCAACATGACAAATCTTTTGCGGGAAATAAACAGTTCATGCAAATACTCACACATTGGAACTCGAAGGTCAACCGTATAGTATGGATCCTTAATACTAGGGTGCCTAACACCTTCCCTAGGGGATTACCAGAACCCTTACCGAGAACTTTGGATTAAGAAGGATTTTTCACGGTGTATAAATAAACCCTTCAAAATTGGTTTTCCTAATTTCCTAAATATTAGGTGGCGGCCCTTTTAAAACAAAGTCCGAAAGAGCACCAACGAGTTCGAAGTAGTTTTTCCAAGCGCTAACTCCGCCCGTGAAAATGCGAACCGTTACACACACGTCATGATACATAAAACGAAACAAACATTTACTTTAAGGAAAAAATAACATGCGTTTTATAAATTTTTACTCTGAATTTTTCAAAAATAAAATAATATATATATATATATATATATAGCATAATTACATCCCAGAAACATCTCTCGAAATACCGATCCTAAGAGGGTTCGAAGGAGCATCAAGAGGAGATACCAGACGGGAAGACAACAACGCTAATCGGCTTCTTAGGAAACTCACAATTTTTCTGTACCTGCAAGTTTTTCTTTTATAGGACAGTAGATACACCACCAACTGATCTATTCACAGCAAAGGTAGAAGGCAAAGCTCAAACTAGTGGAGAGAGACTAAAAGGGTCACAATAAAGTCACATCTGGCTGTAAGGGTCATAAAGCAAATGGGCATAAAGATGAATCCGACCACAAGGGTCACACAATGGGTGAACAGCAAAAAATATCAGACTGAGAGGGTCATAATTGATGAGCATAAAGATATATATACGACCGAAAGGATCATGACAAGGATGAAAGGGAAAATTGGGCTACAAGGGTTAACAACCAATACAATGGACGAAAGAAAGATCATCCAGCCACAAGGGTCATAATTGTCATCTGCATGCCAAGAGGGCCATTCATTTATTTAAATTGCCAATAGGGCCATTCATTCATACAAACAGCCAAGAGGACCATTCATACAAACAAGCCAAGAGGGCCATTCATTCATTCAAACATCCAAGAGGGTCGTTCATTCAAACAAGCCAAGAGGCCATGCATACAAACAGCCAAGAGGGCCATTCATACAAACCGCCAAGAGGGTCATTCATTCAAACAAGCCAAGAGGGCCATTCATACAAACAGTCAAGAGGGCCATTCATCTAAATTCCCCAAAAGATATTTGCATATTATCAAATCCAGGGAAAAGGCACACAGCCTCCAGAAAGAAGCCGGCTTGCTGAACCAGATCCAGACAAATTTTTCTTACGCAGCCGATCAAAATAGGGTGCCCATGAGAGTCAAGCTCTCCTTGCCAGGATTTGGAAGCTATCCAGACTCAGACTTAGCCACAATTTGTCTTGTTTTATTTTCTTTTTGGAAAAATCGCAACCGGTTGGACACACGCTGTCACGACCCAACAGGAGGACCATAACAGGCTCCCGGAGCTAACCCACTGGGCATCTCTCATCTTGACAACCATAACTAGGTGAGCCACATGGACTACTCATAATCTCTATGCATCAATAATACCCTTTCCGTCGGGATATGGCACTTTCATAACAACATCAACAACTATATATATATATATATATATATATATATATATATACACACACACAAGCCGACAAGGCTATCAAAATGATATACAAAATATGAGCCGATAAGGCTAAGAGACACCTAACTATACAGAACTGTCTACGAGCCTCTTGAAAGAGTATGTAACATAATAAAGACAGGACAGGGCCTCGCCATGCCCATATATGTACACAAAAGAATAGTACCAACAGTTGTAGCTCCGAATCAAATAGAGCTCCTCTAAGAAGTCTTTGAATAAGTAGCCTAAGGGTCGAGTCTGTCTCCCTATCCACCCGCGGGCACGAACGCAGCGTCCACAAACAAAAGGACATGTAAGGAATATGCAACAACACGATAAAAGCATAAAGGATAACATGAGATAAAAGAGCCATGGGATAGGAAAGTCATTTGTACCTCTTGAGATGTTCATTATATTTACTTATCCTTTTTCTAATGGAAACCTTCCATACATACGCATACATATATATAGTAGTACCATACCCGACCATGGAGGTTCGGTGTCACACATAGCCGACCATAACAAGGCTCGGTGTTGTCCATACCCAGCTATAGTGGTGTGCGTGCAGTGAATACCATACCCGACTATACAAGCTCGGTGTTACATAATGGCCATACATATATACATACATATACGCATAGGAGTACATAAATATCGTCAACATCGTCATCATCAATATATCTATCTTTAGAGGGTCAACTATCGTAGGATGAGATCAACGATATCATGAGAGTATCAAGACTTATGAGCTTTAGCATTTCTAGCAATGGAGGTGTCATGGAAGATATGGTGAATATCATGAATAAGTGTACAACAATGGAATCATGCCTCGAGAAAGAAGGGTTAGCCTGACATACCTTTAGATCTTCTTAACTATTTAACGTTCACCTCCAAAGCCCAAGAAATCTACATTTAAGAGGGCTCATAGCAAAGTTAGGTCTTAAAGACACTCTCAAGTCCAAGCTAGTATGATTCGTAAGCTAGCAAAAATTGGGCAGCATTTCTCCTATTTCATCTACTTCTACCAAATTCCAAAACAACTCCCAAACAACAATAACATTATTAACAATACCATAATCAAGAGGCTTCATTTAAGTTAAGCATCATCCAATCCTCAAAACTCTTTTTCAAGATCATTCATAACAATAACTACAACACAACACCATATACACTTACATACAATTCTTCCTCAACATCATTAGCACCACCCACAACAAGATTATACTCATAACATGCTAAGAATTATAATTCAAATTAACTAATAGCTCACAATATCCTGAAGTTCATGCTTGAACTCTATTTTCACTTTTCTTCCTTCAACCACATGCTATAGCAATCAAACAACCTTAACCATATGTAAATGATGTAAAATCTTACCTTAATCACTTAAGAACAAGTATTAGATCAAATTACTCCACCAAGGTGAAGCCTCCAACATCAACACCATAGGCAAATCTTGAGTTCCACAAACCCTAGCAAGTTTCATAGCACTTGAATCTCTTGATTCTCTTAGATTTGGATTGGATTATCTTATAGACTTGAAGAGAGGGTCTTGGAGAGCCCTAGGATCTGATTTGGGGAGAAAATGAACTCAAATGGGGTGAAATGAAATACATAAAGCGTAACTTAAAATCCTGTTGGGCAATCCTACGCCCACTTTGACGGACCGTCAAAATTCCTACGGTCCGTCAATGTGCACCGTCAAACTGCCCATCCCAACATGGCTCACTGTGATTGTTATACAGTAGTGCTCCACCATTTGATGGGCCGTCAAATGTTCTACAGTCGTCAAAGTGTCCTCATCTGATAAGTTGCTCGCTTCGATTCGTTTGACTTCTAAACCTTATGGAACCTTCTTGGTACTTGTGTAACACTTCATTAACCCTCTAAGGATCCTTATAGCTCCTCCTCAACTCATTTCTAAACAAAGTATAACTCAATTGTTGTGAAATCTTCCCAAACATGACTCACATTCCACTTCCTTCGATGAACTTAATTCCACTGACTCATATGACTTTAAAATGTTATGGTATGAGCTTAAAGTTATCAATTACTTCTTATTAATCTCACAAGGACTTCATGTCCGCTTTGGGATTATGTTAGTCTACTCATAATGCAAACAACTTGAACTTTCGAGATGTAACACACGCCGGGAAATCTGAAAGTATTCCTGCATTAGGGACATATGCTTCTCCAACGAGTCGAACTACATGTGACCTAATTCCTAGAGACCGGGGATATGTGGGCGAGCTCAAGATCAGAGGATCGGTCACATTCTAACAGTCGTCCGAAAAAACCCCAATCACAACACTGAGGGTTTCAGGATTTACCTTCTAAATCACTTAAAGGTCTTTGGTTGAGTCGAACTACAAGTGGCCTGAATTTTCATGTAACCTGAGATATGTAGGAAACCTAGAGATCAAGGTCTGGCCACGTGTGTGAAAATTGCATGAAAAGATAAAGGGTGAAATGAGCTGGGTTAGTCAAATTTCGTTGCTTAGGGATGCTCCTGCCATCCCCGAAAATCGACGGGGAAGTTGTTGACACCTAATTTTTGACCTCCCTTGATTTAATTTAATTACTCAGAGTCCTTGAAAAATAAATAAAATAAACTATGCACCTTAAAGGGTTTAAATAATTTTATAAAATTGCTCAGAACAATATTTTATCCTTTAAATTGATGAAAGGTTTTTCATGACATCACAAAGTTGTTTAGAAATTAATTGGCATTGTTATGACATTTGTAAGGTACTTATTTGATTTAATCAAAGGGAACGGTGCATTTTGTTTTAAAATAATAATTATTATTTAATTGTTAAATTGTCAAAAATCAAAATTAGGAAATACTTTATTCCCTTTAATCCATGGAGTTTGAGTAATTTAAATAATTAACCATTACACCCTTCAATCTTTAATTTTGAATGATTATGTGATTTGTCAAAATTTATTTATAATAATCTATAATTGTTTTAAGTAGTTAATTAAGTGGTCCTTATTGCGAATTGATGTTTAAATTATCTAATTATTTTGCTATGGCCACAATTAATTTGACCAAGTCATGGTTCAAGGGAATTAGGGTCATTTTTGTAAAATTAGCCTCTTAATGGCCTTGATTGAAATAGCCAAATTTATTGGTTTAAGATTAATCAAGGTCATTAATGCAATTTAATTTTTAAACCTGCTAATTAGGCCAAATATGGCCATTATTGAAATGACTAGCTAAATTAAAATCAATTATGGCCAAATTTGGCCATAATTGAAATAATTTGTTGGATCAAAATCCATTAGGTCCATGTTCGTAATTTTAGGCCCACTAACATAATCTGGCCAATTTTTAAACTATTTTTGTAAAATAATTATGTTCTAATTGTATCTATAATTAAAAATATTATCAATATACATATACCATATCTATAATTAAAAATATTATCACTATGTGTATGTGTGTGTGTGTGCGCGTGCATATACTAGGTATACATATACATGAATACGCTTAGTATACATATATATATGTATACAAAATAAAGGGGCCTTTTAATTTCTTAAAATCTGGACCGAGTCTAGCCAAAACCAGGCCTCAGATCATTAAAACGTTAAAGGGGATATACCCCAGCTTAGTTCTAAACTTCAACCCTGGGAAGAATTCAATTGTGATTGGATGCTTTGTGATGATTGTGGTGGTACCCTACCCCTTCCCACTTCTCTCTCTTCCTCTTCTACGCAACCCTAGCGTTGCCTTGGTTTTTCCACCTTCCCTCTCCGCCAAAAATGGAAAGTTTACAGAGTGTAGCATACAAATGCAGCTTTTATGTGTTTATTATGGTGAAAACATTTAATGTTTCACTCGAATTCGCGATTTTAAATCCCAACACGGTAATAAATTGTATTTTTACTTTATTTTGCTTTATTCTTCAGAGATTTGTTTGCTGTGTCATTGTACCTTACTTAATTGCTATTGGTTGAGGTTGAAAGGCCTATATCGAACCAAATGAGGTTCAGATCTAGCCGTTCATATGTTTAAGAGGTCATCGTAGATCTAGTTTTAAAAGTTCATTTTTTGGGAATATGTTTGTCCCACATAAATGGTTTTGAGGGTTAGACGATTTTTGAACCCCTTTAAAAAAAGTAAAAAGGAAGGAGTTTGGGAAAAAAAGTTTTGGAGAGGTCTTTTGAGAAAAAGTCTGAGTGTTTTGATAGCTAAAATTTTTAAAGAGTTTCAATTCAAAACAAAGGCTTATTTTTTCCCTTGTTTTGAGCATGCGTGGCTGAATGTGGATCTTGGAAGCACATAAGGCTTTCAAATTCATTTTTTCATCAAGGTTGCACCATTAAAAGGTAATGTTCAATCCTATTTACTTGTTTTGGTATTACTTAGTAGTTAGTATATGTGATAATAGCTTATTGATGTTAGTTGGTTGATGTTTTGCTTGTGGTTTAGTTAAATTAATGTATTGATTGGGTACTGATCAAGATGCATTAGCTTGTCTTAGAGGTGGAGGCTACTTCCTTTATTTTCAAAGCACATGTTTGACATTAATTAGTAGTTTCTTGAGGTAGACTCTGTGTGTATGCTCAAAAAATGCATTGTTTGGTTAAATATGGTCGGAATAGATTCATGTGTTTTGATAGATGTTGACGGTTCTTACCTTTGTTGTCCAATGCTTAAATGTTATAAGGATATGATCATATAAGTCGTGATATTAATTTGATGAACTTTGAAGTAAATGCTAATCATGTTGAATGTAGTAGGACATTAAAGTACTGTGATATCTATTTGAAGCATTTGAGGCAATTGTTTTTTTTTTTTTTTTTGAATAAGAATATGACTTTTGGTTTCCTAAATCTGTAAGTTAATACTAATCATTTTGAATGTAGTAGAACATTAAAGTACTGTGATATCTATTTGAAGCATTTGAGGCAATTGTTTTTTTTTTTTTCTGAATAAGAATATGACTTTTGGTTTCCTAAATCTGTTCTTTTATGGGCCTCGATACTTGTTTGATGTCAACTAAGTGACATGAGCAATGATTGGTATAAAACATAGAAAGGGTCATGATCAGGTTAAAACAGAGCTTAAGGAACCTAGGCATGTCAATAAGAAGTCTTTGGTAAGTGTCTAAGGCATTCAGAGTTAGGGGTCTGCTTGCATTTGGGTGAGTTTGAATTTTCCCAAGTCTGCTTGAATGTGCTTAAGTTAGTCAAATAATTTTGAATAATTATATGATTATGCACTAAGGATAATTTTAACAAAGCAACATCTTATAATAGGATAAAGAAGTCTAAAAATGAAGTTTTGGGATTCAAGGTCACTCATAAGATAACAAGGTATTAAAGAGTCCATTAGGAGTTAATAAATGTCCATTAAGTTGAAAAAATTATTTTAAAATATAGTAGAATACCTATATGCCACTAGCAGGACTAGGTATCATGTTTGGTTTCATTTGAATAAAGCTTAGCCTTGACATTTATGTTATCAGACTTTATTTTATATCTGGTTCATGTCTGAATTTTCAAAAGAAGTTTGAGATAGATTTAAAAGATGATTTGAGTCCTGTTGTGCCTTTAACTGTCCGAAAATGATTGACCAGTTGGAAATGGAATTTCTTTGAACCAGGAGGTTGATGTTTGATTTGATTTTAAACTCTTAAGTGATCTAAATGTTCAACTTTTGTCAAATGTTAGTGTCTAAAAGGATTCAACCTGTCATTACATAGTTAGGATTCCAAAACTGACTTGATTAGAAGCTGTTAATTTATATGATTAATTAGGGGTCTAGATGAGACTTAGTTTAAGTGGGCAGTGTCAAACCACTCTTGTCCATAAGTTTTGGTGATTGGCATTAGGTATGGGGAATAAGGTAAAAGGGGGTTGAGGTTTCTTTGGGAGAGTAAAATGTGAGCTTAGGCATGAACTGGAGGTAGTGACCAGTGGGGCCTTTGATCCCTTTTCACTTAAAGTAAAGTTCAAAAAAGGGATAAGGAGGTGATGATCTCACCCTATCCCGTTCCACTTTCAGGACCCTGAGGCTTTCTTGTCCTCCTAGACCTTGTTCTCTTGACTGTGGGGTTCAGTAAGATCTGGGAATTGGTCAAGGGTAGTTTGTCATGCCTTGGGGTGAAAATTCTTAAGATTTCATGTTGCCTAAAGCTAAGTTGGTATGCCAACATATATAATCAAGTACCAACAGCGAATACGCCAATAATATATCAATAATCTCAAGTACCAACAGCGGGTACGCCAATAATATATCAAGTACAAATACCACCAATGGGTATGTCATTCCTATGCAAATCAGGACAACAAGCGACCTTCGTTATTTGCCAACTAAACATGGCATCAAGGCAACACAATTAAACAATCAAACATACATAATGGGGTGGCTAGTTCCAACACACATCAGGGCCCAACCTAAGTCAATGTCCACCCCAACTTCATACCCGAAGGTTCACATGCTGTCTCCGACATCATAATCTAAATATGTGATTCACTATACTAAGTCTCACCAAAGGTAAACCATAACCTACCTGGACTGTCGGACTGCAATACCAACAAGTCACTATATCGCCTTGCCTTTTCTCTGAAGCTCAGAACCAAAGTAGTCTAACCATAATGGAATTCTAAGTTATAAATCATGAATAACAATACTAATATTGCTATGTTATCAATTAGGTCCATTTTAACCCTAGAAATTGGGGGAAACGGGCCCACAAGGGCAAAATGGGAAATTCGCGAGTAAAATACCAAATTGAATCCTAGGTAATTATAACCCCATCATTAATTGTTGATTTAGCTCAAGAATTATCCCCAAATCTGATTCTAGTAAAAAACCCCAAATTCGGTATGAAACCTAATTCTCCAAATCCGAAATTCAACATTAAAAGTGAAAGATATATGATTACTAATCTTAGATTCATCACATTTTAACATTAACATCATCAATTTATCAAGTATACTCTTAGAGAAAAATCTCCCAAAACCCTCCTTCAAATTCCATTTCTAAGGGATTGAAAAGGGAAGGGGAAAGTCTAAGATGATTGTGAGTGAAGAGGAGTAGAGGATTAGACAAGGTTTTTACCTCCAAGATTTCCTTCAATTTGTCTCCAAAAACAGCCTTCCCAAGCCCCAATACCGAGATATGAAATAATGAGAGCCTAAGACTTATTAAATGCACAGTCACTGCCCGTCACCGTTGTAGCGGTAACTGGACCGCCCCAGCGGTGCCGCCCCAGTGGCCACCCGATCGCTTCAGCGCTCGAGCCAAAATGGCTGGCACCGCTTCAGTGGCAGGGCTACTGCCCTAGCGGTGCCGCTGCTGCGGTGCTGGTGCAGCCAAAGCAGGCAGCAGACACCAGAAACTTGGCCCAATATTTTCTTTCGATCCGATTTTTCGACTAACTCCCGAGGCCATCTGCTCACATATCAAACACCTAGTCTCACATAAAAACGCGATACGAACACGCATATGGCCTCGAAATTTCCAACGGAGGTCTCGTTGACCGGGTCAACTACCGATGCCATAATTCTCATTTCCCATCCAATGTCCCGAAATGCATTCGATAGCATTGGGAACCGAAACAAACGCACACACAAGTTCTAAATGACTATCCGGACCTCCCCGGATTGATGAAATTTTGAAAAAGGTTCGTTTGCCCAAAAATCAACTTCGGGTCAACCACTTTTCACTTCTAAGCTTATATTTTCACAAAAGTTACCTGAATCTAGTCTAGACACCTCAGGAGGTGTGTTAATGATCCCTTCGGGTCAAAAGAAAGCTAATCAACACTCGGGAACGGGCGAAAATGACAAAAGAACTATAACGACCAAACGGGTCGTTACATCAAATACCAATTGAATCGTTGCTCGTCCCCGAGCAAGTAAAGAAGGGAGGTAGGTAAATACCTGAATCAGTGAACAACTGGTATTATTGGCTGTGCATATCGGACTCAGCCTCCCAAGTGGCCTTTTTCACAGGGCGGTGCTTCCATTGCACCTTCACAGAAGCAATCTCCTTGGACCTCAATTTTCGAACCTGCCTATCTAGGATTGCGATAGGCTCCTCCTCATAAGTCAAATTCTCATCAAGAAACATAGAATCCGAACGGATAATGCAGGTAACATCGCCATGGTATTTCTTCAGCATCGAGACATAAAAGATCAGATAGAATCCCGCCAAGCCTGGCGGCAATGCTAACTCATAAGCTACATCGCCTATACAATCCACTATCTTAAACGGACCGATATATCTAGGGCTCAACTTGCCCCTCTTACCAAACCTGATAACACCCTTCATGGGTGAAACCTTCAATAGAACCTGATCACTAATAGCAAACTTCAAATCCCGAACCTTCCGGTCCGTATACAACTACTGCCGGCTCTGAGCCGCCACAAGTCTAGCCTGAATAACTCTCACTCTCTCAAGGGACTCCCTCAATAGATCCGTGCTCCCAGGTCGAGCTTTGAACCCATCGAACCAACCAATCAGAGATCCACACCTCTTACCATATAAGGCCTCAAAAGGCGCCATACCAATACTCGATTGATAACTGTTGTTGTACGCAAACTCTACTAAAGGAAAATGTTGATCCCAATGACCTCCAAAGTCAATAATACACGCCCCCAACATGTCCTCGAGCAACTGAATGGTCCACTCGGACTAGCCATCGGTCTGGGGATGGAAAGCTGTACTAAAGTCCAATCGGGTATCCAACCCGTCATGAAATGCTCTCCAGAATCGGGAAGTGAATGTAGTACCCCGATCAGATACAACAGAAATAGGTGATCCCATGTAATCTCACAATATCTTGAATATACATCTTGGCTAACTTCTCCTCAGTATAAGAAACCTAAATCGGGACAAAGTGAGCAGACTTAGTCAATCGATCCACTATCACCCAAATAGAATCAAACTTGTCAAAGGGTCTTCAGAAGAACTGTGACAAAGTCCATGGTAATCCTCTCCCACTTCCACTCGGGAATGGGCATCATCTGAAACACCCCACCGGGTCGCTGGTGCTCATACTTTATGTCACGCTCCGAACCTGGGCCTGGACGTAACATGGCACCTGGTGCCTGACTGCATATGACCGAGCGAACCAACTGGCTGGCTGAATCAACATGTGATACCAAAACATAACTGATTCATAAAATAAAACTAACACGTGCTGATTAACTAAAAGTCTGACTGAAATATCATAATGCGGAAATACTTAGACAATCTGAACATATCTGAAAGTAGCCAACATGGCTAAACCAAAACAGCTGAACAACTGAGTATAACTGTCTACAAGGCTAACATAACAAATATCTGACTTTCTGGACTGTGTCTATGAAGCCTCTAAGAATACTGAATAATAGAGTTGTCTATAAACTGAAATAACTGGATCGTTGACAACGCCCCAAAGGAATTTAGGACTCACCAGTAGCTGAGTCGTCACCTGTATATCGTTTCCTGAATCGCGAGATGCAGGCCTCCAAGAAATAAAAAGGGACATCAGCACATTTGAATTGTACTGGTATGTAAAACAACTGAACCAATAAAATACTGAAACTGAAACTGATAACTGTAACTGTAATAGCAAGGAAGTAGAGACATGAATACTCCCTGCTCTGTATCTGAATCATCTATATTATCTGTGTTTGTATATATAGGGCCTCGGCCCAATAATAAATGCACGCTATGGTCTCGGCCTAGTAGTGCGTCAGTCAATGGCCTCGGCCATGTATACGTATACACAAGACTGTGCTGTGCCCTTGGGCAAAATCATGTATGTTTAATTATGGTTAATTAATAAGGACTGAGACCATAATAACAATGAATAATGCTGAACTGAAATAGACATGCTGGACTTAATTGAAAACACTGACTGTTTCTGAGCATACTGAATTTCTAGACTGAGACTCATGTGGTAACAATACATAAGTCTATAAAGATTACGTGCTGAGTTCATGATATTCAAATTGACAACCATGAACGAATTTTTTAAATGCAACCCTAGAAGATAACAGTTCTATATCATATCATGCAACTAGGGCTGAACTATATTCTGAGTAAAATTACTGACAAGTATGAAGGATGAGGCGTAGGGAGAATCATGAACATTCCCTAACGTAGATAGTTAGCCTCACATACCTTAATTCCAGCCTTTGAGCGTAATGCAATGTTCGTCAACCCTTTCAACTTTGATCTATATCAATACAAGTCAAAGGGATTCTATATTAGCAATAATATTCATGCTTTGGTCATCTAAGCATTTTATCAAACACTTAGTGGGCATAAAGCTCCACAATCTCCATTAATGGTATTTCTTCACCCAATTCCTATTATATTACTTCTAGGTGATTCTACACTATATCAATTAGGTGTAATTAACATCATTATCATCACCCATATCATTATAACAATCTCAAGTCAACAATCCAAAACCCTACTATAGTTCGTGTAATTCTCTTTACTAAACCCATTTACTATTCTCCCAAGAACTCATCAATTCACTATTATGAATGATTAAAGTGTAGAAGCATTACCTTTTTGACATGCAATCCTCTTGAATTCGAGTTCTAGGGTTTCCACACCCAATAATAATGTTCCACTCACAACTCTATTGATAAGAAGGGTTTACTCAAGTTAGAAAGAGATTAGGGACTTGAATTCAACCTAGAATCATGATAAAACTTACCTTGGAGGGTTCTTGAGGCTTGGGACTTATTCCCTCTGACTTTAGGGTGATTTTTCGTGACTCGGGATGTTAGAGAAATAAACCCCAAGCTTAAATATAACTTAAAACGCGAAATCGCGACTTTTGACCCGAAACCCGACCTGCTATGCGATGGGCCCGCGACGCACATGCAGGTCAATATTCAGAGAGGGTGTTTTGTGCGATCGGTGCGCGACGCGGGGCCAGTGCACGCACCGTACGCGCCCTCACAAGGGACCTGTGTCGGTTCTGCACGGTGTTCGGTAAAATGGACATAACTTCTTGTACAGAGCTCTGTTTGGGCTCTACAATTTACCGTTGGAAAGCTATTTCAAAGGGATACAACTTTCATGTTTTACATTTCCTCAAATGCTCAACGTATTTTCACGAAATTGGACTGGAAGTCAAACGTATCAAAAACTTAGCCGATTCTATCAAATTTGAGCACCCCTCTATTAGCCATTTTGAGACGATCATATATCCTTGCTCCGATCTCTAATTGGCCTGGTCCTTATATGCCTGGAAAGGTATTTCTATGTACTAGAACTTTCATTAAGGAACCTTTTCCAAATTCCCAACGAATCCAGGTGTTATGGTTTCCCAAAGTAGGCCCCTCAGCCACTTTCGCAAAAACGTTCAAACCTTCAGATTTCCTTTGAAACTACGATACGAGTCTAACCTTTATTTTAAGATACGGGGTGTTACACTTTACCTGTTGACAATTCCCACACTTAGCCAAAAAAATAAACTATATCCCTCTTCATGTGGCGCCACCAATGGTGCTGTCTCAAGTCACGGTACATCTTAGTCACTTCCGGATAAATGGAATAGCGAGAGCTGTGGACCTCAGATAAGATCAACTGAATCAGATCACCAACACGAGGAACGCATACGCGTCCTCTAATCCTCAGAATGCCCTCTGAATCAATCACGGCCTCCTTGGCCTCACCTTTTGACACCTTATCTCAGATCTTGCTGAACTGAGAATCCTCAAACTGATGAGCCTTGATCCGGTCCAATAACGATGATCTCGCCTCTATACAAGCCAAAATCCTGCCCGGGGTCGAGATGTCAAGATAAATGAAACTGTTGGCCATAGTCTGAACCTCCATGGCCAACGGATGCTCGGAAACAACTAATCGGGCTAAACTCCCCATACTCAGTGCCTTGCGACTCAAGGCATCAACCACTACATTGGCTTTACCAGGGTGATACAAAATAGAGATGTCATAATCCTTCAGGAGCTCCATCCATCGGCGCTACCTAAAATTAAGATCTCTCTGGGTAAACACATGCTGAAGGCTACGGTGATCGGTAACAACCTTATAATGGACAACATACAAGTAATGCCTCCAAAGATTCAAAGCGAAGACTACGGCTAACAACTCCAAATCATGGGTAGGGTAATTCTTCTCGTGAACCTTCAACTGACGGGAAGCATAAGCTATCACTCTACCCTCCTGCATCAACACCGTACCCAAACCTATACGGGAAGTATCACAATATACCGCGAAGTCCTTACCCTCCACAGGTGAGGCTAGGATCGGGGTTGTTGTCAAAAGAATCTAGAGCTTTTGAAAGCTCTCCTCACGGTCATCCGTCCACTGGAAGAGAACATCCTTTTGAGTCAATCTGGTCAAGGACAAAGCAATTGCAGCAAAACCCTTCACAAAACGACGGTAATAACAGGCCAAACCTACAAATCTACGAATCTTGGTAATGGTAGTGGGCCTCGCCCAACCCCTCACAACCTCAATCTTCTGTGGATCAACCATAATACCCTCCTTGGACACCACATGACCTAAGAATGATACAGACTCCAACCAGAACTCACACTTAGAAAATTTAGCAAACAGACTACGTTTCTTCAACAACCCAAGGACGATACGAAGATGGCTCTCCCGTTCCACTCTACTCTTGGAATACACCAAGATATCATCAATAAACACAATCACAACGAATCAAGGAACGACCTAAAGATGCCATTCATCAAGGTCATAAAATGAAGCCGGGACATTTGTAAGCCCGAAAGACATCACTAGAAACTCATAATGGCCATATCTGGTCTGAAATGCTATCTTCGAAATATCCTCTGCCCTAATCTTCAACTAATAATAGCCAGAACGCAAATCAATCTTAGAAAACACCAAAGCACCCTGAAGATGGTCAAATAGATCATCAATACGAGGCATAGGGTAATTGTTCCGGATATTGACCTTGTTCAACTGGCGGTAATCAATGCACGTCCTCATAGTCCCATTTTTATTCTTCACAAATAACACCAGAGCACCCCAAAGGGAGACGCTCGGTCTAATGAACCCTTTGCTCAATAAATCCTGCAATTGTTCCTTAAGTTCTCTCAACTCGGCTGGTGCTATTCGATATGGTGGGATGGAAATAGGATGAGTACCCAGGTCCATATTGATACATAAATCAATGTCACGATCGGGTGGCATACCCAGAAAATCTGACGAAAATACCTCTGTGAACTCGCTCACAATAGGAATAGACTCAAGGGATGGCGATGCAATAGTCGTATCACGAACATGCGCCAAATATGCTAAACACCCCTTACTTACTAACTTCTTCGCCCAAAGAAAGAAAATGATCTTTTTCGGAGCGGGACTAGGAGCGCCTCTCCACTCAAGCCTAGGGATGCCTGGCATGGGTAAAGTGATTGTCTTGGCGTGATAGTCCAAGATCGCATAATAAGGAGAAAGCCATGACATACCCATTATAACATCAAAGTCCACCATACCCAGAATCATCAAATCTACCCCAGGTGTCATACCTTATAAAAGTAACTAAACAAGACCGATAGACTCGATCAACGACCACAGAATCTCCGACTGGAGTAGACACATGAACAGGTATATATATGCTATCACAGGGTAAATCCCAACCAACGACATGAAATACAAATATATAAAAATAAGTGGATCCAGGATCAAATAACACAGATGCTGCTCTATGACGGACAAAAATGGTACTTGAGATCACAGCATCTGAGGCCTCTGCCTCGGGCCTACCAGGAAATGAGTAACAATAGGCTCCACCACGCCCGGTCTAGGATTCCTCTCTCGAACTCTGGGTACCACCTCTAGCTGGCTGGGACCCACCTCTAGAACCATGAGAAGTATCGTGGCCTGACTGAGCACCGCCTCTCTGAGAAGTCTCTTCTTGAACACCGAATGATACATGAGTCCTCAGCGACTGATAATCTCACCTAGGTCAGGGACATCTCTTGGCAATATGCCCAACCTCCCCACAAGAGAAACAGGTAAGAGGAGTCGAATGCTGAAACACGGAAACTGAAGACCCGGATGAAGCAGTCCTGTCCACTGGTCTAGAGAACGAGCTCTTAGGAGCTCTCTACCTAGGCAGCTCACTAGAGGGAGCCGGTAATGCTGAATGCACTAGATGACCGAAATAGGGCTGTGGTGGCCTCGAAAACTTACCGGCGCCCCTCATACCAGAACACCCAAAGATGCCAGTCTAACGCGGCCTCTTGTCACCACCACTAAAAGTACGGGAACACTAACATCATCCATTTATCAAGTATACTCTTAGAGAAAAATCTCCCAAAACCCTCCTTCAAATTCCATTTCTAGGGGATTGAAAAGGGAAGGGGAAATTCTAAAATGATTGTGAGTAAATAGAAGTAGAGGATTAGACAAGGTTTTACCTCCAACATTTCCTTCAATTTCTCTATAAGAACAGCCTTCCAAAGCCCCAATACCGAGATATGAAATAATGAGGGTCTAAGACTCATTTAAGACTTATTAAATGCACAGTCACTGCCTGTCACTGCTGTAGCAGTAACTGGACCGCCCCAGTGGCCACTCCACTGCTTTAGCGGTCAAGCCAAAATGGCTGGTACTACTTCCGCGGCAGGGCTACCGCCCCAGCAGTGCCACCAAAGCGGGCACCAGACACCAGAAACTTGGCCCAATATTTTCTTTCGATCTGATTTTTTGACTAACTCCTGAGGCCATCTGCTGACATACCAGACACCAAATCCCATACAAAAATGCGATATGAATGCGCTTGTGGTCTCGAAATTCCCAACGGAGGCTCGTTGACCGGGTCAACTATCGATGCCTTATTTTCCATTTCCCATTCAATGTCCCGAAATGCATTCGAATGCATTGTGAACCGAACCAAATGCACACACAAGTTCTAAACGACTGTCTGGACCTCTTGGGATTGATGAAATTCTGAAAAAGGTTCGTTTGCCCAAAAGTCAACTTCGGGTCAACCACTTTTCACTTCTAAGCCTATATTTTCACCAAAGTTACCCAAATCCAGTCTAGACACCTCGGGAAGCCTGTCAACGGTTCCCTCAGGTCAAAAAGGAATCTAAATAATACTTGAGAGTGGTCGAAAGTTCCAAAAGAACTATAACGACCAAACGAGTCGTTACATCTTCTCTTATATCTATCAATTTGCCTTGATTGTTGAAAAGGCTCTAATAAAACTATGAGGACAAACATATGATGTTTGTGCAGCATTTGAACTCTATGGAAAGCCTTCTGAGTATTAACATATCTAATATTCCAAAAGAGGGACTTCATCATTGGAAATTAGATTTGTTAGTAACATTTCTCTTTGGAAGAATCCTAGTTGGTTGCACCTTTCCATAACCTTTGGATTATGTTTGAGTTTTCTTACCTTGGATATTAGCAGACCCAATTCTCCACCATTCTTGGTATTTTT
Source organism: Lycium barbarum (assembly GCF_019175385.1). Taxonomy (NCBI): domain Eukaryota; kingdom Viridiplantae; phylum Streptophyta; class Magnoliopsida; order Solanales; family Solanaceae; genus Lycium; species Lycium barbarum. Next base: position 40,752,260 of record NC_083345.1, read on the forward strand.
TCCCTTCTTAGATTTGTTGACTTCTTTGTGAATCACATCAGCAGCTTTAGATATATTAGTCTTGTGCTGCAATAAATCCTCTTCTTCTATCCTGCTAAAGTCTGGGTTCTTGCCTGATTGATTCTTCAACAAAACTTCTTCATTAAGTCTATCCATACTATTCAGATCATGAGAAACTAAAGCATGCAATTCTTTAGTAGGAGATACTTTTTTAGGCGCAGGCATCATTTGATTATTTTCCATCACCAACATATCAGTATCAGCCTTCAAGACATTGCCTTCTGTAACAGGTGGATAACAAGCTGTAGAATAAGCTTTTTCCGTTTGGCTACCTTTTGAATTCTCTACTGCATCATCTGTATTAACAATGCTCTCCTTCTCTGCATCTACTGTTTCTTCATCCAACACTTCATCATTTAAAATGGCATTGTCAACAATATGATCTTCATGAGTGCAATTTTACAATTTTATGATATCGCTTCCTTCATTGGCACTATGAGCTACTGTACTATATTCATCCAGTACCACTGGATCATTACTCATCTCTTCACTCTTTTTCTCTTAATAGAGGACTAGATCTAGCCCTGAGGATTCCATAACATTATGTGCTGGCTCTTGATCCTCATGGAAAATTGGTAGAATGACACCTGATTCTTCTTTTGCTATTGGCAGCTGATTAATACATTTCTCTTCCTCTTTCTCACCTACTTCCTTTGTGATATCATCTTTACCCTCATCAGTACTATCCTTACAACCTAGTTGAGCACTATCTTCAACTTCTTGAAAATCCTTCCCATACTCCACCTCACTTGGCCCTGAGACAGTTTGAATTGTCTCCTCCTCTACCACTTCAATTATAGCACATAGAGAGATTTCAGTAGCCCCTCCCCCTTTCTTTTGCTCATCAGTACCAGCTGATGATCTTTTAGAGATGCTTACAACCTGATTGAAATTATTTTCCACCCAATCCTTAGTGCTCAACTTAGTAGTTTGCACTGTCTGATCCTCAACACTTTCTTGAATAACATTTTCTACATTGGAACTAACCACTTCTGCTGCATTATTCACTTTGCTGGATTCCTCCTCCTCATTAATTATTGATAGGACATCAAACATGTTAGGGATGACCACGAAGTCTTAATTCTTTGTCTTTTACACTCATCACCATTATGATTACTATTCTCATCTTTGTTTTCCCATCCAGTTGATTCTACATAATTCTTTGATCTAGGATAAGTCACCACCTTACCACTAGATAACACTTTAGGAAGAAACTTCTGAATAGGTTTTTTCCATCCTCTATAACCTCGTTTATTCTTCTTCTTCCTTTGTTCTTGCCTAGGCTCTTCCATCCTCTCCTTATCATCATCTTGAACCTGAACAACATCTTTGTCCCCTTGGTCAGCAGTTTTATCAATATCTAGATGCAGGACTCGACATTTTTCATTAGAGTGACCTTGTAACATACATTTAGTACAATACTTAGGGAGATGATCATATTGAATCTTCACTATAACACTATGAGTCTCCTTAGTATCTTCATCTTCTATATCCATCATCACAAACGTAGGAAAATCTGCCAATAAATCCACTTGCACTTTAACCCTAGCACAGTTAACAGTGGCAAGATCCAATTGTAATGGAGTCTGAGTGATTAAAATAAATTACGGGAGGTCAAAAATTAGGTGTCAACTGATACGCTCAAATTACACCTATCAATGGTATAACGCGGACGTTGTCAAATATAGTAACCCAACAAGGTTGGGGTCGAATCCCACATAGAACAATATGTAGGCAATTTAAGCAGATTAGGAATTATCACCAACAATAGCTAGACCGAACACATCAATGGTGGTTTTTGATAAGGTTTTGATAAAATATGGAAATATAAATTTTAATCTAGAAAGCAAGTAAATTGATCAATGGCCACAAGAATGGAATAAAGGAAACTACTTCTCAAGTAATGATCCAATATAATTCACGAATTATAAATAATAGCAAGTTTATGTTATTTAGCCTCGGATAATGACTATAAATTAACCTCTCCCGAAGATTAACTAGACTACCTAATTGAAGATCCCTCAAGCAATTAGGAGCATTAAGAACACCCGAATATGGCTACAAGTGGTATCGCCTATTCCTAGGTCAATTTCCATTAGATGAGGGTTAACGCCCCAAATTCATGTTAATTATTATATCCCAACCCCGTTCTTCCTCTTCCGAGTTTCAAACAAAGTAAATGGGCGAGTCCTAGGGTTAGCTACTCCCTTGAGAAACGTTCAAGAACAAGAATAATTAAAATAACAAGAACTTACTTGATTAAAAATAATGTCGATGAATAAATAAGTACAACAAGAGTATCAATCTTAATTGTCACCAAGAAATTCCCATAAACAAGGATTAAATAAAAGAAAGAATATTTACGTAGGAACCCTAGCCTCCAAACTTGTGTTTTATGCCAAAGATGATTTTACAATACCCTCAGTTGGCTTTTTAAAAGAACTGGAATAGCAAAAATCGTCAAAATCCAAGTTCTGTTCGGACTGGGCGGAAAAACCTTCAATGCGAACGCGTCAATGACGTCAGCACCACTTCTCGTTCTTCAGCGCGAACGCGTGACCTACTAGCGCGAACGCGTAGAGTCACTCCCGCGCGTGGGCGCGAACGCGTGGATTACCTGCGCGAACGCGCAGAGTAATTTTCCACCAAAATTTCCAGAATCTCCATTAGTTTCCAGTGATCAACTTTTTTCCCCTTTTTCGCTTGTTTTCCACACTTAGGCTCTAGGGACCTTGTATTACCTGAAACATAATGAAAACTACGTAAAATAACATAGAATTGCTTAAAAACAAGTAAAACTTATAGCCAAAAAGCATCGATCGTGGCGTAAAATCACGCCACATCAACACCCCAAACTTAAAGTATTTGATTGTCCTCAAGCAAGCCATACAAAACAACGACTCAATCTAACACCTAGATATCATAGAATAACAGTGTCTACATTGGTTTTGACTCTGAACTATCGGCATGCATGTTTTTCTTCCAAGGACCACCCCAATTTTCTAGGTTAAAGCAATATACACACTCAGGAACACTATGACTAACAATGAAGCTTCAATGCATGACATTACTTTATCGACCATATTATGATGCACACAAACACTACTTTAGGCGGTCACTTTATTTTGCTCAATTCTCATCCTTATGCCCTCACATAGACCAAAGAATGTCCCAACACACATATATATAACAAGAATGGGACGAAGACGAAAGAGAAGAGAAAAACACTCACACTCACAAAGAATTCATATCTACACATGCAAATACCATAGGATTGCCCTTATTTTCTATGTTCTCATCCTAGGATCGTTCGGTTATGATCACATTAGGACTTGTTTCGGCTTGTAATGTAGGCTTAGGGACGGGTACGATACCTTTTGGGTATTAGTGACTCACCCTCCTGACACTACAACATCTCTTTACCTTGATTCGCCTCTTTTCTTTCCAACCCCTTTATTTTCTTTCACGTTTTCGACCTCGATGTGGTTTTATTCCTATCCAACTAGCAATTCTTTTTGTGTTTCAATTTTCTGATTTTTTTTATATTATACGCAACTTCCACATCGACTCTCTACTAGCAAACTCAACATTTGTTCTCAACATCTACTTCACGTTTAATTCACCCCCAACTTAGGCGCTTTGCCTCGTCTATCTAGTAGCATCAAGGAGAAAATAGGTGCGAAGATGGATAAATTTCACAACTGGTGAGGTTTCATTCGGCTAGCCAAGAAAAAGGTCAAAAAGGCTCAAAACAAAGGAAACTAGTGATATTTTCAGCTTTTAGTGAGGCTTATTTAGGCAAAGTGACTTATTTACACAAAGAAAGCCTAAGATCATTTCACAACCAAACTAACTTTCGAATTTCAAACAAGACCAACCAGGCAAGTTCTAGATTATACATGCTTAAAAAGAATTAAACTAACAACTGACACACAAATCGGCATAAGAACAATCATTTTTACACTTGTGACCTCCTAAGTAGTCATTCATTACACACAATACCCCAATAATCACAATGTCATATAAAGAATCAATCATTTCAAACAATAATTGTTCTAAGTATGCATTCAAAATTCTGAGGGGTCCAAAATTTTCAACAACCATAACAACATGCCATCAGTTACAGAGTAACACCAAATAAGTCACAACTACTCTATTCAACCTAAGTAACATTCTAAACATGCCAGTTTCAACAAAAAAAAATATAAAACCCCTCAGGAAAAGAACTCTGGCAAAGAAAAGCCAAGGGGGGTCCTAAACACATATGCACAATACAACAATACCAGATAGCCATCCCAAACTAAAAATTTTGCAGTGTCCTCACTGCATCACATAAGCATACAAAACATCTTAGGCATACCTGCTAGCACTGAGTGCTATAGTCATCTCTGCTCACCCTCGGAGCTGGAGTTGCTGGGCTCTGGCAGGACAAAATCTTCCTCATTTTCCTTCTCCTCATTCTGTGCTCCGCATACACTCCTCAGAATACTCATCATCTTGTTCAAAAACTTGCTTTGCTTTTTGGTGTGCTCTCTTGCCTTTTTCTGCCTCCTCTCCATCTTACCCTGCTTTTCCTTTATATGCTTCAGCTCCTCCACTACACCTGCTAATGTCGGACCACCAGATCCAAAAGGAGCTGTTGATGTGCCCTCTCTAGATGGGCCCGAAGGGAGACTAGCCACTAGTTGCTGAATCCGAGTGTCCACCCCATGGACCTGGGTGGAGATATGCTGAAAAGGCCTGGTGGCCTCTTGCAGTGGTGGCAAGATTGGTATAGCTGGAGTAGGAGCAGGCGCCCCATCAGTCGAGACCGATGCAGTAGAGGTGAACTGCCCAAATGAAGGGGATGCTACGTCAATCTTTCTTTTCTTCTGCGCATTATCGGGCCCTCTTTTCTTCAATGGATGAATCGCTCCGCCTGGCCCCTTTTCTTTGTCACCTGGCCTCGTGGGCACCCCATCAGTGGAGCACAAATAAGTGATCAACGACGGGAAGAATAGACTCTTAGTCCTTTCAAGCACCACCTTCCGTATTTATCGCATAATAAGCCTCCCCACGTCAACAGGCAACCCTTCCATCACAGCACAAATTAGTTTAGCCCTATCAAGGGGCACCTCTGAATCATGTTTGGAAGGCAGCACCCTGGATGTCACAATATCTAGCCACGTTTTGGCCTCAGCAGTGAACTCTGTGGAGTCAATCTTACTTTGCATTGTGGTCAACCACTTTATTTGCTCCCCACCGTGGAGGTGGGTCACAAACCATTGTTGCCGCATTTGTTCGTACCTCTGCGCCATCTCACTGTTATCACCATCCTGCAAATTGTAGTAGGCATTGATTCGAGAAGCATTGCACAGGACATCTAGGCCTCTGACTTTGACAATCGCCCGATCTGTAATGTCTGTCTCTGCAGCATTTGCATAGAATTCCCGCACAAGGGTATAATTTGCCTTGATTGGGTCATCCGCAAAGCGTATCCATCTGCTTGTTACCAGCCTTTCATAGAACTCGACCATCTTTTCTTCCAAATTTTCTCTTACAATGCCCCTCTCTTCGATGAAGCTCTTTCCCAGCAGTCTATCATAGAGCTTCGAACATTTTGCTGACTGAAAGGTGGTAGTATCGTAGTATTCAATCAAGGGAACTTGGGCAACATTGGATGTTGTAGCCATTTTTCAAGCGTAAGTACCTACAAAATGAACACACATGTCGAGCACACATATGAATACCTAAAACAATGCATAATGAGGCAATTAGGCCAAAAGAATTGGTCACAGAAGTTTTGAGCAGCTCTATGCGAGCATTTTGTTTTTGAACTGCCCAGTTTACTTCAGCGTGTTCGCGCAACAAAGGGGCGCGTTCGCGCTGTTTCGCATCTGTATTTCCGCGCGTTCGCGCAGGGTATCAGCGCGATCGCGCTGAGTCGACAGTTCAGATTTTCCAGAAGGCATTTTCACAAACAGGTTATGGGCATGATTTTGGGGCTTCAATTTAATGATTTTAAGCACGTATTTTGCCCCATCTTTTGCACACATCAACACCCACCTCTCAACTCACATCACTCAACAACTAACAACAATTTACATGACAGGAAATTCAACAATTTCATCAAATTTTTATGCTTAAACAAATGAAAGTCAAAGTTTTCTTTCACAATTTCTAACATGAAAAGATGATAAAAACAACCCTATGAACAAGAGAATGAGAGAATCACATACCTTGTGGTTGCAAGTTGAAGAATTTTTCTAAGATTTGAAGTCGGGTTTTGAGAGAAAAATGAGGGAAATGGGGGTTATACCCCCTTTGCTTCTGTTTTGTAACTGTATGCGTACTTGGGAAATCTGTGTTGGCGCGTTCACGTGGTCTTTTAGCGCGTTCACGCTGACCAAATTTTTTCCTTTTTCTTTTTGTTCAACGCGTTCGCGTCAAATTATACGCGTTCGCGCAGAGGTATATGAAACTCCCTTTTTCCAGATCGCGATTTTTTTTTCTCACAAATTATAAATAATAGCAAGTTTATGTTATTTAGCCTCGGATAATGACTCTAAATTAACCTCTCCCGAAGATTAACTAGACTACCTAATTGAAGATTTTTCAAGAAATTAGGAGCATTAAGAACACCCGAATATGGCTACAAGTGGTATCGCCTATTCCTAGGTCAATTTCCATTAGATGAGGGTTAACGCCTCAAATTCATGTTAATTATTATATCCCAACCCCGTTCTTCCTCTTCCGAGTTTCAAACAAAGTAAATGGGCGAGTCCTAGGGTTAGCTACTCCCTTGAGAAACGTTCAAGAACAAGAATAATTAAAATAACAAGAACTTACTTCATTAAAAATAATGTCGATGAATAAATAAGCACAACAAGAGTATCAATCTTAATTGTCACCAAGAAATTCCCATAAACAAGGATTAAATAAAAGAAAGAATATTTACGTAGGAACCCTAGCCTCCAAACTTGTGTTTTATGCCAAAGATGATTTTACAATACCCTCAGTTGGCTTTTTAAAAGAACTGGAATAGCAAAAATCGTCAAAATCCAAGTTCTGTTCGGACTGGGCCGAAAAACCTTCAACGCGAACGCGCTACGCGTCTGCGCGAACGCGTCGATTTCGTCAGCACCACTTCTCGTTTTTCAGCGCGAACGCGTGACCTACTAGCGCGAACGCGTAGAGTCACTCCCGCGCGTGGGCGCGAACGCGTGGATTACCTGCGCGAACGCGCAGAGTAATTTTCCACCAAAATTTCCAGAATCTCCATTAGTTTCCAGTGATCAACTTTTTTCCCCTTTTTCGCTTGTTTTCCACACTTAGGCTCTAGGGACCTTGTATTACCCGAAACATAACAAAAACTACGTAAAATAACATAGACTTGCTTAAAAACAAGTAAAACTTATAGCCGAAAAGCATCGATCGTGGCGTAAAATCACGCCACATCATCAACACACACACACACACACACACACACACACATATATATATATATATATATATATATATATATATATATATATAGAACTTGTCAATTCAATATAAGATGAATTTAATCAAATGTCGCCAATTGTTCAAATAACAAGGTTCAAGCATATACAACTTTATCACATAAACTTTGTTGTAGGCTTGATGACTCACATAAAACCAATCAAATCATGTAAGAGAGATCATTTACACTTGAACTACCTATTCCCTATAACTATAAATACGGAGAGTTACATAACTTTCTGAGGACATTCATAATATGAGAAATGGCATATATCCATTGATTCCCGAATGCATCCGCACATCAAGAAGATACATAAATCTTTCACATATATATCAAGAAGCCTTCATCTCTGGTGGTGATCCCTAAGTCTTGCGCATATGAAGAAGTTGTCTCACGTGATGATCCGTAAGTCTTCCGCATATAAAGAAGTTGTCTCCCATGATGATCCATAAGTCTTCTGCAAATCATGAAGCCTTAATCTCCTATGGTGATCCCTATGTCTTCCGCAAATCAAAAATTAGTCTTCATCTTCAAGCGGTGATCCGCGAGTTTTCCGCATAGCCGAAGCCCATCTCTTTAGTGGTGATTCTCAAGCCTTCCATACATTCCATGTCCACGGTCAAAAGTCTGCCCCACATTCCTAGTCAAATTCAAATAACAAGTTTAATCCATCAATTCAAGAACAAGCTGTCAAGTCGTTGAGTTGATGGTCGCGAGGAGAAGAATCAGAGAATTACATCTTTGGTAAAGATTTTCTAAAAATTTTAACCCGCACAAATTATTGAAATCAAATACTCCAGTTAAATACTTCTCGTTTATTTTCTTGTCTTGATTATTATTTTCAGAAACGAAATTTAGCTGTAACAAACACTATCAGTGCGTGCCTTGTGACTAAACAACACATATCGGATAAGCGAAAATAAATTAAAAATTATCTATGTACTCTTACTTCGCTCTTTTTGTTTTTGTTTTTTAATTTAAGAAAAGTTTTCATCATCCTTTTTATCAAGGTACATGTATAACTAAAATAAGGACACTTTTAGTTAACAGTAGTGTTGTTTAATTGTGCGAGTAACAAGTCGATGAATCTACTTTACGTTTTGCTAATGTCTGGGTCCCCTTTGTATGACTAATAAGATCATAACAAGTCGTAAAGTGTCATACTTTAATAACTTAGGATCATAACAAGTCGTAAAGCGTCATACTTTAATAACTTCCTGTAATTCTTAAACAGGTATACGCGGACCTGTTTTACTATTCAAATACTGTCAAGAAGTAAATGATCCATTAATTTTTTATTGATCTTATTGGTTCTGTTTGCTTTAATTCTGTCAAACGTAAAAAGACATGCGATGGGGTCTCCGTGTTAGGTAACCAGCCGAAAACAATAACCCTGAGAAAGCATTCTCTAGTCTCCACAGCTTCTTCCCTATAAATACGTGATTTTTCTCATCAATGTACCACACTTCTTCTCTTCAAAGTAATAGGTTATAACATTATTATATTTCTAAGTAAAAACTCATCCATGGCTTCTTTTAAGACTGACATAGTTTTGTTTTTCCTAGTGAGTTTAATGGGAAGCTCCACAGCTGAACTCACCACTGGATTTTACTCAAAATCATGTCCTAAGCTCTATGAAACTGTGAAATCTGTTGTTCGTTCTGCCATTCAGAAGGAAACCCGAATGGGTGCTTCCCTACTTCGCCTATTCTTCCACGATTGTTTCATCAATGTAATTTACTTTCTTGATTTCCTCTCCCTTTTTCCGGTCATTTTTTCAAGGCTGAAGTGGTGAAAATACCTCTAAACTTGACACGTTTTCGTACTTTAGTCTCTGAACTATTCACCCTCTTAAAAACACCCCTAATCTTGGCAAACTCAATTTAAATTCACCCCCGTTTTAGGTCACCTCAGCAACGTGAATCCACGCGCTGTCCACTTGGCATTTTCTTGCTGTGCCATGTGGCAACATGGGGTGAATTTAAATTCAGTTTGCAAATATTAGGGGCGTTTTTAAGTGTGGCAATAGTTTGAGGACTAAAGTAATAATTCGTGTCAAGTTTAGGGGTGTTTTCACCGCATCAGCCTTTTTTCAAATATTATTGTTGTTGTTGTTTCCACATTCTAAACACGCTAATGTTTTATTATATGTAGTATGACATTTATCTATTAACAACATAAAAGTGTTATATAGTGCGCACTTTACATTATTTTTTTTACCTTAAGAGAGTCATAGTTACTCCCGCCGTTTTTTTTTTTAAATAGTAAATTTTCTGTACAATAGATGAAAGAAAGAAAAGAAATGAAAAAAATCTAAGAAAAGGAATAAAATGTAAACTACATCCAAAGACTATATAGAACCTAGTCTACTACAGATCCTCTGGCCTTGATTTGATACCATCTCAAACACCTACAAGCTCTCACTAGGTGTTATGGTTCAAAATCAAATGAATACATATTCAGGCTTCCAGGATGGAGTAGAATTCCTCCATTTTCCTTCAGATGTAGCTGCTATCTCCTTGCCTTGAAGTTGAACATTGTTTGCCATTATCGCAAATTTCCTGAATGAACCAATCTTTAGAAGTCTTACAAGAGAATGAGCTTAAAGCTAATACCACTCTTGTACTCCTGCCAAAGATAGTTTCATACAGGTACATGTTGTTGAAATGTAGCCTTGTTGCTGCTACTGTTCTCCAGATTGCTATTAACCTCCAGGGATATGATGGTCCTTAGCTGTCCTGATCCTCATGTATGGTATTTGTGACTTTTCTGTGTTTAGAATTTTCCTTGCTTTCACAGGAAGTGAGGTAAAACTATGAAAATGATGATCACCTGCAAAATCAAAAGCATAGTTAGTTAAAAAATCAGCCAGACCATTTCCTTCTCTCAGAACATGCTCCACCCTCACTTTCTTATCCCTCTTCAACCTTGAAATAACATTTATGATCATTGATATACTCCATGGAGTCTCCAACTGACCAGTTAAGATCATCTTCATAGTCATTGAGTCTGTTTCCATCACCACTGGCAACAAACTGTGTGTAACACAGTACTTAAGACCCTCATGTAGTGCCCTTGCTTCAGCTATCAAATTTGAACCATCTGATATCCTTCTTGCTGCTACAAACTGGAAATCACCTACTGCATTTCTAATACAAAATGCCACAGAGCTTGGTCCAGGATTTCCCCTAGAAGCTCCATCAGAATTACATTTAAACCATCCTGGCATAGCAAAATCCCATTTCACTATCTTGCTTACAATTCTTGGCCTGTATGCTTCAAAGACTTGTAGGATTTGAGGTATGCATCTTGGTAAGTTGTTTTGCCCAGGAAACCTCATTATACACTTTTGATATATGATCATGTTTATCTCATAGATCACTTTGTTGATGGACATCCTCTCTCCATGTAGAACTGTATTCCTCCACTTCCATATCTGCCATATAGTGACCATTGGAATAGCTTTAAAGATGGTTCTGAACTTTGAGGGGCAATCTGCATTCCACCAGACCTGAAGAATTTGCCTGACTTGTTGAAACTGTGTTGTGATGCCAACAACAGTTTTAACATAAGTCCACACTTTTGTAGCAACAGTTTTTGTAACAAACAAGTGATCCATAGTTTCATATTGCCTAGGATCACAACAGTAACATGTTGCCTCAGTATCTACCCCAATCCTTCTTACTACCTCTCCAACTGGTAATTTGTACTTCCACAACCTCCAGAAAAAAAAAGGATATCTTAAAAGGTACTCCTGATATCCACATGTTCTTAAATACTTCTGACTTGACTGCTTTGCTCCTCAGTAATTCCCATGCAGTGCCTACAGTAAATTTGTCTGATGCTGTCATCGTCCATCTTGGCCTATCCCATTCTTCTTTTGGTTCATGAAAATGCAGTTCTTCTAATATATGATCCACAATATCCATGGGGAATAACTGCTGCAGTCTTCCTATGTTCCAACCATCCTGCAACATAAGTTCTTTTACATCTTGAACGCCCTCATCTATCACAAAATCATCAAGAATAATGTGATATAGAGCCCCTAGCTTTGTCCAGTTGTCAAACCATACATTTGCAGTTCCACTCTTTGGTTCCCACCATATTTCTTGCTCTATATTATCTCTAGCCTTTATCATTGCCTTCCATACTTGAGAACCTCCCTTCCACTGCACAATCTGAGGGCTGTGTCTTTTACAATATTTGATCCACATGTAGTTTGCCCATAGTGTATTTGTTGTCCTGAATTTCCACCAAAGTTTTGCACATAAGGCTTTAGATACATCAAACAAAGATCTAAAGCCTACTCCTCCTTCCTCTTTTGGCTTACACAAGTTTAGCCATGATGACCAGTGTCTTCTTTTGCTTTCCTCACTATTATTCCAGAAAAATCTTGAGAATATTTTATGCATATCAGTGATAACACATTTTGGAGGTTTGATGGCTGACAACAAATGTATTGGCATACTCATTAGTACATTATTGATCAGAACAGCTTTTTCTCCAAATGATAACAGTCTTCCTTTCCAGGTCTGCAGCCTATTCTTAACTTTTTTGATCAGATCATTGTAATCAGCTTTCCTCTTCCTTGAATGTGTGACAGGACAACCCAAATATGTAAAAGGAAAGGTGCCTCTTTTAAAACCAGTAATATTCTCCACCTGTTGTATCAGCACATTAGACACCTTACTGTATACATAGAATGAGCTCTTGCCTTTATTTATAAGTTGGCCTGACACCTGCTCATATTCATGTAATACCTCCATAATTAGCTCCAAAGATCTAGCATCAGCAGATGAAAAAATTATTGTGTCATCTGCATATGCCAGATGATTCAGATTTGCACTCCATTTGGGCATTCCATAACTTCTAAAATCATTGTTCTCAAATAAAGAGTTCAATGCTCTAGATAAAACTTCAACAGATAAAATGAACAAAGCAGGAGAGAGAGGATCTCCTTGTTTTACACCCCTGGTGGAATGGAAAAAACCATAGGCTTGACCATTCAGAAGTATGGAATACCAATTATGTGCTATCAACCTCCAAACCATATCTATGAAAATTTCTGCAAATCCCATCTTCTTTAAAACTCTGATCAATTAACTCCATGATACTCTATCATATGCTTTGGCCATGTCAAGCTTAAGTACAACATTAGTTGGTTTTCCTCTTAGTCTTATGTCAGTCACAACTTCTTGAGTTAGAAGGACATTTTCAATGATACATCTGCCCTTAACAAAGCTAGACTGGTTGGGAGATATCAGAGAAGGTAAAATGCCTTCCAGTTTATCCTGAATCACTCTAGAAATAACCTTATTGATGAAGTTGCTGAGACTGACTGGTCTCATATCAGCAAAGGTCTCAATGTTATTCTTCTTTGGTAAAAGTACCAGGTTGGTATGTGTGACTGACTTTGGAAGAGTTTGCCTATCAAAGAAATCTTTCACAAGATTGTATACATCAGCACCAACAATGTCCCAACACACCTGATAAAATATTCCAATCATACCATCTGGACCACTAGCACTATCTGCAGATAATTCAAAAACAACCTTTTTCACCTCCTCCAAAGTTGGCATGCTTACCAGCTGATTGTTAGTATCCTGATCCACTATACTAGGAACATGTTGTAGCAACTCAAAGTCTACTGGATCAACTTCTTGAGAGAACTGCTGTTGGTAAAATCTACAAGCTTCTTCTACCAAAAGTGACTCCCCTTCTATCCATATTCCTTGCTGATTCTGAATTCTTTTGATTTGCAATCTCTTTCTCCTACCATTCACAATACTATGAAAGTACCTTGTATTCCTGTCTCCTTCAGCAAAACTAGTCATATGTGACTTTTGTCTCCAAAATTCTTCCTCATAATGAACATATTTCTTCAATTCTGCTTGGGCTTGTTGTAGCACCATCCTGTTCATAGGAGTAGGATCCTCTTCAAAACATTTTTCTTTAATTCCCACCACCTCTTCCCTTACTGTTAGTTGCTTGAAAATATCACCAAAAGTTGCCTTACTCCATGCAGATAATGCAGATTTCACATTCTTTAATTTCAGCTTAAATCTGATAAAGTCATCTCCTTCAAAATCTGTGATCCGTGCATGGTTAACCACCTCTAAGAAAGATCCATGTTCTGTCCATAATTTTAGAAATCTGAAAGGCTTCCTTATGTGATGTGAAAATTCACCACAAGTAAGCAATAAAGGGGCATGGTCTGAGCCAGTTTTGGATAGATGTTGCACCTCCATATGTGCAAACCAATCTTGCAATTTAGAGTTTGCAATCATTCTATCCAACCTCTTGAAAATACAGTCACTACCTGCTCTCCCATTCCACCAAGTAAACAGACTCCCCTTATAATTTATATCAAACAGCTCACATGAATGAATGCAAAATGCAAAATCTTCATATTCATCTGGAGATACATGTAAACCACCAATCTTCTTATCTTCATTCAGAATGACATTAAAATCACCCCCTACCAACCAAGGCAATTCCATTTGATCAGCGAAACTATACAGACTATCCCATAAACTGATTCTTTCCAGCTGATCACACTTTGCATAGACCATTGTTACCATAAGTGACTTATTCCACTCTTGGAAAAGCATCTTTATAGTTATTTGTTGTTCTAAGTCCTGCAGAATCTTCACATCCACATTATCATTTACAAAGAACCATATTTTACCACTGTAGTTGTAATGGGAATATCTCATGCCTAATCTCCTTCTAAATCCCTGAATATGTCTAGAGTGTTGAAAAGGCTCCATTAAAGCTATAATGGAGAATTTATGATGTCTGTGCAGCATTTGGACTCTGTGAAAAGCTTGTTGTGTGTTCACAAACCTGATATTCCAAAAGAGTGTTTTCATCATCATTTAAAAATAGGCTTACAACCTCTCCTTGGTACTACTCTTATAGGAATAGAATCTGTGATTACTTGTTTCTTTCCTTTCTTAGAGCCTTTCTGTCTAGATCTTAGTGAAATGCCAGCTTCTTTTACCATATTACTAAAAACCTGTTCCACTGAATCCTCTTCTTCACTTTCTTTGAATTTGTTTTTTCCCTCATCATGTTCCACCTCAACTCCCACATTAATATTATGAGAGATCACATCATGTAATTCCTTCAAAGGAGATTGGTTTCTCTGAAAGACCAGTGGCTGCACATTTTCCTTTTCCACTAGTGTCACTGCTAAATCCTTTATCACTTCCCTCTCAGGAGGAAATGAACCAATGCCATTGTCATTAATTGAGATGCTCAAATTTCCCTCCTTCATGTTATTATCAGGAGAGAAATCAACTTCCTGGACCTGATACAAAGATGGAAGACTTAATACCTGATCTGTTTGACTATCTGCAAACTCCAAAATCCCCTTTGGCATTTGCAATACTATCAGCACCACCAGTCTGCATTTCATTCTCACCTAATTCTAGAGCATGCAAATCATCAATGTTTTCCATCTGCTCATATGCACCATCACCATCTGGAACCTTTTGTATCTGCTCCATAATAAATTCTGAGGCATGTTCATGCTTAGAATGGCATGTAATTTCACATGCATTTTGTTTCATGAGATCCTGATACCTTGCATTCTCTAAATTTTTTCCAGGATCATCTTCCTCAACAGCAATGACACCCTCACCAATCATGTCTCCCACACTTGCACCTCTGTCCTCTAAATTTCTGTCAGGATCACCTTCCTCAACAACAATGATTATATCTCCCACCCTTTCATGCCCATCTTTTGTTGTCTGACTTGATTGTTCACCATTTGAATCCATTTTTCTCTCTGTATTTTTGATGTTATCTTCTCTATCATTGACTGCCACACAGGATACCAAACTTTGAACATTCTCCTCCATTCCTTTCTTATCAGATGATTGAGCAGTTTGTTCCTTACCATTTTCTAACTCCTTGACCAACGCATAATTGTCATCTGCTCCCTTGTCCTCTACATTATTATTGACTTCTTCTTCTGTGATTTGCTCTAGCACATCAAAATTATTATGTGTAGAAACTGCACTTTCTGGTGCAAGAACACTCTTGTTCCCAGCATCAGCAGGAATCTTAATTATATTTTTTCTTTTGTCATTGATTCCAGGATAAGTAACAACCTTCCCACTTGATAGAACTTTAGGCACATATGTCTGGACAGGATATCTCCATCCCTGATGTCTCCTCCTTCCTCCTACTGTATAGGTTGTAGCCATATTTGGCACATCCTCCTTCATATGCTCCTTCTCCTCTTCCTTTGCATCCTCTTTTGTGTCTGTCACCAGTTCAGGATGCAACACACGACAGTCCTCGTTTGCATGACCTTGCAACATGCATTCTGTGCAATACTTTGGTAAATGATCATATTTTATTCTCACTTTTACCACCCTGATCTCCTTAGTCTTCTCATCTTCAATTTCCATCATAACAAACTTAGGAAGATCAGATAACAAATCTAGTTGAACCTTAACCCTTGCGCAGTTAGGTCTAGTTTTGTTTATGGTGTCCATGTCCAATAATAGGGGTTTCCCAACTGCAGATGCCAAAGTAAACAATGATTCTTTGACAAAATACATGGGAAGCAAATTTGGAAAAGAGATCCAAGCCATGGCTATTGACGTTTATTCCTCAACCTTAAAGTTAGAGTCATAAATTAATCGTCTCATTTGATACGTAAAACCATCCTTGGATTTCAACCAAAAGGCACCCTTCGAGGACATATTAATGAAATCCTCCATTAAAGAACATCTTATCAATAAGTGTCTATCTCTCAAGAGACCAATATCACACTTTCCTTTCACACCACACTGTTGAGGGATAATAGTTCTTAATTCTTGTAACTCCGGCCATCCATAAGAAAACGTACCAACAATGGCATGTTGTAGGTTTTCAATCTGCTCCATTCTACACACTTCAGCAGTTGTCCAGCGCACAACAGGAATGCCATCAACATATGTTACCTCCTTCATTGGTATGGGATCACAGTGGGCATTAGACGTAAGAGTTGTTCCATGCACGAGTGTTTGAGCATAGTTTGGAGAAGAAGAAGTGGACGGGAGTGTTGGTTGAATATCTAGGGATTGCGGGTGAGTGAGGGGTGGGTAATGTATAATGTTGGTTGTTGGTGGAGGCTGACCAGCCGCCGGTGACGGCTGGCCAGCGGCCAAGGTGGCCATCACTAAATTAGGGTTTAGTAATTAGGGTTGCATGGGGACGTAGGAGAGAAAAGAGATCTCTTTTGCATACAAAATTTGGACCATTTCTCCGTGCGCACTTTACATATTTCCAACATGTTTAGTATTTTTTGTTGCCATGTGTCTTAGGATCGTGATGTTTTTTCTTCGTGAGACTAAAGTTTGACAATTTGACAACTTTGTTGGTGTCTTGTTTACTAGTAAAGTCAGGTACATCTTTTCCTGTCTCCAGGCATTTAGAAGGTATGATAAGGGCCCGTTTGGACATACAAAGTTTTCTTAAAAAAGAACTACTGGTTACATTATTATTTTTTCGAAAATCATCCACCCAGGCTTTCACCTCCGGTGGTGGTGGCTGGTGGCCTGGTGGGTTATATCAATTTTTCCACTCTAATTTGAAGTCTTGAAAACTGAATCTAATCACCTTTTTAAGTAAAAAAGATTCTCTCACAAAACACTAACACTTTTCAAGTGAAATGCATATTCAAACACAACTTTAATTACCAAATATACCTTTCTTCAACTTAACTTCAAATACTGCTTTTAAAATACTAATAAATTCATGTCTTAGTCTCCATTAGATCGATAAGTTACATTAGGCGAAATAACCTAATTGTGTAACTTTTGACTTGGCATACTCCTAAATCAGTCACGTTTACCTCAACTTTTTATGCCTTCTGCCTCTTTTTTTTTTTTTTTGCCGCAATTGCTTTATGAATTTATTTCAGGGATGCGACAGATCATTGTTCCTGGATGATACATCAACCTTCACAGGCGAATAGAGGGCACAGGCAAATTTCAATTCTGCCAGAGGATTTGAAGTTATTGATGACATCAAATCTGCTGTCGAAAAGGTCTGCCCCGGTGTCGTCTCTTGTGCTGATATTTTGGCCGTTACTGCCCGCGACTCTGTTGTCATCGTAAGTTCATTCTTCATGTTATTATCACCATATTCTTATTTAAACTTATGCAAATATACCCTTCGACCAACTAATTTTACAAACATAGCCGAAGTATCCACTACCTATACACTTCGACTGTCTGTTCTTATAGGTATGTATATTATATGTATAAGTATGTATATTAGATGTATATTTAATATAAACTATACACTTACCTGTACACTGTATACATATTCTGTAAACTAGAAGGCCGGATGATGTTTGGCTGTAATTTTTCCTATTTCTTATGTAAACCGCCTGTTAAATTTTATGCTAACCAAGAATGTTGGATGTCTATATGCAGCTTGGAGGGCCTAATTGGGATGTAAAACTGGGAAGAAGAGATGCCAGGACAACAAGTCAAGGTGCTGCGAATAACAGCGCTCCTCAACCAATTTTCAACCTTAACCGTCTCATCTCTACCTTCAGTGCTGTTGGTCTTTCCGCAAAGGACATGGTTGCCTTAGCTGGTTTGTTCTCCTCTCCGCAACTCTTCAAACTCAATAGATTTAAGTTATACACACTGATATTGCCAAAAAAAAAAAAAGTATTAATAAGAACTGGAATACAACATTTACAGCTCTGGATAGTAATTGCAACAATCAAACCACTCATTTACAAAGGAAAATACTGAAAATAAAGTAATTACGGATAGTAGAAGAAGGGGATGAGAGACGGAGAGAATTGAAGATTGGAAGCACAGTCTTTGGCTAAGCATAATCACAACACGCATACCCCTCTACTGATACCTACGAGCACAAGTTATAACAAACATATATCCGCTAAGCCACAGCCATCCTGACACCTGTCCTTCGGCTGGATCCCAAATAAAATTCTAATTTAGGCCAATAGTATAATCAGGAATGGGCATGTTCACAACAGTTTACACCATATATAACTATTGTTTAAATTCTAGTAATTCAAAAGTACTCCCTCCGTCCTAAAAAGATTGTCTTAATTTGACTTGGTAATGAGTTTAAGAAATAAAGAGAGACTTTTGAAATGTGTAGTTCAAAACAAGCTTTAGATATTTGTGTGGCTGTAAATCATCTCATAAAGTTAAATTATTTTTAAATCGAAATGTGCTAATCTTTTCTAGACAAACTAATAAGGAAAGTAAGACAATTTTTTTGGGACGGATGGAGTAGTATTTTTACAAGGTTACCAATTAATGTATCGTCAAGGTAAAGACTAATATAAGTTACTGTTGTTTTATTGGTGTTTGACAGGAGCTCATACCATTGGACAAGCAAGGTGCACCAGTTTCAGGGGACGTATATACAACGAGACCAATAACTTGGACCCATCACTAGCACGAACCAGGCAAATCAACTGCCCTAGAACCTCAGGCTCAGGGGACAACAACTTGGCACCTCTTGATTTACAAACTCCTACATACTTCGACAACCACTATGTCATTAACCTTGTTAGCAAAAAGGGTCTTCTCCACTCTGATCAGCAGTTCTTCAGCGGGGGATCCGTCGATTCAATTGTGAAATCATACAGTAATAATCCCAGCAGTTTTGCCACTGATTTTGTGACCGCTATCATTAAGATGGGTGACATTCGTCCGCTCACTGGATCTAAGGGAGAGATCAGGAAAAACTGCAGGAGGATCAACTAATTTAGCTACTTTGCTTAATTTTAAGTGTGTTTATTTTGACTTTTCAATTTGCTGTTTTGTTGGCTCAATGGTTGTTACCTACCCACTCCGTCACAGCTTCAAGTGCCACTTTTTTCTACACTGCAATATGCTATATTTGTATCGTATTTGAGTTTTATGAATAAAATACCTTTCTTTGTTAAACGTCTAAGAAAAACAGGGCGCACTCTGTAGTTATAATTTTGGATTTGACAGTAGAATGCTCAAACAATTTTCTCTGATATGACCATCTCACGCTACACATGGAAGAGGTAACATGAAGAATTTTTTTAGAGAAATTTCTCCCTCTTAACTTAATTTAATGTAAACACCCGCGCGTACTTAAAATAGCTTACTTGATATATAATTAGTGGTGTTGTCATACACTCATACCCATACCATATTGTTTACCTAAATAACTCTCGTGTTGTTGCATGCTAAATTGCCTTCATATGGTCAAGGCATTCATTGGTATAACCTTTATTATATTGCTTTAAATCACAACGGTTGCTTCCACACGCCCACACAAATATACGTGGTCGTACAAGTAATATAGAATTTAAAGTCCAGATATCGTACCCACAGGGACTTATGATTAACCGTCAACTAAATTAAACTAATGTTAAATAGCTAAACAAGAAATAAAATCAAAATTTATATTTATAAACTAAATAAAAAAAAAAGCAAATAATGAACTTCAACCAAGAAAGAGCGGATTTCTATCATAGAAGAGATAGATCTAGGGTTATGACCACTAATAATCCATTTGAGTCTTTCAAATCATTATACTTATGGGTTACTAGTTGACGGGTTGATTATAACTTTATGAGTATCTTCCGAGTTACTCACAAGCCTGTAGATGCTACTATAACGCCTATATTCCTATAGTCGTCAGAGGTAACAAAAACGCATTTACTTCTCTGTATTCAACTAAGCAAGGCTAAAGAGTATATTTCTATCCTCATTAGCGAAACGACTACTCGAACAAGCTCTATTTATTCTTATTACGCATACAAATTTCCTTTCCCAAGTTCAATTCACACGCCACAAATAGTGCTCAACTATTTCGTCAAATAATCAAACAATTAAGATCAAGAATAAATAAATAACCTAAAGATGGAAAATCAATAGATATACACGATAATCAAACGTCAACTTTCATGTTTGTGTCAAAACCCTAGAACTAAAGAATTTAGCTCCATATAGACATGGAGGAAAAACAACAAAACATCAGAATAAAAACATAAAAACGAGTAATACAGAGAAGAGAAGGTAAAACCCTCTAATCCCGGCCTTCACTGCGGCTTCAAGCTCTCTCTAGGTCCAAAGATCTGAACTAAGGGTTTGAAGTTATCCAAAGCTGTATAAAAATTGTGGCTTATGAAATATTTATAGGTGTAAAAAAAGACTCGCACAAAATAATCCAGTCCAAAACTAATTGGGAAGAATTAATTCTAAAATCGGCTCACCGCCTTGGCTTCGTATGGCGGTGCTTCATCCGAATTCCAACTGTAACGTGAGATGGAGTTTTGCTATGCTTCATACAAATTCCAATCATTACAACTTCATTCAATCATTACCACTTAGAACTTCAACAATTTTCTGCTCAATTTACTCTAACTCTCTTCATCTTCACACCGCTTTATCCCTACATAATAAAAAATAATATTAAGCACAAACCACAATAATTAATACTCAAAAAATAATTAAAAATACTAAAATATGAGGCAACAATGAATAAATATATGTAATTTTCGGTCGAACATAACAACCGCCCATTAAGGAACAAAATATTTTAGAAAATTAGTAGTTTGAGCTGATCAAACAGTAACACGAGTTATTTGTTATACCCCGCGTTTTCAGAGCATGAGTATGAAATTTACCTCACCGTAGTAATGGAGTGTCGGAGACGTCCCATGATGTTTTGAAAAGCACAAGCCATGGAAAGTACGTAAAAACGAAGAAAAAGGGTGAATTACGATCTCGTAATTCATAATCGGGAAAGACTATTTTGGAACACAATAATATGGCCATTATCATGTATAATAAATGATAAATATCATGTATGGAGAGTTTCGGAAGGCTTCGAGGTCAAGCAAATTGAAGAAAATAAGTTTGACGAAAATTTGAGAAATATTGGGCAGATTTTTAGTCAACTTTGGAGGGGTATATCTCCATGTATATTTGGAGTTTTAAGGCGAAACAAAATCCTAAAATTAAGTTCGTTGAGTCTAGTTTCTAATGCAATAAACCGCTCGTCGATAGAACATCGGAGTTGATAATTATAGACATTACAAACCGAGCTGTCAACGCAGAAACAGGGAGCTACAGTACTGCTACAGTACCGTCGGCCCAACCCACTATAAAAAGGGTTAAAACCCCTTTTTTTTCATCCAAAGATTTCCAGAAAATTCAGCCATAAAAAGGGCCTCTCATGCCACCTAAAATTGAGGATTTTGAGTGAAATTTCAAGCTACGAAGTACTAATCGAAGTCCGGGCAACACATAGTCACGAATATAATTTCGTTTGGAGTTAGAGGAGCATGGGAACAAGAAAATGTTGAAGATTTTGCTACTTTCATAAAAACAAGGTATGAATCTTCAAATCTCTCTCTTTATCAAGTTTGATTAAGGAATAATTGCAACAATAGAATTATAGTTTGTTGTGTTGATGTTGTTGAATTATGGATCGAGGCTTGAAGAGAATTTTGGATAAGATATGTATATGTTCATCTTGTAGAATGTTAAGGATGTTGTTATTGATGTTGTTAGTATTAATTTCGGCTTCTTTACGGAAATAAAGTTATAAATTAGTCGTACCCCAAGTTGGTTGGTTGAGAAATTTGGACAACAGTGTGTGGGCTGTTGTATGGCATATGTTGGTGTTGGAAATGATGTTACTACTATTGGTATTGTTGTCGATGTTGTTGGTTGTTGAATTGGAATTTCGGGCTAGGCTCATAAACAGGGGAAATGCTGCCCGAATTTCGACAGAATCTAAAAGGGCTTTCATTAAGTGTTTAAGACGAGTGTATGACGATGATCCTAATGATATTATGAATGGTTATATATGTAGATTACGAGGCTACGAATAATTCTTAAGAGAGTTGCAAGACGGGAAGTAAGTTGGAAGTCGAGAATTATCTTCCAGGTATGTTAAGGCTCGCCCCCTTTCTTTCAAAGGCATGATCTTTAGGTTATGATTTCATAAATGTTTCCATATTTTCCTTGTCATCAAAAGTTAAATGTCCCAGATTCCAAAGCATAATTTCCTTCTTGATATTCCATAAATGTTTTTCCAAGGTGCCCCTATTTTCCAAAACCAAAGGTTGTGATTATGTGAGTTCTTATGATAATGACGAAGGATATGTTTTTTTTTTCAATGACAACGATGATGTCAAAAGTGAGAATATCATTATGATGACTATGATAAGAATGACTCCATGCTTAAAGGTTCTAAGTTTATGATTCCAACGACGATATAAGAATGTTGAGTTATTTACTGATTTCTCAATTCATTCATGGATGATGACTAATTTCTTTTAAGATTCCAACACTACATGGCTTGATGCCTTATGAGATTTACGATCCTATTCTATGTTTTCTCTTAATTCTATTTTTCATCGATAGTCTCACCTTAAAATAATTGTTCCTTCAAGGTGAGACAAAGCGACGATGAGTATTCCATAATATAATCGGAGGCTACCGACCTTACGTCACTCCGATACAGTTGTGGTTTTTGATTGGGCTCTTATGCATGCTTTATATATATATATATATATATATATATATATATATATATATATATATATATATATATATATATATATATATATATATATATATATATATATATATATATATATATATATATATATATGTATGTATGTTCTCACACCGCGCCGCGCTATAGTCGGTCGGGCAGGCACGTAAATGTGCACACCACTGCAGTGGGCATGTTATGATATTGCCCCGGACGCGGGAGGCCTGGACGCAGGCTAATGATGATAACACCGAGCCTTGATGGCCGGGCATGATATTATATATGACACCGCGCCTTAATGGCCGGGCATGTTACTATGTATATGTATAAAAATGTTTTTTTTTTAAAGGCTAAGCATGCATGACATCCGCCCTGCGAGGCATTCAGATGTACAAGTGATCTTTCTTATTCCTTGTTACTTTTCATATCTGTGTTATGTTGTTACTCATGCCTTACATACTCAGTACATTGTTCGTACTGACGCCCCTTCTTGTGGGCGCTGCGTTTCATGCCACGCAGGTGTATACAGATGAGTAGAGGATATTGCTAGAAGATGTTCCAGCTGGATTAGCGAGCTTCATCTCTTTCCGGAGTGTTGCCGAGTCAGAGTATTTATGTTATGGTATATTGATTTATGTTAGGGACTTTGCAGACAAAGTCATGTATATAGTATGCCAGTCTTGTAAGCGGCTATTTAAGCCGATGTATCATTATGCATTACTTTACAGATTCATATGATTACAAATTTTATTTGGTTCGAGAAAGATGAAAAGAATATTTTCGAAAAGCTCCCATTGTGCATTTCATTTCATGACTTAAGAGTCCTGTGAGGTTTATAAGTATAACGAGAAGCATCGGGTTCGCTCGACTCTAAGTAAGGGTCGGGTGCTCATCATGCCCTACCAGGATTGGGGCGTCAGTACGAACAATGTACTGAGTATGTAAGGCATAAGTAACAACATAACACGGATATGAAAAGTAACAAGGAATAAGAAAGATCACCTGTACATCTGAATGCCTCGTAGGGCAGATGTCATGCATGCTTAGCCTTTTAAAAAACATTTTTATACATATACATAGTAACATGCCCGGCCATTAAGGCGCGCTTTCATATATAATATCATGCCCGGCCATCAAGGCTCGGTGTTATCATCATTAGCCTGCGTCCAGGCCTCCCGCGTCCGGGGCAATATCATAACATGCCCACTGCAGTGGTGTGCACATCTACGTGTCTGCCCGGCCGACTATAGCGCGGCGCGGTGTGAGAACATATATACATATATATAAAGCATACATAAGAGCCCATTCAAAAGCCACAACTGTATCGGAGTGACGTAAGGTCGGTAGCCTCCGATTATATTATGGAATACTCATCGTCGCTTTGTCTCACCTTGAAGGAACAATTATTTTAAGGTGAGACTATCGATGAAGAATAGAATTAAGAGAAAACATAGAATAGGATCGTAAATCTCATAAGGCATCAAGCCATGTAGTGTTGGAATCTTAAAAGAAATTAGTCATCATCCATGAATGAATTGAGAAATTAGTAAAAATGTTACACCCCGTGCCTCGGAGAAGCACTGGTTAAATTTGAATGTAAGTATGTCGGGTTACGGCTAGGTAAAACAACTTTGGAGTATGAGAAACAAGGCATTATTAAGTATATTGTTTAAATAAAGGATGATTATGATCTCGTAAGTCGTAATCGGGAAAAACTATTTTGAAACACCAGAAAATGGCCATTATCATGTATAATAAATGATGAATATCATGTATGGAGAGTTTCGGAAGATTTCGAGATCAAGCCAATTGAAGAAAATAAGTTCGACGAAAAATATGAGAAATGTTGGGCAAATTTTTAGTCAACTTTGGAGGGCCATATCTCCTAGTATATTAGGAGTTTTAAGGTGAAACAAAATCCTCAAATAACGTTCGTCGAGTCTAGTTTTTAATGCAAAAAACCGCTCGTCGATAAGACATCGGAGTAGAGAATTATAGACGTTACAAACTGAGCTGTCAACGCAGAAACAGGACTGCTACAGTACCGCTACAGTACCGCGGCAGTGATGCCGACTTTGCCCACTATAAAAGGGTTAAAATCCCATTTTTTCTTCATCCAAAAGCTCTGAAAATTTCCAGAAAATTCAGCCATCAAAGGGCTGTTAAATCCCACTTAAAATTGAGGAAACTTTGAGTGAATTTCAAGCTACGGAATACCAATCGAAGTTCGGACGATTTGTAGTCGCGATTATCTTTCCGTTTTGTGTTGGAGTAGCTTGGGAACAAGTGGGTGTTGAAGATCTTGTTACTTTAGTAAATACAAGGTATGAATCATTGAATTTCTTTCTTTATCAATATTGATTAAGGAATATTTGCAAGAATAAAGGTTATAGTTTGTTGTGTTGATGTTGTTGAATCATGGATTGAGGTTTGAAGAGAATTTTGGATAAAATACATATATTTGTCTTGTAGGATGTTGTGGATGTGGTTATTGATGTTGTTGGTATTAATTTCGACTTCTTTACGGAAATAAAGTATTCAAATAGTCGTATCACAAGTTAATTAGTTGAGAAATTTAGAAGACATCATGTGGAATGTTTTAGGAAGTATATTGGTATGGATAATGGTATTGATGATGTTGGTATTGTTGTTGTTGATTGGTTGTTGATATTATGATTTCGGGCTAGGCATATAAACAGGGGAGATGCTGCCCGAATTCTGACAGAATCTAAAAGGATTTTAATTAAAGTTTCGAGACGAGCGTATGAGGATGATTCTAATAATAGTATGAATGGTTGTATATGTAGATTACGAGGCTATGAATGATCTTAAGTGAATTGCAAGGCAGGAAGTAAGTTGGAAGTCGAGAAATTATCTTCCAGGTATGTTAAGGCTAGTCCCGTTCTTTATAAAGGCATGATTCTGATGCTATGGCTTCATAAATGTTTCCATATCTTCCTCGTTTTCAAAAGTTAAATGTTTACGACTCCAAGGCATAATTCCTTTCCTAATAATTCATAGCTGTTTTCCCAAAATGCCGTATTTTCCAAACTAGAGATTTATGATTTTGTGAGCTCTTATCATAACAGCGATGAGCATGTTTTTACGGATAATGATGATGTCAAAGATGAGGATATTTTCTATGATGATTATGATGATGATGATTTTTGACTAAAAGTCTCAAGTTATGAGATCAATGCTTTTATGAGATGATTTTATTCATAGAGATTTCCATGTACATGAGCTTTACATTATTATGATGACTATGATGAGAACGATTTTATGTTCAAAGGTTCCAAGTTTATGATTTCAATGACGATATGAGAATATTAAGCTATCTTATGACCTTTCTTAATTTTATTCATTGTTGTTGGTCTCACCTTATAATAATTTTTCCTTCAAGGTGAGACAAAGCGACGATGATTATTCCATAATATAATCGGAGGTTACCGACCTTACGTCACTCCGATGTACACATAGCTTTTATTTGGCTCTCATGCATGCTTTATATATATATATATATATATATATATATGTATGTATGTTCTCACACCGCGCCGCGCTATAGTCGGCCGGCCAGGCACGTAGATATGCACACCACTGTAGTGGGCATGTTATGATATTTCCCCGGACGCGGGAGGCCTGGACGCAGGCTAATGATGATAACACCGAGCCTTATTGGCCGGGCATGATACTATATATATGACACCGAGCCTTAATGGTCGGGCATGTTACTATGTATATGTATAAAAATGTTTTCTTCAAAAGGATAAGCATGCATGACATCCGCCATACGAGGCATTCAGATGTACAGGTTATCTCTCTTATTCCATTGATACTTTTCATATCTATGTTATGTTGTTGTTCATGCCTTACATACTCAGTACATTATTCGTGCTGACGTCCCTTCTTGTGGGCGCTGCGTTTCATGCCACGCAGGTGTATACAGATGAGTAGAGGATATGGCTAGAAGATGTTCCAGCTGGATTGGCGAGCTCCATTTCTTTCCGGAGTGTTGCCGAGTCAGAATATCTATGTCACGGTATATTGATGTATGTTAGAGACTTTGCAGATAGAATCACGTATATAGTATGTCATTCTTGTAAGCGGCTATTTAAGCTGATGTATCATTATGCATTACATTACAAATTTCATATGATTACAGATTTTACTTGATTTGAGAAAGACGAAAAGAATGTTGTTTTTTAAAAGCTTGGATTATGCATTTCATTTCGTGAATCAAGAGTCCAGTGAGATTATGAATATAATGAGAACCAGCGGGTTCGCTCGGCTCTAAGTAAGGGTCGGGTGCCCATCATGCCCTATCAGGATTGAGGTGTGACAAATTGGTATCAGAGCGGTTCGTCCTAGGGGTTGTCTGCAAAGTCGTGTCCAGTAGAGTCTTGTTTATGGGTGTGAAGCGCGCCACACTTATAAACCAGAGGCTGCAGGGCATTTAGGAACCATTGACCTTTCTTTCTTCTCATAGATCGTGCCATAGAGCTAAATCATAGGATATGACATCCCAGATTCTAACCGGATGATTTGATCATGGATAAGCGATTGATTATGCCGCTACGAGAGAATTGCTTCGAATTGAAGTTGTTCATTTGAAAGGTATGTATCCTGTTTTATTAATATGGATAGACGTTGATATAAAAACTTGAGAAAGATATTATGGGTATTTGTGATTGCTCTATGGGGCATTGGATGTGTTTTCTGGGCTGTGTGCAGGAATGAGGTAGTAAGAATTATAAAGGAAACTCTGCCGAAATTTTTGCAAATTGAATTGTTTGCATGTCTATAGAGAAAGAGTAAAGGGAAAATGTGACCATTAGCTGTGTGGTGAGTCATTATTGAAGGAACAATTATGGGACGCTTTCAAAAGAGAAGTTTTAGAATCATCTTAATTTAATTTAAGGAAGGAATCCTGGAGGGAAAGATGATTAGTAGTTAAGACACTGGGGTGAGTTGCATCCGAGATTTCGAAGGATTTGGACCTATTGGAAACATAAAGAAAGTTGACATTAGAAACTCGAATGCAGTATTACGATTTATAGATTAGATTGGTTAGTAAGTGATAACAAAGAGATATTGATGTGGAAAGGAAGTTATGTGATTGGCGACTATGAGAGGGAGTTTAATAAATTAATAAGGTTGGCCAAGGGTAGACAGTGATGGCCTACGACGGTGGACTTGGGATAGAGATATGATTATAAAGGAAACAAGATGAATATACGAGAAAGAAACACACCTACGAACAAGCTATGCTATCGTAAAGGGAAATAAGAAATGAATGAAGGAAGAAAGAAAAGGGCGTATTTTACAAAAATTTCATGATGAGAACAAGAATCGGCGGAACATTAGAAGGATGAATTGCGAGAATATGAGAGGAAGTATCGACTATTATTGATATGATATGAACCCAATTAGAACATGGACATGAGAGATCCGCAATAAATCCACTCTATTCCTATGCTTCGTATTTCAAGTCGTAAAACTTTGTTATTTTAAGGATTCATAAAGCATTATTTGGTTTATCATCATCGATTACTCCCTTGAATTCGATACGAGCTCCATAATTCATTTGGAGGTTATGATCTTATGTTACTCGAAAGGCCAAGAATCAGATCCTTGATTTCTCAATCAAAATCAACCTCAGAACATTGCTACGGAAGGAAAAACAGAGTTCTGCACAGAGAGAGTCAGGGCATTGCACTTTCCGTCCGCATCGCGGAAGGAAAGCGGAAGGCCTCAGAAATTCCCGCTTTTCATCCGCATCGTGGAAGAAAAGCGGAGTCCTGCACAGAAGGCTTCAGGACATTGCGCTTTCCTTCCGCATCGCGGTAGAAAAGCAGAATCCTGCACAATTTTTTTTCTTTTCCGGACCAGACCAATAATGGTACACACGTATGAATAAATGTAATGCACCCTTTTACGGCTGGAGGAGCATGGTATAGTCGGGCATTCTATAAGGAGCCTAACGAATTCTAATGTCACTGTGGATTCATTAACCTAAGGGACTATTAGACATGAAGGAAGGAAGTGATTTGAATTGTGTCCAAAATGTGTGGACATTCGACTTGATACAAGAATTCAATTAGCAAAAGAGAAATAAGTCAAACCACACAATAAAAGTAGCTCCGACACTATATGGACTAGAGGAGTTGAAGGATCGCTAGGCTCGGCCAATTGACTACCAAAGACGATCAATACTCGAATGTTACTAGTATATGAGAACCTTTCTTAGACGAATTAGAATAATTCCAAGTACAGAAGAAAGAAATGTACCGGCTTGAAGGAGTCGAAATTCGAAATGAACTAGTAAAACAAGGATGCGCTAAAGAAAAGTGGAAATAGACTAAATGCATGTATATTATGAGACAGACATGGGAACGGAGGCTTGACAAGATAATAAAGGTTTAGAAAAATCAAGGAAATAAGTTTTGTCAATGCAATACGTTGTGTTCCGGGCTATGATTTGTATCGCTCATACCAGAGAAATATTTTGTTACAAGTAACTATGCAGTAGACGTACCCCAAAAAGGGTAATGGAGGAAGTGAGAAGGCCTACAAGTGATCAAGGATAAGTATCAGGGACAGACGGGATTACTAAAGAAAAATCGCGGCGTTGGAAGAGATGAGAGTTTTAAAAGAGGAATATTTATAGGAATCTCAATGATCGTCAAAAGAAAGAAAGACAGTATGCTTATGGATAGCACGACAGCGGTACTATCTGAGATTTGAAAAAAAAAAAAATATCCTGCGTTGGGAAATTATAAGTCACTATTCATATTAAATCGTGAGAGTGTATGTCACAGGACCATATAAATAATCGTCCTGATAAAATGGCTAGTAAAATAGTGTGGAGACGACAATAGATATTCGAAGAGGAATGGAAGCTAGTTAAGTCTCAATTAGCCGCTGGTATAGAAGAGTCAAGTACTTAAAGAGGGAAGCACACTTGTATTGAAATAAAGTTGTAACTAAGTAAGATTTTATTTTAGTCTCTGGCTTATGAGTTATTTGGTAATGATGTTCAGATTAGAGGAGAAGAAATTGGAAGAAAGATTCAAACAAGGATTTGAAAATATTTTGAATAGTGGATTAGTATGTTGTAAGTATAATCTTGTGATAGGGGATAACAATGATGAAAAAAAAAATGTTGTATACAAGAGTATAAGAAATGGTGCTGAGGATTGTTGTATGGGTTGATTTGAGTCTCATTTGAATATAAATCCCCTAGCTACGGTATTTTTGACGCATTGGGTGAGTAATCCGAGGTAAAGTAATTAATGAGAATAATAAAACGTTGACAAGGAAAAAGCTATTGCAAGCCACCTGGGCGCTACCATAGGTGGATTAAGGAGTTGACAAAAGAATTAAAAAGGAGATGGAACGATATGTATATAAAATCGATTAATACCAAGAGCGTAATCTAAAGTAGCACTAGAGAAGCAAGCAAGAAGTGTCGTAGCTAAATAAGAAAGTGGCTCACTAGTAGCGAAATTGAGGGTTGCGAAATAGGAGGAACCAATTCAACGGAAGGCGAAGTCGTGAAGACAAGATCGCAGGAAAAGGATTCAAGAATATAACTAAAGGAGATGGACATTTAAGGAATTAAGAGATCCGCTTAACTGATAAACCGAAATGGCAGATAATTGCGTCAAACTATGGGAAAGACTTACTAAGTGATAATCAGGCAAAGGTTAAAAGTAAAAAGAGAACCCCAAAGGTAATGATCAAAGGATATCACGTTCGATTGGAACAAGAGGGAGACAATGAGACCTCGCGGAACAAGTAACATGATGGCTCTTCTTGGAAAAAGGGGATGAATGAAGGTTACAGACGAAGAAAAGAATGAGAAGATTTGAATTCCCTGCATGACTAGGAATCTTGGTTAACCTTCGACAAATTTTTGAATTCACCCCAAGTTATTAGCCGAACTAAGGATCATAAACTTTAAGAGTAAATTGAAGGAAATGAATCATTAAAGAAGAGATTTGAGATGTTTTTGATATAAGTACAAGAATTGTCGTTAGTTAACCAAGTGCCAGAAGTCCAATTGAAGGAAAGAGAAATTAAGCAAGACATTTCGGTGTTAAACTAGTTGAAAGATAAAGTACCACAAAGATTCATTCGACGGTTATAAAAAGCAAAGGATGCTAAATGTGATTGGTCTTGAGGTTATCTTTAAGGAAGTAAGAATAAGAATAAGTCATCTCCAACGAGATAAAGGCTTGGGGCATCTGTGAAATGTGAGAAAGATATGTGGAGATCGAAGAGAACAAGAATTTCTGAATATAAAGAAGATGGGATCAAAATTGAATAAAAGTATGCGGTAAGTACGGGATGAAAAGGCATACAAGAATGTAAACAACGAGGGATGATGAGGCAATGAGAACGATAAAGTATAAACAGTTAGTCGACAAACATATAATAAGAAAAGGGACGACGTTGAGTATGGGCGTAAATTTTGGCCACAAATGAAGAAGAATAGACTGCATAATTCGGATAAGTTCAGTTTTAAATGAGCAAGTAAGACTGCAAGTAAGTAAAGTAAATACCGACAAATACATGTAAGAACATTAACATCTACCTCGGAGCGAACTCTACCTCAACATTCGAGGACGAATGTTTTTTAAGGGGGGGGGGGGGGGGGGGGGGGAGAATGTTACACCACGTGCCTCGGAGAAGCACTGGTTAAATTTGAATGTAAGTATGTCGGGTTACGACTAGGTAAAACAACTTTGGAATATGAGGAACGAGGCATTATTAAGTATATTGTTTAAATAAAGGATGATTATGATCTCGTAAGTCGTAATCGGGAAAGACTATTTTGAAACACCAGAACATGGCCATTGTCATGTATAATAAATGATGAATATCATGTATGGAGAGTTTCGGAAGATTTCGAGATCAAGCAAATTGAAGAAAACAAGTTCGACGAAATATTTTAGAAATGCTGGGCAAATTTTTAGTCAAATTTGGAGGGGCATATCTCCTAGTATATTAGGATTTTTAAGGTGAAACAAAAGCCTAAAATTAAGTTCGTCGAGTCTAGTTTTTAATGCAATAAACCTCTCATCGATAGTACATCGGAGTAGAGAATTATAGACGTTACAAACTGAGCTGTCAACGCAGAAACAGGACTGCTACAGTACAGCTACAGTGATGCCGACTTTGCCCACTATAAAAGGGCTAAAATCCCATTTTTTCTTCATCCAAAAGCTCTGAAAATTTCCAGAAAATTCAGCCATCAAAGGGCTCTTAAATCCCACTTAAAACTGAGGAAAATTTGAGCGAATTTCAAGCTACGGAATACCAATCGAAGTTCGGACGATTTGTAGTCGCGATTATCTTTCCGTTTTGTGTTGGAGTAGCTTGGGAACAAGTGGGTGTTGAAGATCTTGTTACTTTAGTAAATACAAGGTATGAATCATTGAATTTCTTTCTTTATCAATATTGATTAAGGAATATTTGCAAGAATAAAGGTTATAGTTTGTTGTGTTGATGTTGTTGAATCATGGATTGAGGTTTGAAGAGAATTTTGGATAAAATACATATATTTATCTTGTAGGATGTTGTGGATGTGTTTATTGATGTTGTTGGTATTAATTTCGACTTCTTTACGGAAATAAAGTATTCAAATAGGCGTATCACAAGTTAATTAGTTGAGAAATTTAGAAGACATCATGTGGAATGTTTTAGGAAGTATATTGGTATGGATAATGGTATTGATGATGTTGGTATTGTTGTTGTTGATTGGTTGTTGATATTATGATTTCGGGCTAGGCATATAAACAGGGGAGATGCTGCCCGAATTCCGACAGAATCTAAAAGGATTTTAATTAAAGTTTCGAGACGAGCGTATGAGGATGATTCTAATAATAGTATGAATGGTTGTATATGTAGATTACGAGGCTACGAATGATCTTAAGTGAATTGCAAGGCAGGAAGTAAGTTGGAAGTCGAGAAATTATCTTCCAGGTATGTTAAGGCTAGTCCCGTTCTTTATAAAGGCATGATTCTGATGCTATGGCTTCATAAATGTTTCCATATCTTCCTCGTTTTCAAAAGTTAAATGTTTACGACTCCAAGGCATAATATCAAGTATCGGATAGTGAAACAAAGGCTTTACCAAATGCGAATAAAGGCACAAGAGGGGCAAAATCTGTAGCATAATGCCTGACCACAAGGAGAAAATATTGCACGGGCTCTAGAAATAATTTGGGTGGCTCCCAGAAAATTGGATTGATAAAAATTACACAGTATTTTAAAAGGCGTTTTTGGGGCGAGCCCCGGGCAAGGCGTACCAAAAATGCACCAAGGCATACAGGCGGGGCTTAAGTACCTTCAGGGCATTCACCTAGGCGTAAGCCTCGGGAACTTTTACAAATTTGTGCCAAAATTGCTTAATATTTTTTAAAAAAAAAAGTTAAATATCCAGTAATTAACTCATAGTTAATTCTCAAACTAAATATATCAAATGGTCAAAAGTTTTTTCTAATCGTTTATCCTAATTTCATAATCTTTTCTCATTGTTGTTTACGGAGTAACATATAAACTACAAAGCAAGTAGTTTTGTCCTCCAATTCTTACTATCTTCCATGTTTGCATTTTCCTTCTTTATGCTTTATTTCTTCAAGATTTTGTTAGCATTCTTCAATTTATGTTTTTCAAGATAATTTTTAATTTTAGAATTTCTTTTGATATCACTCCAGTTTAGATAATGTTTTGAAGATTCTACTCTGACTATTTGTATTATAATGAGTATTAATTTGTATCTAGTTTTAGGTTTTAAAATAATAACTTTATATTATTGTCAATTTTATTTTTGAATTATTAGGACAGAGCATCGTTTTGTCAACACTAATTATGCTTCATCATAGTCATGTAATTGTGTAATGCATCTTTACATTCACTTTTTCAAGATTTTTTTTAATAGGTCATGCATATGTTAGAACGTTACTAATAAATATATACATTTTATACTAGTTCTTTTTTATTTATATAATTTTAATATATTTTTTACTTATATTTTTATTTTATTAATTTAGAAAATATTAAAAATTAAGTACCCATGGGGCTTACGCCTGGGTAAGGCATATGTAAATCGCCTCGCCTTTTAAAATACTGAAATTACATGATCCCTACAGAGGACAAGACAACATTGTAGCTAGTCTTGACCCAGTTTGTTGACCTATTTGACCAAGAAGGAGACAATGTGTTGACTTATTATATCGGGTATGTATTTGATTTAAAAAGGAAAAATAGACTTTGTGAACGAAACAAGGAATAGATCGACCAAATGTTGAGCTCACCGCAATTCATGGGGATGTCTTCATTAACTTCTCTTTTCCGTTTCAATTTTATTTTTTCTGTTTGAGCATTTTTTGTTTAAAATTACAAAATTTAAAGAACATTTTGATACATTACACACATTTTTACTTTAATACCCAAAATTCAAAATCTTTAGTTATTTCGGAAAAGGGCCTAAAATGCCCGTGAACTATTAAATTTAGTACAATATTGTCTTTCTTCCACCTTTTGAGCTAAAAAATCTCCGACGTTAATTTTTTGGCTCATCAATGCCCTTGTTTCTATTAGCTCAATCCGGAAATAATAGCCAGGCATTTATTAATTACATAACAACTTTCTATTGGCCTATTTTGGATGAGCCCTAGTTAATTAGAAGGGAAAAGGACACAAATGGCCGCTGGGCCATAAATAATCTCATGCGCTGGCCCATCTATTCCTAAACCCAAAAATTAGCCCATAAACTATTCTCATCTGGTAGCCAAATCTGTAGCAAGCCTTTTGTGGCGACTAAAAGTCGCCACAAAAGATTTAAAAGGTCGCCACTAAAGGCTAGGTGGTCCAACAGCCCCATCGTTTTTTTTTTTTAAAGCCAGTTTTTTTGTGGCGACTTTTAGGGCAGCTACAGAAAAATCAGGCTTTTTAGTGACAATTAAAAAAGTCTCCACTAAAGGTTAAATATCCCAAAACATGTATAATATGTGTATATTTAATAAGAAATATCCCAAAAAACTCTGAGGCGATTTTAGTATATAATATGTATCGTTTGTGCATAAAAATATGTATCAGTACCTATCTATAATGTATAGAAACTGTATAAAATATGAATCACTAAGGTATGTATCATTTTTGTATATAATATGTATCATTTGTGTATATAATGTGTATTATATAATAGAAAATTGTATCATTTTTGTATATAATATGTATCATTTTTGTATAGAAAGTGTACATATAATTCCAACATATGTATATAAACTATATCAGTCTTGTATAGAAAGTGCATCATACGTATAAAAAATGTATCATAGAAACCGTATCATTGTGGTATATAATATGTATCACTATTGTATATGTTAAAAATAAATATCATATCATTATTGTATAATATGTGTATAATAAATGTATAATTAACATATATGTATAATCAATGTAAGATTAATTCCAGCATATGTATATAAAATGTATAATTCTTGTATATAAAGTGTATATATAATTCCAACATATGTATATATGCTGTAGCAGCCCTTCAGTGGCGACGTTTTTGTGGCGACTTAGTCGCCACAAAGAGTCTTTTTTTTTTTTTAAGCGCTGGGCTGTTGGGCCGGCTAGCCTTGGCATTATTTTGCTCCAACCGGCCATTTTTTGGCATTAATTTGAGCCGACCGAACACCTAGTGGGATTAAGCCCAAACAGTGATTAAATGTGAGATTAGTTTGGTTGAGTGGACACACAGTGTCCTTTTCCCTAATTAGAACTCAACCTATATTACCGATATCCAACAAAAACCCATACCCGCTCCATCTGATTGCCCCATGTAAAATCTAACACGGGAAATGTCAACACCGTCATTTTTTCAAGATTCATTCTCAGGAATCTTTATCAATTAGTTTCATCAAAAGACCCTAAATTATCACAATCAAGTGTCACGTAGGGTGGTAAATCTTAAGGAAAATTTACTTGTCATAGCTACCTGTAAGACTTATTTATGAATAATAATTATTTTATTTTTTATTTAATTTTCGTAGCTTTATTTTCCAAAATTACATTTCATAACTGGTCCAGTAACTTTTGAAATACATGTACCTCTCTATTCTTTCTGACTACACATTTAAGATTTATCATCTTCTCCAAACCCTAACAAAAAAAATTCCTCTCCTCTCTCTTCTTCCCCTGGCCTTACTGCCGCCTCTCTCCCTCCCTTACTCTATCTCCAGCCTCTCGTCTCCTTCCACACACTTACCCCTCCCTCCCTTCTCTATCTCCACCACCCACACCGCTGTCAACACCACCACCACTATTACTATCATCTCCATCTCCAAACTCGAAAAAAACTTTAAGGTTCTAGTTCTTCAAATCTGAACTCCATATGCTCCTGTTCCATCACCTACATCAGAAGAATCCTACAGTAGTAGCAGCAGCCATGGTCGACGACGGAGTGAAGCTTTATTAAAAAGAGCCATAGTCGACGACGGAGTGAAAAAAAAGAGCTCTAACAACGGTGAAGGATGACGGAGTGCAGCTTTATTAACTAGTCCAATTGAAAGTCTTTATCTCCGGATAACGTCCTTTTTGTAGCAATCTGAGACGACACGCTTCTTTCTCATGAGAACACTATTGATGAGAGTTGTGGTGCTTCATGTCCACCAAGTGTTTGATAAAACGTTTTAGTATATTTCAGTGTATTCCTGTGTATTAACAAACAATATATTTAATTTTTAGTATATTTCAGTGTATTTCAGTACATTATTTTGCTGTATTTCAATGTATTTATCTTTTTTTTGGTGTAAATATAGTGAATGTTCCAAATATAGAGTCTATTTTTACAACATTTTATTTTCACGACTTTGGTATTTCGCTATATTTCAATGTATTTCTGCATTTTGTATTTCTAATTTATGAAACAGTTTCTGATATGTTTCATTGTATTCCATTGCATATACGCATACTACAACTTTATATTTCTTAAACAATTAACCATATTTCATTATATTTCAGTGTTTATTTTTTTGTATTTGGAAGTTTTTAGATCTTTAGTGGTTTTTGAATTCAAAAAGTTTTGATTGTGATAAAAGTTGAGAGAGATTCGTAAGCTTTTATGGAAGAACAACCGTTATGCGTGATTTATGGGAAGTTTTAAATTGAATCCCATAAAAAAAGAAATTTAAAAAACTGTTCCATAATTAGGGCCTGATTTTACTCTTCAATGATTTGTGTGAAATATGGTTGATTTAATTTGACTTACTATTTAAAAAGGAAAATAATATTATGTTCCAAAAATATAGCCTATTTTTTCTCTCAGAATTTTTTTAAAAAATATGTTCCAAAAATAGAGTCTAAATTTACTCTAACGTGTTTTATATTTCTCTGTATTTCGCTATATTTCACTATATTTCAAAAATGCGAGATACAACTGAAATACAACTAAAAGCAGTTACGAATTGTAAAACTTCAACTTGTAGCTATAACTAGTTAGAAGCTATTAAAAAGTAGCTATTTGTGTAAGTTTTACAAATCTTAATTCCTTTCTCATCATGAGAAGAGCCCATTATGAATCTGTGGGCTTCAAATTCCCCAATAGCTCTGTTTTGCATTTTAAGCCCTTTTCCGTAGTTATTATTTCTTGAACTCTTTGTCTAATCAAACGAAAACACTTAAATTTAGACAGAAAAAGTGTAATGTGAAATTCATTTTGTTTTCCAATTTTATTAAGGGTCTGTTTGGAAAGGCACCTGGTAATTGGAATTGGTGTAATTACACAGCCTGGTAATTACACAATACAGTAATTACAATGACTTGTTTGTTTGTGAGAGTGTAATTACAGTGTAATTCCCTCTGTCATGTTTGGTTGGACAAATGCAATTACATAGTTAAGTTAAAAAAAAAATATGATTAACGTGTGTGTGTGTGTGTGTGTATATATATATATATCAAATACTAATTTATTGTGAGGTATTTAAAATAAATATTTTCTTGCAAAAATATATTAAATAACTATAAATAAAAATAATTTGTATCTTTTCAATAAATAATAATATTACTTAAATTGATTAATAAATATTCCAATAACGAATTTAATATTTTTTTTACCACTCATGAGATTATGATAAAGTTTACTTGATGATTGCAGGTACCTATTGGGTAAAGCAGAGAGGGTATCGATCAAGCACATCTAGAGAGAAGTTAATGGAGTTGCGAACCAATTAGCAAAAAGAGGATGCGAGCTAGATATTTTTGGGAGCTTGATCATGTACCCCCCTACCCCCCCCCCCCCCCCCCCCCCCCCGCATTTACTATTTCTATATTAGAAAGAAACAAATTGGGCACTATGTTGCCTAGACTAGTATCTCTATGTAGTCACTCTCAAGTTTGCTTAATGAATAAAAACATCCTCATTACAACCGAAAAAAAAAAACAAAGACAAAGAAGAAGATAAAGTTAGATATGAGGGTAGAAAGTATTTTCTGGGATTTGAACTCCGGGTACGAACAAAAAACTGGTAGGGAGAGCTTTTCCTCTTTTATGAACCTTTTACATGACACAAATCTGAATTAGTCGGGCCCTAATACAAGTATCGAACACCCGATAAAAATCAATATTTGATCTTAAGCATGCATACATTTAAATTTCTCACAGTTGGTGAACTCCAAATGAGCTTAGCCTGCATAAAAAAAGTGAGGAAAAAAGCAGACAATTTTGGAGAGAGATTTTATGAATGAAATGGCAAACCACACCACATCGGTTCTTCTGGTAGTACAAGTACACCATGTGTTCCAAAGTCCTGCACATCTCTGTTCTACTGATCTTTGACCCCTTCACTATATGACAATATACAAGATAACAAAATAATACTCTTATTATAGTCTTTCTGAAGTATCTGAAATGAAAATCTTGCATTGGATCAATTAACAATGTTGGTCTGAACATTACAAGTATCAACTTTAAGCCCTCTGATTTTGTTAAGTTCCTCTTAGAAGTAAAATGGAATCATCAGGCATATGAATAAAGTTAGTCAATGAAGTATGCGACTGTCTAATTTAAAAGCTTATGCTACAACTGTCTCATACTAATTCTTTTTACGGGAAAGGGTCAAATATACCCATGTACTATTGGAAAAGGGTTAAATAAACCCCTCGTAATACTTTGGGTCCAAATATACCCCTTCCGTTATACTTTGTGTTCAAATATACTCCTCGTTATACTTTGGGTCTAAATAT
The DNA here is from genome assembly GCF_019175385.1 of Lycium barbarum. Taxonomy (NCBI): domain Eukaryota; kingdom Viridiplantae; phylum Streptophyta; class Magnoliopsida; order Solanales; family Solanaceae; genus Lycium; species Lycium barbarum. Next base: position 40,791,596 of record NC_083345.1, read on the forward strand.
ACCCCTCATTTTTAACGGAGGGACAGGTGTCACCATTTTATTGGCCTATTTTAAATTATCATCTAATTAATTAAAATTTATGGGTATGGGTCTTTTAATTGGATACCGGATTATAAGTTGCCTATAAGTTGCTTATAAGCTGTTTTCAACTTTTTTGAGTGTTTGGCTGGCCAGCTTAAAGTCATTTTGTGCTTAAAATAAGCTCAAAAAAATAATTGGGTCCATTTGACTTAACTTATCTAAAGCAGCTTATAAGCTGAAAACAGCTTATAAGCCAAGAAAAATAAGTTAGACTACCCTAACTTATTTTTTTTAGCTTATAAGCTATTTGCAGCTTATAGGCATAAGCCCATCCAAACAGGCTCTAAGTCCGTTATGGTTAGAACCTAAGTGGTCCTCAGTGGAGTCGCCAAGCTGTTATACCCTATTTTAACCCGAGTCAAAATAGTTTACAACATCCGGGTAATTCCGCGGTTATTTAAAATTAGGAGTCGCCACCTAATTATTTATGCTGAATTAGGACACCTAAAGTTCATTCAAGTTATTTTTAAAGTTAACTCCGTTTTAAAAAGTCTGTGAAACCAAATGATTCTAGGTACAGGTTCAAATAATTTAAAGCGAAGGTATTAGGCATCCTTTAAATTCCATTAATAATGGTTAACCGACCGAACTTAGGTGAATTAATTAAATTAGGCTAGCAAAGCATGAGTGTAAGGAATGTTTAAAGTACGGGTGTTAAGAGGGAACTAGTTAAATTAATTTAAAGAAACATTTGTATCAACTCCCTTTAGAAAGCTCATCTTGTAAAATCAATTTTCTCATTTGCAAATTATACTAGTGATAATCTTTAATCTTTATTGAAAATATTAAGTTTTGTCGTGGAAGCGATTATGAGACATTGAAAGAAATCAAGATAGTTCTTCTTATGTTCAAAGAAACATCAGACTTATTAGAAAATGAAAGTTTTTGATAAAATACGTCCCTTTGGTAAAAATAACATAAAGTCCAACATTAAATAACTAATCCCTTGTGTATTAACTAGAGTGAAATATCAGATGCAACTTATGACGTAACCAAAGTCTAAGTAGTGAATTATCCCAACAGCAAACAAAGGTTAGTCACATAGGGAGTTTTAAACACACGGATAAGCAAATCAAAGGAATATGAAAATGATAAAAGCCATTTCGGCTCTCGTAAGGGGTAGTGCTATTCGGCCAACTTTCCGCTCAAGCAAAGTAGAAGGTAGACAATGAACGGTGTGTGGACTTCTGTAAGTGGTGTCGTTGAGTCTCAAAATGAAACTCTTCGGCTCCGGTGTTCACGCAAAAGAAGAAGAGAAAAAAAAGATTATAGTGGTGACATGATTCTATAATATACAAGATTTTATAATCGACAACCAATATAACAGAGCAGTTTCAATACTCAAGCCGAACAAGTGATACTACGTAAATAGATGCGGTGGGTAATCACTAGTAAGGAAGAAAAGAACAGAAACTAATTACTCAATGTATATATAACTCTATAATATGCATAGATGCAAGCTGCGTACACAACAAGAAAAGGTGATCTTAAGTATAGTTATTTGAATGCCACTTTCGGTCCAGGCCCAGATCATAAAAAAAAAAAAAAGCAAAGGACTGACTTCTTCGCTACTGCTCTTATTAGCCCAAAATCCCTCAAAACTCGAAACCAGTTCATTTCACCAACAAATAGGCCGAATTAGATTGGCAGAAAACATCACAGGAGCCGAAAGATTCAAGAACCATAACTTAGTACCAAAAAAGACAAAGACTAAACCAACTGTAAAAGAAATGTGACAGTGATCACGACAAAGAAAAAAATAAACTGGACTAGAAAAAAGCTAACTCTCTACATCATATTTGATATTCCAACTCAAAGAATGTACTATTAAGGTTAAAGCATGTAAATGAGACACTAATAAGTTTCTGATTTAAGAAATTGTATTTAGTAAAATTCAAGAAGAAGAAAAAGAAAACTGGGCAACAATTATATAATCGACTTAAGTTACATACATGTACTTCAACTAAACGAGAAAAGAAACATTCAGACTCTATCCCTCATTAACCTCTACTGTGAAGTTTGACACTAATTCTTCAACTAGAACTATGGGAAAAGGAAAGGGAATCATACTTAAGTGACTAAAACACCCATGTGAGCACAGAAAGGAAAACGACAGCGATATTGGTCATTTTTAAACAGTCGCGGGCATGGTGAGATGTGTTAATAGATACCGTTAGCCACATAGAGGGGATAAACAAATTTTGTAGGCCGTTCTATGGCTCGAACATTGCAGAGGCAGCTACATAGAGGAGATAAACAAACTGAAATTTAACTGAACATAATAGCTGTGCTAGTCAGGACGTAAATACTATACTAAACGAGTAATGAGATTAAACCATACTAAGCATGATCACTAAACAAAATAAAATCCTATATAATACGCAAGTGACTGTACTAATCTACTAATAAAATGGACATGATAAAACAAAGTTAAGCAAACAGAGCCCAAGAGCACATAGCGGAAAATAAAAAATGCAGAAAATATGAAAGGGAATAAAGTATTAGACGACACAAAGCATATTAGCACTCACAAACATTTGTCGAACACTCGTACTTTAACGATATACAACCCGAAAAGATGACCTTAAGTTTAAACTGATGAATATGATTGTAGCAAGCATCCGGAATACAAATCACATAAGCGGGGCTTCTTCATAACATTTCGACAACATGATTCAAACCCAACGAGGAACAGTATTACAAATTAACCAAACTAAAGCAGTAGCCATGTTTCACTATCATTTTCATACATTTCATTTTGCCATAATCTCAACGAAAGACAGAACGAATAAGGGGATTGTGTTTACCTTTCGCGGGTGCAGTGAATGGGGTGTCGGGTCTCGGATCGATGCTCGAACACAACAAACCCGAACTAGAAAAAAGTCTTTCGAATCGAAACCTCGATATTAGCAAAAAGAAAACAGTATGCTTTTGTTTGAAAAGAGATTTTATTTATCTCAAAAAAAATTCAATGTCAGTTCCCCCCAAAAATAACCCGAAACTTCGACTGCTCAAGAAATATGATGATTTTCAATAATATATGGCTACTGTTTTTTTTAGACCCCCAAAAAAAACCTCCCCTCTGTTGGATCGAAAGTGAGCATTTATAGGCTGATTTTTGGGTTCCTCTAGGGTTCGAAATCTGGGCGGGAATTGAGATTGGGATTTTGGTCAAAGATGCCTCATTCAAAATCAAAATATTTGGATTTTTTTGCAGGTATCTCCATCATCCGATCCAGAAAAGGAAGCAATAGACAAAATCTCTTAAAGCTTTTGTACCCGAAAATGAAACTTACTGATAAAAGAAAAGTGATTTGATTCGGTGTTACCGAAAATGGTTCGACCATTCTTGATTTTGGAAGATTTGTCGTGTTTGAAGCAAGGAAAGGGGGATCTTTCTCTGTCCATGACAGAGCAAACGTAGGCAAAGCCGATATAGGGACGCTTCTTTGTGTGGAAATGGAATAGGCCAAAACTGCCATGGCTAAAGGGAAACAAAGCTTTGCTAAATATGGAGGGGAGAGAAGAGAGAAGAGAGAGGGAGGAGAGAGAGAGGTTTGCAGCTGTGGTTTTTGATTAGGGTTCTTTTGTTTTGGGCTTCAACCGAGTGAAGGTTTTTGGGCCGGGTCGTTGCAGGTATGGGCTGAATTATTTGAGTTGTTGGGTTGGCCGGGTAATAGGCTAGTCTGTTGGAATGGATAATGGGTTCAGTTGGTCCGAAATTTTTAGGGGTAATGGGCTATCGTTTGGGCCATTTATTTGGCTGAAAATGTGGATCGTTCCTTCTTTACTTAATTCCTTTTGGGCTTCTAATTTAACAACTAGTACAATATATACTATTTGAAGACAATTAATAATTAGTATATAGAACGTAAAGGATTTAATAAATTAAAATTAATTTAACGAGTACAAATCCTAAAATGAAACGATGACGAACCATTTAAACTTGTGATAAAGTAATAATAGTAATATTGATAGTAGAATAGTGAAGATGAAAGTAACGATATCAATAGTAGTAGAAATAGTAGTGAAAATAAAATACTTAGCTCGTTAATAAATTTAGAAGCCCAACGAAATAAATTAGAATAAAGGAGGGACAAAATTGGTTGTCAACAGATGCCCCTCTTCGACCGGAGACGATGTAAGAGTTTTCGGGCGAAGAAGTTGACGTAGTAGCCAATTTTGTTTGGACCGCAAATATGAACTTGGAAGAACTTGAGAAAATATGAGTTAAGAGAATTGGTGGAAGATATTATAAGGTGGAAGGAATTATGGCCGAACCACGGTTTGAGTTGCCTACATATCTCGGGTTTCGTGAGAATCAAGTTGTATGTGGTTCGAAAGAAGCGGGTCAATACCTACGTTATGCTTTTTGCCCCAGTGTTGAATTATGGTGAGACCGGATATAGAAAAGGGTGCAAGATTGTGAAAAGAGTTGATTAAGTAGAGTTTTATCGGTGGATATGAAAGAGAAATTAACCTATGTGTCACGTGTTTGTGGACGTAGGCGGAGTCGAGTTCGAGAGTAGATCTGTGACCTTTGCTTGTGAGTTTGATATTCCTCTTCAGCAAATTTGCCCCAGTTCACTGCGTAAGATAAAGTTCCACGTTGCGCTGTGTCTCTGTATGTAGATTGTATTTTCTGTCAAGACTGAAATTTATGTCAAAATTAGTAATAAAGTCTGGGGTAAAGTTGAAATGTAAAACTTATAAAGACTGTAAAAATGATAATAAATATAAGCGTGAAAATGAGAGTGAAGTCGTGTGGCTTATAATGAGGAAGTGTGGTCAAATGTTGTCTCTGGTTGTCTTCAGGGACTTGAATGAATGCGTAATGTTTATGCTGAATATGTAATAATATCTCTAGTTGTATTTGGCGACTTCGATGCTAATAATAAAGTCTCCGGCTGTCCTCCGGGACTCGATGATAAATGATGTCTGCAGAATTTAAGGTAAAGTCGTTAAAGTAGGTAAAGTAGATGATGAAGTAAAGTGATAAAGTAAATAGTAAAGTAAGTGTATAGCCGTTTGGCTTATGCAGGTGAGGCTGTGTAGCCATGTGATGTCTCCGGTTGTTTTCGGAGACTTAATGAAGATTCTTGTAAAGTTCAGGGTAAAGTCGTAAAGTGGATGATATCTCTGGTTGTCTTCGGGGACTTGATGAAGATTCCCGTAAAGTCCGGGGTAAAGTCGTAAAGTGGATGATGTCTCCGGTTGTCTTCGGAGGCATAATGATGACTCCTGTAAAGTACAGGGTAAAGTCGTAAAGTGGATGATGTCTCCGGTTGTCTTCGGAGGCTTAATGATAACTCCTGTAAAGTTCAGGGTAGATTCATTAAAGTTGGTAAAGTAAATGATAAAGTAATTGGTAAAGTAAAGTGATGGTGTAGCCGTTTGGCTAATGCGGAAGAGGCTGAATAGCCAAATGATGCCTCCGGTTGTCTTTGGAGACTTAATGTTGATTCCCGTAAAGTTCAGGGTAAAGTCGTTAAAGTTGGTAAAGTAGATGATAAAGTGATTGATAAAGTATAGAGTAAAGTGATAGCTTAGCCGTTTGGCTGATAATGTTGATGATATCACGACAGGCCAAATTAATGACACGTAATCGCCTTCGATCTCGACAACCTACAAAACAGGTGTATCCATTAATAAAGTCATAAAGTTATTGTGATAAAATAAAATTAAAGATAAAGTTGGGAATAAAGCCGTTTGGCTTTTAAGGCGAGGCCATAATGAGCCAAATGATGTTTTCGGCCATGATTGATGGACTTGACTGTTGGTCTCGTGGTCTTTTAATTCCTGCACTCAAAGAAAATTCTTAGTTTGGGAGGGGGAAGTTGATTCGTGTTGACTCGAAGTTTGACGTTGTTGGCACCATTCGTCCTGTTTATTTGGATCTTGTGATCTCCGTTCAAGCCTCGGTAGATGAATATGTCACGACCCAACCCTGTGGGCCATGACTAGTGCCCGACCTGGACACCCGTATACATACCTGTTAGACATAATCAAACTGAAACTAAACATAGCCTGAAAACTTGCGAAAACATAACGTTATCTCAGGACATCACATACATATATCAAGGCAACCTGTCTCCTGAGGAGTCACAACCATCAAAAGATAACATAGTACACAAGCCGACAAGGCTGTCATAACGTATGGGAACGTCCCAACTATACATACGCAAGACGACAAGGCTGCCACTACATACAACATCCCAAAATATGAATATACGCAAGACGACAAGGCTGCCACTACGAATGGGAACATCCCAAAATGCAAGTCATGCAAACACAGCCAAACAACATCTATATACAACCCACACATATGTCTACAGACCTCTAAGAGTATCAACAGTAACATATAACGGGACAGGGCCCCGTCGTACCCCTGGACAAAAACATATATATGTACATATAGAAAGTCTGTACCAAAATCTAGGCTCCAGAAAAACGGAGCTCTCCAAGACAGCAGAAAAACGGAGCTCTCCAAATTCTCCCTTTAGGTAGCACTTATATTCTAATGATAAGTGTCCCAAGCTTTCCTATAACACCATCTTTATCCCAACGGATATCATCTGTTTCTTCTAATAAATTCACAATACATCAGTTGTTTCGCAAATCCGCAACCTTTGTCTTTTAAGGATTTCACCATTTCCCAGGTGAAGTCACATACACGTAGTACTCCTTTATGCCTCATGCTCTTTCATCCTTGTAGTATACCCAACGCTAACTTCTAACTTACTCGAAATCATATCAAATTTGTCTTAATGGTGGTCTTGTTTTATCACCTTCTCGTCATACTACACCTTAAGTTCATAACTATATATTTCCTTTTTGTCCTATACTCATACTTAATTAATTACGTCTATATTGAGTGCTTCCTTTAGTATTCCCTTCATTTCTCCAGTCTATGTCCATCTTTTATTTTGTGCACGAGGAATTTCATGCTACTCCTGTATCCTTCGGTAAACACTACTTGTACATAACCCTTTTCTCACTTTCAACACATATTCTATTCATCCCTATTTGTTCTTATCATACTAGTCATTTCTGGCACTCATTCTGTCTCGTTGCTCATCTTCCTTTAGTTACTTCCTTGCTAGGCTTTACTCACTTCTATAGCAATCCTTATAGTATTCACATTGCGTCCTGTTCGTCATCCATCCTATAATGTAACACTTCTTAATCTTATTCACGATTCTTACTATGTTTTAATTACACTCTGTGGACTAGGCGTACTTAATCCTTCACCCTTTTTGATCAATCTTACCTTTAATATCTCACATGCTGTCTTAACAATACCTTCATAATTTGTCATAACTCTCCCTCCTCCATACTTTTGTCTCAATCATACTACTACTCCTTTTAACTGTAAACTCGTCGTAATTTACCCCTACTTATCGGTTCGCTCGATACCTCAATAAAATGTTCTGTTACGAGTTGCCACCTTTTTTTTTTAAAATCATCCCTTAGTATCACGAGCCCTTCCGAATCATCCTGGCATTTCACCAACAACATATGAAATACATGATCCTAGACAGCGCACAAGTTTAAGTTTTCCTTCCACAAATTCCATCTCTAATTAGTTGATTAAGAACTAATAAAATGTTACTATGAAGCATTCTCCAACCACCACCAGAAGAAAACTAGAATCCGACAAGCACCACAGGACTTCTTAGTGCTTGATTCACATGGTTTACTTCCAGGTTTGTTCTTGAGTCGTGAACGAATTATTTAGTTCATAAACTACTTGTTGTATGCTTTGTACTTTTCAATAAAAGTGAAGCTTAATTACCGGATGTTTTTGCCCTTCAACATAAGCTTTTTCTAAGGCAAAAGTGTGGCTGGAAAGTATTCTGGTCCATTCAAATGAATTCCAAACTTTGCTGCTCATATATACTTTTTCGAAATAAAATTTCCCAAGTATGAATGGTGCTCCTCACGAATGACATGGAGGGTATCTCTTAAAGCTTTAGTCCAACATAATAAATTTACCCTATCAGTATCAACTTTCAAGACATATTATGAACCTATATCTCATTCTCTTCTTTTTCCTATTCCTGGGAAAATTTGGGTAGAGTTTCCTCTGTACTTCTTACTATCCCAAAACCTGCACGCAGGAAATACCAACAATGCCTCACAGGGCCAACATACACATGTATATTATATCACAACGCAGCCACACCGGGCTCCCCATATTAGTCACAGGATGAAAGTGGCGAACTTACCTCGTATATCCAACTCAAACTGTACCTGTCACACTTTTCTTTCTATTTTCCCTTTTAATCTTTAACTGCAGGTTTCAATCATACCTGCTGATTCCTTTAGCTTCTTCTGTGTATACCTTATAACTGGGCTTATCTACAATATATATACATTCAACCCCTTTCCTTGCTATACTTACCATAACTCACCATGATGGCCAGTTTGCCATTCCGTATATACAAATTCTCATTATGTAACCTTGATATCAAACTTTCACCCATGTGTACAACTATTTTCCATCCTAGAATTCAAAATTCCTACGGTGATGGGAACATTTTGGTCACTGTTACTCGTAAATACCTGGTTGTCGACCCCTTTGATTTCCGCTCGCCGCTATTAAGTAACAATCTATAGTCAATGCACATATATAGGAAATTTCGATAAGGTCTCATATACCTGTAGTCGATCAGTCTCTAGTCCGATCTGGTGATCTATAAGGCGAAGTGTGCCCCTCGTCATCATCTGCCCGCCATCTACTCGTCTGACCTTCATCATCTTCTTCATCGGAGTCCGGGGAATGTGGATAACCAGGCAACTCCTAGTTTACTGACGACCAGGATAGGGGGCTGGAGTAATCTGTAACGCTTACCGGGGTAGCCGATCTAACGTGGTGTCCTGCCATAGGAGCAACTGGTACGGCCTCGGGGACCGCCTCCCTAGATATCAAAAACTCTAGAGGAATTGTCGCTGGGTCCTCCGATGGGTCAGTCTCGATAGAATAACTGAGGTTCCTCCTGCTTGGTCCTGGGGCCTGGGGTCCTGAATTTACCCTAGGGGCCTTCTTAGCACCCCCACTATCTGAAGCTGGCCTCTTCATCCTTTACAATTCTGCTGCACCTACCTACAGGAAAAGAGGTCAAAAACAATCTTTCCTAGACTCTGGCTCTATCACACGATCTAAGACAGAAGGAGAGATGATATCCTAAATGTCTTGTAGCTTCCTGTGTATAGATATGGTGCACAACACACCGATAAACAAGACTCTACTAGACACGGTCTGTAGACACTCCGAGGATGAACTGCTCTAATACCACTTTTGTCATGACCCAACCCCGTGGGCCATGACTAGTGCCCGACCTGGACATCCGTATATGTACCTGTTAGACATAATCAAACTGAAACTAAAAATAGCCTGGAAACTTGCGAAAACATAACGTTATCTTAGGACATCACATACATATATCAAGGCAACCTGTCTCCTGAGGAGTCACAACCATCAAAAGATAACATAGTACACAAGCCGACAAGGCTGTCATAACGTATGGGAACGTCCCAACTATACATACACAAGCCGACAAGGCTGCCACTACATACAACATCCCAAAATATGAATATACGCAAGCCGACAAGGCTGCCACTACGAATGTGAACGTCCCAAAATGCAAGTCATGCTAACACAGCCGAACAACATCTATATACAACCCACACATATGTCTACAGACCTCTAAGAGTATCAACAGTAACATATGACGGGACAGGGCCCCGTCGTACCCCTGGACAAAAACATATGTATGTACATATAGAAAGTTTGTACCAAAATCTAGGCTCCGGAACAACGGAGCTCTCTAAGACAGCAGAAAGGGAATCCTAAGCTGGCGGATCACCAGAGCGAGTATCTGCACCTACGGGCATGAAACGCAGCCCCCCGAAGAAAGGGGGTCAGTACGGAATATGTACTGAGTATATAAAGCATGAAATACAGTAAAAGGGATCATAACTGAAATAAGGTGTACAGAAAACAAGTACAATGTCCAGAATACCAAAACACTTGCCCTTTGAAACATAAATCATGCATGTCAATATCATATATCATATCCTGCCCATTATGGGACTCGAGGAACATGGTCGCCACCCCGTCTTTGGCACCATAACACAGCATAACACCATAAACACATCATAACGCCATAACACAGCATAACTCCATAACACAACATAACTCCATAACACAGTATAACACCATCATATATATATATATATCATATTCCGACCCTCTAGTGAGGGACTCGGTGAACAATGCAGTGAAACTGTGCACGATAACATACCCGGCCCGGGACTCGGTGAAGGACATATTGAGGCATGCACGAGCAGAGTAGTGAGCAACCATATGCAATTTAAAACATTATCAAGACTCAAACAGAATGAGAAGAAGGGATTTACACCTGAGTATCAATAGCGACAATCATATCAAATGTCCTTCGAATGTCATCATAAAACATATCAGAAGAGCCTTAGGAGTCGTAGACATATGTCAATACAGTATGAAACAACTTATAGAAGTCTGGGCAATAGTTATCATAGAGTTCCTAAGAATAGGAGCTTATATATATCGACTATTATCCAACGTACAGGAAACTGAAGAGGGAAGCTCAATCACTTAAGAGCTCTAACATCAAGAAGTGAATAAGAATCATAAATCACACTCAAAACTTATGAATAGAATTACCCCAAAGTTCATATCATTCATCGCTTAGATCTAAGACATGCCAAAAGAAAGAAGGGACAACTTTACATACCTGTTAACGACTATTCGTAAACCTGTTCGCTTCGTCGCTCTTTTAGCCTATTTAATATAAAAGTAACGTTATCGTTAGTACTATACTTTCTAGTTCGTAATTCCGCAGCTTATCACTTATAGAACTTATTCTTTAACTCATACTTTTTCGTTTAGGGTTTTTCGTTAGTTAAGGACTTAACGAAAATCGGGCAGCATTTCCCCTATATATTCGCCTAACCCGAATTTTCAGTTATTCTCCTGTTAACACAGTAATACCAACAATAGAGATATAAATACAAAATTCTTACAATTCATCCCATAACAATTCCAACAACCCAACAATCCTTCTTAATCCTTTTTAACCCACAATTTCGCATAATAACGATTTCATGCAATTTCTTACTTCCAATTTCATCCAATCCAATTTTAATCCTTCCATTACAACACTATTAATACAATTATACTATAAAACAAGAAAATCTTACCAAATATTTCTCGGAGGAATTTCTACGCTCAATTGCTCCAATTTTACAATTTCATCTTCTCCAACTTAATTTCCAATGTTGCTATCACCTCCTCGAACTTGTAATGCACTTGAAACTTGATTAAAACATTCAAGGATCAAAATTTTTTCTCAACACCATGGCTGGCCGAGAGCAGCCATGGAGGAATTAATTTCTTTCTCTTTGTGTTCATCAAACTTTCTATATATATGGTGGCTTCTAGGAGGACACGTGACCCCTCCCTTGTGAGTCACTAATCCACTTCTTGGATTTTATTATATATTTTTTTAATATCGGGTGGGGCCCACTTAGTAATTAAGCTTAATTAATTTAAATAATCACTAATTCTTACTTAGTAACCTAATTACAATTAATTAATCCCTAATCTCCAATAATATTCCTACACTAAATAAAATTTATAAACAATTTATGTTCTAATTAACATTGAAAATTAAAGGTTCCTATTTCATGTCCGAAAATAATTCCGCCTTTAACTTGAGTCGATTTGCTTGCGAATAATTCGACGTATAAATATACGGGGTATAACAGAATGGTAGTGAAAACGATTGAAAGAAAGTGTTTTATTTGAAAGATATATATGTAAGTATATGTATAAGGAAAGATATATACGTAAGTATATATGTATGAGGAAAGATATATGTGTAAATATGCATATAAGGAAAGATATATATGTAAATATATGTATGTAAAATATTTCTGCCAACTTCAGATTGTGACACTTCTGAAACAATTGAAACGTCATTTGTCTATGATACTTCTTGTCTAATAGCCTTAATATTATCGATGTCCAACTCTTCTCTTGTCTAATCTTTCAAAATATGCCCCAGTTTTGGCTTCGTAAGAGTATACTAAATTTATATTGTGGTGTGACCGAACCTTATACAGGTTGCCTGCATATCCTGTCAAGGGAATCAGGTCAGAACGTAGTTCGTAAGGTACATGAAATGGTTTGAAATTTTCTAATAAAGGGACGAAACCCGATGTGGATTGCCTACGTATCTCACCAAGGGAATCAGGTAAGCGTAGTTCTGCTATGTGAATGGCTAAAGGTTTGTTGGATTTATATCTAAATATGATTTTCTTGTATGTTGATAGTCGACGAATCCCACCGAGGGAATCAGGCCATACATTGTTCTCCATACATAAGGATTTTTGGATTTTGCGTTACAATGCAACCGAACCCTATGTGGGTTGCCTACGTATCCCACCGCGGGAATCAGGTCAGCGTAGTTCGTACGTATATTAAAGGAAAGGTTGCAAACTAGGCTGTCTAACCTAATGTCGTCCTTTGATTTCTTCTTAAATTGCTAGCTTTCAGGCTTATGTTATCACCTATCGTCTATTTCATTTTCTTTTAAATGGAATCTTGTCTTATCCTCTAATTTCTTTGTTATTCTCTCGAGGTGTACTTGGTTCATTCGTTCATTTTATGTCACAATCATGAAATTGGCAGATTTGATAATTTGTATACTAAAGTAAAATAGAAAATAACAAATAACAAATAGTTAAGGAAAATCAGAAATGCATTCATAGATTGTGCAATTTAAGCTTTCAAAAGATGAGTCAAAGCAACAAAAGTTTTGGGGCACGATTTAAGCCTCAATTTTAAAATCGTGCTATCTCAAAAAAGTTCACTACAGTTCAATCTACCAAGACTCCCAGCGAACCAGGGACGGAGTACAAGTCCAATTCTTCAGAATTTATCCTGGTTCGGCACCCTGGATGGTCGGTGTCTCGGAGTTGCGAATAATTGTAGCAGCAATCTTCATTGGTGCTTGTTTTTGGATTGTTCCCACGGGAGCAACAAAAGTTGATGACATAATCATCTCCAACTTTCCGGTTGGCATAATGGCTTCTTTCGAATCCCCATCTTCCTCGACAGTTATCATGTTCATGTTGGCATTTTCATGAGTAGGCAAAGGGTTTTTGTCCACATTGGGCCTAGCTCCAGTGAGCTGGATTGCTCCTTCCTTAATCAAGGCTTCGATTTTGTTTTTAAGCCCATAGCAATCTTCAGTGTCGTGCCCAGCAACTCCAGAATGGTATGCACAGCGCTTGGAACCATCAAACCATCTTGGAATAGGATCGGAAATTTTCCCTTCAATTGGTTGTATCACGCCTGCAGCTTTCAGTCTTTCGAACAATTGAGCCAAGGGTTCAGCGAACCGAGTGTAATTACGGGTGTTTTTGATGTCAGGGTTTGGACGGATTTTGGGTGTAGTATGTGGTCAATTTTGGTAAGTGGGAGCTTGAACGGATTGGTATGGACGTGGGTTTTGATGGTGAGGTGCTCGAGGTTGGTAGTAATTTGCTTGGGTATTGTAGACAGGGTAAGGAGATAGTGGAGTTTGGTAGGGTTCGGTGTATTGGTAAGGGTAGAAAGGTTGTTGTGGATGGTTAAAATACGTGATGGCTTGGCTCAGCTTATGTCTTTGGATATTCATGACTGCGGTGACATCTTATTTCTTCTTTTTAAGCCCGCTGATAGAACCAGATTGAATAGCTTTGTTTACAACTTGCAAGGCCGTAAGATCCTGAATTTTTCTGGATTTGATTCCTTCTTCTAAGGCTTCTCCCATTCTGACAACTTCTGTGAATTTCTGTCCCATCATACCTATCATTTTCTCATAAAATATGCCAGCCTGGCATTCAATGAAGGTAGCAGTCATTTCTCTATCACTCATTGAGGGTTGAACCCTGGCTGCTTCTGACCTCCAACGCAGCGCATATTCGCGGAATGACTCAGTTGACTTCTTATTTAGCTTAGTCATGTAGACTCTGTCCGGTGTGATATCGGTGTTGAAACTGAATCGGTCCATAAAGTCTTGTGCCATATCACTCCAACCACGCCATTTACAGACGTCCTGTTGTGTATACCAAGTAAGGGCCTCACCAGATAAGCTTATGATGAATAGCTTCATCCTTATGTTCTGATCTCTACCTACTCCAACCAGCTTGTCACAGTAAGCCCTTAAGTGTGTATGGGGATCGCCGGTTCTATTGAAAGTATCAAATTTCGGCGGTTTGTAGCCTGCGGGTAAGTCAACGTCAGGCTGAACACACAGATTCTCATATTCTACACTTTTGCTTCCTCTGGAAACTTGAAGGTTTCTCATTGCCTCTTTGAGACTGTGTATCTCCTTTAACAACATGTCATCCGCCCTTTCCTTTGCCTCCTTTTCCATTTCCTCGTATTAATCTACCTCGGGCTGGAACCTAACCATTACTGGGTTGGTGAAGGCTTGTGTTTCCGCTGCATATACCGGAGGAACATATTGTGCATTAGGAGTGGCAAAATGTTCCCCTTGTATATGCTAGGTTGGGTAAGTTTGGACAGTGGGAGTGTTTTGGACTGGAGGTGGTGTGTTATAAGTGGTGTTTGTAGGTAGTTGGTTTGGTGGGTTTAGAGGAGTATTTGTAGGTGGTGGATTAGTGTTGGTGGGTAAATGAATGTAAGGAGTATGAACTTGTGATTGATTTGGTGGGTTGACGGGTGGTGGATTTGGAGTAGCATAGGTAGTGTAAGTGGGTGGTTGACTCTGTGTAGGAGTATAGACGTATGATAGATTTGGTGGATTTGCGAGGGTGATTGGAGGAAAGTTGTTTTTGGTAGTTGCATTATTTTATAGAGGAAAATGTTCAGGAACTGGAGATTCGAGTGATGGAAAACGAGGTGGGTTCGGTGCGACAATTCTGGGTTCAGGAGGTGGACTTTGAAGTGTAACGGATAGGTTGGTCAGGTCCCTAACCCGATTTAGTTCGCCACGTAGGTCCTCAATCTCTTGAGTCAGGCGGGCAATATGTTCGTCATGTTGAATAGTGGTTCTATGTTCGGAAGTCTCGGGGGGATCACTAGAGATTACGATGTTTTCCAAACAAGTTGAAATAGATGCGGCCGGATCAGACATAATAATTTCCATTCCTTGAACAACCCAACTGCGTCGCGGTAATGATGACGTTTTTTACCTTGTGTAGTAAAGATGGCCGGCCAGCTCGAGTGTCAACACGAATCAACTCTTTGGGAATAAAATAAAAAGAAACATAAAGTGCAAATGATGTCAGTCTAGGTAAAGTCATGATCACGTAAAGTCAAGTAAGTCATATAGCAAATAATTCATCAAATAAAGTCCAACAAGTTGTCAAACAAATGTACATGGGTATATCAAACAATAACGCGTCCTAATATGCATGTGACCTCTTTGTGCCAGAGGTAGGCCTAACGTTTGTTTGAAGGGTAAAGTGTGTCATAATACGTCATTCCATTGCTTTTGATTAATTAAACAAATTCTATTTCCCAAAATAAAGTACAGAAGTAATGTAATATTATACATATCAAATGAGTACAACATAAAATGTTTCCTAATCTAAGTAACGTAAATGCAATTTCCTATGTCTAACTCTCAGCCCCATTTAGTGACGTCCTTGGTCTTCGTCAATTGTTGATCACAGACGTACTCCAATGTAAATCCATACCTGTCATAGAAACATTAGTTATTCCCTCCCTCCTAAAGTTTAATTAATTAAAGCAAGTATTCAATATTTTAGGCACAGTTATCCCTCAAACATGCACATAAAGTATGATTATTGTCACTTGGGGTCGTGAACCCACTTGGACGTTTTGGGTAAAGTCATCTAATGGGCTTAATACACCAAGGGTATTAAACCTCCTAGGTCATGAAATGTATGCTCTTAATAAAGGGTGTTGGTTTAGCTCTATCCTAGGCTGACTAAGAGCAGGTTTACTAGACGCATGGTTCTCGAGCGGACAACTCGAGTGAGAAGGCTACGCGGTCACACGGAAAATCCGGACACCCCGCGCATATGCTAACTCTCCTAAAATTTGGGATTTTGAAAGAAATTTGCGGGTGCGCAAAACACACCTCGCGTGTACGTGTGATAGTGTGAATTTCCAAATGTGGAGAAAAGTGATACGGAATGACAGTTTATATCAAAACAGTAACACATAAACAGTTTATATCAAACAAAGAAATAATAGCATGTAAAAACAGTTAACAACAAATAAAGTAATTCAGACAAGCACACAAAGCCTAATTAAACTAAGAGCTCGTTTGGATTGGCTTATAAGTTGCCTATAAGTTGCTTATAAGCTGTTTTCAGCTTTTTTGAGTGTTTGGCTGGCCAGCTTAAAGTCATTTTGTGCTTAAAATAAGCTCAAAAAAATAATTGGGCCCATTTGACTTAACTTATCTAAAACAGCTTATAAGCTGAAAACAGCTTATATGCCAAAAACAAAATAAGTTAGTTAGACTACCCCAACTTATTTTTTTTTAGCTTATAAGCTATTTGCAGCTTAGAGGCATAAGCCCATCCAAACAGGTTCTAAGTCTGTTATGGTTAGAACCTAAGTGGTCCCCAGTGAAGTCGCTAAGTTGTTATACCGTATTTTAACCCGAGTCAAAATAGTTTACAACATCCGGGTAATTCCGCGGTTATTTAAAGTTAGGAGTCGCCACCTAATTATTTATAGTGAATTAGGACACCTAAAGTTCATTAAAGTTATTTTTAAAGTTAACTCCGTTTTAAAAAGTCTATGAAACCAAATGATTCTAGGTACAGGTTCAAATAATTTAAAGCGAAGGTATTAGGCATCCTTTAAATTCCATTAATAATGGTTAACCGACCGAATTTAGGTGAATTGATTAAATTAGGCTAGCAAAACATGAGTGTAAGGAATGTTTAAAGTACGGGTGTTAAGAGGGAACTAGTTAAATTAATTTAAAGAAACATTTGTATCAACTCCCTTTAGAAAGCTCATCTTGTAAAATCAATTTTCTTATTTGAAAATTATACTAGTGATAATCTTTAATCTTTATTGAAAATATTAAGCGATTATGAGACATTGAAAGAAATCAAGATAGTTCTTCTTATGTTCAAAGAAAGATCAGACTTATTAGAAAATGAAAGTTTTTGATAAAATACGTCCCTTTGGTAAAAATAACATAAAGTCCAACATTAAATTACTAATCCCTTGTGTATTAACTAGAGTGAAATATCAGATGCAACTTATGACGTAACCAAAGTCTAAGTAGTGAATTATCCCAACAGCAAACAAAGGTTAGTCACATAGGGAGTTTTAAACACACGGATAAGCAAATCAAAGGAATATGAAAATGATAAAAGCCATTTCGGCTCTCGTAAGGGGTAGCGCTATTCGGCCAACTTTCCGCTCAAGCAAAGTAGAAGGTAGACAATGAACGGTGTGCGGACTTCTGTAAGTGGTGTCGTTGAGTCTCAAAATGAAACTCTTCGGCTCCGGTGTTCACGCAAAAGAAGAAGAGAAAAAAAAAGATTATAGTGGTGACATGATTCTATAATATACAAGATTTTATAATCGACAACCAACATAACAGAGCAGTTTCAATACTCAAGCCGAACAAGTGATACTACGTAAATAGATGCGATGGGTAATCACAAGTAAGGAAGAAAAGAACAGAAACTAATTACTCATTGTAAATATAACTCTATAATATGCATAGATGCAAGCTGCGTACATAACAAGAAAAGATGATCTTAAGTATAGTTATTGGAATGCCACTTTTGGTCCAGGCCCAGATCATAAAAAAATAAAAAATAAATAAAAAAGCAAAGGACTGACTTCTGCTCTTATTAGCCCAAAATCCCTCAAAACTCGAAACCAGTTCATTTCACCAACAAATAGGCCGAATTCGATTAGCAGAAAACATCACAGGAGCCGAAAGATTCAAGAACCATAACTTAGTACCAAAAAAGACAAAGACTAAACCAACTGTAAAAGAAATGTGACAGTGATCACGACAAAGAAAAAAATAAACTGGACTAGAAAAAAGCTAACTCTCTACATCATATTTGATATTCCAACTCAGAGAATGTACTATTAAGGTTAAAGCATGTAAATGAGACACGAATAAGTTTCTGATTTAAGAAATTGTATCTAGTAAAATTCAAGAAGAAGAAAAAGAAAACTGGGCAACAATTATTTAAACGACTTAAGTTACATACATGTACTTCAACTAAACGAGAAAAGAAACATTCAGACTCTATCCCTCATTAACCTCTACTGTGAAGTTTGACACTAATTCTTAAACTAGAACTATGGGAAAAGGAAAGGGAATCATACTTAAGCGACTAAAACACCCATGTGAGCACAGAAAGGAAAAAAGGCAGGGATATTGGTCATTTTTAAACAGTCGCGGGCAAGGCGAGATGTGTTAATAGATACCGTTAACCACATAGAGGGGATAAACAAATTCTGTAGGTCGTTCTATGGCTCAAACACTGCAGAGGTAGCTACATAGAGGAGATAAACAATATGAAATTTAACTGAACATAATAGCTGTGCTAGTCAGGACGTAAATGCTATACTAAACGAGTAATGAGATTAAACCATACTAAGCATGATCACTAAACTAAATAAAAGCCTAAATAATATGCAAGTGACTGAACTAACCTACTAATAAAATGGACATGATAAAACAAAGTTAAGCAAACAGAGCCCAAGAGCACATAGAGGAAAATAAAAAATGCAGAAAATATGAAAGGGAATAAAGTATTAGACGACACAAAGCATATTAGCACTCACAAACATTTGTCGAACACTCGTACTTTAACGATATACAACCCGAAAAGATGACCTTAAGTTTAAACTAATGAATATGATTGTAGCAAGCATCCGGAATACAAATCACATAAGCGGGGCTTCTTCATAACATTTCGACAACATGATTCAAACCCAACGAGGAACAGTATTACAAATTAATCAAACTAAAGCAGTAGCCATGTTTCACTTCATACATTTATTTTTACCATAATCTCAATGAAAGATAGAACGAATAAGGGGATTGTGTTTACCTTTCGCGGGTGCAGTGAATGGGGCGTCGGGTCTCAGATCGATGCTCGAACACAACAAACCCGAACTCAAAAAAAGTCTTTCGAATCGAAACCTCGATATCAGCAAAAAGAAAACAGTATGCTTTTGTTTGAAAAGAGATTTTATTTATCTCAAAAACATTTCAATGTCAGTTCCCCCCAAAAATAACCCGAAACTTCGAATGCTCAAGAAATATGATGATTTTCAATAATATATGGCTACTGTTTTTTTTAGACCCCCAAAAAAAACCTCCCCTCTGTTGGATCGAAAGTGAGAATTTATAGGCTGATTTTTGGGTTCCTCTAGGGTTCGAAATCTGGGCGGGAATTGAGATTGGGATTTTGGTCAAAGATACCTCATTCAAAATCAAAACGTTCGGATTTTTTTGCAGGTATCTCCATCATCCGATCCAGAAAAGGAAGAAATAGACAAAATCTCTTAAAGCTTTTGTACCCGAAAATGAAACGTACTGATAAAAGAAAAGTGATTTGATTCGGTGTTACCGAAAATGGTTCGACCATTCTTGATTTTGGAAGATTTGTCGCGCTTGAAGCGAGGAAAGGGGGATCTTTCTCTGTCCACGACAGAGCAAATGTAGGCAAAGCAGATATAAGGACGCTTCTTTGTGTGGAAATGGAATAGGCCAAAACTGCCATGGCTAAAGGGAAACAAAGCTTTGCTAAAGATGGAGGGGAGAGAAGAGAGAGGGAGGAGAGAGAGAGGGTTGCGGCTGTGGTTTTTTATTAGGGTTCTTTTGTTTTTGGCTTCAACCGAGTGAAGGTTTTTGGGCCGGGTCGTTGCGAGTATGGGCTGAATTATTTGAGTTGTTGGGCTGGCGGGGTAATGGGCTGGTCTGTTGGAATGGATAATGGGTTCAGTTGGTCCGAAAGTTTTAGGGGTAATGGGCTATCGTTTGGGCCATTTATTTGGCTGAAAATGTGGATCCTTCCTTCTTTACTTAATTCCTTTTGGGCTTCTAATTTAACAACTAGTACAATATATACTATATGAAGACAATTAATAATTAATATATAGAACGTAAAGGATTTAATAAAGTAAAATTAATTTAACGAGTACAAATCCTAAAATGAAACGATGACGAACCCTTTAAACTTGTGATAAAGTAATAATAATAATATTGATAGTAGAATAGTGAAGATGAAAGTAACGATATCAATAGTAGTAGAAATAGTAGTGAAAATAAAATACTTAGCTCGTTAATAAATTTAGAAGCCCAAGGAAATAAATTAGAATAAAGGAGTGACAAAATTGGGTGTCAACACATATCGCTCCAACCAGCCCCGATCTCCATCTTCGTCCATTTTTGAATAAATTGGATTCCAGCTACGCTTTGCGAGTTTTATTACACCACCCCGAAACAACCTCGGGGAGTATAACTTTATTAAGTGGGCCAGCATTAATTCCTGTTCTGTATTATTGGCTAACAGCCGGAGGCAGGCCACGGCCCTCCAAACAATCGGACCAATCTGTGCCAAGGTTACGTTATAAGTCCGGCACATATCTAAGATGACCGGATCGATCGGGGGGTCGAGCTTGAGGGTGAAAGGATAAGTATAAACATATAAGAAGCCCTCCCGATGGTTGGTGACTGATTCGTCTGGCCCGGGGTAAAAAACTTGGACTGAACGGTTGTCCCATCCATAATCAGCCCGGACTAAGTCGAGTTTATCCTCGGTAATAGATGAGGGATATCGTCTCACATCAAACCCTCTATCGGATACCGGAGAAGGTTTTTCAACCTCAAAATCTTTGTTGAAATTAGGTTTGGCCGGTACAATATCCGAAGCAGTAGGCTCGAAGGCGATTTTTGCCTTAGGTGGTGAAGTTGGCTCGGTTCCTTGAGAAGAAACCGAGGGAACATCATGAGAAATGGCTTCGGTGTTGGCAGACATTTGAAAATATGGAAAAGAGAGATTGGGTGAATTCGAAAAGGAAGAAGCAACAGCACTCAACAAAAATGGTTAGATGAAGGAGTTGGCAAAGCTATTTCCGTTCACGTAATGTCAGTAATGAATCAACGAGAAATATGGAATGAAAGATGATTAGAAGAAATGAAATGAAGAGATGAAAAGAGGAACTGAAGATGATGAAATAGGATGGATCGTAAAATGAAAAAGTGAAGTGGAAGAAGGCGTTATATAGATACGAGATGGAGGCGATTGAAGATCCCAGCCAACCGGGGAGCGCCACGTGTCCCATAATTAATGAGAAGCGACTTGAAACGACGTGCGTTACGGCGGTTGTCAGAGCTGCCCGTCCGGTGCGAGACACGTGGCTGATGACAGACGGGACGTGACATAACTGTTCCCGCCAAAATGAAAAGATAAGAACGAGCATTCGAAACCACCGGGTTTTGATTCATCCACTTCCCGTTACTCTGATAAAACTACGGTCCGGGAAGTGTGGGGACTATCTGTATACGGTAAAAATCGAATATATGTTAAATCGGTAAGACCGGAGACCGAGGGAAGAAAGGAATAAGCATGTGCACGAAGACTTTCTTTCTGAACCGGAGGAGTGCTTGGACCGAAGCAAACGAAGGGCATCATTTGGTCCGGCTTCTCCATAGCCGAGTTGGTCGTGGCCGTTGGTCCGTTTGATCGTGGCCGTTGGTCTGTTTGATCGTGGCCGTTGGTCCGGGTGATCCGTTATACAATTGCCACGCGTCAATACCGTTCTGCCACATTGTACTGCCAATCGTACGGGTGTCAGACCGTACAACCAGCCTTATCCATTTTAGGGTTTTTTCTTTATTCTTTAGGGCCTTATGTTGTATGAAGCCCATGAGGCAAAACTATAAATAGAGGTCATTATCCTACTTTGAGGGGTTGGCTTCTTGAACTCTATAACATTTGTAATAGCAAATATATACGAATTCTCTCTCTCTCTCTCAATATCAGATTTTGGTCCGGATTTATTGTGTTCATCTTTAGATTTGTGCAATCAAACAATATTCACATATTAGCATGTACGTTTAGCGCAGACCATCAACTACCATCTAGTTTATTCATAGTTAATTACATTCCATTTTCTCTCAATCAAAGAATAGATTAAAGTTTTACCACATATCCTATACCTCACTCATAAATTTAATTGATTATCTAAATTTGGGATAAACATACATCTTTCACAAATTTAAATTCATTAAATTTTACACTTTTAACATTGCATATGATATTCACATCTTTTTAATAACTATTTAAATATGTTTCATCCTTCATCACCAAAATACATATAAGTTAAATTAATATATCTTGAATTTTATGATCCGTTAAATGTTGTCATAAAATGAAGCAACATGGTATATAAAATTATCCTCCGAGTAACTTTATTTTTCCTTTATCTTTTTTGCCAAAATATATGCATAATATATATTGATTATAAAATTACATTGTGATTACAGTTAACATGACACCTCTAGATCTTAACACTTCATTATAACTTGTTAGACTACATCAAGAATTCATTTTCTTTCTGAATCTTTGTCAATTCCTTTATACACATCCCATGAAAGTTAGTATGCTCCTTGAAAGAAGTAGATAATCAATTTTTTTTTTTTTAAGTGCAAATATAAACCTTATGTCTTGTTCAACATCATTATTTTTTTTTTAAGTGCAAAGATAATCAATCGGTTAGTCACCATGGTTCTTTTTCATTTTCCAGCAAATTTCGTTAATACCATTTCATGTCCCTTATGCATAATTAGACTTCCAAGTTTAGCTTAGCCAACTATTTTTGAAACTCGAATAGTTTCTCTGTTTTGGCCAAAACAGCATATAAATGCAGTACAAAAAAGGGGCTATTTACGGCGGTTATTTTTACATATAGTGGCAGTTTTAAACCACCACAATGAGCTTTTACGGGGGCTTTTGAGATAACATAGTATAATCCGGTCCGCCTCAAACGTATTACAGTTGGTTGTGAATAAACCACGTACATAATACATATAAAAACGCCATAATATCCCTTAGATAATGTGGCCCTTTTTTTGTATTAAATAGCGGTTTAAAACCGTCGTAATTGCAACAAAAATTCAAAATCATTTTCCACAAAAATCATTGTTCAATTTCATACTTTCTTTTTCTTGCAATAATAATTAATTTTCCCAATTTTTTCATTCCATATTCACATCCTATTTATTGCACCCTATACATCTAAACCCCTATAACACTTCATAATAATTTTAACACAATATAAAAGATCAAATAAACAAAATATTCATCTTATAAAACAAAATTACTCCAAAAGTATATCATCAAAATACTAAAGATTACAAATAGAAAAGAGAAGAACCCTAACAAAGTGATTTTGGTTCCATCGAAGGATTAACAAACACACAGAAAGTGAAATCGACTGCTAATTTACCAACGATTATCAAACATACAGTAATCCTCACCTTTTGTCTTGTTTTCCTCTCTTGAGCTGAGGGTTTTTCGGAAACAGTCGCCCTACCTTTCAAGGTGGGGGTTAGGTCTGCGTACACTCTACCCTCCCCAGGCCCCACATGGTGGGATTCTACTGGGCTTGTTGTTGTTGTTGTTGTTGTATCAAACATACAATAATCGATTACCAAAAGATTACAGAATTGAATGTGGTCATATTTCGGATTTGAATCTCTCGTATTTTCTGATTTGAATGTGCTCATATTTTCTTAGTTGGAGGAAAGAGGAATTTGGGTGAGAAACGTGATCGGGAGAGTTCTAATTATTGAAAATCGTGGGGGCACAATTGGTTGCTCACAACTTTAATTTTATTATTTCAAAGTAAGGACCAACTTCGGTTTACAATTCTTACACTCAATTTTTTTCTTTCGCTCACACTCTAGCAACTCTCTTTATTGCTCTCTATTATTTCTGACTTGCTCTCACACTTCTCACTTGAGTACGCACTTCTTACTTGCTTACTTGAGCCCTTCTTACTTGAGTACACCATACTTGCTCTCACTTCTTCAGCACACTTACAACTCAAATGGACCACCTCTATTTATAGGTGATTATGGAAGGACTAGCAAGGGATATTTACTACTCTCTTCTAGAATATTCCTAGCTATCTTTTTCTATAATCATACTTTTATTTATTTCTTGAGTTATCCTTTCTAGAATCTTTCTAAACTCCACTCTGGAACTTTCATTCTAGAGTTTTTCTTTCAACTCTCTAGAATTACTTGAACATTCTAGATTAATTATCCATTATCTTGGAGATTAAGTTGGTGATGACTTTTAACACTCCCCCTGCTTACTCTCGCTTCTTGAGCACACTTACAGCTCAGGACCACCTCTGTTTATAGGTGGTGATGGAAGGATCTAGCAAGGGGTATTTACTACTCTTTTCTAGAATATTCTTAGCTACCTTTTTCTAAAATCATACTTCTATTTGTTTCTAGAGTTATCCTTTCTAGAATCTTTCTAGACTCCACTCTGGAACTTTCATTTTAGAGTTCTTATTTCAACGTTCACTACAAGAGAACAGGCTCTTAGCTACGGATTTTAGCTAGAGAACTCAAATTCCTAGCTAATACACATCATTAGCTGCGGATTTAGCTAGGAATGCACCATTTCCTAGAAAAATATTTCATCTGAAAATTTAGTCAAATGCTAGCTAGGAATTAGCTACGGCTGATCCATAGCTAATATATAGCTAAGGATTTTTCCTAGCAAAATCGCTAGCTAATTTTTTGTGGTAAAACGAACTTGGTGCTAAATTTTTTCCCTCCAAGGATTATGATTTAACTAGGGATACAATCTGTAGCTAATTCCTAGCTAAAATTTAGCTGGGAAAGAGCCTAGCCCAATCGCTAGCTACTTTTTGGCTGTAATACAATTTGGCGCTAATAAGTTTTTTATCCAAAGATTATGGTTTAAATAGGGATATAATCTGTAGCTAATCTCTAGGAAGCTAGGGAAATTTCCCTGCAAAATCTATAGCTAAGTTTTAGCAGGAATTCCAATTTTGGTTAGCTAGTCGAACCCAACTAATCCCTAGCAACTTCTATTAATAATAATATGGTTATTATTATTATTATTATTATTATTATTATTATTATTATTATTATTATTATTATTATTATGATAAAGGAAAGATATCTAAATATTGATAATAGGAGTAGTAAATATTTTTTGATTTCTTAGTGCAATTTACTATTTCACTATATTGTTAATTACTTCAACTGTCCCAATTTACTTGTGGTGGTTGGCCTGACAAGTAATTTAAGAAAATGACAAAAGAATTTAGAACTTGTGGTTTGAATCAAGTTAGAGATATTTGTAAGACATATAATCATCTCATTAAGGATAAAATAAAAAGCTTAAAGTTAAATTATTTCTAAATATAGAATGACGTTATTTTTTTCTGGGAGAAATTAAAAAGAAAAGTGTGCCAAATAAAATGGGACAGTGGTATACTATATTAAGTTTTTCAGATCTATTTATTTGTTATTTTATATTTTGAATTTTTTTTATTTGTATCGTATTGAAATTTAGTGGTAATTCTATGTTGTTGTATGTCATTTGTTTAAATTCATAGAAAATTAGGGAAGGGGAAATGGAAATGAAACATGGTGCAAAGACCTCGATCTCCTTAACCCATTGAACTCTGCTATCTCCAAATTGACTAATTTCTCCTTCAGTTTCCCATCAGAATCCTTCGATCTCAAGCTACAAAAGTTACCAAAATTAATACGATTTTAATACGAAAGTTTATCAAAATCGTAGTGGCAACAATCCACATTTTCAAAATGGTTGATCTATGTATAATTAGAACGATGATTTCGACCTGTAATTAATTTTAAATTTCTTTGATTCCATCCAAAAGAGAATATCGCATTTGGTCCTTTGTCTATGTGATCGCTAGTTTCTCACTTGTCCCCATCCTAATTATGTTCATGGAGAACTCCTCGTGTTAGAGAGATGAAGATGTTCGAAGGAACCTAAATTTAAATTTGAAAACTACATATTTATAATTTCTAGTCTCTTGTCGATGACCTATTCATCTTACTTGTTTTGGTTCCAACTAATGTCCTCAATCTTGTTGGTTGACTTAATTAACCTCGAAGCTACTTTTTTTGTTCCTTGAATTTGTTACTTTCCTATTTTTACCTTGTTGCTTTAATACAATCATTTCTCTCTATAATATGGTCAATGCACTGCTTTGCATACATTTCATCTCTATCTGATCTTATTAAAGTGGTTTGAGCTTATTACTTCCTTTGTCACGACTTATGTGATACAGTTCGTATTTCAAGAGTCAATTTTCTTTATTTTGATCTTGAATTCAGACATACTATATTGAAGTTATTTGAAAACAATTTATATATTTAGAAACTACATAAAAATTACTATAAGTCACAGTAATTAACAATTTAGTATATTTAAAAGGCATACGAATAAATCATAGTAAAGAAATTTCTTGTTTGACTCTCGAAATCCAAACTATATTACATAAATTGGGACAGACGGAGTATTTGATTTTTGACGTGAATTGTGCTTATCTGCTCTATCTGTTCAATTATGAGATTCTATCTGATTCTGTTGAGTTAAATTCCCTCTTATTTGTTGATTATCTAACTGTTGAGAATTATATCTGTTAGTACAAAGGCAAGTGTTTTCAAAGATCAACTCTGGCCAATACTTCTTTATAGTCGGTCAATGATATACTTGTTGAGCACACGTTGATCTTGTACTCATAATACACTTGCTGCACTCTTTTGTGCAGATTTAGATCCGTGCACTAGTGGATCACGTGGACCCGCTTGATTTTCTGTAGTTGTTCATTGGAGATTTCGAGATGAGCTGTATGGCTGATCTGCAACACCGAACTCCATCTATCCTTATTTTCATTCTATTTTTTGTTTTTTTCTGGACAATTGTATTGAAATACTTTCAGACTTGTACTCATATTTTAGAGGCTCTTGTACTTATGGTACCAAATTTTGGGGGTGTGCTCGTTATTTCCGCATTTTATGATTATGAGACTTCATTTTTATGAATTATTTAATGTTCTCATGCTACTTTGCCGCTTATTAATTGAAAATAAATTAAAAATGAATTATGGTTCATCTATCAGGTTAGGTGTATGTGCCACCATGACTTGTTAGATTTTTGAGTCGTGACAATTACTTGCTCTAGTTTGATGCTTCTTAATATAGGTTCCTTCTTGGCTTTTCTTTGTTATCAAGTTAGTTTATGAATTTTTACTCATTTTTTCAAAGTATGGTTATTTATTTTATATGAAACAATTCCGATCAATGTTTAGTCAATTGCTCATTCTGATTAGCGTTCAAAGATGAAACAACTCTGTATAAATTTGTTAATTTTATATTTTCTTGTAATTTCTATAATTTCTATGTAATTTTACCTATTTAGCTAATTGATTTTAATATAGTAATTTATAATTTAATAAAAACTAAAGACCTCAGAGCTAGCGGTTAAAGGAGCAAATATATATTCAGCCTTTATTCTTAATAGTTAAGTCTTTAAACTCAACCTTTTTTCTTAATTTATTAAAGTTAATTACTGCTTAAAATATCTTAAAGTTAGCCTTAAAATCCTAGAAAATCAAAACAAAGTAACTGAACTACTCTTCTCAAGCCCCTCAAATGCATACTTCACGTCTCCTCATGCTCGCAAAACTAGAGCTATTTATTCCAGTCTACAGAAGCTTGAAATCACAACTGATTACTGCCGTTGTCTGCCTTCTGGTATGAATTTTCTCCTAAACCTCATGCATTTGTTGAAAAAGTAGTCTTTAATCTGGTTTTGTTAGATAGGAGATAGCAATCTTTGTTTTCCTTATAAAAAAAAAATACTCTGCTTTTGTTAGATATGGAGGACGAACTCTTAACTGGATTTTGTTATCTTATTTGGGGCTTTCCGTTTATATAATTCAATTTGGGGTATCATTGTATGTTGCTTAGTATGAGCTTTTTATTGTGTTTTCTCACGAACTAAACATGGATTGGGGATATTAAATTTTGGTCCCTATTAATAATATGCAAGAAAGATACTAAATCATAAAAATATGTACGTGATTGACAATTGCTCTAGCAAGCATCTACAAATTATTTTTATATCATTGAAATAGAGAAATTTTGTAGTGGACGTCTGACAATTTTTATTTCTCGGAGGACTTGTTGGCGCTACTTCTCGTCCACCATTATCGAAAACCTAGGAATGATAAATGATCTTATTGCATATGTAGAAAACCAGGATATGAGAGTAAACAATAATAAACTTTAAAATTTAAAACATTGAGATTAAAACTTGTGGCCTTTTTTTCATTTGGAAAGAGCTGGAATTGTTTTTTCATCTTTTTCTCTTTATGCTGCTAAAACAAAAGACAAGCCAATGAGGAAGTCATAAGTTTCCCTGATATGTTGTATAATAAAATTTAAAGTTTATGTTCTTAGTATGAGTTTTTGATTGTGTTTTACATGTCCTTTAAAGAATGCAATTTATTTTCTCTTAGTTAAATGTGATACTGAATCCTTCTTAGATTAGATACTCGTGGTAGTGTCAAATCTATTTAAATTGGTGAACTATGAATATAACTTTTTTTGCATTTCATATATTAAATAATTATATTAAGTACTGACCATAGTGTTTTGTCATTGAGTTAGATAGCAAAGGTTCATGATTACCAAAATACCTCCACGAGTTGACCTTTGGTTTCCAAGCTCTTGCAAATAAAGCCAATGCTTCTGGCTTTGTTCATACTTCCATCCTTTATCATAGAGGTTCTTAGTTGCATTACTTGCATTAATGTTGTTGGTTTCTATTTTCCTAGACAAGTATATGAGGTTCACATAAATTCTTTTCCTTCGGAGATTAGCTTTCATTTAGAGTGCCAAACCACTTTTGAATTTAACATTGCTTAGAAATTGTTGAGAGTTATTGAAAATTGCATTATGAAGATCACTGCACCATTAAGAACTAGAATTTGTTGATTGATTCTTGGAAATGCTCTACAAAATCAGTTTCCTGGCAGACAACATGACTCATCTAATTATTAAACAGTCTAGATGTGTCGACATGGCTGATTGTAAATTATCAAGGATGAAGAGCCATGATTGTCATGTATTTCTTGAAAGGTTGCTACCAATTGCATTTCGAGATTTTTCGCCAGAGCCGATTTGAAATGCCTTAACAAAGATTTGCTTATTTTTAAAGGTTTATGTACAACTGTGTTAAAAGTAGAAGATCTTTAGAAGCTTGAAAAAAGCATAAAGGTTACAATCTTCAAGCTAGAGAAAATATCTCCTCCTGGTTTATTTGATTCCATGGAACATTTGCCAATTCATTTACCATATGAAGCAATAGCTGGTGGCCCAGTTCAGTTTTGGTGGATGTGCCCTTTTGAGCGGTAAGAATCTAAATCGAATCTTTGATTAGATGATTAATTAATTTACTTAACGACACACTAACAATATATATTGATGTAGCTAGGTACACGGTTTAAAGAAAGCAAAAAATAGATCTCGTGTCGAGGGATCAATATGTGAAGCTTATATCATTCAAGAAGTTTCAACATTCAGTTCCCATTAATCATTATTTCAGCCTAATGTGCAAACTAGGCTGAATAAAGTTACTCGAAATGATGATGGAGATGAAGGTGATGCAACTAATGGTTGTCTATCCATATTTTTGCATCCAGGACATCCGAGTGGGGAGATGAACGAATGCTCTTTGTCCGATAAGGAGCAGGATGCAGCACAAATGTATGTTTTGTTAAATTGTGAGGAGGTTCAACAATTCGTCTTGTAAGTTTATAATTTTACCTCTATAATGTATATGTACTACATGAATGGCTAATTTAGCAAAAACAAATTATTACTTTTGTAGTATCTTTGAAGCTGAATTGAAACCAAAAAAAGTTCAGAAAACATTAGCCTCGAGGAAATTGATAAAGAGACAAATAGTAGATTTGCCAACAAGTTGAACCTTATGTGAGTAAAATATAATTGTATGAAGAATTTCCTACACTTTATTTTTCTCGACTTATAATTTATTTGTAACTAAACATACCATTGGCCTATTTGCTGTATTGATAGGTTCTTAATCCAGCTAACGACGTGAATGATGATCGGTTGAAAGACTTGGCTTTTGGTCCTTATAAGTGGGTGCAAATCTGGCCTCAGTATTTTACGAATGGCTATAGGTTCGACATTCTTATATAGGTTCGACATTCTCACTTGTGGGTCTAACAAATCAACTATGAATAGTGGTGTGTGCATAAAAGGGACAAGTTGGAGTGACTATGAGAGTGACTACTACGGAAAGTCAGAAAGTATGTGGCTATGTTTTTATGTCATTTCTTCAATGATATTTATTCTGGAAGTAGTTTTGTTTAAATTAAGATTCATGTGAATTGTTTTCTGATTAAAGAACAAGAAATTGCTCTATTACTGAGATTTTTTCCTCTTCTTTAAATCTTAGAGGTAATACCAGTAAAGGTGATTTCAGAATTTTATGTATATTTGCTTGTTAGCTGAGGAGTTAGGTGCAGTTCTTCATCGAACTTTGAAAAGATAAGTTGCTTGTGTAACTTTATATTTACTCTCTTTTATCCCAATGGGAGAGGGGGTTGTTTGAAAGGGTTTTGTCTATGCAGAGGGGGGATAGTTATGACAGGCGTTTGATACTATTAGCATGACGCTACATTTTTCAGGACTTTAAGAGGGATTGGACTATCAAGAATTACTAGAAATATTTAATTGTTGGCTGGTTTAGTGGTCAAAGGAGTATCTCTTCTTACGAAATAAACAAGGGAGAATCCCTATTTACAAAAGTATTATGTACACATCAAAGAATAAAAAATTGAATGGCTAATCATTTAGAGTGTTGTCGTTGCCTTCTTCAAGTGTGCTTTATCTTGTGTCTTCAAAGTTGAAGCTTGTTGAAGAATCTGTGAGAACCAGTCCACATGTTCTTGTGTTGCATATAGTAGTCTATCTTTTCCAGTCATGGAGTATCGATAAGTACTATATGGAGTATTAAAGTTTCTCATTAAAATTGATGTCTTTATGAAATTGTATGCAAGAGTAGCATTAGTTCCCACTTCCCAGGGTTTAAATTTTCAAAGTAATGCATGATATGCTTGAAGATAATGGCTCAACCATGAGACATATCATTCCAGTTTAGTTGGAGCCATGCATTTTGTTTGGTTGAGGTTCTTTTATTAGTTTATATATTTATATTTCTTGTTTATTC
The DNA here is from genome assembly GCF_019175385.1 of Lycium barbarum. Lineage (NCBI taxonomy): Eukaryota > Viridiplantae > Streptophyta > Magnoliopsida > Solanales > Solanaceae > Lycium > Lycium barbarum. Next base: position 40,823,051 of record NC_083345.1, read on the forward strand.
TGAAACTAAAATGCTTCTAAAAAGTTATGAAAGTTATACATTATCTGTCACAAAACTCCAACAAAGAACAAGAACATATTACTGGTGATGTCAATTGATTTCAACATGCTCTTTTTTGTTCACTAATTAATGAAAAGATGTTGTTTTTGGGGCTTAAAAAAAGTCATGACTTATGTGTCAGTTATCTATCATGTCCAAGAAAAAAGTTCTCTTAATTTTCTTGTCTATCCAATATTTGGAGAATTACATGTCTTGGGGAAAACTGAAAAGCTAGTAGTAGTGGATTGATAATTCAATATTTGGTGAGTTTCTCATGTTTCTTTTTCGTAACACAAAGTACAATTTGTGACTGGAAAATTTTATTACAGAAAAAATCTGAGTACTTTAGTACATTTTTTGCTACTTGACAACTTTGTTATTCTATGTGATAACTAATTACTTTATCATTTTTCAGAATTCATTTACAAAGATTATTAAGGAGAAGGTGGGTGAGACTTCAACATTAAGGAATGAAGAAGGTCTTGAAGTAGATGATGGAGACATGGAGAGAAACACAACAACAAATGGAGAAGAGGAAGGAGAATAACCTAGCGAAAACAATGATGTGAATTTGTTGAAAACTACACTAGAGAAGCATCTACTGAAAACTTGGGTGGAAACAGTTAGAGGAATAAAACAAGGAAGAATATATGGACTTGGTCCCAGAAAATATTTGCTGACAGGTTCATCGAATGCTAATTGTGTGTTCTCTGGTGCTCCTAATTGTCACGACCCAACCACTGAGTCGTGACGTGTACCTGATCACTACTGGCCAAGCACCCCTGTACTTGTGCATGAACGTCCCTAAATAAGTGGGTGGCCCATAAGGCTTATAACTGAACTATGCTAACTCGTATCAGAACAAAATCAAGAACTATCAGTCATCTGTGTCCTTATGCATATATATAATCAAAATAACAGTGCAAGCCAACAAGGCTGCTACATATGCTGTACCACAAAAGGATGGGAGCCGACACGACTAGATGTCGTCAAACTGTACACATCTGTCTACAAACCTCTACTGGAGTACCAAACTGTAGAAAAGACAGGACAGAGCCTCGCCGTACCGGTGTACATATACATCTAAACATAACATACCAAAACAGACAGCAGCTCCAGATCGAGTGGAGCGCACTAACAACAGCTGGGAAGAGGCTCTACTGAGCTGTATCGCCTCTCTGTCTACCTGTACCTGCGGGCATGAACGCAGCCCCCAGATCAATAGGGGTGTCAGTACGGATAATGTACTGAGTATGTACGGTATAAGAGTAACATACACATAGGAGTCATAAAGAGAATCTGAAACTCATAAGCTAATCTGACTGACTGAATGGATCTATGTGTCTGATTATCTGAACATATTTGTATATCTCTGCTTACTGAAAATGCCTCTGAGGGCGTATGATATGCATAGGTCATAGTGCCGAGGAACGTACGGCTCGATCCCTATCCCATATAATAGTGTCGAGGACTGTACGACCCGATCCATATATCATATAGGCCCCTTTGGGCATCATAATCATCATCACTGTGCACTAGCTGATCAGGTGGTAATGTGTATATAACGCCTCGCCCTTTCCCCATACCCCACATACATATAATATACGCGTATATAACGCCTTCTGGTCACGGGTCAATATGCATATATATATATATATATATATATATATATATATATATATATATATATATATATATATATATATATATATATATATAAATGAATGCAATGCATAAGTATGAATTAGCATTATTATCATACAAAATCTCGGGACCCATGAACAGAAAGGACCATCATAACAAGGGGTATAGGATCATCAAGAACTGAGATACTCCTAGTACTTCTAAGAGTAGAGTAATATGGAGGCTCAATTACTCGTTGTTCGCTCATATCATAGGATCATGCCAAAATGAAAGAAAGGGAAAGCCTTAACATACCTTGAAGCTTATCTATTCGCCCAACTTCTACTTCTCGAACTCGCAAGTCTACAATCAAGAGAAGTTATACTATTGTTAGGCTCATCTTTATGTGCTTACCTTAATCCTTCAAATTAAATCTTTCTAGAGTCTGCCGAAATTCGGGCAGCATCTCCCCTGTTTGTATCGCTAGCCCGAAATCACAATACTAACAAAACAACAACAATAGCAACCCTAATATCAACAACGTCATTATCAACACCAAAATATTCCATAAAACATCCCACACGATGTTTTTCAACATACAACAACAATATACACTTCCTTCTTCCCAATAAAAGAGCATAATCTCATCAACACACCAACAACATTAGATACCATCCATATACATGTAAATCAGCCCAACCACACGGCTACAACATGCTCAAAACAGTCCATAACACAACAACTACAACACAACACTTTATGACCTTTCCTCCATAACTATTTTCACTTTTAAGACTTGCTAAACCTTCAAATCAACTCAAAATAAGAGATAGGATAAAGACATACCTTATACTTTAAGAAATTCATCTACACCAACTTTCTTCAAGACCAAACGTACCACAACATCAAGTAGAAGCAAGAACAATCACCTTTCATGGACTAGTTTTGTGTAATCTTGTTAAATGCTTGATTTAATGGGCTATAAATGTTTAGGGGATGTGTTGGAAAGTTTCTAGGACTCATGAGAATGTAAAATGCTGAAAAAAATGGGGTTTATGGGGGGGTTTTTACACCCCTCATAAGTCGGTTCCACCGACTTTCCCAAGTGAGACCCGCGGAAGCCACTTGGCAGCTTGGAGTCTTTATCTTAAAATGGTCATACCTTTCTACTCCGATGTCGTTTTGACGAATGGTTTGTTATGTTGGAAACTAGACTCGATGAACTTCATTTTAGGATTTTGAACCACCTTAAAACTCCTAATATATCTGGAGATATACCCCTCCAAAGTTGACCCAAAAGTTTGTCCAAAATTCTGCCAACTTTTTTCCAAATTTTCAACAAACTTATTTTCTTCAATTTGCTTGGTTCCGGAGCCTTTAGACACTTAATTAAGACTTGTTAAGAGTATTCCCTAGCCTTGTAAGGGTTTCATGACCTCTCCTAGCTTACGTTAATTTACTCACAACGCAAACGACGCAAAAATGTTCGAAGTGTCGGCCTTCTTAGTTGAAGTTGCAGAGCTTCTTGGACTCCTTCTTGCAACTCTTATGGATTTCATGTACTCTGATTTGCCATGAGATCTTAATTTCTCCTTTTGTAAATGTATCTTCTGTATGTGATTTATGTTTTTTCGCATACCTGATTCTGCCTTACTTTATTGTCCTTCTTCTTCAAGTTTATGATGTAGGTCTTGCTCCAATTTTCTTGAATCTGGTAGAGCGACTTCTTTGCACCACCATATTGGTGCTTCATCAAGTACCACATAAGTTGTCTCAGCTGGCATGACATAAATTAACTTTATCTTCTCCCTTTCTTGATTGGCAAGCTATAACCTCCAAACTTCGATATACTTTTTATGTCATCTGGCCTGAACACGAAATAGTTTCCTGAAGATGTTAGTTGCGACATAGATAGTAAGTTCTTTTCATACCTGGAACGTGGTAGACATTCTGAAGTTGCACTTGTCTCGAGCTATGACAAGGCACGGATATAGTCTCGGCGATGTGAGTTATTGACGTTCTTGAATCATTTACAGTCATCGCTACTCGATCGCTCTTATATTCTGTCACGTTGTCAACGTTTTCTCATCACCGGTCATGTGATTGGAGGTAACAAGCTCTTCCTGTTGATAATTTTCTTTAACTGCATAGGAGGTCTCAAAATCCCAATCTTCTTCTTCATCTTGCTAGTTTTGGATAGAAGTAGCTACGTTACCTTCAACTTTCTTGTATTAGCAGTCTCTAGCATAGTGTATTTTCTTTTTGTAATTATATCACCTATCCGGTTTCCAGTTGCTAAAAACCTTGGGTTTCTTGCTTGTTGGATCGATGAATTCTTTAATATTTATTCTTCTGGTCTCCGCCTGGCCGCGGGCTTCTCTCCTCATCCCTTTTTTCTGTAACCTTTCCTTTTACTGGAGAGCGCTTTATCTTCATGTTTTATAAAAAGAACTTGATAATGGCTTCTCTAATTCTTCTCCATCTGCCAACAAATTTTCCAACTCAAATTAAAGTTGATTCTATGGCACACGCTCGTGTGGCCGTAATTATTCCTGTACATTCCAGGCTTAGACCATGAACAATGGTTCTCATCATTCTTGTATTTGTGATAGCATTATCTGGATCTAATTTTGGTATTTCATCACATAAAGATTTTACCTTGAGAGAAGTATTGGATAATCGTCATCTTCCACTATGAGATCGATACAAGCTCATTCTCAAGTCATTGCAATCTCGTGTCATTCTTTTTCTTAAAAATCATCGCCAACATGTCCCAACTTTCTGTGGTTATCTTGGTGTTCTTAATCCGTTGCAGGAACTCAATCTTCGATTGCTATAGTGAGAGCATACTTTAACCCTCCACCTTTTTGTTGCTTCAGCATCAGTTGGTGGTATATTGTTTGCGCCACCAACAATATCCCATAATTCATGAACGAGAAATAATATTGCATTCTTGTGCTCCATGATCCATATTTTCTTGCGTTAAGCTTCTCAACGATGTAAAGAGTGCTTCCAAAGCCGCCATTGATTAGTACGTCCTAATTTGTAGCCTCCGACAGTAGCTTGTAGGATTTCCCCTGAGATGCTACGTACCTCTCTTGATCAACCTGTCTCTGATACCACTTGAGAAAAATTACTGGGCATAACTTGAATTTTATTACTGCTAAGTAAAGACCAGCTTCGATTTTACAATTCTTACACTCAATTTTTTCCTTTCACTCACACTTTAGCTTCTCTCTTTGTTGCTCTATCTTATTTTTCTGACTTGATGTCACACTTCTTACTTGCTTACTTGGGCACTTCTTACTTAATTGAGTACACCTTACTTGCTCCCACTTCTTCAGCACACTTACAACTCAAATGTACCACTTCTATTTATAAGTGGTGATGGAAGGATCTCGTTAGGGGTATTTACTAGCTACTCTCTTCTAGAATATTTCTAACTACCTTTTTTCTATAATCATACTTCTATTTATTTCTAGAGTTATCCTTTCGGGAATCTTCTAAACTCCACTCTAGAACATTCATTCTAGTGGTCTTCTTTCAACTCTCTAGAATTACTTGAACATTCTAGTTTAATTATCCATTGTCTTGGGATTAAGTTGGTGATGACTTTTAACACTAATATTTGAGTTAACTGAGTGGGAAATACCAAATATGTTAGGGAGGAAATTAATAAAATTAGAAAATACTAGTGACAGTTCGTCATAATTTAAGTCTGAACCGCTGTTACTGATATGAAATACTACAACATAAGGTATGTATAACTACGAAATCTTAGTTATGAATTTAAAAGTCGTGGCTAGTACCTAATAATAGCCACAAAAATTTGAATTCCATAGTTATCTACAAATTTGTACAATTTCTTAGCCACGAAAATCATATTGACAAAGCTAATTCCTCATTTTTGCTATAATTGCTAAGAATCGTGGCAATAATTACCTAAATAGCTACAACTTTTTTGCCACGAATTGAAACTTACTGTAGCAATAGTTCACCTTTTAGCCACGATAAATTATTTGAAACAACATGTCGTAGCTAAATGGGTATTTTTGCTTCAAGTTATGAAAAATTGTGGCAATAGTTAAATGATATAGCCACAAAGTTTTAGCTTTTATAAAATTTAGTAACTAATTATAAATTTTTTTGCCACGAGTTGAAACTTACTGTAGAAATAGTAACCTTTTAGCAACAAAAATTGAAACAAAATATTGTGGCTAAATAAGTATTTTTTGCTTCAGGTTATATGAAATTATGGCAATAGTTAAATTATATAGCCACAAACTTTTTGTTATAACAAAACATCGTAGCCAATTATTAATTTTTACAACGAGTTAAAACTTACTGTAGCAATAGTTTACCTTTTAGCTACAATAAATTATTTGGAACAACATGTTGTAGCTAAATACATATTTTTGCTTCAAGTTATAAGAAATTGTGGCAATAGTTAAATGATATAGCCACAAAGTTTTTATTATAACAAAACTTTGTAGCTAATTGTTATATTTTTCCACAAGTTAAAACTCATTGTAGCAATAGTAATCTTTTAGCCACAAAAAAATATTCAAATTAACATATTATATCTAAATAAATACTTTTTCTTCGAGTACTAAAAGGTCATGGCAATACTTGACTTAATAGCTATAATCATCAATTTTACGTTGTGATTCCATGTCTACAATATTATCATCAGCTGAGTTAACATCAGTATTGATAAAATCAATATTATAATTTAAAAAAATAGCTTTATCTAATTAATGTGTGAATGACTAAGTATATAAAATTTGAACAACTATAATCTTAATTGTATCAATTGCATAGTATAACATATTATATTTATTCAATCTAAACAATAAAAAGTGTTATGATATATAGTCTTGGGCTAAGTTAATAACTTATTGATTATCATAAACCAAATTATATACTAAATTCAAAAACTTAAATTTTAATATGATTCACATACAGTACGTCGTCTTGTCTCTTTTGTGACTATATTTGGACATTTTATAATCCCTAAATAATTAAGAATTATATTTTAAAATTTCAATGATATATATGATTCATATACAAGTGCATAACAATACTAACTAGTATATCATAATTCATATTAAAATCCAACTTAATAAATTCGTAGTAAACTAGTGTTATATTTGTAACAATTTGGTTATTCATACAATTAAATTTATTTTCAATTAATTAAGAATATTGTTTATATACGTACGATTGTACATCAAAACAAACTATTATATAATAATTTATATTTAATAAAATATTACTTGCAAGATTCAATATAATGAATAATTATGTAATTTTATTAATTAATTTTGAATAACTAATTATATCACATTTAAATATCTATGTGCTTGTATGATTATATCTTACTACATTGATCACTAATTATATTAAGTTAAATAATATACATTATTGATTTTATGATCTTATTGCTGTCACACCCCAATGAGGGGCATGACGGGCTCCGACCCATAGGCCGGGAACTACCTGACTTAACAGTTACCTTGAACAACATATAACATAACTCAAAGAATACCTACACGCAGAAAGGGCCTAACATAAGAATATCCGATAATCCAACATTCATGTGCATATGCAAACCAACAAGGTCGCTACAACATCACGAGTATCATAGAGCCGGCAAGGCTACATAACTTGCTAACTACGTACAAATGTCTACAGACCTCTATGGAATATAAACTGTAGGAAGGACGGGACAAGGCTTAGTCATACCCATATGTACAAATCAAAATATCATATCAAAATAGACTGCGGCTCCGAACCAAGTGGAGCGCACTGACTGCAGCTGAGGGAAGATCCTACTGCGCTGGGCTGCTCGCCTGACTACCTAAACCTGCAGGCATGAACACAGCATCCACAAGAAGGGACGTCAGTATGAATAATGTACAGAGTATGTAAGGCATGGATAACAATATAATACATATATGAAAAGTAACATGAAATAAGAGAGAGATAACCTGGACGTCTGGATGCCTCTCGAGGCGGACGTCATGCATGCTTAACTTTTTAAGAAAAACATTATTATACATATATATAGTACCATACCCGGCCATTAAGGCTCGGTGTCATATATATAGTATCATGCCCGGCCATTAAGGCTCGGTGTTATATATATAGTATCATGCCCGACCATTAAGGCTCGGTGTTATCATCATTAGCCCGCGTTCGGGCCTCCCGTATCCCGAACGATATCATAACACGCCCACTGCAGTGGTGTGCACATCTACGTGCCATGCCCGGCCGACTATAGCGCGGCGCGGTGTGAGAAAATACATACATATATATAAAGCATGCATGAGAGCCCAATCAAAATCCACAACTATATCGGAGTGACGTAAGGTCGGTAGCCTCTGATCATATTATGGATCAATAATCATTGTTTATCCCACCTTGAAGGAACAAGGGTCATAAGGAGAGATTACCAACAATGAATAAAATTAAGAAATTATAAAGTAAGCTCAATCATCTCATAATAATATAAAGCTCATGTACTTGGAAATCTCTATGAATAAAATCATCTCATAACAACATGAAATCCGTATGCCTTGGGCTTTGATAAATAAATCCCTCATAATCATGGTTGTGGTTATCATAAAAAATATTATTCATCTTTAGCATCATAAAAACTTTAAGGGTCATGAATCTCTAACATTCTTGGAAATGAGGATTTTTATGGAATTCATGCATGGGTTAGTAGGAAAAGAATCATGTCTTTAGAAGCTCAATAACATCATAAGGATCATGAGATTCGTGGGCTTCTAGCATTTGTGGAACTAAGGATATTATGGGTAGGACACAAAGGTTTATAACAAAAGTATCATGCCTTTAGAAAAAAGGGACTAGCCTTAACGTACCTAGAGGCTTATATCTCGACTTTCCAAATTACTTCCTGTCTTGATATTTACTTAAGATCGTTCGCAATCCCGTAATGTATATATAAAACAATTCACACTATTATTATACTCATCCTCACGTGTTCGTCTTAAGCCTTTAATTCGAATCCATTTCGAATCAGTCGAAATTCGAGCAGCATCTCCCTTGTATATATGCCTAGCCCAAAATCACAATACCAACAACCAACAACAACAACAGCCATACCAACATCAACAACAATAGCATCAAGGTTCTACAAGATAAAAATGCAGAATTTCATCCCAAAAATTTCTTTAAACCTCAATCCATACACCAACACAATAATTATAACTCTTATTCTCGTAAATATTCTTAAATCAATATTAATAAAAAGAGATTCATACCTTACTTTTACTAGAATAGCAAAATCTTCGATGTTTACTTGAATCCAAGTCAACTCCAACAAAAACAAAACTATAATCGGGACTATACGTTACTCGGACCTCGATTAATACTCCATCACTTGAAAATTATGTAAAATCCTCACTTTGTGGTGTATATAAGATCTCCTATGTTGGCTGATCTTTTTAGAGTATTTCGGAAGTTTATTATGGAGAAAAAGATGGATTTTAGCCCTTATATAGTGGATTAAAGTCGTTTAACACTGTAGCACTGTAGCAGCGCACGACAATGTGTGTTCGCGCAGTGCAGTCCCCTGCCCTGCCTGCCAAATTTCTAATGTCCATAATCCTTTACGCCGATATCGTATCGACGAGTGGTTTGTTGCGTTGGAAACTAGACTTCATGAACTTCAATTTAGGCTTTTGCTTTGCTTCAAAACTCCTCATATACTAAAAGATATTCTTCCTCAAAGTTGACCAAAATTTCCCCTCATACTTTCTCCAATGTCCCACAGACTTAATTTCTTGATTCACTTGACCTCCAATCCTTTACATAACTTATAATATGAGCTTAAACCCTCGTAACCATAAGATAGACGCATGTAAACTCATATACCCTTGGAGGTAACTCCAATGTCCATACTTAAAACATCCAATCAATTATAAATTTCAACGTACAAAGCTACGAGGTGTAGCATTCTTCCCCCCTTCAAAGACATTCGTCCTCAAATGTTGAAATAGAGCTCGCTTTGAGGTGGATGTCAATGCTCTTACCTGTATTTTTCGGTATTAATTCTACTTACGTTTAGTTTGAATTGCTCATTAAGGTTGGACTTATTGGAATCGCGCCACTTATCCTTCTTCTTTCCTAGCAAAATTTTATGCTCGTGCTCAAGGTCGCCCCTCTTTTGCTAACTCTTCGTGCTTAGTCATTCTCGTTATCTCTTCACCTCCATTGTATACACTTTTTTTACATACTTTTATCCAATTTCTGATCCCACATTCATTTTATTCAGGGATTCTTGTTCTCTCTGATCTCATCGTATCCTTCTTACGCTTCACCGATATCCCATAATTTCGTCTTCTTGGAGTTTAACTTATTCTTATTCTTTCCTGTTAAGATAACCTCAAAACTATTCATATTGCAACATCCTTTGCTTTCCATGGTTGTCAAATTAATCTTTGCGGTAATTTATCTTTCAACTGGTTTAACACCGAAATTTCTCGCTTGATTCCTCTTTTCTTTAATTGGACTTCTTGCAGTTGGGCTAGTTAATAGAAATTTTTGTACTTATGTCAGAAAATATCAAATCTCTTCCTTAATGATTTCTTTCCTTCAATCATTCTTAAAGTTTCTAATCCTTAGTCCGACTAATAAATTGGGGTGAATTTGGAGGTTTGTTGAAGATTAACCAAGTTTCCTTGTCATGCCACGAATGCAAATCGTTTCACTCTTTACTTTGTCTGTAGCCTTCATTCATCCCTTTCTAATAAGAGCCCTTATTTTGCTTGTCCCACGAGGTTCCACTATCAACGGATTGTCCTGATCAAATGCGATATCATTTGATTATTCCCTTTGGGGTTTTACTTTTTCCTTTGACCTTCGCCCGACTCTCACTTAATAAGTCTTTTCCATAGTCTGACGCACTTACCCGTCGTTTCGGTTTGTCAATCAAGTGGATCTCTTAATTTCTTAAATATCCATCTCTTCAATTTATATCCTTGAACCCCTTTCTTGTGGTCTTATCTCCGACTACTTCCATGATTTCCCCTTCTGTTGACTTAGCCCAACCTGTTTCGTAGCTCTTTATTCCTCTGCTAGTGGACAACTTTCTTATTTGGTTGCAGTACTTTTCCTTGCTTGCTTCTCTGGTGATATTTTAGATTATCCCTCTTAGTACTTATCGATTTTATATATACCATATCATGTCCTTTCAGTTTTTTGGCCGGACTCCTTAATTCCTTACAATCTCATCATAGTTCCATCTGTGATAACGCCCAGATGATTTACATTAGCTTTTTCCTTACTATCGTCTTATTACTCTCGATGCTTACTTTACCTCAGATTGCTCATCCATTGTATATTGAGTAGTCGAGAAATTTATATTCAAATTGGACTCAATCAACCAGACTTTTTTCCATAATCCATCCACAACAACAACCGCAACACAATACCTTATACACTTGTATGCGACACTTCCTCATCATTATTATTGTCTCTCATAGCAAGATTACCTTCATATCATACTAATAATCACAACTTACGCCAATTTATGATTCAAATATCTTCAACTTCGTATTTGGAACTCTTCCTCCAATTTCCTTTTGTCCAACCTTAACATAATTAACTCATAAACGTGGAATTATAATAAAATCTTATTTATTCACAACCTTCTATAATTATTCCCCCTTGTTAAAACTTTTATCTCCTCTTTTACTAGAATTTCCTTTTTAGTGATCCATGTTGTCCCTTATACTCATCCCTGGTCATCATGTCGCCCTTTTTCTTCTTTTATTACCTTGTGGGGGACTTCACTGCATATTTAAATGCAACTCATAATTTCTCCGGTGAGAGCGGTTCGAACCATAGCTTGGAAACACAATGTACTTAGACTTATTCTTTTGTTTGTTAGTTCTTCTTCATCTTATCATGCTTCTTGTTCCATCTGTGTTCTTAATATATATATATATATATATATATTAAGAACAAAGATTAAGAGAAAGAGATGAACAATGTAACAAGATTCATAACTGGACAGAGTCCAGATAAAAAAAAAAAAAAAGAGAAAAATTGGGAGATAGACAGAAACCTAGAAATATAACTACATGATAAGAAGACATTAAGGATGAGGAAGTACCGAGTAGGATTGTTTAAAAATTGATAAAAACCACTATATATTTACTACCAAGTTTGTCGGAGTTTAAATTATATTGAAAAAATTTATAACCCCCCCCCCCCCCCCTCCCACTTTGGTATCAGAGCAAGAAGATTTTTTGACCAACTTAAACCTATATAATATTTTATGAGAAGACCATTCTCTGCTAGACAAAGAAGACAAATCTATATACATGTTTATAGACAATATTATATGAGACAACGTAGTTTACTAAATATATAAGTTATAATTATTGTATGATATATTTAATTCGAAAAAGACGTATAAATCTTAGAAAAACAAGAAAGTTTTTAACTGAATATAGTAGATATATAGACATAGTCCATTGCCAAGACTTACATGATAATATAACAATATTAAGCTTAAGAAATAATCTTAATTGGGAAATATATTTCACTAACGACGAGATATTTAGAGCTGAAGATCATATTAGATATCTAGAACAGAAAGTAAAGTTTATTCCATTAGGGTAATACAAGATAACTATTTAGAGGTAAAACAAGAGTTAGAAAGACTATACCCAAAATATATCAGACTAAGTAGTATTAAAGAAAATCAGCTAAGATTACAAGAATTAATAGATATAATATCAGGACTAGAATATATTTTATTAGGATATCTAAGATCTAGAAAGTCCTCTCAAAAACAGGTACAAAAGCGATTTGAACCATACTAGTTACCTTTATATGAAAACACCGCCCTTTGTTAAACAAATAGCTATAAACTATCGGTATTTATATAGAGATATAGAAAGAAGACGTGAACATAGAAAAGTTGAGAAATCTTTCAGTGCATATCTATAAGTAATAAATATAGAAACTCTATCATCAATAATAGAAAATAGACTGTTACAAAGTTTGGTTAGCGAAGATACAATTTCTGCTATAACTTGGGAATTACAAGGCATAAGAAAAGATATAGAAAGACTTACAAATAACATAGAATATCAAAAGAAGGTTTGTAAAATAAGAATTCCTTTAGGATACTAAACAAATTTTGATAAAATAGATACATTAAAAAATTTAGATTATTTAGACTTAAGAAAATACCCAGAAAACAAATGTGGAGCATTAAAAGATCATAGTATTATAAGGTGTAATCTTAGTCACTGAGAACATATATTACATAGTGAAGACAAACAATTTAATACACTAGTAGATTTATTCATAAATTTTAGTGAAAAAACTCAAGAAAATAATAAAGATATTACTAGAATATTAGAAGTACTACTCATATTTCCTTTTTCTATATACTTACCACTTTGATAAGCACATATCTTTTCTTCACTTTTATTACTATATTTATTTGGTCTTGTTTTTAATACTGCTCCTCATCCTTCAAAACTACGATATGTTTCTATAATTAAATAGTCTGTCTCTAGTGGCATATTTAGGTCAGGAATATTTTTTATTTTTTCTTTAATATTTTGTACTAATTTAATGTCTTCGGTATTAAAATGTTTTTGACCATTAGATCCGTCTTTGAATACAATGGTCTTGCTATTTTTCCTAAGTCTTTTATAAAATTCCTAGCATAGTTTACTAATCCTAAGAATTTTTGTAACTCTTTAGCATTGTCTAACTTAGCATTTCTAAAGCTTTTTTAGCTATATGAGGTTGTAACTTTATTTTACCCTCTCCTAGTATTACTCCTAAAAAATTTATATAAGTTTACATAATTCCATATTTTTCTTACTAATTATTATTCCATTTTCTACAAATAATCTAAATACTGTTTGTAGGTGTCCTAACTGAGAGGGGGGTTATAAATTTTTTCAATATAATTTTAACTCGATGGATTAACCTGTAAATTCGTAGGTGTTGAAAGGCCGTTTTAATGTCCAAAAAAAATGATAAAGGACGATGTTGACCGTGATAACCAGGGTGTGGTTAAAGAAGAAGGATATTAAGAACAAAGATTAAGAGAAAGAGATGAACAGTGTAACAAGATTCATAACTGGACAGAGTCCAGATTAAAAAAAAAATAGTAAATCGATACTTCTCAAACTTTGGCTTCTCTTTCTGAGCTTAGGAGTATTATAATTCTTCTTGAAACTGAATTTGGCTCCCCCACCCCCCCCCCCCCCCCTCCCTCCCTCTTTAGCGACGTTCTCATATATTAATAACATTCGAGTGTTAACCGGCTTTGGTAGCCATCTGGCTGACATTAGCGGTCCTTTAACTCTTTATCCCATACAATACCGGAATTTTCCTTCATTGTCTGGTTTAACTCATTTCTTTTTTACTAGATGAACATTTGTACTAAATCAAGTTACACATATTGAATACACCTCAGACCACTTCTTCATTTCATGATTATTAATCCTTTAGGCTAATGAATTAATGGTGACATCAAAGTTTGTCGGGGTCTTTACACGATGCTCCTTCAGCCGTAATCTTCATTCCCGACTACTTTTTTTTTCTAAGATCCTTGAGATTCTGGTTTCTTTCAATTCCTGATTCACATCTATGATATACTATTCATTCTCACGATTCATCCTTTCATTAGCTTAACTTATATTGTCTCATCGTCCTTAATAGTTTGCGTCACAGTTCTGCATCATAGTTCTTCAAATTTTCTTACCAATTCTTGTGCTTATCATGAAATGTTCGGAAAGTGTACTCTTTTCATCTTCTACCTTCATCCAACCCTTACGATATTACAACTTACCCGTGTTCATACACATCCCTCGTACATTCTTCCAATTTCCGTTGTGACCAAATTTCTGTACTTCTTACCAAGACTCTTATCTCCGATTATCGGTGTTTTGCCTCTTGCTAGATTTATTAGCTTATTATCATTTCTCTTGTCCTTGATGGTTACATAACTTCTTCTGGCCAATCCATTAGTCTACTTTTCTTACTTTCGCTCTTAGAACCTTGCTCAACTTTCCTTGCTCATAAAGCGCTCTTCTCCACCTTGCCATTTTACCGCATTGGCCCCGGAATTCCTAAAATACTCTATTAGAAGTACAAATCCCTTTCCATTTCTAAGATCGTCTCTTATGGGAGGGGTGGTTTGTCCATTTCCTAAGCGAACGTATCAATATGACTTCATATTTATCCTCTCAGATGTACCTTAAGAGTCGAAATACCCTTGGCATTTTTCGTAAAATTTGATTTCTCCATCTCGGATTACATCCATACTCATCGTCCTTATACTTCAACCCTGTTTATACAAATCTGTTTCCAAGGTCTTCACATTTATCTTTTATCACATTTTGCCATCCTCTCTCCTCTCTGCTTACTTACTTTAGAAATTTACCCTTACGACTTTTCATCTTTACCAACGCCTTAATCCTTTTCTCAAGAATTCCACTTAACCCTTACTAGCAATATACTTCCCTTACTCATGATTCTTCTCTCCTCATGATATCATAATCTTATTACTCTTATATATACATTTTCCTCTTTCCCCAGTATTATTATATCATAATTACTTTACTTTAATATCCGGAGAAGGACAATATCGACCTATCCTGTAGCACTTGCTACCTTAACTTCAATACCCAACTTCCGTACCTTTAGTGTCTCATAAGATAATCATCACACTCATATATTTCGGGTTGTCAAATGACCTTCACCACATTAGCTAAAAAAAGTTAGATACCCTTCCTTAAAGGAATCTCATCCATCCTTTTTATTACAGTCTGGTCATCGTCACTTATCCTTGAACATCTATTTGAAGTTCTAAAACAAACTCAAACAAAACTCTGTAATACATTTTTTTCCCTCGATTGGAAAAGTCCTTAACTTCCGTGATTGGGTAAACACTATCATAACCTCTGAAATTTCCCATCGTTTAGAAAATTACCGTAGTCATAAATCAACACACTCGACTGCTATTTCATCCCTACTTCCGGGGTTGCTAGCGATAACGAAATTTCTTAGTCACAATTATCCATAATTACTTTGGTGATCCACTTCTTCAAAATGTTCATTTACTAACAATCAGGTAATATCCCATAATAATCACACATAACATAAAAAGTGCTAATAAAAGGACCCATGTACCTATAGTCGGCCCGTCCTGATCCCAGTCAGGGGAACTGTGTAGTGAAGCATCTCCTTCATCATCCTCTCGCCATCTACTAATCTGCTTCTCCTCGTCTTCTCCATCATAGTCCATAGGATACGAATGCTCTGGCCCTTCCTGATTGACCGAAGGCCAAGACAGAGGAGTAAGGCACACTGTAACGCTCACGGTAGTGGCTGCTCTAACAAAATGCTCCATCACAGGAGAAACTGGAGGAGCCAAATCTGGTACAACCTCAGGAGCCTCTTGCTCTACTGAGGTCTTGTACGAACCTTCAGATGGGTCCATATAATAACTGTCCTCTGATGGATCCTCCTCTATAGGGGTCACAGACTCTGGGGGAGTCGTCTCAATGTCCTCGGAAGGATCAGTCTCCATAGAATAACTAAGGCTCCTCCTATTCTTTTTCGGGGGTAATGCTGGTCCGGAATCTAACCTGGGGGCCTTCCTTGCACCCCCATCATCTGAAATCGTCCTCTTCATCTGAATCAATCTGCACAAAAGAGAGTCAGAAACGATCTTTCCTAAACTTTGGCTCTATCGCACGATCTAACATGAGAAGGAAGTTCGATTATTCCTAAATGCCCCGCAGCTTCTTGTTTATAAGTATGGCGCGCTTCACACCCATAAACAAGACTCTACTGGACACGGTCTGTAGATAACCCTAGGACGGAACTGCTCTGATACCAATTTGTCACACCCCAACAAGGGGCATGACGGGCTCCGACCCATAGGTCGGGAACCACCTAACTTAACAGTTACCTTGAACAACATATAACATAACTCAAAGAATACCTGCATGCAGAAAGGCCCCAACATAAGAATATCCGGTAATCCAACATATATGTGCATATGCAAACCAACAAGGTCGCTACAACATCAAGAGTATCATAGAGCCGACAAGGCTACATAACTTGCTAACTACGTACAAATGTCTACTGACCTCTATGGAATATAAACTGTAGGAAGGACGGGACAAGGCTTCGTCATACCCATATGTACAAATCAAAATATCATACCAAAACAGACTGCGGCTCCGAACCAAGTGAAGTGCACTGACTGCAGCTGAGGGAAGATCCTACTGCGCTGGGCTGCTCGCCTAACTACCTAAACCTACGGGCATGAACACATCATCCACAAGAAGGGACGTCAGTATGAATAATGTACGGAGTATGTAAGGCATGGATAACAACATAATACATATATGAAAAGTAACATGAAACAAGAGAGAGATAACCTGTACGTCTGGATGCCTCTTGAGGCGGATGTCACGCATGCTTAACTATTTTAAAAAAACATTGTTATACATATATATAGTTCCATACCCGGCCATTAAGGCTCGGTGTCATATATATAGTATCATGCCCGGCCATTAAGGCTCGGTGTTATATATATAGTATCATGCCCGACCATTAAGGCTCGGTGTTATCATCATTAGCCCGCGTTCGGGCCTCCCGTATCCCGAACGATATCATAACACGCCCACTGCAATATATATATATATATATATATATATATATATATATATATATATATATATATATATATATATATATATATATATATATATATGCACATCTACGTGCCATGTCCGGCCGGCTATAGCGCGACGCGGTGTGAGAAAATACATACATATACATAAAGCATGCATGAGAGCCCAATCAAAAGCCACAACTATACCGGAGTGACGTAAGGTCGGTAGCCTCCGATTATATTATGGATCAATAATCATCGTTTATCACACCTTAAAGGAACAAGGGTCGTAAGGCAAGATTACCAACAATGAAGGAAATTAAGAAATTGTAAAGTAAGTTCAATCATCTCATAATAATATAAAGCTCATGTACTTGGAAATCTCTATGAATAAAATCATCTCATAACAACATGAAATCCGTATGCCTTGGAGCTTTGATAAATAAATCCCTCATAATCATCGTCATGGTTATCATAAAAAAATTATTCATCTTTAGCATCATAAAAACTTTAAGAGTCATGAATCTCTAACATTCTTGGACATGAGGATTTTTATGGAATTCATGCATAGGTTGGTAGGAAAAGAATCATGCCTTTAGAAGCTCAATATCATCATAAGGATCATGAGATTCGTGGACTTCTAGCATTTGTGGAACCAAGGATATTATGGGTAGGACACAAAGGTTTATAACAAAAGTATCATGCCTTTAGAAAGAAAGGGACTAGCCTTAATATACCTGGAGGCTTATTTCTCGACTTTCCAACTTACTTCCTGTCTTGATATCTACTTAAGTTCGTTCGCAATCCCGTAATCGACATATAAAACAATTCACACTATTATTAGACTCATCCTCACATGTTCACCTTAAGCCTTTAATTCGAATCCATTTAGAATCTGCCGAAATTCGGGTAACATCTCCCTTGTATATATGCCTAGTCCGAAATCACAATACCAATAACCAACAACAACAACAACAACCATACCAACATCAACAACAATATCATCAAGATTCTACAAGATAAATATGCACAATTTCATCCCAAAACTTTCTTCAAACCTCAATCCATACGCCAACAATACCAATGCAATAATTATAACTCTTATTCTCGTAAATATTCCTAAATCAATATTAATATAAAAAGAGATTCATACCTTACTTTTGCTAGAATAGCAAAATCTTCAATGTTTACTTGAATTCAAGTCAACTCCAACACAAAACAAAACTATAATCGCGACTATACGTTACTCGGACCTCAATTAATACTCCGTCACTTGAAAATTATGTAAAATCCTCACTTTGTGATGTATATAAGCTCTCCTATATTGGCTGAGCTTTCTAGAGTATTTGGAAAGTTTGTTATGGAGAAAAAGATGGATTTTAGCCTTTATACAGTGGATTAAAGTCGATTGGCACTGTAATACTGTAGCACTGTGCACTGTAGCATCGCGCGATACTGTGCGTTTGCACAGTGCAGTCCCCTGTTCTGCCCGCCTAACTTGTAACGTCCATAATTATCTACTCCGACGTCGTATGGACGAGCGATTTGTTGCGTTGGAAACTAGACTTAATGAACTTCAATTTAGGCTTTTGCTTTGCTTCAAAACTCCTCATATACTAAAAGATATTCTTCCTCAAACTTGGCCAAAATTGCCCCTCATACTTTTTCCAAAGGCCCACAGACTTAATTTCTTGATTTACTTGACCTCCAATCCTTTACATAACTTATAATATGAGCTTAAACCCCCGTAACCATAAGATAGACGCATGTAATCTCATAGACCCTTGGAGGTAACTCCAATGTCCATACTTAAAACATCCAATCACTTATAAATTTCAACATACATAACTACGGGGTGTAACAATTGCAATATTAAATAACTAATGCGCACCCGAAGGATAGCGACAGCGGGTTCGCTTGTCATAAAAAAACTTAATAATTATTATAAATATAATTAATAATTTGATGTAATTAAAATATGAGCATATGAGTTATGACAAACCCGTTTGGCATTCACTTTTTCCGGAGTAATATTTGTTTTACTTTATTTAAAATCAATGTTTGGCCATAAAAATTCAATCCAACTTGAAGTTGTATTCCGAATTTGGAATGTAGCTTATAGCATGTTTTCCAACCCACTTTTCACTTTTGAAGTTGTATTTAAGTACCTTCAAGCATGAACATTATTTCAAATATTCTTTGCAAAAAGTATGACCAAACACAACTTCGTTTGAAATCTACGGCCAAACGCTTACTTAGTATGATTCGTATATAGTGTAGGGATCTCTTCTCTTTTGGGACTATATTTAGACATTTTATAATACCTAAATTATTAAGAATTATATTTTAAAATTTTAAAAATATATATATGATTTATGTACTAACTAGTATATCATAACTCGTATTAAATGAAGAATTAATTTTTAAATACAATTTAAAGAAATATCTAATAATATTTATTAAATTTGAATATTTAACTATGTTAGATTTAAATAACTATGTTCTTGTAGTTATTTATTGATTACTATTATATCCAACTTAAATAAATAAAAGTTATCAATTAATGGCTTAATGTTATTTTAATAACTTGATACTCCGAGACCTAGTTATCAAGAATCTAAGCAAGCACGATCCTTATTCCCTTTGTCTAATCTAAACCTAGTCCTCATCTTTTCCCTCTAGCCGCCACACCTCTCCCGGTTTCCTGTTCTCTTTTTCAATTTCACCAACACAAATCTTTATTACTCCATATCAAAAGTTCATATGGGGTTCTTTGGTTTTTATACAATGCAGTTGGATAAATGGCTAATTGATTCTTTTTATTACGCGATGGAGGGGCAAAAGTGATGTCCTCTTTTATTAGATCTACATCAACAAGAGCTTTTGATGCCACTAATCGCTTTTGAGATGTGATTCCGGAGATGGTACTGACTTTTCTATTTCATATTCGTAGTTTATTGAGTTGAATGAACTCTCTTGCTATTTATTAAGCATTTAGTTGTTCACGTTAATATTTGTATGTTTCACCGTTGTTGATCTATAAATCTTTCATGAAACAACAATGTAGAAATATGCTTGTTTCTTAGTTGAGATTTTGTTAGAATAAACTTTTAGTGGTAAAGATTCAAATCTATTATTAAATATTTGGAGTTTTGCTATCCCTTTTAACATTACTGTAAAGATTTTTCATGAGAAGTTAATCAATGTATTTCTGATAATATATGATTCAATATACTTATATAATCATTCGTTTATGTTTATGATGTTAATTTACTTTATCAAAATTAACAGGAAGATTATGGAATTATTAGAGCCGCAACAACAATGACAAATTAGAGGGTGGATATTGATCAAACTAAGATGCGGTTGGAGGCTGCGTGGGAGGAGAGAAATGAAAAGACCATGCTGATTTTGAGTCTCAAGCAAGATGACAACAATAACAATATACCCAGTCTAATCCCACAAGTCTCAAGCAAGATATGACTATTGTAATTGTGTCATAGACAAATGATGTGTTATGAATGTTTGAAATTTTAGATATGTAACTATGTGTAAGTTAACTCCGCCTGTGTGAGCTCGCTCACATTGCCGGTCCCAAGCCCGGATAAAGGAGGAGGGTTGCTGAGGGTCAATCGGAAACAGCCTCCCTACCCAGGTAGGGGTAAGGCTGCGTACATCTTACCCTCCCCAGACCCCACTATTGTGGGATTACACTGGGTAGTGACCAAGACCAACTATGTGTAAGTTGAAACCTATTATGGAATACAAAATTAACAATGCTTGTGGCGTATTTGAATAGCAATGGAAATTTTGAATTCGTAGCTAACTATACATATAATTGCCAAAAACAGGGCTACACATTTTTACTTTTCGTAGCAAATGTAGAAACAAATTAGCTATAATTTTATATATTTCATGACAAAAAGAATTGATTCTTTAGTTGCATACAAATATATTTGTGGCAAATACTTGAACTCATAGCTATGGATTTTTGAACTCGTAGCTAAATACATTATTATTGCCACGAGAATAAACTATAACAATAGCCACCAAATTTGTATTTTCATGGCAAATAGCTTAAACTTTTTGCCACAAAGGAACACACTGTAGCTACAATATAAAGATTGCTACAAGTTTTATTTGTCGTGACAAAAGAATAAAACTATTTGTTATAAATATATTTTTCGTGGCAAGAACATTTTATCATCATAGTTACAACACTAAATATTCGTAGCAATAAATATTACTCCTTAGCCACGGATCACCAAAAGTTTGTAGCTAACCTTTAGCTACACTACATTTTGCTACGGATGCTACCGGAAAAAAAATTGTGACTAAAGTGTTTAGGCATGAAAATTTTCATATTTAGCTACAATGTATTTTGTAACTATACATGCCTTATGTCGTAATGAACTTAATACGGCGTATAAAAAAACAACGTATTGTTTATTTTGTGGCGGTTCTGTAAAACCGCTGAAATAAAGCCGCCGCAATAACTCCATTTTTTTTTAATGATTATACAAATGAAGTCTTGACTTCCTCTATACCATTTCTGGTTTTCTAAGTTTAACTCTACTGATCAAGTCGATCAGTAGTATTTGACCTTTAATTCTTCAAGATGAATCGTGTCATAAATGAAGAAATTGTTTAAGCTCCCGTAGTGGAGAGAAAAAAAAAGAAGAAGG
Source organism: Lycium barbarum (assembly GCF_019175385.1). Taxonomy (NCBI): domain Eukaryota; kingdom Viridiplantae; phylum Streptophyta; class Magnoliopsida; order Solanales; family Solanaceae; genus Lycium; species Lycium barbarum. The sequence goes on from NC_083345.1 coordinate 40,845,089, forward strand.
AACATATTAAGTAAGATAAAAGTATGATCTATTTTGTTGAAATATGTACCAAAATTAATTTGAAAGTCACATTTCACAAGGTTGAGGTTCTGTAATAAATTAAGAGTGCTAGCTTTTAATTCTTGGGCCTACCTGCTTGTTTGAACTTTGAATGTAAGGAATACGGGCCTGAACTCCAAAAAGTCATTAACAAGAGATCAAATTAGGCATACACAACATGAAGATGGGGCGAAGTGCATGGACACCCAATTTTGACATAGCCATTAACTTGTGTCTGTTTTGTACATTTTTTTTATGGTGTATCCACTTCGAGACAATTTCAAACGTAGAAGTTAAGTTTGTCAAAGTTTAAATTCAAACACAATGTTTGAAGTTTTAAGTGGCTAAATTTCAAGCACATATGACTGAAGTTTAATCATTTTTGCCTGAAGTTCAGTTATTTTTATCTGACTTCAGCTAGTTCCGTCCAAAATTCATGCACATATATATGGCTGAAGTTCAAACAAAAATGACCTAGATTAGGAAAAAATGATTGAACTTCAGTAATATATGTCTGAAATACAATAAAAATGATGGAAGTCAACCATATTATGCCTGAACTTCGGTAGAAATGCATGAACCGTCCTCCTATGTAGCTTCAAGTATTTTGCTAAAGTTGATATTGTCAAGCCTAACTTTAGACACCATATATCTGAAGTGGGAATATGTGCAAACTTTTTTGAGGTAAACAAGGTCATAATTTGGGTAGAATAATAAATGTGAATTGTAGAGTCTAAGTTAACTTCTACTGCTATTTACTTTATTGATAACTTAAATATTGAAAAAGTACAAAATACTTGAGAATATCTGTAATTAGCTTTAATATTACCTAATAGTGTAAAAAAGTTTACACCATTGGTGATCGGGGGATATTAGTTAGACTCTAAAAGGAATATTAATCTTGTTGAATCCTGACCTGTCCCTTAATTAATTAAAGTCGTTATGCTATAATGGATGTCACACGTATGTCTTTGTCTAGGCACAAGAAGGCCTGACTCCTCAGTCCTCACAAACCAATAATCAAAGGACTTGATTGAAAAAAATAAATCAAAGGACTCAAATTTGACACAGATAAGTATAAACATGCAAGCTAATAGCTACTCGATGACAAGCAAGCAATACTTTCGTCAGAAAACACAAGGCACAATATTGTACAGAAAATGTTGCCAGAATCTTATATACTGGACCACTGTTGGTACTTGAGATGCAAGTAGGAAAATCTTTTTCTATCGGAGTATTTGCAGTTTACTGGTAGCTTAATGAAAAACGGAATAGAATTGAAATAACAAACAAGAAATTGGATCCAATATGGAGTATCAAAGCGCCTCGTGTAAAAGTAACAATAAAGACATAAATAACGTTACCAATAACTTAAACTGGAGATTTATTGCCATCTGGTAAAACGAAATTGCTCATTTTCGTGATCACAATCATCAATAATCCAAATGCTGATGGTGACATGCTATTTCTTAAAGGAAATAACAATTTATTTAATTAACAAGTTGCATTTGCTCCCGAATATGGTCATTTTAATGAAGTGATATCTTGATATTGACAAGAAACTAACTACCCTTGAACTTACCAAGACACATATATTCCCAATTAAGCTCAATGGTAATATGTATACTTGAGCTTACTTCTATAGATATATCAATTATCCAAAACCGCTGTCGTCATTAAGAAAATAAAATTAAACAAAATACGAGTCACTCCTAGACTCTTATGAGTAATATTACTAATCAACTCGCTAAATACTATATGTATTTAATATGTAGGAATTCTAGTGATATGTAGAAGATTATCTGCTCCCACTGATCATGCACTAAAGCAATTAGTGCATGTTTGTTTTTTACATGAGGCTTATAGCTTAAGCATAAACTATTTAATCTATATCTCCATCACAATTTTTCACTTAACACAAGGTTATTTACTACCCTCTCTCTCAATTCTTTGGCTTTCTAAGGTTATCAAGGAACAAATTGACAAAACAAAAGGGTCAATTTCCAGAATTGAGTGGGAATAAATTAATTTCCTTTTGACCTAATATTTAGATATTCAAAGACTAAGGAAGAGCTATGTAAAAAAATGAAATTTCTTCGTGTCCTTAATATCGAAATATGTTTTGATCAAATTTCAATTCTTACATATTCAATAGAAATTTTTTCACGCCATACACCTTAGTACTCTTAGTCGGGCATTTCACTTATTTCTTTCATTTCTTATTCATGGAGTTGATTTGTCATTATTGAGTAATTCCTATATATGAAGTGAATCCTCGTACATCAGCTAGAGAGGGCCCACAACTACTTATGAACCAAAAGGAATTCTAAGCCACTTCATTAGTTCATATAGCAACTATTATTATATTACTCGGCTCTCATTGGTCAGTTTTGTATATTAAAAAGTATAGTACTCTGTACCAACTTTTTCTTGTATTTCTTGCCTTTTAAGCACTCTTTTGTACCCTCCCTCTCTACCCCCCAAATCTCAGACTCATATTTCTTCCTTCTTCCGCCAATCCAAACACTTCCTTTCTCTCCTCTTTCCCTTTTTCTCTCTGCTTAAATCTACTTTAGCTTTAGCTTCGTATACAGATAGTATGCCTGAATGTCAAGAGAAAGGTATATATTCAACCATCTACTGCAGATACCTTGTGGTTTTGTAACACCAAAAAACAAAAACAAAAACATTTCTTCCAGAAGAATCGCTTTTCCTTTGTTATCAATGTTTTACAAACTTTACTAAAGAATCATATTTGTGAATCACAACTATTGTTAACCAAAAAATTAATTTGTTTATAATGGTGGCAGGGAGAGATATGAGGAGATAGGGAAAAAAATAAAGAGGGAAGCAGATGACTACTCGCAGATGGGAAGGAGATATATGTTGGTGCCTCCTAGAAGCAGTACAACCTTAAATACTGTAACACCTTGTGCTGCCTGTAAGCTTTTGAGACGTCGTTGTGCTCAAGAATGTCCATTTTCTCCTTATTTTTCCCCTCATGAACCCCAAAAGTTTGCTTCTGTTCACAAGGTTTTTGGTGCTAGTAACGTTTCCAAGATGTTAATGGTAAGTTCAAACTCTGATTCTTTTTCATGAGCCAAATACGTGAAACTACTTGAACTATAAGGACCTTTGCGTACTCTAATACTACCTTATAAAACAGTTTTAAGCTTCTAGAAAGATATTATACTTTTATTTACTTAATTATATCTTTAATATTGGTCAACTAATTAATGCAGGAGGTACCTGAGAGCCAAAGAGCAGATACAGCTAATAGTTTAGTTTATGAAGCAAATGTAAGGTTAAGAGATCCGGTGTATGGATGCATGGGAGCCATTTCTGCTCTACAACAACAAGTTCAAGCTTTACAAGCGGAGCTGAATATTATTAGGGCGGAGATAATAAAGTACAAGTTTAGTGACACCACAACAAGTACTCTCATTCCATCTTCTCATGTTTCATCATTGTTTTCTTCTGGAATTGTTTCCGTCGTCGCTGCACCGCCGCCACCGTTATCACTGCCCTCAACGATATCTTCTGCTGATGCCACCATGTACACCCAACCGTCTACAACAACAACTGAATTTAGCACCATATCCAGTGAGAATAATATGTCCTATTTTGGCTAAATTTGGTTATTATTCCAATTTGTTTATTATTCATATTGCATATCAAGAATCAAATTGACTACAATAAGCAATGAATTGTTTAATGTTACAATAAGATACCTTTTTCTGTTACAATCTATATTCCTTTTTAATACTACTAAAAACGAAGTGAAAGATTAAATTCATCTTATATCTTATACTATCTCTTACTATATATGCTTGTTGATTAACATATATATACTAGTATGTTTTTTTTTTTTCACTGTTAATATTATGCCTTTTTGTGTTTGTCTCTTTAATTTGCTTCTTCATGGTTATGTTAATTCTGTTGTCTTACAGCCAAAACATGCAATTTATTCAAGAATGAGAGTTTTCCAAGCATGCGTCCAAGGGTGTAAATTTACTTAGCGCATAAAATGAAGTCATACGCTAGTAGGTTCTTTTTATGTACCTTCTACATTTTTCTTCTCTTTTTCTTCTAGTAGCATTTTTTCATAAAATTCCTATTACATTAGGAGAAATGCGCCCTGATAATCGAGCTTATACCTATTGTGAAGACTCCCACTAATACCACTAAACTGTATGCTTGGTCTTCCTCCAACATACATATAACTATTTTCTCGTATTGGAGTTAACCCCATGATAGTCGTATAAACTTACAATTAAAATCGTTGAAATTCTACTTCAATATGAATTGATTAGAGGAGCAAAAGTTAGTACAGTAGAGTAACAGAAATGGAGAAGATCAGAGAAAATAACAGCATAGATAAACCAGAGAATTTCAGCCAAATATGTCTAAAAATACTTGGTCTTATTATTGAATGCATTTTCTTGGTTGACTATGTTTGGAATGTTAAATATAATTAGGAAAAAAAAAAATCGCCAACCTGTACAGGTTCATATATGAACCTTTCAGCTTGTTTTAACATTTTAAAAGTACTTTTTCATCGAAAGTAAATTGTTTAATTTAATTTGTCCAAGATTTGACAAAGAATAATTAGCGATAATAACAATGAACCTAAGGCGAGTTAATTGTGTACGTGAAAAATTAAAGTAAATACGAAAATGTAGCTGAATTGTTAGCTGGTCAGTCGTCCTGCCAGCTAAGTTTGTCCTTTGTATAATTTAGGGGTTCCTTGGCGTGTGGAGCTCAATATGCATTAAGAGGAAGGCAAAGGAACCCTTTAATAATAATGTAAACAAACTTATAGGGAACTTCATTCCCGATTCTCTTCTGTTCTACTCTCTCGTTTGGTAGCTGGTTAGCTTTATGCAGGTATTAGTATTATATTGATTAGTTATGAGGGATCTATGTATTATCATATGTAGAGATTAGTTATGCAGGGTTTAGTTGTTCAGGTATTAGTTATTCCACCTTCTATCCTGCATAAAATAATAAATAGATTTCCTCATAACTTATACATGTATAAGCGGGTTTTTAAATCGAAAATCAAATACCGTATTAATTTTATACATAAATAACTTACCTCCTAACCAGCTATGAAATGTGATATTACTTATCCAAAGTATAATACCTGCATAACTCACCTCCAAACCAGCTACCAAAGGGCCCCTTAATTCCCAAATAAAGAAGGAAAAAAAAAAAAACAGAAAAGAAAGAGGAAAAGATTGTGGTGGCGGAGGCTTCTTCATAAACTCTCCTTACTACACATGTTATACAAAGACGAAATTCGATGTCTCTTTCAGGAGTGTCTAAAACCAATGCAGAGAATTGATGGAATTTGGTCTAAGGTCATGGTTGCTTCAGATGTTGGCATCTTACTTGTCTTTACACAACCTCCCATTCATTTCCTCATTGAAAATTCCTTCATATTAATTCTTATTTTATAGCTTTACTTCTCCCAAAGTCTCATCTTTGGTAACTCTTATGAGGCAAGTTGTATAGATGGAAACTGCTTTGAAACATTCCATGCCTAAATTTTAAAAGAACCAAAACAAATGGTCAACTACGCCAAGTTAATCCCCTCCCCACGTGTTAAGCTCCAATTTCTGGCTAAACTGTATGATCCAGCTTAATATCTACTCAAGCTTTTGAATAAATCTAGTCAAGCATGTTCTCTTATGTAAATTCAGAGTTAAAGTAATCATATATACATTAAGTCTGAAACCCTAATAAAAGCTATTCATTACACTTTTTATATCCTTTTCGAGTGAATAGTCAAGAAAACCATATTAAGAAAACTATATGTTTTTATTTTGACAATGAATTCGGTTCATCATTAGTTCTCTTGATAATTAGTTGCTACCGTTTCACTATCGTAATCAACTAAGATCAATCAGAATGTAGAATAAGAAGATTTCATGAAGATCGTGTATTTCTGAATTACTGATAATTTTTTTTGGCTTTTTTCCTAGCAAAAGGATTTTCTATTCAGCACACACATTTTCTCGTTTACTTTAAATTGTGATAGTCTGTCAGTATAAGAACAAGCATAGAATACAAATTCTGGAATTGAATTAATATTTACGTTACATTTGAGTTAGAGGTCATGAGACTACATAGTATAAGCCTAGGAAACTTGAATTTGAACTTTGCTGCATATTTGCTTTTTCTTCCTTGAATTCACATCAACAATATACACGGCATATATGACAATTGGGAGAAGGGTAAGAGGAATTATAATACTACTCCACAACTGAGAATAGCTATTAAGATGACTTTTTATTTTTATTTTTTATTTTCAATTTCTACATTATCATCTAAGATTAGATAAAATTGGAACTGGCCCCCACTCAAGGATGGCATGCACAAATCGAGGAATGATTTAAATTAGTTGCTTGATGTACATTCAAAGTCTAGTGAAAGAAGCTCCTAGTTCTCCCTAACTTTTCCCCTAGTTTCTATCATTTCGCTTCTCCAACAGTAACATTTGACTAACATGATTGCGGTTGATCTCTTTGCTAGCCATCCCTGGCCACCGGCAACACCAAATTCGTTAGCTCGGGCATTTTCCTCTCTGACTAAACAAAGTTTTCAAGCCCCAGGTATCACTCCAAATAACAACATACAAAACAATGCTCCTATGGGTGAAGCTCTCTAATATTTGCAGCGGTAACTGAAAACTCTAACATTACCGATACAAGGAAAAAAGTGAGTCTAATGGATATATAGACCATACGAACTGATGAATGATAAGCCCGTAGTCAGATTCCCTAAGTGTAGGACTTACTTGCACGGACATGCAGGTTAACCCATGATTGAAAAATTACATAGAATCGTACTTGCTATCGAGGTAACCAGAACAAAGTTCAGTCCACTCAAAAGAGTTGTTACACTTGGGGCATATAACATGCATCATGTTTTCATTTATTTCGACTTATATAGAGAAGGATCACATGAATGTCTACAGTATAAATTTCTTGTGTATAGGTAACATGCAAATGAAGTTATTGAAATGGACAATCGATTTCAAACCAAATACGGAAACTATGCTAGCCCCAATTGGAGCAGCTTAGTAGCGTGTTTGTTTGGGTACAAATATCACTGGTTCAAATCCTGTCATCCACACCTATTACTACTCATTTGAACAGTATCGATGATCAATTAAGATTGCTTCAATTGACATAATCTTTCATTTTCATTATACTATTCTAGTATATTCATACATAATGTATTGGGAGTTATGAAAGGAATCCTTTTAATCTTTCTGTATGAAAGGAATCCTTTTAATCTTTCTGATCACCTTTGCCACTATTTCAAATGGGATACTCGATGTAGGATTTTGAAACCAATTGGTACTCCAATTCTTATCACTTATACGACCACTATGTCTAAATCTAGACCTTTCTTTTGTCGAACTAATGGATTTTATTTTAAACCAAACAATAAACGCGTATTACAAGTATGAAATCAACTTACAACATCAAAGAAAACCAATCGACCACCCTTACTATGCTATCTACCAGTATTGTCTATCCTCTATTGTCCTATACACCCTTTATCACTTCCTAGTCATATAACTTTCCTATTCACTCTCTATCCTTATAGTTATGCTGTCATGACCCGCCTAGTGGGCCATGATGGGTACCCGAAGCTAACTACCGAGCACCACCCTTCATACTGCTGTCATGCCAAGCTGTACATATATAATCTTCAAAACCATGCTTACTATGAGTTGATTATAAACTACTTCGTAGAACTTGTACATATGTATATAAGCCCTCACGGCAACAAAAGAATGATATACAAAATATACATTGCGGGTCACATGACATTTACTACCCACACATGAGTATCTACGAGCCTCTAACTGAACTACTGAAGTCATAAAGATGGGACAAGACCCGCCATATCCAAGTATATACACAAAAGAATATATCAAAACTGCACCTCCGGAATATGGAAGTGCTCCTGTGCAAGCTGATCTGGCTCCTAGGAAGCTGGGTCGTCTCCCTATCTACCTGTGGGCATGAACACAGCATCCATAAAAGAAAAGGACGTCAGTACGAACAATGTACTGAGTATGTAAGGCATGCATCATAATATAATAAGAAAGCAAGAGAGAAAAAGATATCGAGATAACCTGTGACTGCTTGCCTCTTAAGGCGAAGTCATGCATGCAAGCTTATATAATAACAACTTCATATCATAGCATTTATTGCTGCGAAACATGCAGCCCGATCCATGTATCATCATATATCAACATATTGCCGCGGAACGAACGACCCGATCTATTTACCCATATGTCCCGCGTCTGGGACAATATCATAATATACCAGTTGATCAGGTGGCTATGCGTCTATAGTGCCTCACCTTTCCCCAGGTCCCCTATATACATATACATATCATATACATATATAATATAAGTAGCATGCATGAGAGCCCAAAGAACGCTACGACTCTATCGGCGTGATGTAAGGTCGTGAACCTCTAATTACATTATGGCCTCATTGTCATCGCTATGTCTCACCTTGAAGGAACTAGCATCATGAGGTGAGACCACAACAAAGAATAACATTAGTTGGATCATAAACATAGAAATATTGACTTCATGAAAACATCATTATCGTCGTCATGGTCATGGAACATGTCTCATAGGAAACTCTCGAAGATCTTTAACTTCCATTCTTAGGGATATAAGAAAGTCATGAAAGTGTAGAAACGGATTATAAAACAAAAGTCATGCCTTTGAAAGAAGGGGACTAGCCTTGCATACCTTTATATCTCCCTAAAGATAGTGACTTCGTGCTCTCCTTCCGAATTCACAATTCTACATACAAAAGGGTTCGTACGAAGATTAGATTGTTGGGAGTATACTTAAGCTTAAACTAAGGCAACGAAGGCTAACGAAAATTGGGTAGCATTTCCTTTGTTTCAACAACTTTTCCTCATATAATAAAACAACTCCCAAACATCATAACAGCACCCATAATATCATAACACATAAATTCCCTCGAGTTAAACAATATTTAACTACCCAATTTACCTCCAGGATCCTTCATAATCATAACTATAATACAACATCATGTTTATCATTCATCTAATACCTCCTCAACATTATTAGCGCCATTCATAACAATATTATACTCGTATTACACCATGAATCATGACTCAAGCTATCGTTCAACTCAACATACCATTATTTGCATATTTGAGTTCATATTCCATATTTATTTCTAATTCAAGTTATCCAACTACTCCACACCATCAATAACATAAAGCAATTGTAAAACTCACCTTTTGTTGTGTAGAGGTGATCTTTGTATAAAAGTACTCCACTTGCGAAGAACTCAAATCCAATACCAAAGAGTTTCTTAATTTCTATCAACCCTAGGAAGCATCCGCAATTTTGATTCCACCAACTTTGGATGTTTGATCTTTAATTCTCCTCTTGGATGTGTGTTAGTATGATATGGAGAAGTTTCTAGAGGTTTAGAGAGTATTTGAGAAGTGGGAAATGAGAAAAATAAAAGGAAACCGTGCATATATAAAAATAGAGTTCGGACCCGACCCAAAACCTACGGTCTACTATACGGACCGTATAATTTATACGGTCCGTATAATGGACCGTATGTTTCTTCCAAAAACTCACCCTTCACTGGAAGGGTTCTACGGTAGGTATACGGGCCGTATCCGTATATATGACCATATAATCCACACTTTTTCCAAATTTATTCTTGTCCCTTCGTTTGATCTCGAATCCTTATGGAACCTTCTTGGTACTTACTTAACACTACCTTGATGATCTAATGAACATTATAACTCATTCTCAAGACCTTATTAAATATTCGTTAGTTCGATAACCATGAAATCCTTCCGAAACATAGCTTATACTTCGCTTCCCTTGGTGAACCTAGTTCCACCAAGTCACATAACTTAAAAATCTTGTCATACATCCTCTAAGGTTGCCAAATACACTTTTATAATCGCGAGGGCTTCGTGTTTGCCTTAAGCTTGCATTAGTATATTCATGACGCAACGACATAAAATTGCCGAGGTGTAACACTATTCCCCCCTTAAGAACATTCGTCCTCGAATGTTAAATTCTTGGGAATTTTACAGAAATTTTACCTGAGTTTTCCCTGTAATATGGCACTACCATCCTGTTACAGCAACCCAAAAATAACATTGCCACACAGGGCTATAGCATCTACAACAAGAAACATGGCCACACGACCTAAAAGCGATAAAGAGAACATTTCATACCTGGGAGCACTGGCGTTTCATCTTGGGCCTCCTCTGGGGGTGGAAATAAGTGCGGATATTTGGACATCAGATCTTCCTTGGCTTCCTAAGTCATTTATTCTCTGTTATTATTCCTCCACAAAATCTTGATTGAGGCCACTTCCTTGTTTCTGAGTTTCCGCACTTGCCTGTCTAGTATGGCAACATGCATTTCTTCATAGGCCAATCTTTCGGTGATTTGGATATAACTTGCGGTATTATTTTGGTAGGATCCCCAACACATTTACAAAGCATCGATATTTGAAAAACTGGGTGGACTGAGTTAAGCTCTGGAGGTAAGTCCAATTCATAAGCTACTTGTCGCACTCTACGTATAATTTTGTAGGGTCTGATATATCGAGGGCTAAGCTTGCCTTTCCTACCAAACCTCATTATACCTTTCATTGGCGACACTTTCAAAAGTACCCAGTCATTAACATGAAATTCCAAATTTCGTCGGCGATGGTCCGCATAAGACTTTTGGCGGCTTTGAGCTGTCAACAATGGGTCTCAGATAAGCTTAATCTTCTCAACCGCTTGTTGGATCAATTCTGGGCCTATTAACTGTGTTTCTCCCACTTCAAACCATCCGATGGGCGACCTACACTTTCTCCCATATAAGGCTTCATACGGGGCCATCTGGATACTGACATGGTAACTATTATTATATGCAAATTCCATAAGTGGCAAATGATCCTCCCAGTTACCTCCAAAGTCCAATGCACAGGCCCGCAACATATCTTCTAAGGTTTGAATGGTGCGTTCGGCTTGTCCATCAGTCTGTGGGTGAAATGCAGTGCTAAATTTCACTTGAGTACAAGTCCTTCTTGAAAGGACTTCCAGAATCTAGCCGTGAACTGTGCTCCTCTGTTAGTAATGATAGACATAGGAATGCCATGAAGTCGCACTATCTCCTTGAGATACAATCTAGCATAGTCCTCTGCCGAGTATGTCGATCTGACTGGCAGAAAATGTGTTGATTTCGTGAGCCTGTCTACAATCACCCAAATGGAGTCGTGTTTACGCCGAGAACGAGGTAAACCCACAACAAAATCCATAGTAATTGCTTCCCATTTCCAAGTTGGAATTTCCATTTCTTGCAAGAGCCCTGCTGGTTTTTGGTGCTTAATTTTCACTTGTTGACAATTCAGACATTGAGCCACAAACTCCGCTATATCTTTTCTTATTCCGTCCCACCAATACATTAATTTGATATCATGGTACGTCTTTGTCGCTTCTGGGTGAACAGAATAACAAGAGTATGGGCTTCTTCCAGAATTTGTCGACGTAATTCCGCGACATCCGGAACACATAGCCTGTTTCGGTACCTGAGAATTCCGTCTGCAGAGATCTCAAATGGTGAATTCTCCTTTTGGGGAAGTATATCTCTATAATAGCTCAACTTAGAACCTTCATATTGGCGCCTTTTAATTTCCGTATCTAGGGACGAATTAGTTGGGTTAAGCACAGTAACTCCTGTATTGTCCGAATCCATTAAGCGAACTCCTAAGATAGCTAGTTGGTGGAGCTCATGAACCAATTCTCTCCTTTCCGGCGGGACATCACACTGACTGCCCATGGATTTACGGCTAAGAGCATCAGCCACCACATTTCTTTTCCAGGATGGTATAGAATACTCACATGGTAGTCCTTCAATAACTCTAACCATCTCCTCTGTCACAAATTCAATTCCCTTTGCTTGAAAATATATTGAAGGCTTTTGTGATATGTGTAGATATCTACATGGACACCGTACAAATAATGCCTCCATATCTTTAAAGCATGAATAACCGCAGCTAATTCAAGGTCATGGGTCGGATAATTCTTCTCGTGCTTCCACAACTGCCTGGAAGCATAGTCAATACCTTACCGTGTTGCATCAGTACACAGCCTAACCCGACACCGAAGGCATCGCAATACACTACGTAGCCTTCTGATACTTCTGGGAGGGTTAGGACTGGGGCTGAAGTCAATCTGTCTTTCAGCTCCTGGAAGCTGCGCTCACAACCATCGGTCCACTGAAATTTAGCGGTCTTCTGTGTTAACTTCGTCAATAGTGCATAAATAGAAGAAAATCCTTCCACAAATCTCCTGTAATAACCTACCAATCCCAAAAAACTACGGACTTCTGTAGGCCTTGGCCAAGTCTTCACAGCCTCAATCTTTTGAGTATCGACCCGAATACCGTCGGCTGAGATGATATGGCCCAGAAAAGTTACAGAATTCAACCAGAATTCACATTTTGAAAATTTAGCATATAGTTTTTGGGCTTGAAGAATTCTAAGGACAGTACGCAAATGTTCTGCATGCTCTACTTCTGACTTGGAATATACCAGGATGTAATCAATGAACACAATTATAAATAAATCTAGAAATGGCCTGAACACATCATTCATCAAGTTTATAAACACTAATGGAGCGTTAGTCAAGCCAAACGACATCACCCGAAATTCATAATGACCATATCTAGTTCTCAAAGCCGTCTTCAGAATATCTTCTTCTTTGAGCCTCACTTGGTGGTATCCTGACCTCAGATCTATCTTGGAAAACCACTTGGCTCCTTGCAATTGGTCAAATAAATCATCGATTCTCGGAAGCGGATATTTTTTCTTTATGGTTACCCTGTTCAGCTGCCTGTAATCGGTACACATCCGCAAGGATCCATCTTTCTTTCTTACAAATAAAATAGGTGCTCCCCATGGTGATGAACTGGGTCTAATAAATCCCTTCTCGAGCAAATCTTTCAACTGTGCTTTTAGTTCCTTCAATTCTGCCGGAGCCATTCTCTAGGGAGGGATAGATATTGGCTCAGTATTCGGCAATACATCAATAGTAAATTCAATCTCCCGTTCTGGCGGAAGACCTGGAAGCTCATCCGGAAACACATCTGGAAACTCGTTTACTACCGGGACGGATTGAAGAGTCGAGGGTTTTGCTTCAGTGTCATGAACTCGAACTAGATGATAAATATAGCCCTTGGCGATCATCTTCCTTGCTTTGAGGTAGGAAATAAACCTGCCTCTTGGAGATGCAATGTTACCCTTCCACTCTAAAACTGGTTCTCCCGGAAATTGGAATTGAACCATTTTGGCCCTACAATCTACATTGGCATAACAGAAAGCTAGCCAGTCCATGCCCATAATGACGTCGAAATCCAACATTTCCAGTTCAATTAAATTAGCTACAGTGTGCCGACCACACACTACAATCACACAATCTTTATACACTTGTCTAGCTATTATTGGATCACCAACCGGAGTAGACACTTCAAAAGGTTTGATTAGCTCGAGTTTTATTCTAATACGACCAACGATATAAGGAGTAATATATGACAAAGTAGAACCCGGATCAATCAATGCATATACATCATAAGAAGATACTGTCAGTATACCTGTCACAACATCGGGGAAGTCTCCAGATCCTGTCGTCCGGCCAATGCATAAATACGATTCCGGGACCGCTCGAACTAGAGGCTCCTCCTCTTTGTCACACCCCAATCCCGATAGGGCGTGACGGGCACCCGACCCTTACTTAGATCCGAGAGAACCCGCTGGATCTCATTGTACTCATAATCCTTAAGTAATGAACTGAAATGCATAGGGACAGCTTTTAACAAAAACATTATTTTTATCTTTCTCGAATCAAATAAAATTTGTAATCATATAAATCTGTAAAGTGATGCATAATGAATACATCGGCTTATATAGCCACATACAAGACCGGCAGGCTAAATACGTGATTCTGTCTGCAAAGTCTCTAACATAAATCATTATACCATGACATGGATACTCTGACTCGGCAACACTCCGGAAAGAAATGGAGCTCGCCAATCCCGCTGGAACATCTTCTAGCAATGTCTTCTACTCATCTGTATGCACCTGCGCGGCATGAAACGCAGCGCCCACAAGAAGGGGCGTCAGTACGAATAATGTACTGAGTATGTAAGGCATGAGTAACAACATAATATAGATATGAAAAATAACAAGGAATAAGAGATATAACCTGTACATCTGAATGCCTCGTAAGGCGGATGTCGTGCATGCTTAGCCTTTTTAAAAAAAATATTTTTATACATATACATAGTAACATGCCCGGCCATTAAGGCGCGGTGTGATATATATATATATATATATATATATAGGAACATGCCCGGCCAATAAGGCTCGGTGTTATCATCATTAGCCTGAGTCCAGGCCTCCCGCGTCCGGGGCAATATCATAACATGCCCACTGCAGTGGTGTGCACATCTACGTGCCTGCCCGGCCGACTATAGCGCGGCGCGGTGTGGGAAAATACATACATACATATATATATATATATATATATATATATATATATATATATATATATATATATATATAGCATGCATAAGAGCCCAATCAACAACCACAACTGTATCAGAGTGACGTAAGGTCGGTAGCCTCCGATTATATTATGGAATACTCATCGTCGCTTTGTCTCACCTTGAAGGAACAATTATTTTAAGGTGAGACTATCGATGAAGAATAGAATTAAGAGAAAACATAGAATAGGATCGTAAATCTCATAAGGCATCAATTCATATACTTTGGAAGATTTAGAAATAACGTCACCATCCATGAATAGATTGAGAAATCAATAAATAGCTCGACATTCTCATATCGTCATTGAAATCATAAACTTGAAACCTTTAAACATAATATCGTTCTTATCATAGTCATCAAAATGATATTCTCACTTTTGACATCATCGTTGTCATTGAAAAACATAGCCTTTGCCGTTATCATAAGATCTCACATAATCACAAACTTTGGTTTGGAAAATATGAATATTTTGGAAAACACTTATGGAATATCAAGAAGGAAATTATGCCTTGGAATCTGGGACATTTAACTATTGATGACGAGGAAAATACGGAAACATTTATGAAACCATAAACTAAAGATCATGCCTTTGAAAGAAAGGGACGAGCCTTAACATACCTAGAAGAAAATTCTCGACTTCTAACTTACTTCCTGTCTTGCACCTCTCTTAAGAATTATTCGTAACCTCGTAATCTACATATATAACCATTCATAATATCATTAGAATCATCATCATACGCTCGTCTCGAAACTTTAATTAAAATCCTTTTAGATTCTGTCGAAATTCGGGCAGCATCTCCCCTGTTTATATGCCCAGCCCGAATTCTCAATTCAACAACCAACACAACAATAACAATACCAGAATAGTAAACATGTGACAACCCAATGATATCGTGAAAACATTGAGAACTTTAAGCTTTAGCCTTTCTAGAATGGGAATCATCATCATGAACATTATCACTATCTTGTCATGCTTGAGGAAATAACAATATAAGATGAGACCAACTATCATGAATGCCGTTAAGAATTTCATGGTAAGCTCAGTTACAACAGTCTTGAGAGTTAAGGTTCTCTAGAACTTCTAGGAACAAGAATAATATGGATAGCATATATGAGATTATAACATAGGATTCATGCCTTTGAAAGAAAGGGGTAGCCTTACATACCTTGTCTCCTTAGTATACGGATCCCACGAGTCCTCGTACGCTCTATGAATGATTATCTACATTAAGAGAAGTATTCGTATCAACGATGGGTCATAACTTATAAGAAAACTCATTTAGACATTTTGTCGAACATTTCATGTGCATGAGATTCATCTAGCTTGTTTCCCTCAATTCTATACTAGTTCCCTTTCCATCTTCTCAACTCACTTAACAATCCAACAACTTCATATTACAACTTTATTTGTGCAAACCAGCCCAACAACATCAAAAATCATACCAAGTCTAGAACAATTCATACTCAAGCATAGCTAAGAACAAGTTCTAGCACAACTTAAACCTTACTTTCACAATTTCTCCATCCCATAAGTTATGTAAATACCAAATAATAATATAAACTTGAAGATGGAGTGATAATCTTACCTTCAATCACAAGGATCACTCTAGATTCTAAATTCCTCCGCCTCCAAGAATTCTCCAAATTTAACACCACAAGAGAAAGAACAATCTAATGATGATCATGGAATTCTTCATGTTAGAATCACTTGGTTTGCTCTTGATTTTGGTCTTAGATCATAAGAAGACTTGTTAAGAGAGTTTCTAGAGATTTCTAGGTCCAAAAATGGTGAAAATATGATTTAGCGTCGAATTTGGTCTATTTATAGTAGTCCAGAAAATTCTGGACCGACACAACATGCTGCGAAGTTGCAAGGTCGAAAGCGCGCTTTGCTAGCAGCACGTTGTGTCGCAGGCCTCGCAACATCACCAAAATTCACTGTCACACTTTGCTGTACAACTGCATCTCCGCAGAGCGTGCTTTGATGCTCACATGTTGCCCCACATATTGCACAATAATGTGACACTTTACCAAACTTTCACCGAAACGTAACTCCGATGATCCGACGATGTCACACCCCAATGAGGGGCATGACAGGCTGCGACCCATAGGCCGGGAACCACTTGATTTAATAGTTACCTTGAACATCATATGACATAACTCAAAGAATACCTGCACGCAGAAAGGGCCCAACATAATTAAAAAAATATCTAATAATCAAGCATATATGTACATATGCGATCCAACAAGGTAACTACAACATCACGAGTATCATAGAGCCAGCAAGGCTACATAACTTGCTAACTACGTACAAATGTCTACGGACCTCCATGGATTATAACTGTAGGAAGGACGGGACAAGACCTCGTCATAGTTACATGTACAAATCAAAATATCATACCCAGAAGACTGTGACTCCGGACTAAGTGGAGCGCATTGACTGCCACACAGGAAAAATCCTACTGCGCTAGGTTGCTCACCTAACTACCCTGCACCTGCGGCCATGAACGCAACGTCCCAAACAAAAGGACGTCAGTACGAATAATGTACTGAGTATGTAAGGCATGAATAACAACATAACAAGAGATACAGAACATAACATGAGTTAAGGATAACCTGTACATCTGATTGCCTCTCAAGGCGAACATCATGCATGCTTGGCTTTTCTTAGAAAAACACTTCTCATATATATATATATAGAAACATAAAATAGTAGTGCTGCGGAAAGTGAACGGCCCGATCCATAAATATATTATATTGTCGCTGAACGAACGGCCCGATCCATAAATATATTATATTGCTGCGGAAGGAACGGCCCGATCCATAAATATATTATATTGCCGCGGAACGAACGGCACAATCCATAAATATATTATATTGACGCAGAACGAACAGCCATATCCATAAATATATTATATTGCCGCGGAACGAACGGTCCGATCAATAAATATATTATATGGCCGCGGAACGAATGGCCCGATCCATTTATCCCATATATCCTGTGTCCAGGCATCCCGCGTCCGGGCATCCCGCGTTCGGGACGATATCCAGTTGATTAGGTGGTTATGCGTATATAACGCCTGCCCTTTTTCCCCATATCGCCGTACATATGTATAAACATATATACATCGTATGCATATATAGTCCAAGCAGCATGCATGAGAGCCCAAGTAAAAGCTATAACTTTATCGGAGTGACGTAAGGTCGGTAGCCTCCGATTATATTATGAAATAACCGCCATCGCTATATCTCACCTTGAAGGAACAAGTAGCATAAGGTGAGATTACCCAACAATGAATGAATTAAGAAATCATAAGGTAAGATCAATCGTTTCATAACAACATGAAATCCCTATGCTTTGAAACCTTTATAAATAAAGACATCATATTCATCATCATGGTCGTCATAAAAATTATTCATCCGTAGCATCATAAAAACTTTAAGAGTCATGAATTTCTAACATTCTTGGAAATGAGGATTTTTTTTATGAAATCCGTGCATGGGTTTATAAGAAAAGAGTTATGCCTTTAGAAGCTCAATAATACCATAAGGATCATGAGATTCGTGAACTTCCAGCATTTGTGGAACCAAGGATATTTTGGATATGACACAAAGGTTTATAACAAAAGGTTCATGCCTTTAGAAAGGAAGGGACTAGCCTTGACATACCTTAGAGCTTAATTCCCGACTTCTCCAACTCACTTCCTGTCTTGTAATTTACTTAAGTTCGTTCGTAGTCTCGTAATCTACATTTAAAACAATTTACACTATTGTTAGGCTCACTCTTATATGCTCGTCCCAAGCCTTCAATTTAAACCATTTATAATCTGCTGAAATTCGGGCAGCGTCTCTCCTGGATATATACCTAGCCCGAAATCACAATACCAACAACCAACAACAACAATATCATCAAGATTCTACAAGATAAATATGTATATTTTCATCTAGAACTCTCTTCAAACTTCAATCCATAAGCCAACAACACCAACACAATAATTATAACTCTTATTCTCATAAATATTCCTAAATCAACATTGATAAAAAGAAATTCACACCTTACCTTCACTAGAATAGGAAGATCTTCAATATCTACTTTGAATCTGGGCCAACTCCAATGCAAAACAAAACTATAATCGTGACTACACGCTGTCCGGGCCTCGATTAATACTGTCACCCCAAATTACTCAAAATCCTCACTTTTATGGTGTATATAAACCCTCATATGCTTGCTAAACTTTCTGGAATATTTGCGAAATTTTTGGTGGAGAAAAATGGGTGTTTTAACCCTTATATATTGGGTTGAAGTCGGTGGCACTATAGCACTATAGTAGCGCGCGACACTGTGCGTCCGCGCAGTGCAGTCCCCTACTCTTCCCCCCTAACTTGTAACGTCCATAATTCTCTACTCCGATGTCGTATTGACGAGCGGTTTGTTGCGTTGGAAACTAGACTTCATGAACTTCAATTTAGGCTTTTGATTTGCTTCAAAAGTCCTCATATACTAAAATATATTCTTCCTCAAATTGGGACAAAATTGCCCCTCATATTTTTCTCCAAAATTCCAAAAACTTAATTTCCTTGATTCACTTGACCTCCAATCCTTTACATAACTTATAATATGAGCTTAAAATCTTGTAACCATAAGATAGGCGCATGTAATCTCATATATCCTTGGAGGTAACTCCAATGTCCATACTTAAAACATCCAACACTTATAAATCTTAACGTACAAAATTGCGGTAACATTCTCCCCTCCCCCCCCCCCCCCCCAACAAAAAACATTTGTCCTCGAATGTTGAAGTAGAGTTCGTTCTGAGGTGGACGTCAATATTCTTACTTGCATTTATAGGTATTTAATTTACTTACTTGAAGTTTTACTCGCTCATTTAAAACTGAACTCATTCGAATTACCAAGTTCATCCTTCTTCTTTGGTGGCCAAAATTTATGCCCGTACTCAAGGTCGCCCCTTTTCTTATTATCTGTCTATCTATTAACTCTTCATACTTCATCGTTCTAGTTGTCTCTTCGACCTCCGTCGTTTACATTCTTTTATGCTCTTTTGTCCAGTACTTACCACACACTTTATCTAATTTTGATCCCATCTTCTTTTTATTCAGAAATTCTTGTTCTCTTCGATCTCCGCGTATCTTTCTTACGTTTCACAGATATCCCAGGACTTTATCTTCTTGGAGTTTACTTATTCTTATTCTTCTTCCCTTAAATATAACCTCAAGACTGGTCATATTTTAGCATCCTTTGCTTTCTATAGCAGTCAAATTAATCTTTGCGGTACTTTATCTTTCAACTAGTTTAACACCGAAATTTCTCGCTTAATTCCTCTTTCCTTGAATTGGACTTCTCCTGCTCGGCTAGCTAGCGGATATATATCCGTATCAAGAATATCTTGAATCTCTTCTTTAATGGTTCCTTTCCTTCAATTTACTCTTAAAGTTCCTAATCGTGGGTTCGGCTAATAAATTCGGGGTGAATTCAGAAGTTTGCCGAAAAATACCCAAGGTTCCTTGTCATGAAGTGACTTTAAATCGTTTCATTCTTTCCTTTGTCTGTAGCCTTCATTTATCCCTTTCCAATAAGAGCCATTATTTCTTTTTTGTTGCTTATTCCACGAGGTTCCATTGTCACCAGCTAGTCCTAATCAATAACCTTTGATCATTTCCTTGGGGTTCTCTTTTTTACCTTTGGACATCTGCCCGATTCTTATCTAATAAGTCTCTCCTCTAGTCAGACGCACTTATTGGTCGTTTCGGCTTATCGGTCAAGTGGGTCGCTCAATTCCTCTATTTATAGCCTTGGACCGTTTTCTTGCGACCTTATCTCCAACTACTTCCATGACTTCCCCTTCTGTTGACTTAGTCCAACCTGTTTCATAGCTCTTTATTCCTCTGCTAGTGGACGACTTTCTTATTCGGATGTGGCACTTTTCCTTGCTTGCTTCTCTGGTGCTATTTCAGATTTTCCCTTTTAGTACTAATCTACCTTCCATATATATCATATCATTTCCTTTTTAATTCTTTGGTCGGATTCCTTAATTCCTTACAAGGCCATCATAGCTCCACCTATGGTAGTGCCCAGATGATTTACAATAACATTTTCTTGCTAATGTCTTATTATTCTCATTGATTATCTTACTTCAGATTTCTTACCCCACATGTCCAAAATACCATAGCCAAGAGATTTATATTCAAATGGGACGTAAATCAATCCATACAACGACCTCAGCACAACCCCTCCTAACAAGATTATACTTACAACATACTAATGATCATATCTCAAGCTAATCTACTACTCAAAATATCTTCAAAGTCATGTTTGAATTTCTCCTCCAATTTCCTCTCCTCAATTCTTAATATGATTACAAAATAACTGATAAGCATGAAACTAAGATAAAATCTTACTTAATCACGACTTCCTTCCAATACGAGTGTGCTTCCCTCCTCAAGTCCTTGGCTCTCTTATACCAGCGGTTAATTGAGACTTAACTTAGCTTCCATTCTTCTTCAAATGTCGTCCCCACACCATTTTACTAGCCATTTCATGAGGACGATTATTTATATGGTTCTACGGCCTATACTTTCATAATTGACATACCTAGCGAGTTGTGACCTCACAATTTGGTATAACCAGTGATTCATGGTTTCACGTCTTGCGAGGTATTTTCTAGTCTCAGGAAGTACTACTTTCGTACTGTCAATAGGCATGTTGTTTTCCTTTCTTTTGACGATCATTAAAATTCCTATAAATATTCCTCCTCCAAAACTATCATCTCTTCCAGCTTCTACATAGTATACCCCTAATTCAATCACTAGTTTGCGTCTTCTTAGACCCTTTGAGATGTTATCCCATCATTCTATATTTAACATCCCATTAGTTCTCTTTTTTCTTGCGAGTACATACTTTCAGCGAATCCATAACTAATCTTGGTTATGACTATTCATCGTCTGCATTTACCTGGTCAGTTGCACATATTTGTAACGAATCACATATTCTCGTAGATGTACTGGCCCTGGATGGCCTAATCTTTCATCAAAAGGATCTTCATAGTTTCTTTACTGTTCTCCCAAAATCTCTTTTCTCATGCTACCGAGTGCAAACTTTATTCTCAAATTCTGCCCTAGTTGATAATATTCCTCCCTTTCGCTACATAAGCACTCGATCTTTAGACAAGCCTCCTCGCAAATTTATATCATTAAGGAAGAGCACATCGTTTATCAACTCACGACTTCAAACTCATTCATCTACCCTTATATAACTATTCCTTCCAAAGCATCTTTCACATTCTTCATTAGCTATTCAGCCTTGTATTAGTAACTCAGTTACCTTGTGACAACAGAACTTTTGGAAGAGAATTTTTCTATACCTTAGTTCTACCTTTGTCTTATATTTGTGTGTCCTTATACTCGTACCTCTATATAACATCCTTGCCACTATATTTTATGTGTTGAAAGGCCCTTGTCGATATCTGGCTCTTCCAGTAACGTACATCGTTCCCTTACCTCGGCTACCCCTTTGTACTCATAAATCATTAGCATATTTATACTCTAGGGTCGTATTCTAATATATACTTATCCCTTCCACTTCTTACTTTGAGAAAAGGTTACAACTCCAATCTAATCTTACTGACGCCTTACTAATGAAATTCTTTGAAAGGTTTAATCGACTCAAGTTTCGCCTTGATCCGACCAGCAATATAAGGAGTAACAGGTAGCAATGTAAAACTTGGATCAATCAATACATACACATCGTGAGGAAATCGTGACAATTTACCTGCAACTGTATCGGGTGAAGATTCGGGACCCCGTCGCCCAACTAGTGCATAGGTATGATGCTGAGGATCGCTTGACCAGGACACTTCTCTTTGATATCTACCCTGGTCTGCTGATATTTGAGATCTCTGCCCTAAAGGGCATACGAGTGGTGGAAAACCGGCTATTGGTCGTGTGGGTGAGGCCCTGCCTTTACCACGCATCCATGGACAGTCACGCCTAATATGGCCTGGCCGAGCACAAGCATAGCAAACATCTAACCCTAATCGGTACGGTCCAGAATGCAGTTTACCACACGGGGTACATTGCAGTATAAGTGGCCTCGTCTGACTGCACCAATCTTAATCTGAGAACTTGAAACTCTGGAGTGTCACACCCCTACCAAGAGTATGACGGGCTCCGACCCCTAGGCCGGGAACTACCTAACTTATCCGTTACTTTGAACATGATAAACCATAACTCAAAGAACACCTGCACGTAGAAAATGCCAAACATAGGAATATCCGATCATTTAGCACATATGTTCATATGCGGACTGACAAGTTCGCCACAACTTAACGTATATCATAAAGCCGACAAGGCTGACAGTAAAGTATCAAAAGCTCAAAATAAGGCCGACAAGGCTGACAGTAAAGTATCAAAAGCTCAAAATAAGGCCGACAAGGCCACCAATATATTATACAACAATATGAACCAGTGGAGCTATAAAACATCTAACTGTTCACACACGTCTACGAGCCTCTACATAGAATACAAATGATCATAAGGACAATACCAAATAGACTGCAGCTACGAAGCAAGTGGAGTGCTCCTGAGAATTTGCTGATAGAACTCCTACGGGTCTGATTCGTATCCCTGCCTACCTGCGGGCATGAGCGCAACGTCCACACGAAGGGACATCAGTACGAATAATGTACTGAGTATGTAAGGCATGAATAACAACATAATATAGATATGAAAGGTAACATGGAATATGAGAGATAACCTGCACACCTGGATGCCTCATAAGGCGGTGTCATGCATGCTTAGCCCTTTAAAAAAAATAAGGCTATTAAGGCTCGGTGTCATATATATATATATATATATATATATATATATATATATATATCCTGCCATTAAGGCTCAGTGTTATCCTCATTAGCCCGCGTCCGGGGCAATATCATAACATGTCCACTGCAGTGGTGTGCACATCTATGTGCTGGCCGACTATAGCATGGCGCGGTGTGAGAAAATACATATGTATATATAAAGCATGCATGAGAGCCCAATCAAAAGTCACAACTATATCGGAGTGACGTAATGTCGGTAGCCTCCGATTATATTATGGATCAATCATCATCGTTTATCCCACCTTGAAGGAACAAGGGTCATAAGGTGAGATTACCAACAATGAAGCAAATTAAAAAATTGCAAAGTAAGCTCAATCACCCCATAATAATATAAAGCTTATGTACTTGGAAATCTCTATGAATAAAATCATCTCATAATATCATAAAATCCATATGCCTTGGAGCTTTGATAAATAAATCCCTCATAATCATCGTCATGGTTATCATAAAAAAAAATTATTCATCTTTAGCACCATAAAAACTTTTAAGAGTCATGAATCTCTAACATTCTTGGAAATCAGGATTTTTATGGAATTCATGCATGGGTTGGTAGGAAAAGAATCATGCCTTTAAAAGAAAGAGGAATAACCTTAACATACCTTTTGGTCTCTTTAACTACTCAACGTTTATCCTTCCAAGCTCGTAAATCTACATGTAAACCATTCATATTATTGTTAGGCTCATTGTCACATGCTTATCTTAAGCCCTTAATTTAAATTTATTTAGAATCTGCCAAAATTCGGGCAGCATCTCCCCTGTTTATATGCCTAGCTCGAAATCAAAATTCAATAACCAACAACAACAACATTATCAACACCAATAGGCTCCATAAAACATCCCACACAATGTTTTCCAAGTTTCTCAACTATTCAACTTGTTATATGACTATTTAATGATTTTATCTCCGTAAATAAACTGAAATTAATATTAATGATAAAAGATTCATACCTTATTCTTGTTAAAAGATCAATATCTTCAATATCCACTTGAATCCACGTCAAGATCCACCGCCAAATGATACTATAATCGCGATTATGCGCTACCCGAGCCTCGATTAGCTAAAATCACTCAATTCTCTCAACTTTGTATAACATAAATACACCTATATGTTTGCTGAGCTTTTTCATTTGATTTTAGATGAAAATAAAGGGGTTTTGACCCTTTTATAGGTGGGTAAAGTCGCGGAGGGACGGGGGGCAGTCACTGTAGCAATACTGTAGCAATATTGTAGCACATTGGTTACTGTAGCAGTATTGTAGCACCATTTCTGCTTTGTCAGCCTATCTTGCAACGTCCATAATTCTCTACTATGATGTCACATCGATGAGTGGTTTATTGCGTTGGAAACTAGACTCGACGAACTTCATTTTAGGCTTTTGAAACACCTTAAAAATCCTAATATACTAGGAGATATACCCCTCCAAAGTTGACTAAAAATCTTCCCAAAATCCTGCCAACTTTTTCCAAATTTTCGTCAAACTTATTTTCTTCGATTTGTTTGATCCCGAAATCTTCCGAAACTCTCGATACATGATATTTATCACTAATCATACTTGATAATGGTCGTGTCCTTTGGTTCCAAGGTTGTCTTTCTCGGTTACGACTTACAAGATCATAATTCATCCTTTACTTAAACAATATACTTAATAATGCTTCGTTCCTCACACTCTAAAGTTGTTTTACCTAGCCATAGCTCGACATACTTACATTCAAATTTAACCACTACTTCTCCGATGTACGGAGTGTAACATGGAGGTCGGAACTGGCCTAGAGTAGCTGAGTTTATCAAACCTGGGTCCAGGAAACCGTGGAGGCGCACTAGTTGTTAAACGAGCTAAGTGCCTAGAGAAAGGCTACCTCGGACCACCTCAGAAGTCACTGTCAATCCTTGAAGACCTGACTCTCTTCCTCTGACCCCTATTACCGTGGTCCGGACCCTATCGCTGATGTTGAGCTGCTACTAACTGGGTCAGCAAAAGGATAGCCTGTCGCATCTCCTGGTCCGTAGCACCCGGTGGAGGAACTGGGGGTGCTGGAGCCGAAGTTGATGCCCCTTCATGTTCCTCTGAAATGGGTGAAGTATGAGAGGCCCGAGGTGGAGCCTCATTGGGGAACTCACTCTTCTCTACGTCTACTGGCGGTTCCTGCTCAGTCCTCCCTCCAGCCACTATCTTGTCCTTCTGGGCCGCTGTTGCTTTCCTCTTCATAGGCATCACTGAAAACATAATGCACGGTTAAGGGAAAAAAAAAAAGGAATCCTGATAGCATAGCTCTATCGCACGATCTAATATGAGAAAGGAAGGTCAATCATCCCTAAATGCCCCGCAGCCTCCTGTTTATAAGTGTGGCGCGCTTCACACCCATAAACAAGACTCTACTAGACACGGTCTATAGACAATCCTTAGGACAGAACTGCTCTGATACCAATTTGTCACACCCCCAACGAGGGGCATAACGGGCTGCGACCCATAGGCCGGGAACCACTTGATTTAACAGTTACCTTGAACATCATATGCCATAACGCAAAAAATACCTACACGCAGAAAGGGCCCAACATAAAAAAAATATCTGGTAATCCAGCATATATGTACATATGTGATCCAACAAGGTTGCTATAACATCACGAGTATCATAGAGCCGGCAAGGCTACATAACTTGCTAACTACGTACAAATGTCTACGGACCTCTATGGATTATAACTGTAGGAAGGATGGGCCAAGACCTCGTCATACTTATATGTACAAATCAAAATATCATACCCCAAATATTGTGGCTTCGGACCAAGTGGAGCGCACTGACTGCCACTGAGGGAAAATCCTACTGCACTGGGTTTCTCGCCTGACTACCTGCACCTGCGGGCATGAACGCAACGTCCTAAATGAAAGGACGTCAGTACGAATAATGTACTGAGTATGTAAGGCATGAATAACAATATAACAAGAGATACAGAACATAACATTAGTTAAGGATAACCTATACATCTGATTGCCTCTCAAGGCGAACATCATGCATGCTTGGCTTTTCTTAGGAAAACATTTCTCATATATATATATATATATATATATATATATATATATATATATATATATATATATATAGAAACATAAAATAGTAGTGCTGCAGAACATGCAGCCCGATCCATAAATATATTATATTGTCACGGAATGAACGGTCCGATCCATAAATATATTATATTACTGCGGAACGAATGGCTCGATCCATAAATATATTATATTGTCGCGGAGCGAACGGTCTGATCCATAATATATTATATTGCCACAGAACGAACGGCCCGAACCATAAATATATTATATTACCGCGGAACGAACAACCCAATCCATACATATATTATATTACCGCAGAACGAACGGTCCGATCCATAAATATATTATATTGCCGCGGAACAAACGGCCCGATCCATTTATCCCATATATCCCGCGTCCGAGACAATATCCAGATGAACAGGTGGTTATGCGTATATAACGCCTTCCCTTGTTCCCCATATCCCCGTACATATGTATAAACATATATACATCGTATGCATATATAATCCAAGCAGCATGCATGAGAGCCCAAGTAAAAGCTATAACTTTATCAGAATGACGTAAGGTCGGTAGCCTCCGATTATATTATGAAATAACCGCCATCGCTATATCTCACCTTGAAGGAACAAGTAACATAAGGTGAGATTACCCAACAATGAATGAATTAAGAAATCATAAGGTAAGCTCAATCGTTTCATAACAACATGAAATTCCTATGCTTTGAAACCTTTAT
Organism: Lycium barbarum; assembly: GCF_019175385.1. Taxonomy (NCBI): domain Eukaryota; kingdom Viridiplantae; phylum Streptophyta; class Magnoliopsida; order Solanales; family Solanaceae; genus Lycium; species Lycium barbarum. Next base: position 40,872,438 of record NC_083345.1, read on the forward strand.
AAATAAAGACATCATATTCATCATCATGGTCGTCATAAAAATTATTCATCCGTAGCATCATAAAAACTTTAAGAGTCATGAATTTCTAACATTCTTGGAAATGAGGATTTTTTTTATGAAATCCGTGCATGAGTTTGTAAGAAAAGAGTTATGCCTTTAGAAGCTCAATAATACCATAAGGATCGTGAAATTCGTGAACTTTCAGCATTTGTGGAACCAAGGATATTTTGGATATGACACAAAGGTTTATAACAAAAGGATCATGCCTATAGAAAGGAAGGGACTAGCCTTAATATACCTTCGAGCTTAATTCCCGACTTCTCCAACTCACTTCCTGTCTTGTAATTTACTTAAGTTCGTTCGTAGTGTCGTAATCTACATTTAAAACAATTTACACTATTGTTAGGGTCAATCTTATATGCTCGTCCCAAGCCTTCAATTTAAACCCATTTAGAATTTGCCGAAATTCGGACAGCATCTCCCCTGGATATATGCCTAGCCCGAAATCACAATACCAACAACCAACAACAACACTATCATCAAGATTCTACAAGATAAATATGTATATTTTCATCCAAAACTCTCTTCAAACTTCAATCCATAAGCCAACAACACCAACACAATAATTATAACTCTTATTCTCATAAATATTCCTAAATCAACATTGATAAAGAGAAATTCACACCTTACCTTCACTAGAATAGGAAGATCTTAGATATCTACTTTGAATCCAGGCCAACTCCAACACAAAACAAAACTATAATCGCGACTACACGCTGTCTGGACCTCGATTAATACTCTGTCACCCAAATTTACTCTAAATCCTCACTTTTATGGTGTATGTAAACCCTCATATGCTTGCTAAAATATCTGGAATATTTGGGAAATTTTTGGTGGAGAAAAATTTATGTTTTAACCCTTATATAGTGGGTTGAAGTTGGTGGCACTGTGGCACTGTAGCAGCGCGTGACACTGTGCGTCCGCGCAGTGCAGTCCTCTGCTCTGCCCACCTAACTTGTAACGTCCATAATTCTCTACTCCGAAGTCGTATCGATGAGCGGTATGTTTTGTTGGAAGATAGACTTCATGAACTTCAATTTAGGATTTTGATTTGCTTCAAAACTCTTCATATACTAAAAGATATTCTTCCTCCAAGTTGGGCCAAAATTGCCCCTCATATTTTTCTCCAAAATTCCAAAAACTTAATTTTCTTGATTCACTTGACCTCCAATCCTTTACATAACTTATAATATTATATTAAAACCTCGTAACCATAAGATAGGCTCAGGTAATCTCATATATCCTTGGAGGTAACTCCAATGTCCCTACTTAAAACATCCAACACTTATAAAGCTTAACGTACGTAATTGCGGGGTGTAATAGACGAGTCTAAACCCTTCCTGAGGCTTACTAAACATGGTTTTACTCCATTATATACCCAAGATGGACATATCTATCATCATGACCTCAAAAAATTTGTCCTACTTCCCAAGACTAGGACAACTAGCATTCGGCGAAACTTAACGTATGAAAATGCGAGGTGTAACATCCTTCCCCCCCTTGGAAACATTCGTCCTCGAATGTTAGACTCTTAGGAATCCTATAAAAAATTCGCCAGAGTTTCCCCTTTAAATATGCCGCTACCATTCTGTCACAACAACCCAAAATATATAATGTCTCACAGGGCCACATCAACAACAACAATAATGGCCACACACGACTAAAACATCATAAAGAGAAAGCATTACATACCTGAGGACAATGGTATCTCTACCTAAATCTCCTCTGGAAGTGGAAACAAAAACGGCTACCTGGACTTCATACTTCCTCGGCTTCCCAAGTCATTTCTTCCCTGTTATTGTTTCTCCATAACACTTTAACTGAAGCTACGTCTTTGGTTCTGAGTCTCCGAACTTGCCTATCTAGAATGGAAATGGGTACTTCTTCATAGGACAATTTCTCAGTAACTTGGGCATCATTTACAGGAACAATTCTAGAAGGATCTCCAATACACTTACGAAGCATTGACACATGAAAAACTGGGTGGACTGACTCCAAGTCTGAGGGCGAATCTAACTCATAAACCACCTGGCCTACCTTGCGCACAATCTTATAAGGTCCGATATACCGGGGACTAAGCTTGCCCTTCTTTTCAAATCTCATTACACCTTTCATAGGTGACACTTTCAAGAATACCCAATCATTAACTTAAAATTCCAGATCTCGACGGCGATTATCCGCATAAGACTTCTGTCGGCTCAGGGCTGTCAAAAACCGATCTTGGATAAGCTTGATCTTCTCCACCGCTTGCTGGATCAAGTCTGGACCCACTAGCGTTGTCTCCCATACTTCAAACCATCCGATTAGCGGCCTACACTTTCTTCCTTATAGAGCTTCATATGGAGCTATCTGAATGCTAGAGTGATAGTTATTATTATTCGCAAATTCAATGAGTGGAAAATGATTATCCCAATTACCTCCGAAGTCCAATACACATGCCCGCAATATATCTTCGAGGGTTTGGATGGTGCACTCAGCTTGCCCATTAGTTTGTGAATGAAATGTTATGCTAAGTTTCACCTGTGTTCCCAGCCCTTCTTGGAAGGATCTCCAAAATTTAGCTGTGAATTGCGCTCCCCTATCAGTGATAATAGATATGGGAACTCCATGAAGTCGCACTATCTCTTTGAGGTACAACTTTGCATAATCTTCTGCTGCGTATGTAGTTCTGACTGGTAGGAAATGAGTTGATTTTGTGAGTTTGTCAACAATTACCCATATAGAGTCGTACTTACGTTGGGAACGAGGCAAGCCTATAATAAAATCCATATTAATCACTTCCCATTTCCAAGTCGGGATTTCCATCGCTTGCAACAATCCACCGAGCTTTTGATGTTCAATTTTCACCTGTTGACAATTTGGACATTGAGCTACAAACTCTGCTATATCTTTCTTCATTCCGTCCCACCAATATGTAGACTTAAGATCATGGTACATCTTTGTCGCTCCTGGATGAACGGAATAGCGAGAATAATAAGCTTCTTCCAAAATCTGTTGACGTATCCCTGCAATATCTGGAACGCATAGTTTGCCTCGGTACCTGAGAACTCCATCTGCAGGAACCTCAAATGGTGACTTCTCCTTCTAAGGAAGTGTATTTCTTTAATGAATTAACTTAGGGTCCTCATATTGTCGCGCTCACATCCATTACAAAAGATGAAACAGCTGAATTACGGATAGTAATTCCCGCACTGCCCGAGTTCATTAGGCGGACTCCAAGGCTACCTAACTGTTGAAGCTCACGGGCTAGCTCCCTCTACTCGAGCTGAACATCACATAGGCTGCCTATGGATTTGCGGCTACGAGCATCAGCCACTACTTTTGCCTTTCCAGGATAATATAAGATGCTCACATCATAATCTTTTAATATCTCCAACCACCACCTTTGACGTAGATTCAACTCTTTCTGTTTGAAGATATATTGGAGGCACTTATGATCTGTATAAATATCGACATGAACACTAGATAAATAGTGTCTCCACATCTTCAATGCATGAATAACCGCAACTAACTCTAAATCATGAGTCTGGTAGTTTTTCTTGTGCTTCCGCAGCTGCCTTGAAGAATAAGAAATACCTTACCGTGTTGCGTCAACACACAACCCAACCCAACACCGGAAGCATCACAATAAACAACATAACCTTTTGATCCTACTGGAAGTGTTAGCACCGAAGCCGAATTCAATCTATCTTTCAGCTCCTGAAAGTTGTGTTCACAAGCGTTGGTCCATTGGAACTTTGCTGATTTTTAAGTTAGCTTCGTTAATGTTGCCGAAATAGAAGAGAATCATTCTACAATTCTTCTGTAGTAACCGGCTAGCCCCAGAAAGCTACGGACCTCCGTAGGTGTTGTGGGCCTTGGTCAAGTCTTCACAGCCTCAATCTTTTGAGTATCTACTCAAATACCATCAGCTGAAATAATATGCCCCAAAAGGTTACAGAATTCAGCCAAAACTCACATTCTGAAAACTTGGCATATAATTCCCGAGTTCGAAGAATTCCAAGAACAGTACTTAGATGATCTGCATGCTTTGCCTCTGATCGAGAATATTCCAGAATATCATCGATGAACACAATCACGAATAGATCTAGAAAAGGCTTGAACACATTATTCATCAAGTTCATGAATACTGCTGGGGCGTTAGTCAATCCAAACGACATTATTCGAAATTGGTAGGGAGCATATCTAGTTCTGAAAGTTGTCCCCGAATGTCCTCTTTCCTGACTCTCACTTGGTGGTATCTTGATCTCAGATCTATCTTTGAAAACCATTTAGCACCCTACAACTGGTCGAATAAATCATCGATTCTTGGAAGTGGATATTTATTCTTGATAGTCACCTTATTCAACTGCCTATAGTCAATGCACATCTGTAAGGAACCATCTTTCTTCCTTACAAACAGCACAGGTGCTCCCCACGGTGATGAACTGGGCCTAATAAATCCCTTCTCGAGCAAATCCTTCAGTTGCACCTTTAGCTCTTTCAATTCTGCAGGAGCCATTCTGTAAGGGGGGAATAGATATTGATTGGCTCAGTGTCTAGTAACACATCAATAGTAAATTCGATCTCCATTCTGGTGGAAGGCCTAAAAGCTCGTCCGGGAACATATCAGGAAATTCATTCACTACTGGAACGGATTGAATAGTCAGTGGCTTTGCTTCTATAGCTTGAACCCGGACTGAATGATAGATATCGCCCTTAGCAATCATCTTCCTCGCTTTGAGATAGGAAATAAACTTACCTCTCGGGGACGCTGTATTCCCTTTTCATTCTAGAACCGGCTCTCCTGGAAATTGGAAACGAACCATTTTTGTTCTGCAATCAACATTAGCATAGCAGGAAGCCAACCAATCCATACCCATAATGGCATCAAAGTCTACCATCTTCAATTCAATAAAATCATCCATAGTATGGCAATCACAAACCACAACCAAACAGTTTCTATATACTTGTCTAGCTATTACCGGGTCACCAACAGGAGTAAACACCTCAAAAAGTTTAATTGGCTGGGGTTTCACCCCAATACGATCAGCAATATAAGGAGTAATATACGATAGGGTAGAACTAGGATCAATCAATGCATAAATATCATGGGAGAATACTGAAAATATACCTGTGACTACGTCAAGGGAAGACTCATGATCCTGCCGACCCGCTAAAAATACGAGGCTGAGGGCCACTCGAACTAGATGTTTCCCCTCTGCCCCTGCCACGACCTGATGGCGCCTGTGAGCCTTTCCCTAAAGGGCGTACAGACGATGAGGAACCAGATGCTGATCCTGCGGGCTGAACTCTTCCTCTGTCATCCACCAATGGGCAGTCACACATCATATGCCCGATCTGACCACAGGCATAATAAGCATCAGAACCTTGTTGACGCTATCCCGAATGCAGCTTACCACACTGGCTGCATCGTGGTACCGGCGGTCTCCTCTAACTGGGATCGCCTCCATACGGGGAACCCGAAACTTTAGAGCTCTGACCCGGTCCAGAATAGATAGGGAGATTAAGTCGCCTACCCGAAAATCGAGGAGGTGCACTGGCCATGGATTGACCTGAATATCTGGAGTACTGTTTCCTCTGACCCCCTCTATACTCACTACTAGCACCGGCAGATCTGGCCCTTTTACTATGCCCCAATCAATGTCGCGCTCAGCCCTGTGCGGCTGCTATTGCTCTTCTAAATTCTAGGCATGGGCCTGAATACGAGAGATGTCCATCCCCTCTTGGAGTGAATCTGTCAAGCAATCTTTAATCAAATGTGGCCCCAAGCCACTAACAAACCGATGGACACGATCCCCTATATCGGCTACTATAGCTGGAGCATATCTAGACAAGGAATTAAACCGGAGACTATACTCTCGAGCGCTCATGTTCCCTTGTCTGAGATTCAAAAATCTGTCGACTCGGGCCCATCGAACCTCGGGTGGCAAATAGTGGCGGATGAAAGCATCTACGAACTCCTGCCATACCAGGGAAGGCGCATTTCCCCCCTCGAAGATACCCAATTATTGTACCACAAAACGGCTACATGTCGTAGTCTATAAGAAGCCAACTCCACTGACTCAGTATTGGAAGCATGTATTATCCTCAGCGTCCTCAGCATTTCATCTATAAAGCCCTGCAGGTCTTCATCCGACTTCGATCCAAAAAATTCTAGAGGGTTCAAACTCATACAAGCACGGGCTTTGGCACTAGTCACTCTGTCACCATGGCCCGCACCCTGCCATTGAGCCCAGGCGGCAACTAACTGAGTCAGCAACTGGACTGCGTCTCGCAAGTCCTGACCTGAAGCAATGGGGGAGGGGGGGGGGGGCTGGAGCCCTTTTATGCTCTTCTGTTACTGGAGGCATAGAGGTATCATGCGAGGGAGTGGCACTCTGAGCCTCGGCATTAACCATAGGTTCTGTTATCTTGATGTAGATTGAAGTGCTTCGGGAAGTTATACACTGAGTCGTGTAGTAAATGATAAAGGTATGTAACGGCTATACTTTCTTTTCTTGGCATGCTCCATAGATAATAAGTGTTTATCGAATCTTAAAGAAAGAGAACTATTGTTTAGAGCTGTCATAGAGGTGTAACACTTATAGATGTGGTATTGTATCTTCCAAGGGACTTCACTCCTTGTCCATTTTTAGTAGAAGAGTTAGAAAGAAACATGTTGACGTCTTCATATATGTCAATTTACACATGATATACAACATGATGTGTATATATTTTTCTTTAGCTTGTCCACTTGGTCAGTAAGATATTTTCTTTAGCCTGGCCACTTGGTCGATGAGATAGATATGCCTGACCTACGGGTCAGTGAGATAGATTTCATTGCCTATGGGCCAATGTGATTAATTGCCTGGCTTACGGGTCAGCGAGATAGATTGCCTGGCCTATGGGTCAGTGAGATAGATATGCCTAGCCTTATGGGTCCGTGAGATAGATTGCCTGGCCTTACAGGTCAGAAAGCCAGATTGCCTAGCCGACAGTTCAGCGAGACAAATTGCCTAGTCGATGGGTTAGTGAGACAGATTGCCTGGACTTATGGTCGGTGAGATTTCTAGTTGCCTGGCCACTTGGTCAGTGACACATATGATATTATTATATTTATTTCATATGAGACAGTTTAGGTGAGATATTTAGGACATTCTTTAGCCTCCAGATTATTATGTTTCCGTTCAGCTTCAGTTTCAGTTATCTATTGCCTTACATACTTGGTAGTTATTAGTACTGACGTCACTTTTGCCGGGGGCGCTGCATGCATTCATGTAGGTACAGATAGACAGACTGACATACCTTTCTAGTAGACAGGAACTGATATCAGTTGATTGGTGAGCTCCATTTTTTTAGAGTCGCCAAGTCTTTTAAAGTCTTTCTTTTGTGGTAATAGATTGGATGGGTAGGTCGGGGCCCTGTCCAAACCATGATACAGTTATGCTTTCTCTTGAGTCCTATAGACAAGTCTTGTATATGGTTTGCCAGTGTGACAGCCTTGTCGGCTTGTATATGTCTATTTTGGTACTGTTGGCTTACTATACAATTAGATGTAATTTTAGAAGAAGTGAGATCTTAGGATCTAGGAATGGTTAGAATAATCCTTATCGTAGGTTGTACTGAAGAAGAATATGAATATGTTTGTAGTACCTCTTTAAAGGATATATACATGAGATACCCGAGAATTGTTAGTCATATACGAATTCCTCAGAATCTTAAAGATCTGGAAGCCAAGTATTGAAATCTTTATGAGGTGAGTATTTCCCTAAGTGAGACTCCTATATGAAGTATAGAAGAAATATTAAGTGCCTATAGAATAAGGTTGGTTGAAGAGAAAGAAGTTAAAAGTGAACTAATGTGGTTACAAGTATCTAGAGCCAGATAACAAGTGATGATAGTAGCAAAAGGTTGGTAGAAGGATAAGTGGGGCACCTGAATACAGATGAGAAATAAATAAGGGTCATAATATAAAGTATGGTAATGCAAAAATTTCGGAGCCAAGTAAAACAAAAGGTAAGGGGAAGTAAATGTTCAGTTGTGAAGAGGAATATGTTATGAGACTAAGTCTCCATTACGAGCTTCGAATTGACAAATGTCAACAAAAATATATCAATCAGATGATTTAGCTCCCTCAATCAGGAAGTATCGATCTTGAAAAGTACTCTAAGTCAACTAAATACAAGTCAGAGAGAGATTGTTATACTAGTAGATATTGCGAAAACACGGTAAGCGATTAGGCAGTAAGGGATTGAACTGTAGAAGAGCAACCTTTGAAGGTTAGAAATACAGAAGTCCATCTAAGACTAACGTCTCGTGTAACATATGAAATTTATTGAGATCGAGCACATCAGTTATAAATACGTGGCATTCTGTTCAAGTAAGCGATTTAATTGTCTCTGGTAAGAGAGATTTGTTCCAAGGCAAGTTATAAGTTGTTAAAGTTCACCGAGTTATAGAAGGTGTTGAGGTAATAATATGACTTCTCAGGAATGAAATCCTTAAGTGCAAGGTATGGCCATCCTCCCAAAAGGGGAGGTAGTACGATAAGAAAATTGAAATAGAATCACATGTTGGTTTAGCGATTGAGTAAATAAAAAGGGTTACAACGAAGAGTTTCAAGGCGAATAAGATTATGTAATCCAGATTCTATGGATGTGTGATGACTATGGGATGATGTGTAAATATAAATGCTAAGAGAATAGTAGTAGCAACCTCCTATCTAGAAGAGTTAAGAAACAATAAGAGCAACCAAATATATGAGGCTCAGAAAAGAATGACACGAAGTATAACCAAATACAGAGATGTATAGCCCAAGAGGAGTTACTCAGAACTAAGATATGAAAGGGGAAACAATTCAGCCAATCATTAACTGACTTATGCAAGAACTAGTTATGGTTAACCCAGAGATTATAGACAGGCCGTTAAATGAGACAGAACTACGCATCATAAAAGGGTCCAGGTGCATGAAGTTTCAATTTAGGAAGTAAACGACTGCAATTTTGACAACGATTAGAGATAGAAGAAATGACATATGAGTGTAGCATAAAGCAATTTCAAGAGTCATTGAGCCTAGAATTCAAGACATATATTTAAGGGTTGCACTCAGAATCGACACTATCAGAATAAGTTTGAAGTGAAGGTTATTGAAGATGAATGCAAGCAGCTCAAAGGTGTCTAAGGTCTTACAAGGATATGTATTATAATGGGGTCGCAGCCTAGTATGAATGAGAAAATTATTTCAATACATATAATTGATAAGAAGTGTCAGTTAAGGGATGAGGAGGACGAATTGCACCCAGTATAAAGATTTAAGGTAAAGTATAGAGAGAATTATCCCATGATGTTGGTTTCTTCAGAGTTCGTATGTATCAATAAGAAAGTATGCCACTAACTCATCGCCGACTATGCATATTGAATAGAGAACAAGAACTAAGAATATTAGTCGAGGTTATATATACAAGAAGTTCCAGGATTAGAGAACTAAGATAAGAAAATGCATTTGTGATGCATGTGTAAGTAAAGATGATTGTTATACCTAGTGACGGTCGAGAAAACTTGAAAAGAATATCGACCCATGAACTAGAGTTAGCAGTGGGTACGCGAATAGTTAAGATATGTCGTACGAGTTGACATCCTTATGGATCATAAGAACCTCTAGTACATCTTCAAGCAGAAGTAAGAACACAGAGATGCACGCACCTTCATAAGAATGTAACAGTCCTGGGACTAGGGTGTAAGTAAAGATGAGCCAAGATGATATAACTGAGCATGATCCTACTTAAGGGTGGAGCAATTCAAAAATCTAATCTATAAGTTAGAGAGTATTAATGAGGAAGGTAGAGGAGCAAGAACATAGTGTTATTGAAAAATTACAACGTAAAGATTCTATACCATCCAGGAAAGGCTAATGTTTTAGCCGACACCCTTGGTTGCAAATCTATGAGCAGTTTTAGTATACTTAAGGCTAAAAAGAGCGAGAGTTAGCCTGAGAATTATATCTGCTAGCTAGTTTGGGATTCCAACTATTGGGATCGGATGATAATGGGGCTACTATTTATGACACAACATTATCGTCCTCAGTAGCAAAGGTGAAAGAGTGACAGTATGAGGACCTTATTCTATTTCAGCCTAAAAAAAACGTTCAGCAGACCGAGTTGCTGGTCTTTGAAGTGAGAAGAGAGGGGGTCTTGCGATACCAAGGCCATTTATTTGTTCCTGATATAATGAGATTATAACATCAGATTATAAAATGAGGTTTACCCCATCCATATCATAAGTATGACTCTAGTTGAGTGAGCATTGATAGACTCACGAAAGTCAGCCACTTCTTACCAGATAAAACGACTTATACAGTCAATCAAGGATGATGTGAAGTTATACATCAAAATAATAGTACGACCACATGGTATTCTAAAGTCCATTATATCAGATGGAGGTGCCCAATTACCAACTATCATTTAAGCATTAGACTGGATCCTTCTGAGGCCAAGTGCGGATCCCCTATAGAGTGTTTCGAAATAGGAAAATCAGAGCTACTTGATCTCTTTTTGGTTCATTCAGCTGTAAAGAAAGTAAACTCATTCAGAGGCAATTATTAATAGCCACAGTCATCGCAAGTCATATTTAGATGTGCGACAACAGGATCTAGAGTTTGTGTAAATGATTGGGTCTTCCTGAGGATGTCACCAACAAAAGGCATAATGAGATTTAGTAAGAAAGGCAAGCTTATCCCAAAGGCACATTGGGTTGTACTAAATTGTTAGGGAAATAAGCCAAGTATCCTACGAGTTAGAATTGCCTCCGAAATTGGAGTCCATGCATCCATTATTTCATGTATTTGTATTACAGAAGTGTTTTATGATTAGAGGAAATTCGAGTTGAAAAGGCTGCAGCATAAATCAGGTATAGCTTTGTGATACTTTTATTAAAACTGATGGCTGTGTGGAGCCAAAAGATGTTGTGGATTGGTTATGGCCCTGTGTAGCATATATATGTATTGTGTTTTCTGGATGCGTGACAGGTTAGATATAGTCCAGTATACAGAGGATACTCTGTCAAAATTTTCATACAACCCTTAAAAGTTACTTCCTTTCTTATACGCCTCTACATTCGAGGACGAATGTTCCTAAGGGGGGAAAGATATTACACCCCGTATTTTTTTCTTTCTTTTCGCGCTAGTACGCATCGTGAGTAAAGTAAGAAAGTTCAGTGAGGCTAATATCCCCTATTTAGATGATGATGATGAGTTTAAACAGGTGTTAAGTAAGTTTCGTAAGAGTTAGGGTTAAACGAATCAAAGAAAATACTTTTCAACGAAGTTCGCCATAGGAAAGTGGTTTATAACAAATAGGCCATGCTTTCGGGGTAAGAATACAAGTGTTTAATATGATAAGAAGGTCTTGTTATGAAGTATTTGAATCATACAATAGTCGATTGATAATCCTTGAAGTCAAGAAAGTTGTAAAACAAAATTTGGCAAAGGTCATCGCAAGTTAGGTTCATAAGTACGCTAAAATTTGGGTCAAATGTCCCAGAGATTTTCTCCCAATATACTTAGAGTTACGGAGTGATCAACCCACCAAATTGAAGATATACGAGTTCATTTTCCAAGCATTAAACCGTTCATCAATACGACGTCAGAGTAGAGAGATGTTCGCACTTTCACGAGAGTGTGCAGGCAGCCCCTTCGGGACCCACTTGAGGAGGTGGGAATTTGAAGATTGTTATTAAAATAGTGGGACTCATTTTTTTCTTCATTTTTTACTCATATCAGATTCTATGTCTCTAAACTCTCTCTAAAGGGTTCCATAACACCCAAGAGCAAAATCAAAGAGAAACCACGCAAATCTAATGCCGAAAATCCCGTGGTGCTAGTGAGTTTCTTGTTCTTCTTGTGGTTGATAATTTTGGGAGTGGCTCCAGTTCATTTTGGGGTTTTTTTCTAAGTGTCATAAGGTAAGATTATAATCCTTTTTCATATATTTGATCTTATAGAAGTAGTGGCTAACTTTTACGATTGAAAACTCGTGAAATAAAAGTCGGAAATCGTAGTTGTTATATATGTTGTTGGTTGTTGAACTATTTTGAGGTTGTTCTTGTGATATTTTATGGCTGGAAATTGATGGAATAACCTGAGTATGTTATTGTTGTTGTTGTTAACATGTATTTGAAAGAAGAAAGGGTTTAAAGGTATAGCTTTATTAGTCATAAATCGAGCTTGACGCTTGTTGTACTATTGTTGAGTTATTGGAGTTGTTCTTGCATTGTCGAGTGGCTGAATGGATGGGATGGGCTGTCCATATTGTTAATATTATTGTTTGGTGTTGTTTTGAATTCTGGAAATTAAGGAAATGTAGGGAAAGTGCTGCCCAATTATCTATAAGAGAGCTACTAGCTTAGAAATGTGATTTAAAGTTCTTCCATGGCATTAACCATATATTATATTATCTTGATGTAGATTGAAGTGCGACGGGAAGTTGTACGCTGAGTCGTAAAGTAAATGATAAAGGTACGTAATGGCTATCCTTTCTTTTCTTGGCATGATCCATAGATAATAAGCGCTTATTGAATCTTAAAGAAATAGAACTATTGTTTAGAGTTATCATAGAGGTGTAAAGCTTCTAGATATGGTATTGTGTCTTCCAAGGGACTTCTCTCTGCTTCTTAGTCCATTTTTAGCAGAAGAGTTACAAAAAGACATGTTGACGTCTTCATATATGTCAGTTTACACATGATATACAACATGATGTATATATATTTTTCTTTAGCTTAGCCACTTGGTTAGTGAGACGTTTTCTATAGCTGACCACTTGGTCTGTGAGACAGATATGTCTTGCCTACGGGTCAGTAAGACGGATTTCCTGGCCTACGGGTCAATGAAATAGATATGCCTGGCCTACGGGTCAATGAGATAGATTTCCTGGCCTAGGAGTTAGTGAGACAGATATGCCTGGCCTACGAATTAGTGAGACAAATTGCCTGCCCGACGGGTCAGTGAGACAGATTGCCCGGCCTTATGGTCAGTGAGATTTTCCAGTTGCCTGACCACTTGGTCAGTGAGACCTATGATATTATTATATTTCATCTCATATGAGACAGGTCAGGTGAGATATTCAGGGTATTCTTTGGCCTCCAGATTATTATGTTACAGTTCAGCTTCAGTTTTAGTTATTTATTGCTTTACATACTCGTTACATTATTTCGTACAGACGTTCTTTTTGCCGAGGGCTCTGCATTCATGCCTTCATGTACAGATAGATAGATTGACAGACCTTCCCAGTAGACAGGACCTGATGTCAGCTAATTGGTGAGCTCCTTTTGTTCGAATTCGCCAGGTCTTTTGAAGTCTTTCTTTTGTGTTTACAGATTGGATGGGTAGGCCGGGGCTCTGTCCCAACCATGATATAGTTATTCTTTCATCAGAGGCTTGTAGATGAGTCTTATATATGGTGTGCTAGTGTGATAGCCTTGCCGACTTGTATATGTCTATATTGGTACTGTTGGCTTGGTACGATCATAGCAGCCTTGTCGGCTTGCTCAGTTGTATGTGTATGTTTTGGGTATGTGTGCCCAGTTCAGACGAGATAGTCAATGTTTATGTATATCCAGATTATGACCTTGCCGACTCATTGGTATTGTCTGTGTGTAGGTAGGCCCTATCGGCCTAAGTCGAGGATTACCCTTCTAAAGTTACAGATTCCAAGTGGTTCGCTCAGGCCGAGTGCTAGCCACGCCTTTCCAGATTTGGGGCGTGACATTTGTGTGCCCAAGGTAGGTAGGTTATTTGAGACATTTAACAATTAAGGAGGACAATAGCTTGAGGTATTGTACTCTATCGAGGGCTACTATGATGTGGCGGAACTTGAAACAACCACTACTAGAAAATAGTCAAAAAACCGACCTCTAAAATCTGACGTCAAGAGAATTCGGAAAAAATCAACCTATGGAGGTCAGTTTTGGACTTCAATATTTTTATATTTTTTAAAAAAAATTGACCTCAGGTCAGTTTACTAATTTAAATATTCCGGGAATCTAAGATACCGACCTCAGGAGGTCGGAAATGAATTGCACGAAACAATTATTGCACTATTGACATCCTGAAGTTGATATATTTTTTTTAAAAGAAATGAATTAATTTCAATTACCAACCTCATGTTTCTCTCCTCCACAATTGCGATCTAATGACCGCAAATGCGATGTACCAATTGTCAGCAATTTCAATAGATGTGTAAAAATTAATACTATGTTCAAAACTCATCTGAACACCTAGGGTATCAACCCGAAACACCCTGCTATGTTCAATAGTAAAAAAATGAAAAAAAAAACAAAAAAAAACATGACAAAGCATCATAACACAATTAATCATAATTGCTCAAAATGAGGGATTGGATCGTTACAAAAGTTAAGGACACTCGTCCACCAAATGGTGGTATAAAATGATATGGGTTTGCATGTGTATATCGAGTTGAAGAAAAATAATTCAAATTTTAATCATGTATATGTTGAGTATAACAGTGTCGGAGAAGGATATATGCATGGTAGCATTTCCAATTTAAATAATGAAAATTCATAAGGTTATCAACAAATTGTTGATATACATAATGGTTACAGTCTAATTGATTGCGTATAGGATGATGAAGTTGTACATTTGAAGAAACTAGAATAATAGATGACCCTCTAAATAAAATTGTTGCCGAAGGAAAATTTTACAAAGACAAGGATAAAATCGCCAATGTCATGAAAAATTACGAGCTTCGAACAAAATTTCAGTTGAAGGTGGAGAGCATGAATGCAATAAGGTATGATTGTATATCTAATTATATTGAAAGTGTATACATTGCTAAGTTTATTTATTATTGTTACAATAATATTTTATGTAAATTCATTCTCTGTTATGTATGTCTAACTACTGATGTGCATTTATATGCATGAAAATTTGAAAGTTTTTAGGTACTGTCTGATATGTGCTAATGACCGCCACGTTTGAATTTCAAGTCTTCAATCTTGCACATGTCAAATACTTTCAAGTCTTCAATCTTGCACATGTCAATGATGACCACAAACGTATAGCTACTGCAGTTGTCACTGGAAATATTAACAAGCATACATATGTTGGCTAAAAGAAAGTCTTGCAAATGACATAATAAAATAAATGAAAAAAAGGGTATGGTATTGACTTAGGGTACTAGAAGCCACATATTCAAAGAAGAAAGACACTTCAATTGATGAGAGGAGATACGGTTGAGTCGTATGGAAAGATGTTAAGCTATTAATTATATATATTGATGCATTCAAACCCTAGGTCAATTGTGAGTTTGAATAAACGGATAAAGAAAACTTTATGTATGATTTCTTCACACTATATGCATCCATAAAAGAATGAGAATTTTTGAAGGCCTATTGTGATACTTGATGGTAGTTTTCTTATAGCAGCACATTGAGACCTTACAACTTATACATGCAAGATGCAGCATGGTGGTTCATAAAATTTGAGCTATTTTATATCATTTTGCTAGGCCATATTGTTATACTTGCGGTGCAAAATTCTCATCATAAAAGAAGAAAAGTTTTACTTATGTTTTACACCGTTGACAAGAACTATTCAACAAACACTCCTATGAACAAATTGCAATCCAGATGCTGATTATCTATATTAGAAGAACGGAGGGAATTAAGCCATGATTCTTAAGTTAGTGAGATAGCAAAGTAAGATTAATAATTCAACAATTATTATTTTTAAGAATTTGTCATTTTATGTCTTTAATTTTATTTGTATACATTTTTCCTATATTATTTATGCGATTTTTAAAGAGTTCGTATTCATTGATTCAGTATACACATGTAACACATCGATTTAGTATACACGTGTAACGCATGTCTGAAAGACTAGTATTAACATAAGCGCTTTATATAAATTGATCAAATACAAACTATTAAAGAGTACTTTTCTAAAAAGACATTGTGACAAAATTGATTCCGAAAATAAATAAATTTTTAAAAGTTTTGTCAAACAATTCAGGTACACTATAGCGGTATGTAAAGAAGACATTAGTGTGAGCTTAGTATGTAAAGAGGTTGTCACTAAAGAAGATCATAATGGACGATGGGAACTGGATTGAAAGATATGAGGAAATTACTACTGAGGCTATATCCTTTTTTCATAAACAATTTTCTAAAGAACCTACTAATAATGATTTCTCTCCTATCAATAACATCCCTGAAGTTATTAATGCTGAAGATAATGAAAAACTCAAATCCATCCCTACTTTGGATGAGCTGAGAGATATTGTTTTTTCAATGAGCTCACAAAGTGCTCTTGGTCCAGATGGTTTATCTGGAAAACTTTATCATTCTTGTTGGGATGTTATTAAAAATGATCTACCACTAATGGTTTATGATTTCTTTGCAAACCATATCCTTAAGTCGATCACACATACTTGTCTCATTCTACTTCCTAAAGTACAGCATCCACAATCATTTACTGAATTAAGATCAATATGTCTTAGCAATTCCTCTTGTAAAATTATTTCTAGCCTAGTGAACAAGAGGCTGAGTTTCTTAATGCATAATTGATCTCTCTCAATCAAACAGGCTTCATCAAGGGAAGATCAAATACTGAAAATATTATGTTAACTCAAGATATGATTCATAATATCTACTTATGATAATGTTGTTATGAAACTTGACATGGCTAAGGCCTATGACTGGGTGTCATGGGACTATTTATGTAGAAAACTTAGATAGTTTGGTTTTGATGAAGGATGGATTGATAGCATTTGGAGATTAATATCTAATGTTTGGTACTCTGTCCACATAAATAGGAGCAGATATGGATTCTTCAATTCAACTAGAGGACTGAAGCAAGGAGATCCATTATCACCATCTCTTTTCATCATTAGGGCTGAATTACTCTCCAGGATGAGGGGTTCACTAACTTAATCTAATTTCATTCCATATCATGTAGATACAAATAGTCATGTTATTACACACCTTTGTTATGTTGATGACACTATTTTCTTTTCTTCAAGTGACCCTGAGTCACTAAAAGTGATGATATCCAAGCGGGAAAAGTATGAAAAAATAGCATGACAGATGATCAACAAGAGTAAGGATCCGTTTGGACATGATTTGAAACCACGATTTCAATTTAGATATCTTAAGTTGTATTTTCTTTTATAGACATAAAAACCCCACAAGTTGTGAAAAATATCAAAACGTTCTTAATTCTTATACAATCTTACCAAATGAGCAAGTCATAGTTCATCACAAAATTAATACGTTACTAGAAGGCCTTTCTAAAAAATACAACATCAATTGATCAAAATTTAGTTCAATAAAAACGAAAATTTAACATGAATAGTAATGTAACTACTCTTTAATATAATCCTCCCACATGGTAGACATAAATAAAGGTTGGTGGAAGTTAATGAGGTTGGTAAATGGTTGGTGGGAGTAATTGTTAAAAATATTTATCAACTTATGAGTCTTTTTTTACAAAATATAAACTTATGGGTCAAGTTTATATTTAAAATTTTTGAAACCATGGTTTGAAACACAAAATCATGCCTCTTTGGATGATTTGGAGTTTCAAACCATGATTTGAAACCATGAGCTGAAATGCATGTCCAAATACTGGTTTCATCTCATGGTTTCAAACCATGGTTTCAAACCGCATGTCCAAACGCCTACTATATTTGGATTTTATGTCACTCTTGAGCAAGATGATCCTAAAGTTAATGATATCAAGCAAGTTACTGGATTCAATCAATGCCATCTTCCTATGCAATATCTGGGATGTCCTATCTATGTAGATAGGAAGAAGGTTGTTTATTTCAACAATATGGTGGCTAAAGTTGTTAACAGAATGCAAGGATGGCAAGGCAATATGCTTTCATATGGTGGTAAAGTTGTTCTCGTCAAATTTGTCCTGTAAGCCTTACCCCTACACTTATTAGCTATTGTTCATCCTCCTAAATGTAATGACCTGTTTGGTCATTATAGTCTTTTCAGCATTTTTGCCTTTTTTTTTAGCAATTGATTAGCTCATTTTTTACGCGAGGGGGCCGTTGGCTCGCTTCCCGAGGTGTCTAGGCCGGATTCAAGCAACTTTTGTGAAATATAGGCTTTAAGTGAAAAATAGTTGACCCGAAATTGACTTTTTGGTAAACTGACCTTTTTTGAAAATTTGTCGATTTCGAGAGGTCCGGATGGTCGTTTAGAACTTGTGTGTGTATCTGGTTCGGTTCCTAATGCACTCAGATGCATTTTGGGACTTGGGTTGGGAAATTAAAATTAAGTTATCGAGGGTTGACTCGGTCAATGAGACCTCCGTTGGGAATTCTGAGGCCATGGCGCGTCGTAGCATGTTTTTATGTGTCTATATGTATGGTATCTAAGCAGATGGCCTCGGGAATTAGTCAAAAAATTGGATCAAATTGTGAAACTTGGGTGAGTTTTCTGGTGTCTGGTGCCCGCTTTGGCGGTACTGCTTGAGCGGTAACCCTGTCGCTAGAGCGGTCCAAGCATTTTAAGATTGACCGCTGAAGCGGCTCCGCTGGGGCGGTCCCAGTGCTGCTAAAGCGGGTGACAGACAGTGTGTATAATTAATGAATTGTTAAAAGCCTTTAGACCCTCATTTACTTCCATTTCGAAATTAGAGCTTTTGGGGACTGCTCTTGGAGATATTTTGGGAATGCTCTTGGAGGTAAATCTTGCTAATCCCTCTTCTATTTCTTTAATCCTAATCACCATAGATTCTCCCTTTCCTTTAATAATCCCTTAGTAATGGAAGATGAAAGTGGGTTTTGATGAACATTTTCTCTAGGCTTATTAATGATGAAATTGATGGGGTTTATGCTAGTTTTTGATAAATCTAAGCTTGTTAATCATATATCTTCCATTTCTATTGTTGAATTTCGAAATCAAAGAGTTAGGGTTTATATCCAAATTGGGGGTTTTGCTTCAAATTCAAAATTAGGTAAATCTATGAGTTAATTTAGCAATTAGTGGTTGGGTTATGATCACCTAGTGCTTAAATTGATATTTTGCTTCCAAATTTCCCATTTTGCCCTTGTGGGCCCGTTTCTAATTGACCTAAATTGAATGGTAGCAATATTAATATCATTCTTCATGATTTCTAATCTAGATTTCGATTATGCTTAGACTACTTTGTTTCTGAGGTTCAGCGGAAAGGCAAGGCAAAGGAGTGAGTTGTTGGGTTTGTGGTTCGGCCATCCAGGTAGGTTATGGCTTATCCTTGGTGAGACTTCATATAGCGAAGCACATATTTACATTAAATTGTCGGAGATAGTATGTGAACCTTCGGGTATGAAGTTGGGATGGATATTGCCTTAGGTTTGGCCCTGTTGTGTGTTGGAAATAGCCACCCCGTTATATTGTGATTTGATTGTTCCATTGTGTTGGCTTAATGCCACAAGTTGTTGATAGCTATTGAATTCTGTTTCATCATCTTGATTATCATGTTGTTGGTGTACCCACTGTTGGTACTTGTGATTCGGTGATATTGTTGGCATACCCACTGTTGGTATGGTGATTCGGATATATTGTTAGCGTACCCATTGCTGGTACTTGTGATATTGAGCATGATTATTGATGTTAATACATGCATTGCACGCACTCTCATTTTCATGATACGTTGTGGAGATACTGATGACACTTGATGAAACACTGTGATAAACTAGGCTTGGTTTTTACTTGAGTAACGTGAGATGGCCGATATCCGATGTTAGTTCCGGAATCGTTGATTTTGTGAGTGCATGAAATCTGCGGGTCCCCCCAGAGTGGTGTCGGTGAGAACCCCCCGTGGGCAAAGATCCGGGGTCCTGTCTGTCTGTTGGGAAAAGATCTGGGTCGGGTGGCACTTATACTTCGCGAGTCACACTGGGTTGTGCTACCAAGATGTCGATATTTTCGTTCAAAGTACATGTGTACACAACATTTGCATGACATTGCATTGCATTCATACACTATTGCATTGCATTGCATTATGGCTTGATTTTGAGACGTTTTGGTGTTGTACTTATGATGTTGGATTCGGAAGATATATTCAGACTTGACACATTTGGGGATTAGAGGCTTTACTTAGGCGATGACGTATACTTGAATTCGATTACATTGACTTATACTTGTTGGTTTATTTGCTTATCTGCTTTATTTACTGGATTGTGTTAGCTATGCTTAGTCAGCCAATGATGCCTACCAGTACTATTGTTTTGTACTGACCTGTCCTTGCCGCATTCCTTTATGAATGAAGAGTATCAAGTTGGATCTGCTTCCGTGACAGGTGGCTGATAGTCGCTTCAGTATTATCTCCGAGTTTCCAGGATGAGCATGGCCATTCACTGCCTTGAAAACTTCTCTATCATTATATCCTATACTATTCAGAGACAGAGATATTTTATGTATTATTATTCCAGACTTGTATTATTTCCCTTTTAGATGCTCTTGTATTACTCAGACTAGACCCTAGGAGTATTATTATTATTCCACACTATTCTACTATATATACAGGTTAGACATAATTTTACTCTCCATTGCTTGTCAACCTTCATTTGCTAGGAGATTTAGAAGAATAGGTGTTCTGCCAGGTTTGACAATATCAAAATGTCATCCTGGTTCATTATTCAGAAAGTGATCAAACTCACTACTGTGTATATCAACTGTACATTCCCTGGGCTTTACCTTCCTTTATCTTGGAATGATAGTTGTAAACACGTGGAGCATCTAAGACCTGCTATTCAATCTAAAGCAGATCTATGGCTCAAACCTGATTATGAATGGATAAAATTAAATGTTGATGGATGTAGTAAAGGCAATCCAGGATCGTCTGGTGGTGGCGGCCTTATTAGAGATCAGAATGGAGATTTATCCTGCTTTTATTGAGTATTATGGTATTTGCAGTAATAATATGGCTGAAGCTATGGCCATTCTTAAAGGCATCACCTTATGTTACAAATATGGCCTCCTAAATGTCAATGTGGAGAGTGATTCTTTGATTGTCCTTGACCTTATCAAAAGGTTGAAAAAACCACCTAGGACCTTATCAAAAGGTTGAAAAAACCACCTAGGATAATATATCATGTGATAGAGCAGATCTGGGATAAAATTAAGATGGTAATTTCAATTTTACACAAACCTTGAGAGAAGGTAATTGCACTGCTGATATTCTTGCCAACAATATGGGTGAAGATTCAAAAACTGATACTGTCTTCAATGAAGTTGTCTTTCTTCCTTCTAAGGTTAGAGCTTCAATGAAGTTAGAGTTTGATGGCATCCCCAACTTCAGATTTAGACAGAAGAGGAATAAGTTTGTTATCAATGACAACTGAAACCTTCTATGTGCTTTTTTATGTGACAAATTTGTACATACCACTGCCTCATGGTGCTACACATTACCCTACGACTAATAGTGTCTTTATTGATCAACTTGTAAGTTTTTTCGTACAATTATGTAATATGTTGGTCATAGCTAGCATCTTCACAGCTATCGAGGCTAAGGTTTATGTCCTCCTTCATGTAATTATGTTTTTTGGTAAATATACAGGTTAGAGTCATGTCTAACTCCCCCATCATATAGATGGATATCTTGAAAATAAAAATAAAAAATAAAATAAAAGTAAAAAGGTACTTCACTGGACTGCATAATTTGGATCCAAGGAGTGTTTCAATAATTCGGGCACTCACTGGTAGAGAAAATGATACCTCGCATGAAAAAGTTCCTGACTAGTAGTCGACAACATAAAATGTAATTCTCACGAGATGCTTTTATTCTCCTATAATAGCTAAAAGAAAAAACGTAGAGTACCTAGGTAATGTGTCATTCACCCCTTGTGAGTTCATTTGCTTGATATCATAGTCGAAGTGTCAAAATTGAAAAGAGACATAATCATTGGTAAATGGAAACTCTATTTGCACCACCTTAAGAAGAACAGGTCTACTTAAAAACGAACAAAGAAGCTCACAACATATTAAGGCCCCCTTCATTTTTTTTTTCTTTTTAAATGTACAAGATATCCAAATCAACGATATATATCTAATTATTAATATATTATTTCAAAATTTAAACTTTGCATAATTAAAATTGCTTTGCCAGCATCTAAATATTTTTAATCATTCTTTAATTTAAACTTTAAATAAAATGATAATTAAAATTTTATATCCATAAAATATGAGAAAAAACTCTAATTTACATGTGGGAAAAATAGTTTATTTGATGAAGACCATTCTAAAATCGAGTCTGGAACCAAAATGCCCCAAAAAAAAAATATTTTGAACCAAAATACCCCAACAAAAAAAAAGTTACCAAAGTACCTTTAGCGCAGTATTTTACTGCGCTATAGCACTTCACGGAGACGGAACCGTTAAGTGCTATAACGCAGTATTTTACTGCGCTATAGTACTTCACGGAGACGGAGCCGTTAAGTGCTATAACGCTTATACAAAACTTTCTCTCACCTATAACGCAGTCAAATACTGCGTTATAGGCGTCCGCCATTTTCAATAACATCACATTTTCACTCCTCTTTACGTAGTTTATCTTTTTTACGTAGTTTAGCCGTATATTAATCATGCTTTGAGATTCCGGAACTTCAATATTTTATATAGAACTCGAGTTATATTTGTACAATTAATAAAATAGGCTCAACACATCAAGAATACGCAATACTTTGGATTGTCATTTTAGTGGTTGAAAAGTGCTCGAAGTCCTTTTTTATTTGAAGACTTGTAGTCATTAGCTTTAAGTTATTTATCTTTTAGGTTTTCATCTTAGTTTTAAATTAATGCTTAACTTTATTTCGAATGTGTCACGTTTTTTTTTATTATCAATTTAGGATGTGAAACTATAAACAATAATAAAGACTAAGATAATATTTATAAATATGCAAAAAATAGATAATATTTACGATAAATTGTACAACACTAATGTATATACACTATCGAGGATGGGTCCGACATGTAGTATGTCGGAGACTATCCCTAGGCCTAAGGCTCATACCATCCCCACCGCCCTCGCCATCGTCTCCATCGCCCTTTTTCCTCTTAATAATCAGGCGCTCCAAGTCATGATCATCTCCTCTTCCCCTAGCCCTTGCGCCCTTAACTAGAACGTGCTTCTTCTTGGGATCTAGTCCCGCTGGCACGCTCAGAACCTCAGGCTGAGCTGGGTTTGGAAACTCGACCTCTTCCTCGTCGGGAGTCGCCACCGCAGGTGCCGAAGAATGAACCTGAAAAATATATAAATATTAGTACCATTTCTTATTTATATTGAATACATTAACGTTATTTATTTAATCAAATCTGTTTGTCAACGGGCGCCTGAGTAGGCTCCTGAGATGGGTCTGTAGGCTCCTGAGATGGGTGTGGTGGTGAATATGAGGTAGTCTCCTGGACGACATGTTGTTCGAAGTCCAAGCAAAGGTTATAAAAATTAAATAAATATTTACCTTATATTGAATAAAATTAGTTTTAAGTAAAAAACTTACATGCGCCTCGGTAGTCTCATGAGAAGACACCTCTGCCTCGGCAGGCTGATGAGAATAGGGCTGGGCATGAATACCGAAAACCGAAAAACCGAACCGAAACTTCAACAAACCGAACCAAACTAGGGTGTTTGGTGTCCATCGTCAAAAACCCGAAACCGAAATAGCCGAACCGAAGTTTGATAAAACCGAACCGAAAAATCGAACGTGCACCAAAATTTAATACATTACCCAAAAAAATTTAAATATATTCCAGGCCCATTAAGTTTAAAGCAAAAAAAAAACCAATTGTAATAAGTCCTCTTTTGCATTTGTATCCCTAATTTTCCACTTCAATTGAAAAAATCAAATATCCTTAACAAAGAAAGGTAACTAGGATGTCTCTTTAGGATTAATGTATGTCATTTATGTGTTTTCTTAATTATTCTTACGGTATGTATATAACACCTAGTAATCCTACGTCATGATTATAGTTTTCTGTTCTTGTGTATCCTGTTTGTTTGATTTTGATTTCAATTTATCAGTTTTATGTTTTATTGCTTTTGAGAATATGAATTAGTGTCAATGGAATCGCTTCTAATATTATATTAAAAAAACCGAATTGAAAAAACCGAAACCGAACCGAACCAAACTTTAAAAAACCGAAACCGAAAGAACCGAACCGAACTAGTTTGGTTCGTTGTTTGGTGTCCACCTTCAAAAAACCGAACCCGAAATAGCCAAACCGAAGTTTGATCAAACCGAACCGAAAAACCGAACGCCCACCCCTAGATGAGAATGCTCCGGAATGGGCAGCTCATGTGGACCCACTGGCGTCAAATCCTAAAATATGAAAAAAAATGAAATAATAAGTACTTTAAATGATCAAATATGTATATTAAATATTGACCTTATATTGAATAAAACTAATTTTAATTAAAAGCTTACATGTGGCTGGACAATCACATGGGAAGACATCGCTGGCTCGGCAGGCCCATGAGAAAATGCCCGAGTGGGTGGCTCTGGTGGACCCCCTGGCGCCGAATCCTAAAATATAAAATAGTACTAAATAATGAGTAACATGTATATATTTAAAATAAATAATTTAAATGAACAAATAAGTATTTTAAATACTAATCGGGATCAAAAACTCATCGAAGTCAAGAATCCGGGCTCCCTCTAAATTCCTCACAGCCCGCTCATCAGCTAATGAAACGCGTAACGCCGCCCAATCAACGTTATCACGCTCCTCCATGTATGCATTCTGGCTCGGCTGTGATGAAGACCCGGGTATCTCAGCAAGTAAGCGCACCGGCGTAAACGTAGGTGAGTCCCCAGGTGAGCTACCACGGGCCTCGAACGGCTGCGGATGGACTAGACCGTGAACGCCCTCTGGAATGGGATCGGCCTCATCCACCTCATCTACCAGATGGTGTCCTCCACCACCAGGTCCTCTAGCAGCAGTGTCGCGTCCTCTACGCGTACGGCGTCCTCCAGCAGCACGGCGTCCTCTGCCAGCACGGCCTCCTCCTCTGGGAGCACCTGGTGCTGCCTGATACTTAGCCTCCGGAACAGGCTCCGCCATGCGCCTAATCTCGCCTGCCTGCCGCCTTTCTGTTTAACAGAAACAAAAAAAGTTTATTTTTAAAACGTAACAATTAATGAAATTAGATAAATCTAAATACGATAAACTTACCAATGTCTCGTACTGCCCCGCGAGTGCTGAGTATCCTACATCCCTAGGGGGACGCAAAGTTGGGTTGCCGATCAATCGGTGTGTGATCTGATGATACCAGTGCATGTAATGCTCAATGGGAGTCAAATGGCTGACCACCGCTAAAGTGCCCAACCTGTTCTCCCAACGGTGGAGCTGGACAGCCATGAAAGCCAAAATATCATCATCAACGACAGCCCGATCGTCCCGCTGGTAGTGTCGGAGCTCATGACAGACATCAGGGGGTATACTATGTGTATGCCCAAACTGTCGTAAGACACGCTCGGGCATGTGATCCTCTACGATGTCCCGGTGTATCAATGGACACCGCGACCTCCAAACCCCCTGACCTGCCCTACAGAAGGGGGAAAACCATCTAATATAGCAGCGTACGACGTCCATATAAATAGCTGCATAACATATAAATACAAATCAGTGATCACCAAGTAGAAAAGACGTTTAATTAAATTATTAATGTAAATTTAAATAGTTTTACCGCATCGTCCGTCATGTGATCAAGCTGGTCCCGGAATGGAAGAATACTGTGGTGCGTATCGACATCCCGATCAAAACCCGTTGTCCACCTCCTCACATAAGGCATGTTAATCTTGAGGAGATGCCTAGGTACGGGCTGAAAAGGCAGCATCCTCTCCCACGCCCATAACTGTAAGCGATATTAGAAAATACGATTTTTTAGTCGTCCTTTCAAGAGGTTTGTTGACATTAAAGGAACGCACACTTAAAATATTACCTGGAGAAGAGCAAAAAATCCACACACATCTCTGACAGCACTAATAGACGCTCGGCACAAGCATCTGTAAAGATACGCCAAAACAGCACCGCCCCAGCTGTAGTCTCCCAAGCGGTCCAGATGCTCCAGGAAAACCAAGTAACGTAAACTGACAAAGGCACCCGATGAATTCGGGAACAAGATGCCCCCGAATATAATAAGCAGGTACAAACGGGCATGACGATCAACATCGTCCTGCGGGGTGCTGTCGTCAACCGGATCTAGACCCTCCAAATAAGTGCAGAGTGCACTAAGCTGAACCCGACTCTGTCCCGATATCTAGGCCGCGGCATCAGGCACGAAGTGGGTGAGCCTAGTCAACTCTGTCACCCACGTCGGACCAGGAGGAGGCTCGTACTGAGTGTACAGTGGCTCTCCATCTACCCGCAATCCAAATAGGACCTCCATATCCTGAAATGTAATCGTGGCCTCACCAGTGCGAAGATGGAAGGTATGTGTCTCTGGCCTCCACCGCTCAACCATGGCCGTGATGAGCGCCCAATCATGTTGTACCCGACCAATAGACACGCAATGGTAGATGCCGCCCCGAAACAATATCTGCAACACGCGAGGGTGTGGGGGGTGCTCGTGTAAAAGAGCCCACGCTCTCTGTAGCCTACGAGGACGGAGCCTAGTAGATATCCCTATAGTACCGGCCCATAATAACTCTGACCTATGATTGTCTTGCAAAGACAATACTGATCTATCATCGGGCCCCGGGTGATCATCGGGCCCGGGGTGAGCATCGGGCGCCGGGGGAACATCGGGCCCAGGGGGAACATTCGGATCCATGAAAGAGTCCGGTCTGTACAAACTAAATTAGTCATTATTCTTGAAATGAAAGATAAATTATATTAACTAATTAATAATTTGTAGGGAATATGTGAATTATGTAGTATTATATCTTGTGAATAATTAACATGGGATATGCAGTAAATTTAATTTATGATAGTAAGGACACATATGTGATGACAAAGATTTTTAAGTTAATTACTTTTGAATTATGTGATGGCAAAGACTTGTTAAGTTAATTAGTTTGGGAATCGAAATTCAGCAGTAATATTTGTTTGGAACTCTATTTTGGATATGTGATATATTTTTAGTTGACCAAATAGCCAACACAACTACGACAAAATTAAACTAAAAGAGTATATTCATCGACCACATATTTTCCTATAAACTTTACATTTTTTTCGTTAGCTTATGTATTTATGAAAAGAAGAACTTTAACTATTCTTTTTAAGATAATCTTTTTTTATTTAACATATATATTCACGCTTTTAAAATTATATAGATTAACATTTCATAATCGTTTATAACTTGTTTGGATGGTTGTTACCTATTGTATTATATTATGTTGTTAATTTAAATAAAATGTTTGCTTTGATTGCTACTTTAATTTTATTGTTATGTAACGACGAAAGGTTCTATTTTATGTAACCACTGATTTGGTCCTATACAATACAGCACAATACGATAAATGTAAAAAACAATACATAACAATCATCCAAACAAAGTGTTAACAACATAATAATTCATTACCAATCAACTTCTTTCAATTCATAAAGAATATTTAACAAATACTCAATTAACAAAATAATAATTCATTAACAATTCATAAATAATTAACCAAATTAACAACTCATAAACATATAACAAATTAACAATTCATAAACATTTAACAAATAATGAATTAAACAAAAAAAAAAAAAAAAAGGAACAGTGACATAAGCCACTGCCCAGCCCGAAATTTCATTTTTTTTTTTGGAAATTAACGACGATTAAATGTTAAACATGCATGCAATATAATGTATATAACAAAATAATAACAAAATTTCATAGTAGAAAACCTTAATCGAAGATTTTTTGTAGAGTTATTTTAATCGAGTTGTACGCCGCTTTTTCTCAAAATTCGAACTTCGAATCTTGCTCCTTGACTTGAATATACTGAGAATCTAAACTTTCCGGACAAAATTTAATAGAAAACGACGTTTTTTGGATGTGGGGACCACCTTGGCTCGCCTTCAATGGCGTTTTCAATTATTATTTTTTTGCCACTAGAGGGACCAGTGGTGGAACCCGATCGGGTTTTAGTGGAGTGATATAGCGCAGTATTTTACTGCGCTATAGGTGAGAGACAAACTCCTATAACGCAGTATTTTACTGCGTTATAGGTGACAGAAGGTTTTGTATAGCGCAGTAAAATACTGCGTTATAGCACTTAACGGCTCCGCCTCCGTGAAGTACTATAGTGCAGTAAAATACTGCGCTAAAGGTACTTTAGTAACTTTTTTTTTTTGTTAGGGTATTTTGGTTCAAAATGTTTTTTTGGGGCATTTTGGTTCCGGGCTCTCTAAAATCTAATAGGAATAGCAATTAGCGGTAGTGATGGTTGATGTGGTTACTATTAATGGTGGTCATGGTTAGTGAATGTGGTTGATAGTGATAGTTATGGGCAGTGGCGTACGCAGGAGTTTTTATAAGCAGTGTCGTCATTTAAAAAAAAAAAACAAGTGAATAATTGATATAACAACATTATGTTAATAAAAATACTATTCTGAAGATTAGGTTCGACGCCTCTGGTCAGTCTGGTTACTAAGGCTCGAACTCGGGAGGTTTAGTGCAATAGCAAGGCGCCAAACCAGCGAGCCAACGAAGCTCGTTTGATAAAGCAGTGTCATTTCTATTATTTTTCTATATGTTCCAATTTTTAGATTGCAAATATTCATATATTTACAAAAAGTTTTCGACGAAGGGGTGTTGGGTGACACCCCTGGGCATAGGGTGTGTCCGCCCCTGGTTATGCGCAGTGGCGTACGCAGGATTTTTTATAAGCAGTGTCGTTATTTAAAAAAAAAACAAGTGAATAATTGATATAACAACATTATGTTAATAAAAATACTATTCTGAAGATTAGATTCTACGCCTCTGGTAAGTCTGGTTGCTAAGGCTCGAACTCGAGAGGTTTAGTGCAATAGCAAGGCGCCAAACCAGCGAGCTAACGAAGCTCGTTTGATAAAGCAGTGTCATTTCTATTATTTGTTCTATATGTTCCAATTTTCAGATTGCAAATATTCATATATTTACAAAAGTTTTCGACGAAGGGGTGTCACCCTGGTTACACGGTGGTGATTGGTGTTAGTTATGCAATGGTCGACGTAGCTGATGATTGTATACTGGTTTGTTAGCAGTGATGCAGTAGAAGAGGTGGCTGGTGATGGTGATGGTTGGTGTGATGACTAGCGGTGGAGATGGTTGGTTGTAGTGGTTAGTGTTGGTGGAGGTGGTCAGTAGTGGTGGTTATATGGTGATGAATGTGCAGTAATAGCCAGTGGCGGATCCAGGATTTTCATCCAGGGTGTTCGGAAAAAAGAAGAAGCTAAA
The DNA here is from genome assembly GCF_019175385.1 of Lycium barbarum. Lineage (NCBI taxonomy): Eukaryota > Viridiplantae > Streptophyta > Magnoliopsida > Solanales > Solanaceae > Lycium > Lycium barbarum. The sequence goes on from NC_083345.1 coordinate 40,901,848, forward strand.
TATACACTGTATTTTTTTGCCGAGGGTGTTCAAAAGTTAATATATGCACATAAATACAGAAAATTTACCCTATATATACACTATAATTTTTTGCCGAGGGTGTTCGGGTGAACACCCTCACTTCAACGTGCATCCGCCCCTGGTAATAGCCAACGTTAAAAGTGGTTGGTCGTATTGGTAGTAGTGGCGAGAGTAGTGACAAGAGGGAATTGCTCATATGGTAAGCATCCTTCACCTCCAATCCTAAGATTGTGCATTTGAGTCACCAAAAGAGTAAAAAGGTAGAAACTCCTACGGAGGGGTGAAGAAAAAAAGTATTAGCGAGAATAGTGGTAAAAGATCAGTTTCACAAGGCTATTAAAATAAGTTACTAGGATCTTAATTATTTTAGACTCTGTATGAGATTTGAAAAAATCAGCCATATCTGACCCAAATAATAAATGGTGTAAAAGAATAAAAAACAGATACACTAAATAAATCTAAACAATTTGGTCTGGTTGATTTTCATTATGGTGATATACTGCAGAAAGTCAAAGCTGAAGTATTAAAGGTCACACACATAGTTTACAGCAGGAAGAAGACACAAATATAATAGCAGTGTCGAACATAAAACCTTGTTACAATAGTTCATCAGTCCTAACTTGGTTCAGGCTTTGGTCATTTTAACTAGCTCTTATTTTATGCACTTGGTAAAGACATTTTGTTGCTTTTTGCTTTTATTTATCAATAAAATTACTAAATAAGCAGCCTGCTTATTGAGATATTAACCAAAAAGAAAATCTAAACAACTTAGATTTTAACCTCTATTATTACTGCTAATATATAAGCAGCAGTTTGAGGAGCTTCCCATTGTCCTCCTTGCCGACCAAAAGGGTTTAATAGGAATTTCGGCAGTTGGGCCCATCATTCTGCTAAAGTGGCACGTTATTATGTATATCTTCCCTACACAACACGTATAGTCTTTGTAAAGCTGGTAGAAACAACACGTTTTCTCATTACACTGTATCACCGATCCTCTTCCTCGCTCTGTTTATTTGATTTTCTCCATCCCATTGCTTGGTTCACCTGCTATTCATCTGCTCTTCCTCGTTTTAGCGCTGCATAATACTCCCATGAAAGGTGATATTAATTCTGCTGATATTTCCTATAGGTTCAAGGGGGTGACCAGAAAAAGAATTGGGGGTTTGCTGAGATTGGAACGATTTGGGACGGTCAAATTCGTATATATTGAACCAAGTCCGAAACTGCAAGGGTTCTTTAAACCTAATCCTTCCAAGATACTAAGCCTATACAAGTAAAACAAGATAGAGCAATGTAAAATCCTTGGCTATTTTATTATAACTAGAGAAACTTTGAAATTGTTAAATCAATTTGGAGGCGTTGGAATATTTTTCCATGTATGTGTGTCTACCTCTAAGGATGATTATACAACTAAGCTCTGTATTTACATATTTGCATAGTCTTATTTAACTGTGAAAACACAAATGATAAATTTCAATTTTAAGATATTGCAGTCTTGATGGGCTAATCTTACTTTGTACAAATAAATATGACTAGATTAAAAGGTTCACATTTCAGGCAAACTGATCACCAGTCCCTCAAAAACAGTAGTTTCAAATATATATTGAGATCTATCTACCAAAAAAAAAAAAATGTTGTCTGACATATTTGTTCCCCAATCCCCATGACTATTAGAATAAATTTTCAAATTGGGAGATTTCAGAACACTACACAGCCTATCTAAAACAGACGTACAAATGAACACCTTGGATAAAGTAATGCAGTTATTTCAAATCCATCATCTTTAAAGTCAAGTAGCACCATGACCAACAAAGGACACTAGTGCATTACTCATATTCTTCATTTGGGTTATCAAGATATATAGCTCTTAGAATTCTCAATACTGTAACCAGTATTCTAAATTTATTTGTCGTAAGTCGTAATATTAACAGGGGCACTTGAAAAGGATACATTGAATGACTTTATTTCCTTGTAAACCGTGCTTGCAGGACCATTTTGAGCTACAGCAACTTCAAAACGGTGACATAATGTGATTCTCAATAATTCAGCAGACCACATAAGTCGAATCTATGCATGATTTTTCAATAATACAAGTAGGCCCTAAATTAATTATGGGTTCGATACTTATCAGACATTTTTTACCCCGTCTCCCTACCAGGGGCGGATTTATGTTGGTTCGAGGGGTGTCGCGTGACATTGCTTCAGCACATGGGCGTGCGTTGGTCTGTGGGTAAAGAGCTCTACCTTGAAGGAAAGGTCACGCGTTCAAACCCGCGTGGCCGCGTTTTTTTTTCATTTCGCTTATACTATAATTTAAATTCTAAATCAATAAAACAACTAAAATATAAATGGCACAACACGGCAGTGGGTCCTAAAACCAGTAAATATAGTCCTAAGATCAGTAAAATAACTTAGCCTTTTCCTACTCTAATTCTATACCAAATTGGTCAAGCAACTTAAAAGGTAAAACCCTAAAAAAAACTCATAAGTCATAACCTTAAAAATTCTTTTACCAATTAGAATATAATTGATGGCTGCCAACCTTTCAAAGTAAAATATAAGTTCTTCTCGTTCTTTATCCCGATTGCCACATCAGGTTAGCACTTTCTTCACCATAATATTTTAATAAGTGCTTGCAATTTTTTCATGACAATAATTTATTTTCTTTCTAATTTCTACAATGAAATTATTTAGTGTTCATTATATTGATATTTAAATTTACCTATGTTTCATTGTTTCTTTATGGTTTTTAATCCTCGTAAGAGCTATCGACATAAACTTTTTATTTTACGTCTTGCTAATATCGAGATGGTTAAAATTTCAATTTGAGAACAGAGTTCGATTTTATTTTCTGAAGGCATCCATAACACATATTTAATGCAATTATATATTGTAGTTACTGAACTAACCAATATTATATCCTATTTATGTATAGTACGCGAATCCTGACGAATTTTAGAATTAAAAATGAGAAAAGTCCAGATTGTCAAATGAGTTGTATCCTGATGATTTTGATAAACATGCTAGGATTGACCTTCGTTTTCAGCTTGAGAATTATATTGTTGATGTCCATGATCATGATAAAAGGTTTTCCGATCTTAAGGGACTTTGTGATTTTTCCAAGAAACTAGTAGAGACAAAGAAGCATAGAACTTATCCTCTCGTGTTCCGACTAGTGAAATTTGTTTTACTTTTGCCAGTTGCTACTGCTACTGCTACAGTTGAAAGAGCTTTCTCTGCGATGAAGTTGATTAAGACTGAATTACGAAATCGAATGGATGATGAGCTTTTGAGTGGTTGTTTGGTGCCTTATATAGAAAAAGAAGTATTTAGTACTATTTCTAATGAGGATATTATGGATACCTTTCAAAAGATGAAATCTCGTTGAGGAGAATTGTAATAATGTACTTGGAATGATTTTTATTAATATGATTTGAGTTGTCTTTTTATAATATGATATCATTATAGTGATTTATTCAGTTGTTCACTCTTTTACATGGTAACAATGCTTATGAAAAATCCTGTGTACGCCACTGCTCCCTACATGGACCACCGTAATTGCAAAAATTTCTTCCTCCGTGTGACACTGGACGTTAAGAGTCAATCAATTTTTTTCTTTGACTGTGATCTTTTCATATGCCTTTAAAGTATTTTAAAATATCAATTATTATGACTTATTTTACTTTATGCATGGTTTCAAAATATGTAAATTTTATTTTAAAAAAATTTAAAGATTCCATTCTGAATTGAGACAGATGAAGTAATAAATTATTTTTCTTAATTGGGGTTCCCTAGTCCCTGCAGCCTATCCCTTCAAAAATGTGCAAGTAACTACAATAACATATCTCAGTTATATTAAATTTTGACGATTTTCATCCAGAAATATGCTAAAACCTCCTGTGAGAAATCATGATTCAAATAGAATGTGGCATTCACCCATCCTTAAGAACCACAGGATAAATGTTAAGATTACTCATATTGTGATTAATGGCATGTTTCACCCATTTGCACAATATCAAAGTTGAAAAGAAAGATACTCCATATAATTATTGCATCTGTACATCCTAATAATTAAAACAGGATAAACGTAATAATTAATATAAGAAAATTCACACTTCAAGTAAATGGATTACCAGTTCCAAAGACAAATAGCATCAACTTTTATCTTGACACTGACCAAAATAAAAACATCTCGACATAATTTTGTTCCCATGATTATTACTAGCAAATAATTAAAAACAGGGAATCACATAGCACACTTCACAGTTGACACCATTTTAAATAACATACTAAAGTATCTAAAACTGATGTACAAGATGAACACCATGCTTCAAATATATCATCCATCTTCAAGAACCACCATTAATTACCAAGAAATGACGAAAATGTCTTCTTCACATTCTTTTTCGCTGGATTATTGACTCGAAAACGCTTAGAATTCCCTATTCCACACCCAAAACAAAGTGTTGAATTTGGTGAAGCAGGAAGCTGCAGTTTCTCTTGATCATACTCTTCAATTTCTGATCTTGAACGATAGTTTCTTCGATTAGAATAAGCAGTAATTGGGACAGAAGACAATGAGAACGACGACGAACAGGATGATGAAACAGAAGGGGAAGCAAGTGAAGGTGAAACAGTAATTCTTTTGGATGAAATCTTGGGGAAAATGGAGAGGAAAAAGTTGGATTTTGATTGTTTTTTCAAGGATTTCAAGTGGTCTTTAGTTTGATAAGAAGGCGGAGGAGTAAGTGGTGGAACTGAAGTGTCTGAAAGTTTATGTTTAGGTGTACCTGGTTGAGATTCCCAAACAAATGGAATTGAACCTGATGATCCTCCACAATAGTAATACCTGAAAGAAGACTCACCTTTTGCACTACTTTCCTTAGATAAAAGCCTTGAGAAAAACTTGTCATCTTGTTTGATTAGTAGGAAATCTGCTGGATGATGATGACCACCACTCACCATTTTTTTTTTTCTTCACTTCAAGATCTGGAGAGATCTAAAGAGGATGAAGTAGAGGAGAAGGAAAAATAAAGATTTGAAACTAAGATCTCAGTCTTGGATTTGGATATTTATATTTTGTATATTCTATATAATTAAAGGGTCTTAAAACGGGTGATGAATTAAATGCATAGTTAATGTAAACTGATATTAAAGGAAACCATGCAGAGAGATGTGTGGTATTTTGATTTCTAGGAATTTTCCTGCAGTGGGATTATTATTCACTTGGGCACCACATTTATAATACAAGGAACAAGATTTTTCAACAACTAATGTGAGGTCAGTTTATTTAGTTTTTTTGAGGTCATTTAGAATGGCATTTTGTGTGTTTGTTAGTGTGTTATAGTACTTTTGAGTAAAGTGAGATTTAATGCAGTTTGCCGGTAGCTATAACTAGTAAGACATTTTATTATTTTTCAATAAGAAACCAATTTTTTATACCCCTTAAAATTTCTAGGCCATTGATTAGAGGGATGATCTTGAGCTTGCGAATTGCGATCTGATCTTCATCAAAACTAAATTAAGAAGAAATAAATTCGGTACAGATGGGGGGGGGGGGGGGGGGGGGAAGGTGGATCTAATAAATGCAAAATAGATGTGGTCCATGACTATTTAAGGTAAAGTTTTTTCCATGGTCGATGAGAAGACAAAAGTTTAAGTCGTTTAGTTATATGACTTTCATCCTATTTAATTATTCTCCGATCTTAAATTCCAAAATGCAACGACGAATCTGAGGCATACCTTTCATTTTGTTCGAATGCAGTTAATCTTAAAGCATAAATAATTTTGTTGATTTTTCAAAAGATGGTGCAATAAAAAAATTGAAAGAATGATTGCAATTAGCAGTACATCAGTAATACAAGCTATTTTAACACTCCTTTCCTTCAATTACCGCAATCTAAAAGGATGCTCCTCCATTTCTGCTTCTGTTGATTGTGTTTGAGGCTCAAAATGAACTTGCACACATTTGTAACATGGCATGTTTATTTGTAATTTCACATATTGCATCAAGTCTTCACCAATAAAATTTATGCTCATATTCAATCACATATCAATGTACGACATGTCAACATTTATTAGAAAGTGCCATTTTTTCACTTTTCACCTTTCAAAATGCTCGTCATAGCACTGATAATTATATTCTATCATTTAACATGTAAGTCATTTGGTTGAATCAGAAAATCAGGTAAATCAACAATAGGAATGATAAATCACACCAATCTTCTTATTCCTGCACAGATTAGATCAATTCGGATCACATGAGCATGAATATTAAATGCATTTCAATTATAATCATCTAGCGTGCAGAATTACACAACTAGCTCGATTATCACATGTATATGGGTTTAATGTAGCGATATATACACATAATCAGGCAAAACAAGTCAAGTATCTACCAGCTGATACTCACATACTTTGGCATTCTCAGATTAGAAAACGTAACTACACAATTACATTATTTCTCATACATAGCACATGTACTCGTACCAATGCCTATCACACCACAGGTACAAGCCCCCCTCTTTCTCCCTTACTTTTATTATTATCATTTTTTAATCTTTATTTATGAAAAACTTCCCTCAAACGAAGTTTAAGAAGTCTTAACATACCTCAAAGCTGAGCAAACAAATCACAATAAAGCCTTCATTTTTCGGAGTGCCTCTGAACGCTCCCAATCTCGATCCGAGTGAAGCGTAAGCTTCCAAAAGCTCTACTGCCTCCTAATTCACCAAATTTGAGCTCCCTACCAGGCACGATCTCAAAAAATAGTACATAGCCTCCAAAATCGTCCAAATCTGAGCTCCCTACCAGACACGATCTCTTCTTCGCGAACGCAGTGCCCACCAGCGATCACGATCCTTTGATCCGGCTCCTCTTCGCAAACGCGAAACCTTTCTCATGAACACAAAGACCATTCAACTCTCTTTTTCGCGAAAGTGACGCTCAACTGCGAGCACGATGACCAAAATTACTGGACCCAGAAACAGCAAACCAGCTATACACGACCTTTGTTTTAAAACCTGAAACACATTTGAGACCTCCTAGGCACAAACTAAATATGCATTTATAAAACAGGCTATGAACCTGCTCGCACACTTAAAATATCGATCCGGGACCGTCTTGACCCAATATTGATTGTGGTTAGCTCTAATTCATGAATTAACTAGTTTCCCAACCGAAGGTCCAAATCACTCCTGATCCTCTCAGGATCTGTTCCAACTACTCGATTTGGTCATAGATCACGTTACGGACATGGAACTATCGAAACTCAGATCCAAACTAGTTAACTTCCGATGTTAACTTTGGTCAAACCTTTCCATTTCCTTGACTAAAGAACTTCCAAAATTATATTTCTTCTTCGATACTCGTTCGAATGCCTCAAAAATCGTGTCACCCATCTTTGCAAGTCAAGAACACCCTTTAAAGCTATTGAAAAAGTCATTTAGTGAAAATGAGATTTAATGCTCAAAACGACCGAGCGCGCGGATTATTACAATATTAAAGAAGAATGTACGGTATTTAAGAGTTAACAATCAATCTACTTTTTTATTAAATAAGGGTAACTTATAAATAAACTACATCTTCTATTTATTATTTTCATAATAGGCGTAAAATAAGCTAAGACGATAGTTAAAATGGGACGAAGGGATTAACATTTTGAGGCCTTTAGTATTTGGGACCTAAGGAAATGACTTTTAATAGTCTTTCCCTTTGGCTGCTCTTGTGTGGATTCATCAAAGTCAGTAATTTTAACTCATCAAACATTATATACGTATTGAAAAGTTCACTCACCAGATATAAATATTAGATTTCGAATGCTATAAATTATACAAACTATGATAGAATTTTGAATTCAAATTCATAAAGTTGAAAGCATGATCCGGTCTACGGTGAGAAGGAATTGGTAAAGAATAAGAGCAAATGATTAAAAAAAGAAAAAGTCCTTGATTAATACGGAATTCGCACTTCGATGCTACTCTAAAATTCAGATACACCGACCAAAAGAGTAATTCGTGTACTCGTTCTCCCTTATGTTAAACGAAGACTAGTTGTTAGAGAGAGGCATATAATGAGCACTAACTGTCTAGCTTTCAACCACCACCTTTAGTTATTAGCCTCGTCTTTCTTGTTGAGGAAACTCAAAGTCTTAATTTGGCCTGCTCTCCATATTCAGTTTACACGTACTATCATAAAAGTAACACGTGCAAGATAAGCAAATTCATGGCTTTGCTGTTTAAAACAAAAAGAAAGCCATCTAACCAGACAGAAGAAAAAAAGAGAAACATTTGCTAACCAGACATACACACACTCGCAGAGCATGGGGCCGGATGCAGTATGTTTGGTATTGGGTTCATCTGAATCCAGAGTATAAATATATATGTAAAATTTTATTAAAATTGTACTCCTTCCGTTTTATTTTAAGTGTCTTAATTTTATTAGGCACGGGGTTTAAGAAATAAAGAGAACTTTATAATCTTGTGATCTTAAATTATGGATCTGTATAATGTACTAAAATGTCCTTTAACCTTGTGGTTATAAATTTGTCATGTAGGATTTTTGAATTGTCAACTTACTAAATACAGAAATAGGCACTCTTTTTGGGACAGACCAAAAAGGAAAGTAAGACACTTAAATTGGGATGGAGAGAGTAATAAATAATGCTCTCTCTGTCCCAATTTATGTGATACACTTTCCTTTATAGTTTGTTTCAAAAGAATGATACATTTCTATATTTAGAAATAATTTAATTTAAAACTTCTCCGTTAACCCTTAATGAAATGATTTACAAACAGATAAATATATATGACTTGTTTTAGACCACAAGTTTCAAAAGTCTTCCTTTCTTTCTTAAACTCTGTTCTTAGTCAAACTGTCACGCCCCGAACCATGGTCTGGACGTAACACGACACTCGGTGCCTTACTGCATGTGACTGAGCGAACCACATGGCTTGCTGAATCATCATGAGGCATAACATGAGCAGAATACGACATAAAAATGATGAGCCTTAATAAACATGAGATTTCAAAATATCAAATAAAAATATTTGTTTAAAACATGAATGCGGATTGTCATAAATGTTGAGCCAAAGGTGGCTAAACGAGTCTGATTGTCTGACATAACATGACTGGCTGACAAGTCTATGAAACCTCTAACATGAGTCTGAAATGCTAAACGTAACTACTGGGACAAGACCCCCAACATACCTTAAATACATAACTAACATAAAGTAAATAATGACTAAACCCCGAAGTAAATGGGGCTTATCAACAAGCTGATATGTGTAAAGTCCTACTGAGCAGATGCGTCGTCCTGTAAATCCGTACCTGCTTCATGAAATGCAGGCCCGGGCAATAGAAAGGGGGTACAGCACATTGAATAAACTGGTATATAAAGCAATTGAATAAAATAAACATGGTACATAAAATAACATGATAAGAGCTGAAACTGAAACTGAAACCTGAATGGATCCAAAATCCCTCAATGGGGAAAACATAAAGGAATCGTCCTAACTGGGTGGAGCGATCCTTATCCTATGGTGGCAAACGTAGTTTCAGGCTATTTGAGCCTTCTCGGTAATATGTGCTACTCCCAAAAACATGAACATGAATATAGGTGGCCTCTGAGCCCATGGTTTTTCATAAACATGACTTGTAAACATGGATTGTAAGTATAATATAACATGAATATAATTACATAATATAACTTGCATGAAAACATGGGGACATGTAGGATTTCTATGAAAATAAACATAATATTTCATAACTTGCATGTAAGAACCCATGGAATGCAAAATATGGGTTTTCATGGATTACGGACGGATTCCCAATAACCAAAATGGAAGATTAGGAGTACAATAACGAATTTATAATTCAAATATGGTAAATCATGATACATGAACTTAGGGTTATCATGAACGTGTCTAAAACCCTTGTTTTTGGTGAACTTTCATATAATCATGGGAGAACATGGCGTGGGGAAGAACAAAGATGTTCCCACATGTAGATAGAAGCCCTACATACCTGTAAACGCTCCAATCCAACGAACTAAACTGCTTCTCTGACGAAGAACACCAAAACTCTAGCTTTGAATCGCTTGAGAAGGATTTACCTTAGAAATCCTAGGTTTTGGTTGAAGAATACCATTCATGAATTAATGTTAGAATTACTTAAGAATCATTAGAGTAATCTTAGCTTGACGTGGAAGGATGAGGAGAGGAGGAAAACGGCTGCTTAGGGCTTTAGAACGAAGTTGAAATGTCTAATAAGTGAATTTTCAGTTAAGTGTTGAATTTATAGCATGGGGCATTTTGGACCCCAGGCTCGCCGAGCGCGGTCTATAGCTTGCCCCTACCTCGCTTTGGGGCGAGCTCAATGAGCTCCCTTGTCCATTTTACACTTAGACGATTTTCTTGAATTTTTCCTACTTTTGGACCCCTACCTCACTGAGCGCAGCCCAAGGTAAGACCTTTCCTGGCTTTGGGGCGAGCTCCCCTGTCCCTTTTTCACTCAGTCGATAGCGTTCAGTAAAATGGACATAACTTCTAGAACAAAGCTCTGTTAGGGCTCCACAATATACCATCGGAAAGTTATTTCAAAGGGCTACAACTTTTATGTTTTAAGTTTTCTCAAATTATCAACGGAGTTTCCTATAATTGGGATGGAAGACAGACATATCGAAAACTTAGTCGATTCTACCGAATCTTAAGCACCACTATTAGTCATATTGAGACAATCATTTCTCCTTGCTCCAAACTCCAATTGGCCTGGTCCTTATATGCCTGAAAAGGTATTTCTACATACTACAACTTTCATTAGGAACCTTTTGCAAATTCTCAATGCATCGAGGGGTTATGGGTGCCCGAAGTAGGCTTGTCAACCACTTTCGTAATGTACAAACTTTCGTAATATGTACAAACTTTCAAATTTTCCGCTAAAACTCTAACGATACGAGTCTAACCTTAGTTCTAAGATACGGGGTGTAACACAAACTATATCACATAAATTGGGATGGAGGGGTATTAAGCATGAATCCATAATATAAAAACTACAATGGATTCAATATTAAGAACATAACAAATTTAATCAATATGATTTAAATTCTTAATTCGCCTGTTTCTGTTAAAAAAAACCCATGACTGTGTAACATATATATTGCAATCACAAGTAAACCTTCGTGCTTTCATTAAATTAAATAACCACACCAACCACAACTAAACTTATTTCCGATTTTAAGTTTTAACCCGATACATATGATAGCGTTTTCTTCTTTTTTTTTTTTTTTTTTTTTCTTCACATGTCAATCTAGCTACCCAATCACACCTTCTATTTTAGTCTAAACTAAAGAATAAATTTCAAGAACATCTATAGACAAACATGAGCAGAAATTAGTCATATACCGAATTTTTATGGAGTAGATCTAGAGTAGGTGTTTTTTTTTTTTTTTGGAAGAGAACATAATTAAAGTGGGGGTTGAGTAAGAAAATATACACGCAAGACAAAGCGTGTCTTGCTGCGGAATTAAGGGGTTGAAAAGACGACCTTTGATACACATGCAAATACCCTAAAATCACATGACTTACTTCACTTTACACATGCCCTTTTTTCATCTCTATGCAAAATTGGTCGTCCATTTAACTACTTGTTGCTCCTTTTAACGGCATTGACTCCATCAGCATTAATTACTGACCATCCCAAAAATTTAAAAATGTTATAAACCATTTATCAAGTTATATTTTGGATGTTTTATTAATGATTATACAATTAAAAGTGTAAATTGTACCACTTGACTTAAATTGATAAATACAACTTGCACTTGCAAGTTGTTTCTTAGTTGTACCAAGTTGAATCCATCAACTTGCATAAGTTGTATATTGTAGGTTGAGGGGCAAACCTCTTCTATAAATAAGGAGTTTTGCCTTCTCATTTGTAACATCAAGAAAAGTGATAATACAATCTATCTCTCGTCTCCACAAAGTTATTGATTTGCTTCTCTTATTTTTTTGCAATTATATATAGTTTTATAATACGTTATCAGCACAAGAATCTACCACTGAGTTGGATTTCAGTAATTCAAAATTGACGAGTTGTTTGGGGTATGTTATTGGTTGATACTCTCTCTCCATGAAAACCGTTGCTGATAGAAGGTTTGAACTTTGAATTTACAATTTATTTACTCACCTTAAAGGTAAGTATTTTTCTATCTCCTAAATTTATTGTTGTATACCTCAAATCAAATCTAGTAGAGATTATTGCTTATATTACTACAAGTCAAGCAATTCAATATTTTTCCATAATCCTGTAGAATTAGTAAATAGCAAGCAATAAAAGCCCACTAGTAGTGGAAATGTTTCATAATTAAGTATGTTATGGCTAAAATATATTTACGCTTATAACCACTAGAAGTGGTAATATTTCCATACGCTTATTGTGATTACAACTGGAGATATATTAGAGAAAATTCTCTACATTATGTGTATGCTTCAATTTGCTCATGAAGTAGCAATATCTTAAAAAAGATTCTAAGTTATCATATTTTCATATGCTTAAGGCACGTTCAAATATGTTCCACTCCTGAAGAAAGAGTATTTTTGATAAATGTTACAAATACAACTCCGTTCTCTGAAGTGAATGTGACAATATGTAGTAAAGCTTATAAATATGGACGTGCTCTTGATTGTGATGATGTCACGAATCACCTCGAGAAGAGGTAGAATAATTGAGAAAAAAATTAAATATTCTATGCTTTACTCCCGAAGTAGTAACTCTGAAATCTGCTCTTGAAGTAGCAAACTCAGAAAGTTACTCCCAAAGTAGCAAGCTTTGAACTCTACTCCACAGGTAGTAGAACTTTGAACTCTACTCCCAAAATAGTAGAACATTAAAATTTACTCTTGAAGTAAGACAGTGAGATTTACTCTTGAAGTAGTAAACCTTTAAACTTTATTCTCGAAGTAAAACTTTAAACTTCACTCCTGAAGCAAAAAGAATTAGTAAAATATTTGAGAAATATTTTGAAGCAATGACTTCTTGTGCTTGAGCAAAATAATGAGTTATAGATGAACATCGTTTATCAAGCACATTCGAATAATTTAGTTTCATTTCCTGAAGCTAATGAAGATATACTACAATCTACCTCCTGTAGAGATAAATTAACAAAGCATATACATGTGTATATTGCAACACGTACCTGTCGTAATATCTCGAATAAATTTATTAAGTATCATTTTAAAGAAAAAGAAAGTAGAGTAGAATGTTTCTACCATGAGCACATTGATTTATGTTTAGTTGTTATTGATTTCCTCGAAGGAAATAACAATTAATGTATCTTTTCATGAAGGATATGATTACTATGTGGTTTCCGATTTAATACAAAATATTCAGATATTAATGGTTAATCTCTATGAAGGAGATATTTTAAATATTAGAGTTTAGAACTTAACATTTACTTTTTGTAATTTATAAATTTAAATTGTCTTTAAATTTCCATTTGATTATTGTTTTCTTTCACGACACCAGTAGTGACTAACCAAATTTTCTTTCATGGTACCAGCAGTATCTGAGCAATATTTGGTAATTACAACAAAAAACAAAATCAAGGGCTCCAGAAGAACTAATTGATTGTTTACGAGATTCATGATACCATCGTCTCCAAAAAATATATGATTATGGTAAGTAAATCAAAGTCTCTTGAAGAGGTTATACATCTTAGATCGTAATTGGTACGATCACAACATAAATTAAAGTAAACATGAAGTTTACTTGCAATATCATATTGAGATTAAAATGATTGGAAGATTGAATATCTTCAAGTTACACCGAATAAGAAATATGTATGTGAAACATTACCCGAGCATGTTAAGATCTCACATACCGCAATACACCAGAAGCTTATTGATATAAATCTCATGCAATAGTAAATCAGAAGTTTACTAAACTAAGTAGCACATGTCATATCAAATTTGAAGTACATATAATTTTATCAGTTGACATGTCATGACTGTACTTATTTGAATTTGATGTGCTAATTGAGTATTCGGTGAATATATTGAAGAACTAGAAGATTCTTCAAGATTTCTTTTGTGATTTCTTGTTCTCATGATAAGTTGATTATACCAGCTAATGTTAGGACTAAATCACCTAAATTCTGAAAAATATAAAAGGTGAATATTGGCCCGTTCACATGCAATGTGATGTATTAAATGGATGCATCTAAGAGACAGTCACATGTGTGTTTATCGTCAACCAGCAGCTTGACATTTACAAAGTTTCTTGTTCAAAGTAATTGAGTTAAGAGCACAATTTTCATATTATGTAATCAAGACAATTCATCTTGATAATGCTGGTTTATATCAAAACTGGTTTGGTGTTGAATGCCTCTAATAAATGGCTAAACCATTGCTTATGAGAATAAAATTTCATGTGTTGGTTTGAGAAATGATATATTGCATACAACAACACTTATAAACATCAGATCAATAAATTATGATTAATTACCCCCTCTTATCAATTGGTTCAGGGTCAGGAACCGTGATTGTCAATAATTGATGTGTGGTATATGATTGATGGATCTACCACGATCCACACAGATGGATTCTCCAAATAACGTGGGGATATATGTTAGTTTTTATAACATGAGGGGGAGATATATAAGAAGCTAAGAAATATGTTATGAATTATCATCGGTATGATCCGTATTTAAGAGATAATTCAAGTCAAATGTTGGAAGCATTTGTTAACCCAAAGTTAATCTCATATTTGTGCTGCAAATGCTCCTATTGAATGTCCCTGAAGGACAAGTCTACAACATGCATGAAGCATGGTAGACGAATCGTTTCCAAATACATTAACCTTGAAAAGGGTGAGGAGCAAACGATTTAAAGGATCATAATAAGGAGGGAATGTGCTCTTGAAGAGTCTATGACATAACACCTCATGAAACCTTATGGAAGGTTTAGATACCTAAAAATGATTAAGTGATGAGATCTCAGTAAGTTATGTCGAATTGCGAACCGATACAAATGATATCTCGTTGACAACATAGTTGATACAATATGTGCGCAATATTGTAGAAGATTGTGAGGATCTAAATTCTACGTCTATTAAAGCATACTCACGTCGAAATGATTTTCAAGTGACATGATGCATCTTGATAAGGGTAAAGTTCATTGGACCTGCAGTCCAAGCATCAGAAGATGTCACGTCATTTAAATGCTAAATAAAACTTGTCACAACCTATATGGCTGACCTGACAAAATTTGTATGAAAATTTTGGATTCAAAATGCCTGAAGCATAGACAAGTTTTTGGAAAATTTGTTTATAATCCTTAATACGAATTAAATGAATCAAGGTTGATGTACTGGAATCACCTTAATGAATATTCATTGACGAAGGATACACATATGACTCTGTATACCCTTGTCTCTTTATAATAATAAAAATCTTTCATATTGTTCTGCAAGTTGATGACTTGAATATTATTTAGCTCTTGAAGAGTTTCTAAAAGCAGTAGATTATCTGCTAAAAGAACTGAGAAACTTAAATTGGTCCTGAAGTATCATATCTTTGTACAATTGATGCATTTAAATACCTTGCTATAACTATGGACATGCTATAGTATTTTACTCTTACATGGAGATATTGAAGTAAGATCAATTGCATCTTCCAAATGAAAATCCTGACATGAATGTGTTTATCCTAACACATATTGTCAAGTTTTTGTATACAGGTTATTCATATGATCGACGTAAATGTTTGATCCAAACATGTTATTTATGCTCATGAGGGGTTACTGTCATACTATGTTCCACATGATAAGATAACAACAATTTATAAAGCAAGCCAAGAATGGTCTTGATGTGGTTCCAACAATATTATATGACAACGATGCAACTCTATCAAGAGATAGTGACATAGGTGATCAACCAGTTCGTTCAAATGATGATTTGATAGATTTGATCATAAAGGTACTGCCAACCTCAACATACAATAAGTTGATATTCAAGATCGGATTATATCATCGGCAAGGATCAAGCAATGCTTTAATCAGGGGGATTAAAATACATGTTGCACTCTTTTTTTTTCTTACCGAGGTTTTGTCCCATTGGATTTTTTCGTGGTAAGGTTTTTAATAAGGCATCTGGAAATGCATATTATGAGATATGTGTACTCTTTTTCCTTCAGTAGGATTTTTCCCACTGGATTTTTTCTAATAAGGTTTTAACGAAACACATTATCTATTAATAAACATCCAAGGGGGAGGGTTATGATGTGCTGTGAATTTTGGCACATTTTACGCCTTTGTAACTAGAAGTGTTGCTTTTTTTTAAGTGTTTTTACATCGTTTCTTATGTTATTTTGGTGTTTTGTAGGGTTGGTTGACTAAGGAACGGAAATGAAAAGAAATGCTGAAAAACAGACAACTTGGAGCAAAAGGACGGTTCGTAACTCATGTTACGGGCCGTAACGTGATCCGTACCAGAGAGGATACGTGCTGCTATAAAGGACGGTCTGTAACTCATGTTACAGGCCGTAACTTGTACCGTAAGCTGAGGAAAATTTCCAAAAAGTTGCCTAAGTAGTGCCACAAGTTACGCCCAGAAGGACGGTCCGTAACTTAGGTTACGTGGCGTAACGTCATGGCGTAACGCATTGGCCACTGAAGACTGAGGCCATGATACGCTGGAAGATACGGACCGTAACCTGTGTTACGGTCCGTCGCAAGAAGCCATGACGGTTGACCTAATCAAGCCGACAAAGTACGAAACCGAAGGACGGACCGTAACCTGTGTTACGGTCCGTAACGATGCCGCGTAAGGGTGTTTTTGTCCAGAAACTTGGCGCGAGTTTTGGCCCTATAAATACTTAAAGATAGGGTTTTAATTCATAATTCTGATTTTCTTGGGAGCATTAACTTTAGTCTTGAAATATTTGAAGTGGTTGGAGCATTTAAAGCACCAACTTCACTTCTATTCCATATTTTATTAGCATCGTAAGTATATTATGTTAACTTTTAAGCTTTCTTTGTTAACCAAAATGATGAGTAGCTAATTTTAATACTAAGGTTGTGGATCCATGATGGGTATTATGTGAATGGGTTTCAACTATTGATATATGCATAATGGTTGTTAGTATTTATTCTGTCTTTGTGCGTTAGGGATGGGTAATGATCGCAAGCATTAGCCTGAGCCATTATACTAACTTTTTTTGGGAAAGAAAGTCAGTATTGGTAAGATTGAATAACAATGACTCGGGGCGTTAACCCTCGTTTAATAGACTAACTTAGGGATAAGAGCAAGTCTAAATTGGCATTATTGGTCGCTCTTCGATTTCAACTCTTTTACATTTGGAAAAATCATAAAAAGGAAATACGACCTAACTGTTAGGAAACATTAGAAATTCCTTAAGAGATCAAGTGCATATTCTTAGAACAACCATTAGAATATATCACATTGAAACCTGAAGCATAATATCTAATCAAAATGGGGAACACAACCTTGGTCTCTCTCTCGCATTAAGTACAATTCAAGTCAAAGCATTCAATTACATTACTCAACAATTATTTCAAACTGTCCGGAATAGGATTAAAGCCTTTAAAGACTAGTATCGCATACAATTAGTACCCTTTTCTCTCCATATTCCCTGTGGGATTCGACCCCAACCTTGTTTGGGTTACTATATTTGACAACGTCCGCTTTACGCCATTAGTAGGTGTAATTTGACCGTATCAAATTTTGGCGCCGTTGCCGGGGAATACGGTTTAGAAATTACTGATTGTGCGTACTCTTCTTTAAAACTTTTTCTATTCCATCACACCTTGTTTGCTGTTGTGGTGAACCAGGTGAACATGGCTGGAAGACAGAATCGCAATCAAGGAAACCAAGGTGGACTCCAAGTGAACCCATCTGCACCAGAAGAGGACGAAGATGAGAATATAGTTGCAGAATTCATCAATGAGGCTGATTATGCTTCTGCTGTGGTCCCTCCTAGGACTGGAAATGCTACGTTCAAAATTGATAGTTCTATCTATCAATTGCTGAAACTTGAAGGTTATTTCCGAAATTCTTTGGAGGATTGTCCACTTCGACATTTGAAGAACTTCCTGCACGTGTGTGCTCAACAATCCCAAGGTGTTGTTTCTGTTGATGCACTGCGGTTACGGGTCTTCAAATATTCCTTGGCTGGTCAAGCAAGGGAATGGTATGAAAAGCTTCCCAACAATTCTATTCATACCTGGAGCGAGCTAGCCAACACATTTCTGAAAAAGTGGTTCCCACCGAGCAAAAAAGCTGAACTTCGAGATAAGATATTTGAGTTCAAACAGCTCCCGGGGGAACAATTATATTCGGCATGGGAGGGGTTCAAGTACTATCTATCTCAATCTCCAACTCACGGGTTTCCGGATACTATTCTCACGGAGAAATTCTACAAGGGCTTAGATACAATGAATCAGATTGCTGTCAATACTGCGGCGGGAGGATGCTTCATGGACAAGTCATTTATCGTCATCATCCGTTTGCTTGATAAACTCACCACCCACAATCAAGCTTGGCATTCAACTGATAGTGAGAGTCTCTCTTATGGTAGTCCATCACTAGCTGCCGTTGCAAAAGAAAACCATGAAAGAGATCATGCCTTTGCTCAATTCCAAACCACGATAGATCTATTATCAAAGAAGTTGGCAGAAAAGGATGCACAAGGGGTAAATGTTGTTAAGGAGTTACAACCTCATCCACAGGGAATGTATCAAGTCCCTGAGGGGATGTACCAAGATGGGCAACAACAGTATGAAGATGCTAATTATATCAACAACTCGCAAGGGGGTTACCAAAGGCAAAATTATCAAGGTCCGGGCCATCACCCATGGCAAAAGCCTCAACACCAATTTCAAGGGAACAATTATAGCAGAAATGATCAGGGAAATCCAAATCAAGGGACTTACAATAGCAACAATTATGGCAACAAGAGCTCGAACCCCTACATCCCACCAAGGGGGCAAGCATCAAATTCCCAACAGTGGAGAGACAATTCAGCTGGCAACTCTGCTAGCAATGCTACTAATGATTCTGCGGAGCTGAAAAGTATGATGCAGAAAATGCTAATGAATCAGGACAGAACAAAGAGCACAATCAAGGAAATGTCTCAGGTTCAACTATCTTATTCAGCTTCCATTCAGAAGCTTGAATCGTAATGCAGAGACCTTTCCAGAGAAGTGCATACTCCTCAACGTGGACAACTACCAAGTGATACAGTTCCAAATCCGAAAGGTAATGGGGTAAACTCTGTGGAGCATGTAGCTGCTATTAGCACCCGAAGTGGAAAAATACTTCAAGGTGTTGTAAAAAGGTGATTGATCTCGAGCCAATTGTTGAAGAAGAAACGCAACCTGATGTATCTGATGTTATTATGGAGGAAGAAACAGAGGAGGAAGTCCCTATTATGGCTGAAGAGGAGCAAAATCTTGATAATCTCAAGGCACAAGGAGAAAAACATGAAAAGGGGAAGGCAAAACTTTCTGGCGCACTACGCCTTTTGAGCCAAATGTTCAAATCTTCACCGCCTTTTCCTCAAAGGCTGGTGAGGAAAACAGAAGATGACAAGTGCTTGCAATTTTATGATCAACTCAAGCAATTGACGATGAGCATTCCTTTTATGGACGTTGTCCAAGAAATGCCTGGGTCTGCTAAGTATTTGAAGGATCTCTTAACAAAGAAGAAGAAGCCATTGAAACACAACACTGTGGGTATCACTCATCGCGTTAGTGCTTTTATTTCCAAGACCACAGTGCAAAAAAGGGAAGATCTTGGAGCATTCACCATTCCATGCACCATAGGGCAGCAGGATTTTGCCAAGGCTTTGTGTGATAACGGGGCTAGCATAAATCTTATGCCCCTTGAGATTTTCAAGAGATCGGGATTAGGGATACCAAGGCCAACTACCATGAGGTTGTAGATGGCTAACAGATTGATTAAAAGGCCAGTGGGGGTAGTTGATGATGTGTTTGTTCAAATCGGGGAATTCCTACTGCCGACAGAGTTCGTGATTCTTGACTGTGCTATTGATCCAGAAATTTCTATTATTCTGGGGAGACCTTTCCTTGCGACAGGGAGGGCTCTTATGGATTCTGAGAAGAATGAAATCAAGTTCCGGGTGAACGATGAGGAGGTGAATTTTCACGCCAGCAAGGGTATGAAATTACCTAGTCTTTATCAAAGTATTTAAGTCATTAATTCTGTTGATATGGTGGATGAAGCGGTAGAATTCAAAATGGAGGAAGAATGCTTGGGTGAAGCATTATCGGCCATCTTGCTGAACTTTGATGCAGAAGAAATGGAGGGATATATTGAGGCAGTGAATTCACTCACCGATCTGGGATCTTACTCTTATGAGCCCAAAAAATTGTCTCTTCATTTAGAGAAACGAACAACTTCTCCAGCAAAACCATCAATTATTGAGCCACCGAAGTTGAAACTCAAGAAACTTCCATCCCATCTTAAATATGAGTTTCTTGGAGAAAATGCCACCCTCCCAGTTATTGTGTCATCACTTTTGAATGAGGGCCAAACTCAAAGACTCATCGCAGTTTTGAGGAAGCATTTAAGAGCTTTGGGTTGGACTATTGCAAACATCCGGGGGATTCCCTCCGGAATTTGTGAGCACCGAATTCAGTTGGAGGAGGAAAGTTCACCAAGTGTTGAGCATCATAGAAGATTAAATCCACCGATGCAAGAGGTGGTAAAGAAAGAGATTATTAAGTGGCTAGATGTTGGGATAGTTTACCCGATTGCAACCAGTCCATGGGTAAGTCCAGTCCAGTGCGTGCCAAAGAAAGGGGGCATCACCGTTGTCCCTAACTCTAAAAATGAGTTGATTCCTACAAGAACTGTCACCGGTTGGAGAGTGTGTATGGACTACCGGAAGCTGAACACTGCATCTTGCAAAGATTATTTCCCTATGCCTTTTATTGATCAAATGCTTGATCGGCTAGCTGGAAGGTCTTATTATTGTTTCTTGGATGGGTACTCAGGTTACAACTAAATCAACATTGCATTGGAAGACCAAGAAAAGACTACTTTCACTTGTCCCTATGGGACATTCGCTTTTAGCCGAATGCCATTTGGTCTTTGCAATGCCCCAGCTTCTTTCCAACGATGCATGATGTCCATATTCTCTGACATGGTTGAAACTTTCTTGAAGTCTTCATGCATGACTTCTCTATGGTGGAAGATTCATTCGATGAATGTTTAGACCATCTTGATCGGGTGCTACAAAGGTATGAGGAGACAAACCTCATTCTCAACTGGGAAAAGTGTCATTTTATGGTAAACGAGGGAATTGTCCTTGGCCATAAGATTTTCGAAAGAGGGATTGAGGTTGATCAAGCCAAAATCGATGTGATTTCAAAACTCCCTCCACCCATTTCAGTAAAAGGGGTTCGGAGTTTCTTGGGGAACGCCGGATTCTATAGAAGATTTATCAAAGACTTCTCCAAAATTGCAAACCCAATGTGCAAACTCTTGGAAAAAGAGTCCAAATTCAATTTTGATGAGAAGTGCATCAAGGCTTTCGACGAGTTGAAGCTGAAATTAACCTCCGCACCTATTGTTGTGTCTCCGGATTTGTCGTTGCCCTTTGAATTAATGTGTGACGCCAGTGGTCTTGCAGTTGGCGCTATGCTTGGTCAGCGGCTCAACAAAATCTTGCACCCAATTTATTAGGCCAACAAAACACTAAATGGGGCTCAACTGAACTATACCGTAACAGAGTAGGAACTACTTGCTATTGTTTATGCCTTTGAAAAGTTCCGGGCTTATTTACTGGGTGCCAAGGTAGTGGTTCACACTGACTATGCTGCCCTGCGCTACTTGATGGCTAAAAAGGATGCTAAGCCTCAGTTGATAAGATGGGTGTTGTTGCTACAAGAATTTGACTTTGAAGTCAGAGACCGAAAAGGGTCATAAAATCAAGTAGCTGACTATCTCTCCAGACTTGAAGCACTAGGGAGACCGATTGATGTGCTGGATATTGATGACACTTTTCCGGATGAAAGAGTCTTGGCAATCTCCAATGATGTGGCACCATGGTATGCCGATATTTCTAATTATTTGGTAACTGGCATTGTTCCTGAAGATTTGAAGGCATATCAAAAGAAGAAATTCTTGAGAGATTGCCGACAGTATTATTGGGATGAGCCTTACTTATTCAGGACTTGTGCAGACAATATGATCAGAAGATGTGTGGCTGAATCTGAGGTAATAGATATTTTGAGGGCTTGTCATGATTCTCCGGTTGGTGGGCATCACAGTGGAAATAGAACTGCAGCCAAGGTGCTAGAGTGTGGCTACTATTGGCCAGCCATCTATCGTGATGCGAATATGTTGGCACGTTCTTGTGATAAATGCCAACGCCAGGGCACAATAGGTCGGAAGCATGAAACACCGATGAACTTTGTGCTTGAGGTGGAGCTCTTTGATGTGTGGGACATTGATTTTATGGAGCCCTTCGTAAGCTCATATGGCCTAAAATATATTCTTGTTGCGGTGGATTATGTCTCTAAGTGGGTGGAGGCGGTGGCCTTGCCTAACAATGATGGTAGGAGAGTCAATGCATTTCTAAAAAAGAACATCTTTACTAGATTTGGCACTCCTAGAGCTATTATTAGTGATGGTGGTTCTCATTTCTGCAACAAACCATTTGCTGATCTTCTTGAAAAATATGGCGTGCATCATAGGGTTGCCACTCCATATCATCCTCAGATGAGTGGTCAGGTTGAAGTCTCAAACAGAGAAATAAAAAGCATCTTGGCAAAGACGGTCAATGTGAATTGCACTGACTGGTCCAAAAAGTTAGATGATGCTCTATGGGCATATCGCACGGCTTTCAAAACGCCTATTGGGACTTCACCGTATAAGTTGGTATTTGGGAAGGCATATCATTTGCCTATTGAGCTTGAGCATAAAGCCCTTTGGGCATTGAAAAAGCTGAACATGGATTGGCATGATGCAACAAAGCTAAAGTTGTTTCAAATCAACGAGATGAATGAATTTAGGTACAATGCCTATGAAAATGCAACACTGTACAAGGAAAAGATGAAATACTATCATGACTCGAAGATCCTCAAAAGGGATTTTCAGCCGAAGGACTTGGTCTTGTTGTACAATTCGCGCCTAAAGTTCTTTCCGGGCAAGTTAAAGTCTCGATGGTCAGGTCTGTTTGAAATCGCAAGTGTTTCCCCAAATGGGAGTGTCATTGAGGTGAAAACCGAAGATGGCACTCGAACTTTTAAAGTGAATGCACAAAGAGTAAAGCATTACCATTGGTGTATTGATGATGGTAAGATGGTTGATATGTATCGTTTGAAATACGGTTCCTGAATTAGAAATTGAGGTATCACGTTGAGCCGTGACATTAAACCAAGCGTTGTGTGGGAGGCAACCCACATTTACTGCTTTATAAGTAGTTTAAATTTTGTATTTCCTTTGTTTTCTTTTATGTTTTTAATGTTTGTTGATGTGGTAGGATTCTGATGACTGAAGAGGCCAAAAGAAAGTAAGTGCTCAGTTTTCAAGGAAAGGACACTCCACGTTACGGCCCGTAACTCATGTTACGGTTCGTATAATGGAGCATAACAAGAGAAAAGAAAATGCAGAAATCACTGAAGGATGGAGGAAAAGTGTTACAGTCTGAGTTACGGACCGTCGATCATGTTACGGACCGTAACACATGAGCGTAACCTTGACAACAATCTGGGCAATCACTGGAAAAATGGCACCCGTTACGCCAGGTAATACGGAATGTAACACGAGTTACGGTCCGTCGGCTGTAGTGCCATGTCATTAATGAAAGCTGAAAATGGGGTCGTTTGGTTGACCGTAACACGTGTTACGTCTCGTATCTCATGTTACAGTCCGTAACTCTAAGCGTAACGATCGGGCATGTTTAAATAACATCCCCGACGGTTACAATTTCATATTCAACCGACGTTTCAAAATTTTTTAACCCTCCCCTCTCTCCCTTATAACTTCCCTCATTCTCTCTTCATCTCCCCCTCACCATCTCTCCATATTTCTTTTACCATAGTGTTGTTCTGTTTTGCTTTAATTTCGAGTTTCATCCAAGCATCGCCAACGATCAAGTATAACAGTGTGTTGACTCTCTCTCGTCTTTCATCTATCGATAATATTGGTATGATCTTCCATGAGTAAATTCGTATACAATGCCATGTTTTTGTGTTTTTCAATGCTTTTAAATCCCCATTGAATAATTGCGCGGGATTTAACAATGGTGGGGGTTGGGTTTGGTATGGTTGCTGTTTGTGAGACTTGTGGGCACAAGAACATTGTCTCCCACTGAGTCGGAGGGCATCCCGATTGAAATGTTCATTCGTGAAATTATTAAATTGGTTTGTCCACCAACCGTTCGATAAAAGGTTTCAAAGAAAACCTTGGTAAAACTGGGTGAAGTCTGAGTAACCCGAGGTATGTGAGGGTATCTAATAGTGTTTTACACCATACCCAAGGAGCATAAAGTCGAAAATCTTGGCCTCATGCTTAAACGAGAAAATTTGGCAAAACTCTGCATCTGTGAACTGATTGCCCGACGTTCAGTGTTCTGGGTCGTAACGTGTGTTACGGACCGTAACACCCCATCGTAACACCGATGATTTCAATGAAAAATTTCTGGAAATTTGGGTGATGTTACGGTAAGGTGTTACGGACCGTAACACGGTTGACGGACCGTAACATCATACCGTAACACCGATGATTTCCCCCAAAACTTTCTGGAAATTTGGGTCAGGTTACGGTAAGGTGTTACGGTCCATAACACGTCTGCCGGCCTGTAACCGTGTTAAGGTGGTACAGAGCTTATACCAGTCGGTGCAGAGTCTACTCGGGGATGATGAGATCGAGGACACGGTTGATGAGGAGCAAGACGAGGAGTTGGAAGAAGATACCCACTCTTTGGCTAAAGAGAAGAGCAGGAGAGCCACGCCAGATGATGAAAACCTCGATCCCCTTCTCAAGAGTCTTGATCCGTTTGATGCTTTGCGCCCACAGAATGAGGAGGAGGAGCGGCGAACTTTGAAGAAGATCAGACATAAGTCCCGGCTGGGTTCTGACACCACTGGAGCGACTTCTAGTTCAGCCCATCCCATTGAGCCGGCTCACCATACTTCTGCTCCACCCACTGAGACTGGGACTTCTAGTGTTGGCCAGCCTGATACCATCATTGCTCCTACCTCCGAGGTTAACCAACCTCATGATGCTGCAGCAGATCCAAGCGCCTAGTGCGCTCCAGGGAAACCCTCCATTCTATTGATGGTTTTTATAGATTCCTTGAGGGCAATGCATATCTCTAAGTTGGAGGTGTGGGTAATTGCTGGTTTTGTTGGTATTGTTTTGATATATCGGATATTGTTTGTTTTGTTGGTATTTTATCCTAAATTGTGATATTAAGTATGTGTTTAGGACAATTGTTATTGTTTTTGTTTTTGTTAGTACTATTTTTATCCTAAATTGTGATATTAAGTATGTGTTTAGGACCCTCTTCAGCTGTTCTTTTCCATGTGTTATTTTCCCGAAGAATGTTATTTTTATGTTAAACCTGGCATGTTTAGGTTGTTTAGTTAAGAGTAAAGTAATGATGACTTAAGTGGTGGTGGTCCGTGTTACTAGCATATATAAAAGTGTTTTTACAAGTCAATGATATCCCTCTGAAAAATAATTTGTGATGTGCATCAAGAATGGATTGTTGATATTGACATGTGTGGTTCTTTTAATGACATTGCAAATAAAGGGTGTCCATGTGTGTGAAATCTTCAAACGGAAGTGAAGTCAGAGTATTTAAACAATCCTTATGCCATTGTGTTGTGAGTTCTTAGTTTCTATTTGTGTATGATTCTTGTAATCTAGAACTTGCCCGGTTAGTCGTGCGTGAATTCTAAGGAAAGTTTGATTGTGAAGTGATCTTAGGATTTCTTTGTATTGACTCCAAAGCCTATTTATCTTAAATGAGCCTAGCCCGTACAGAAAATGATCCCTAGTCTCCCATTTTGAGCCTATAGACTTTTTCTTTTATTAGCCGTGAACTAACCTCCTTCCCTTCTGTGAATAAACCCATTTGGCACCAAGTCCCTCCTTGACACTGAAGAATGACAAATGAGTCTAAAAGCCTAAGTTGGGGGTGATAAGCGAAAGATGCGGATAATGAGGCTAAAAGCCTAAGTTGGGGGTGATAAGTGAAAGATGCGGAAAATAAGGCCAAAGGCCTGTTGGGAGTGATCGTGAGTATTGCGGGGCATGATTCAGTGTGGATATGGATATATATATATATATATATATATATATATATATATATATATATATATATATATATATATATATATATATATATATTATATATATATAAAAGTAGATATATAGATATATAAGTTCTAAATAAATCCACGCTGAAGCTGTAGGGTCAGAAATAAGAGGAAGAAAGGTGAATGAAGTCAAAATGAAGTGTCAATGAGGGTGAGTCACCACTATCCAAATATTCATCCTACCCGTCCCTAAGCCAATGTTACAAGCCTAAAAAGTCCTAATGTGATCACAGTCGAACTGTTCAAAGTTGAAGGCATGAAAATAAAGGCAAGTCTATGGTATATGCACGCATGGTATGCAAATTTCTTTGTGACTGTGAGTGTCCTTCTGTCTCTTTAGTCTTCTGTCCCATTTATTTTGTAAATGTGTGTTGGGACATTCTTTGGTCTATGTGAGGTTGTAAGGATTGTAGATTGCAAAGTAACTGGCTTTCCAGAAGTTGAAATTCATGTGCATAGAGACTCCCATACTATGATTGTGTCATTAATTGAGGTTGCATAGTGAGTTGCAATTGTTCTGAAATGTGCGTCTTGTGTCACAAATAAGAGGTGGATAAGAGCCCAATATGTTTCTTGGATTGAAGAGTCTGTGTTAGAAACACATGCCAAAACCACCGTAGTCATTCTTATTTTGCTAGATGTCGTGTGTCAGTAGTGAGTCTTATTGTAGTTGCTTGAGGACAAGCAAAAGCTTAAGTTGGGGGTGTTGATGTGCCGTGAATTTTGGCACATTTTACGCCTTTGTAACTAGAAATGTTGCTTGTTTTTAAGTGTTTTTACATCGTTTCTTATGTTATTTTGGTGTTTTGTAGGGTTGGTTGACTAAGGAACGGAAATGATAAGAAATGTTGAAAAACGGACAACTTGGAGCAAAAGGACGGTTCGTAACTCATGTTAGATCCGTACTAGAGAGGATATGTGCTGCTATAAAGGACGGTCCGTAACTCATGTTACGGGCCGTAACTTGTACCGTAAGCTGAGGAAAATTTCCAGAAAGTTTCCTAAGTAGTGTCACAGGTTACGCCCAGAAGGACGGTCCGTAACTTAGGTTACGGGGCGTAACGCATTGGCCAATGAAGACTGAGGCCATGATACGCTGGAAGATACGGACCGTAACCTGTGTTACGGTCCGTCGCAAGAAGCCTTGACGGTTGACCTAATCAAGCCGACAAAGTACGAAATCGAAGGACGGACCGTAACCTGTGTTACGGTCCGTAACGATGCCGCGTAAGGGTGTTTTTATCCAGAAACTTGGCGCGATTTTTGGCCCTATAAATACTTAAAGATAGGGTTTTAATTCATAATTCTGATTTTCTTGGGAGCATTAACTTTAGTCTTGAAATATTTGAAGTGGTTGGAGCATTTAAAGCACCAACTTCACTTCCATTCCATATTGTATTAGCATCGTAAGTATATTATGTTAACTTTTAAGCTTTCTTTGTTAACCAAAATGATGAGTAGCTAATTTTAATACTAAGGTTGTGGATCCCATGATGGGTATTATGTGAATGGGTTTCTACTATTGATATATGCATAATGGTTGTTAGTATTTATTCTGTCTTTGTGCGTTAGCGATGGGTAATGATTGCAAGCATTAGCTTGAGCCATTTTACTAACTTTTCTTGGGAAAGAGAGTCAATATTGGTAAGATTGAATAATAATGACTCGGGGCGTTAACCCTCGTTTAATAGACTAACTTAGGGATAAGAGCAAGTCTAAATTGGCATTATTGGTCGCTCTTCGATTTCAACTCTTTTACATTTGGAAAAATCATAAAGAGGAAATACGGCCTAACTGTTGGGAAATATTAGGAAATCCTTAATAGATCAAGTGCATACTCTTAGAACAACCATTAGAATATATCACATTGAAACCTGAAGCATAATATCTAATCAAAATGGGGAACACAACCTTGGTCTCTCTCTCGCATTAAGTACAATTCAAGTCAAAGTATTCAATTACATTACTCAACAATTATTTCAAACTGTCCGGAATAGGATTAAAGCCTTTAAAGACTAGTATCGCATACAATTAGTACCCTTTTCTCTCCATATTCCCTGTGGGATTCGACCCCAACCTTGTTTGGGTTACTATATTTGACAACATCCGCTTTACGCCATTAGTAGGTGTAATTTGAACGTATCAGGTTATAAACCATTTGTCAAGTTATTTTTTGGATGTATTATTAATGAACATACAATTAAAAGTGTAAATTGTACCACTTGACTTAAAGTGGTAAATACAACTTTGTCACGACCCAATTTCACAAGTCGTGCGGGCACCTACCTTTCCCACCCCGGTAGGCGAACCCTTAACTCAACATTCACAATAATAAAAAATCGCGGAAGGAGTAAAATAACATAAGTCTCATAATATGATATAATATAAATAAGTGCGGAAGTAAAGGAAATCCACTCCAGTATTTGGTCTGGTCATACAAGAGCCTCTAAATCCAAATACTAAAAGTCTGAACAATAATACATAAGTAGTCCCAAATCATGTCTTAGAATAGAAAACAAGACATAAGTAATATAAGAGTCTTCAAGGCCAGCGGACGCCGTGCTCACCCTGGAAACTCGAGTGGAAGTTGAAGAGTCGATTAGCCACGAGTCAGAGAAGTAGATCCGACCTGGTACTCTGAATTCATAAAAGAATGCAGCAAGTGCAGGTCAGTACAAACAACAGTACTGGTAGGCATCATCGGCCGACTAAGCATAGTTAACACAATCCAGAAAATAAGGCAGATAAGCAATTAAACCAGCCAAACATGAGACAATATAATCTTAACTTAGTATCTATCATCACCTATGTAAGCAATCTAAACCCCAATGTAATAAGTCTGAGTATATCCGATTCGAACCAATCACCACGATAGAATCATCACAATCTAATCATCACAACACAATTACCACAATCCAGTCATCACAACATCTCACTCAAATCATAAGGCAATGCAGTGCAATAATGGTATGAATGCGATGTCATGCCATGCAAATGAGGTGTACACATGTACTCCAGACAAAAATATCGACATCTCGGTACCACAACCCAGCGTAACTCGCGAAGTCTAAGTGCCACCCGTCCCGGATCTTTGCCCAACAGACAGACGGGACCCTGGCTAATTGCTCAGAGGGGGAGTGCCACAGGCACCACCCTAGGAGACCCACGGAGTCCATGCACTAACAATGATTTCTGGATATCATCGGAATCGGCCATGCAACAACGATGCCCGAATATAACTATCGGACATCGGCCTCCTTACAATCACTCAAAAGAGTTTGTTAAATATCAATTTCACAAATCAACAATTCCAGAATTGAACCTCGGACATCGGCCTCCTCACCATCAGTCAAGTAAAAGAGTTGATCAAGTATCAGTTCCATATAAACAACGATTCCGGAATGGATCTTCGGACATCGGTCATTTCATAATCACTCAAGTAAAAGGGATTATCAAATATCAGTTTCGCTCAATCAATGATACCAGATCATCACCAGATATCGGCTATGCATGACAAATGTGAGAAATGCGTGCAATGCATATGTCAATCATCAACAATCAAGCTCAAGATCACAAGTACATCAATGGGATACGCCAACAATGCATCACATCGCAATACCAACAGGAGGTATGCCAACATATATCAAATCAAGTACCAACAGTGGGTATGCCAACAATATATCAAGGTACAAATACCAACAATGGGTATGTCAATCTTATCCGAAACAGGACAACAAGTAGAACTCGATATCTACAATCTACACATGGCATAAAGCCAATGCAATTGATCAATCAAACACATATAACGGGGTGGCTAGTCCCAAAACACATCAGGGCCCAACCTAAGGCAATATCCATTCCAATTTCACACCAGAAGGTTTGCATGTTATCTCTGACATTATAATCTAATTATGTAAGTCGCTATACAAAGTCTCACCAAAGGTAAACCATAACCTACCTGGACTGCCGAACTGCAACACCAATAAGTCACTCTTTTGCCTTGCCCTTCCTCTGAAGCTCAGAACCAAAGTATTCTACGCATAATTGAATTCTATGTTAGAAATCATGAAGAATGATACTAAGATTGCAACTAGGTCCATTTTAACCCTAGTAATTGGAGAAATGGGCCCACAAGGGCAAAACGGAAAATTCGCGGGTAAAATACCAAATTGAATCCTAGGTAATCATAACCTAACCATTAATTGTTGATTTAACTCAAAAATCGTCTCAACTCTGATTTCAAGTAAAACCCCCAAATTGGGTAGGAACCCTAATTCTCCAAATCCGAAATTCAACGTTAAAAGTGGAATATATGAGGTTACTAAGCTTAGATTCATCACATTTTAACATCAACATCATCAATTTATCAATTATAATCCTAGGGAAAAGTCTTCCAAAACCCTCCTTCAAATTCCATTTCTAAGGGATTGGAAAGGGAAGAGGAAATTCTAAGATGATAGTGATTAAAGAGGAGTAACGGATTAGACAAGGTTTTACCTCCAAGAATTTCTTCAATTTTACTCTAAGAATAGTATCCCCAAGCTCCAATGTCGAGATATCAAATAATGAGGGTCTAAGATTTATTTAATGCATTTAACTGCCCGTCACCTGCTACAGCGGTACTGTGACCACCCCAGCTGCGCCGCCTCAGCGGCAACCTGACTGCTTCAGCGGTCAAGCCAAAAGGGCTAGGACCGCTTCCGCGGCAGGGCTACCGCCCCAGGGGTGCCGCTGCTGCGGTGCTGGTGCCGCCAAAGCAGGCACCAAACACCATAACTTGGCCAAGCTTTTTCGTTTCGATCTGGTTTTTCAACTAATTCTCGAGGCCATCTGCTCACATACCAGATACCTAGTCCCACATAAAAACGCGCTATGAACGCGCCTGTGGCCTCGAAATTTCCAACGGAAGTCTCGTTGACCGAGTCAACCACGGATCCCTTAATTCCCAATTCCCATCGAATGTCCCAAAATGCATCCGAATGCATTGGGAACCAGACCAAACGCACACACAAGTTCTAAATGACTGTCCGAACCTCTCTGAAATGACGAAATTCCGACAAAGGTTTGTTTGCCCAAAAGTCAACTTTGGGTCAACCATGTTCACTTAAAAGCCTATATTTTCACCAAAATTGCCCAACTCCAGCCTAGACACCTCGAGAAGCGTGTCAACGGTCCTCTCGGATCAAAAAGAAGCTAACCAATGCTCGGAAACGGGCGAAAACGCCGAAAGGACTATAACGACCAAATGGGTCGTTACAAACTTGCACTTGCAAGTTGTATCTTAGTTATTTTTTAGTTGTACCAAGTTAAATCCATCAACTCGAACAAGTTGTATATTGTAGGTTGAGGACTAAACTTCTTCTATAAATAAGAAGCTTTGCCTTCTCACTTGTAATACCAAGAAAAGTGATAATACAATCTCTCCCTTGTTTCTACAAAGTTATTGATTTGCTTCTCTTATTTATTTGCAATTATATATAGTTTTATAACAAAGCTATTGATTTGCTTCTCTTATTTATTTGCAATTATATAATAGTTTTAGAGTTTTTGTACATCCAAGCTTATAAATAAGAAGATTTTTTAAGATTACCATTTCTCTACGAGAAAAAGGCTTATTAGTTACAAACATTTAGTAATTTTAAAAAGTGTTAAGAGAAAGGGTAGATTATTCGGAAAAAAAGTGATAAATGACTTCTTAGTTTTATTATGTCAAAAAATTTAAACAACTACTGTACTACATTAAGTTGAGTAAGGCTAGTATCGGTATTTGACACTTTAACTTAGTCTGTGGGAAGTTAATACCTCTTGAATTGAAAGAGTAATGTCTTGATATATTTAAAAGGTTCTATAAAACATGTTCAGAAGCACTTAATTTTATTTCGACGTTACTTATAAAATGATTCGCTTGATTGTGGTGTGGACACTGCCGAATGGTTTAAATTAATAGGATTTTGTTTTATATTCTTCAAACTGATGCTGATTTCTAACTAATTGATTGTACTCCAAAATTGAATATGATTCTTCAGCCACACAAAATTGCAATGTCGTATACTACTACATGTGCAAATAGATATATATTCTTGGCAATCTCTTTCATTTTTTGGAAAGTCTTTGTGGGTTATAATTTTAATATTAATGTGTGACATTTATTAATTTCTGGGTGGTTGTTGAGGGCATTTTCTAATATTTCAAATCAAAATGTCTTACTACAGAAGTAAAGCATATGCTTAGGTGATGAATTTCTTCCTTCGTGTGTTTGGCCATATTACTCTAATATTTAATTTTAATTTATTTTATTCCTCTTGAAATAAAGAGGGTAAAAGGATAAATAGAAACATGTAGAAGTACATATAAATGAACAACCTGATTCGACCAACAATCAAATTCCATAGTTATAAATTTATTGAATGCAGTAAACCTAAAATCGTTAGATGGAATTTGGAAGCCAAAGGTAGACAATTGCTACTTGATCACTACTGTGATCAATGTAGTCATAAATTAAATGACTGGCTCCAATAGTTGGTACATTTAAAGATTTTATTCTCAAATAATGATAATTATTTCTAATTATTTGAGTCTAATAAGGTGGTCCATCAATAAAATATCGCGGAGAGGGAAAAAATCAGGAAAAGGATGAAACTCTTTTAATCAAGTAAACAGGTTGGTTTTAGTTGATCACTGTTCTGGAAAGACGTTTATTAAGAAGATACTTTTACCCTCTATCTCATTTGGCCCAAGTTTATAACCAATATGAGCTCATAGTTTTAGATCTTACACTATTTAGCGTAATTTATACATTTTTTGAAATACTCACGAAAAAATCAAATTTAATTTGTGATTATGATTTTCATTTTTTATGCTTAGAAACTTATGGAGATTATCATCACAGATTTAAACATTATTGCGTGAATTAAAATAAAAAATTATAAACTCCATTGTTGGATTGAAAACTCGGATTTTGTGATTCTTTGAAATTTTTGACAAATTGATCATTTGGGGATGTCGTTTTGAAGTTGCGGTTCAAATTCGAAGTTATTCAATGGAGATCTAAGCTATTTGATGATGTTTTTGACATATTTTGAATGGAGTTTTGTGGGTTGAAGTCCGTAGGAGATTGTTACACCTCAGAAATTTCCCCGTGAACGTGCAACGAATAGACTAACGAAGAATACGAGTATATGGTGTTTTAATAAGAAGGGAACGACGTTTGACGACCCTGAGTAAGATTTCAAAGGTAATTGCAATAAGAGATAGGTTATGCTCCACAACGACTACTTACGGATCCTGAAAATGTGAAAAGTCGCAGATTTGCACTTTGGCCCAGTCGATCGTAAAATGAAATACGGACCGTAAAGTGGTATACGGACCGCAAACTGTCATGTCGTATTCCAACTTATAAAACTTCAACTTTCTGCTAAATGTTCAAATGGTTAAAAACGACTTGGAATACGGACCGTAAATTGAAATACGGCCCGTAAACCGCGATCGTAAATCACCATGATCCCCAGCATACCTTTCTGGTTTTGTTATGCTTAAATACGACCACGAAATATGGCCCGTAAACTGGAATACGGACCGTAAACTGGGTGTACGACCACTGTGCACTTCAACTACTGTTCATTCCGGATCAGATTTTAAGTCATTAAAAGGAGACCCAAGCTCATAAAATTCATTTCATTTCCACGATATTTCTCTCTAGAATACTCTCCACTCTTCATTTACAAGGAAATCAAAGGAAATCCATGATCAATAACACCAAATCCATGAGACAAAGTGTATGAAACCTAGCTAAAGTTCATCTCTCTCAAGAAAGTCCAAAGGAAGTGAAGTAGGGTTTTGATGCTAGAGGAGTAATTCCATTCAAGG